>NC_142081.1:107484901-108104901 GCF_054644295.1 Miniopterus natalensis
GTGGTTAGATCATCAGCCTGCACACCAAAGGGTCTTGGATTCGATTCCAGGTCAAGGGCATGTACCTGGGTTGCAGGTTCAATGCCTGCCATATATGGGAGGCAATCAATTGATGTTTCTTTCTCACATCGATATTTTGCTCTCTCTCTCCCATTCCTTTCCTCCTTTCCACTCTCACTGAAAAAAAAAAAAAAAAATCAAGAAAACATATTCTTGGTTGAGGATTGACAACAAAAAAATTATATAGCTTGGATTTTATTATGAAAACATATCATATTTTGAATGTAGAAAATATCTTGAGTGAGTATTTTTAAAAATTATATGCAGGTTGAGCATTTATTTACTTTATTGAATAATCTTAAACATTTTTGAATATTGTATTATCTCCAAAAGTAATTTTTCCACAATAAGACATTTAGTAATACAAGCCTACTTACTGTGTTTACATTTGGTAGAACATTGGTAGTTTGTCTCTCCTAGGATGTTACATATATATTCTGGATAAGCATTTTTTACAATCTGGGAAAGTCTTACTCTTCACCACTTTGCATTTACATTGAGGTTTTTTTTTGGTTTTTCATTTGTTTGCTTTCTTTTTGCTGATGTTAGGAGACAACAAGGATGCTTCCACTCCTTCTTAAATAATTGAATTAAATATCACTTTCTCTATGAAAACTTTCTCAACTCCTTCAGGCCTAAGCACATTGTATTTTGTGATTATATTGAATTTTAAAAGTATCTCTTAGAGGAATTGTTATACGGTGCTATAATTATTTGAAAACTAATAATTATTTAAAAACATGGAGTATAGACACTATTTAATTCTGGTATGTACTTTCCAGTAATTATCACAATGCCTGATATGTACTTGTGCTCAAGAAATATTTGTTGAGTAAGTATATAAATAAATCAATGAAAGAAATGAAATAGAATAAAATTAAAGTTAATCAGTTGCTATGACTTAAAGTATTACCGACTGGAGAAATAAACTAGGAAATTTCCAGACTTTGTACAAAAGAGACGAAAGCATATAACCCACACATTTATTTCATATTTTAAGAAACTTAAATATATTACATATAATTGTACTATTACATATATTATGTAATATAGTGTATACTATTATGTATTATGTGTAATTATACTATTATGTGTTATATAATATAGTATAAAGTATTATATAGAAAATATTTAGTTTCTAGATTTGTTTCTCAGAATCATCACCTATATTAAAGTTAAAATAACAACACTAGAACATGCATTATATTGTCTTCTATTAAGAGCAAATTGCATTTAATTGAGCTGTTATTACTAATTTTAAGAATATAAAGGGGAATATTAAGAGAGTATATAGGATTTTCTGGAGAAATATTGGGGAAAGCAAATGCAATAGTAAAGAAGCAAGAACAAGAGGGAGGGAACAAGTAAAAACATTTTATCTCTCCATTTCTTTCAATATACATTGAAAACACTTCCATCTGCTTTTGGCTGTAAGAGTTTCCTAGATGCTAGTAAGCTCGATGTTATTACCTAGTAATCTAGTATCATTTGCTTCAGCTCATTAGTAGTATCTCATATATATTCAAAGCACACTGCAGTGTACATTGCTATTGATTGACACATGACAAAGAGGCAATTTTTAAAATATTTGACACTTAAAAGATAAGTAAATTTAGTATAAAAATTTTTATTTTAGCCCAGGCCAGGAGTGGCTCAGCGGTTGGGCATTGACCTAGGATCCAGGCAATCGGGGTTTGATTCCCAGTCAGGGCACATGCCCAGGGTTGAGGGCTCAATCAATGACTCTCTCATCATTGATATTTCTATCTCTCTCTCTCCCTCTCCTTTCCTCTCTCTGAAATCAATAAAGATCTATTTAAAAACAAGTAAATAAATAAAAAAATAAAAATAAATAAAAAATTTTATTTTACAAATAATTCTGCAACGTATGCATTTAGCAACAATGTATTATACCACCACCACCCCTTTTAAAATTAAAAAAAAAAGATTAAACTGGAAAGTTTTGAGTAAAGTTTTGGCATTGACCTACTTGTACTTAACGTCTCCCTCAGCTTGACTAAATTTTACACAGGTTTCTTTTCAAATTTAGGCCCCTGACCTCCCCTTTTTAAGAGCATGTACTTTAGAAAACTTGCAGTTGTCAATTATTTTCCTGCTCCTTTGAGATATAAATTTTCTCCTAACCTCTTATAAGGTTTTCATCCCAAGAATGTTTTCTCATGAACCTGGAGGCCATTCCTTTGAAATGTCATCACCAACAAAGATAAAGATTCTGTCTCCCAGTCTTTTTTGGGGAGGAAGATAAGCCCAATTTCTATCAGTACCCATTTGCAAACAAAGACAGCCTAACTATATTGACCATCCTCCCCTCTAACAGTCTCCAGAACTTTTCTCCTATCTTACCTCAGTGCTTAAAAATTCTCCACCTTTATCTTCAATGGAGTTGAGCTTAAGTTTGCTCTCTTATTGAATTAATCCTAAATAAAGTCTTCCTTACCATTTTGAACAAATATCCTGTACAATTTCTTGTTGATAGTATGGAATTTACATGTAAATTATAAATAACAACTTTATGTGTATTGTCCTTCCTAACAACATTAAAATAATTCAGTTAATTAAATCATGGTTTATGTGGTTACTTAAGTCAGTATTTCCTTTTCTTCTCTTGGAGTGAGCAGGAAATCCAATGATAGTTAATTTTATGTGTCAACTTGACTGGGCCATGAGGTTCCCAGACATTTGGTTAGACATTATTCCGGGTATGTCTATGAGAAAGTCTCTGGGTGAGATTAACATTTGAATTGGTAGAGTAAAACAGATGGCCCTTCCTAATGTCCATGAACCTCATCTAATCAACTGAAGACTTGAATAAAAAGGAAATGCTGAATAAAGGGGAACTCCTCTTGCCTGATTGCACGAGTTGAGATATTGGTTTTTCCTCCTGCCTTTGGACTCACACTGAAACATCAGCTATTCTTTGGTCTCTAGCCTGCTGGCTTATAGGCTGAAACTGACATCATCAGTTTTTCTAATGGACAGGTCTTCAGATTCTAAATGGAGCCATACCATTTAGCATGTCCAACTTGCTGACAGCAGATCTACGGACTTCTTAGCCTCCAAAATCATGTCAGTGTAAGCCAATTCCAATCAATCAATCAGTCAATCAATCCATGGAATCTCCTGTTGGTTATGTTTCTTTGGAGAACCCTAATAGAGCACCATAGCATGTTTGACCTTAAGTAGAGCCTCTTGATAGGACAAAGCATATGATTATCTTTGTAAAAACATTCATAAGGATTTGGACAAATAATAATCTTCTCTTTTTGCAGAATCTTGTTAGAGAAGACATATGAGTGTCATAACTAGAGAAATATTCAGTGTCTCTCCAAACTATACAGAAAGATTACATGTACCATGACAATGACTTCAGGATGATTTTAAAGGCATGTAGACATAAGTCCGTGCTCTCCTCTTTCCACCTCCCTGTGTTAGTTAATTTGCACCTTTAATTCTTTCTCCTTCATGGCATATTATTTTTCTCTCTTTTGTACTGTGTAATATCTCACCCTTTAATAACAGTCCATGAAATAGAATGCCTAAGTGCACTGAACCTGGAATCACACAGAGCCTCCAATATTTATCAAGTTTCGATTTTTGGTACTTTTTAAAATTTCCTTGAGCTTACGAAGTTGTCTCATTTATTTACTGTGAGATTTTCACAATTATCCAGTAAATTTATGTATTATACTAAAAGCATATATGTGTGCCTCTTTTTGTTAAGAATAATAGAGTATTATGATTTTGTGTTATTTTCAGATATGAAAAAATTAATTAAAACTTTAATCTGCATATTAAAATGACAAGTCTGTGGTGGTGAGGAATTGTGTTATTTCCATGCACCTGGACTTTAGGAAAGGTGCTCAAAAATGCATCCTATGGGTCATGAAAGGCAAGAAGCCCAAGATCCTACCTTAAGCAGAGAGCAAGGACATTATACAGACTGTCTGACTCCTGTGTTACAATTGGCTTTCATAGGTCCAAGACATATCCATTTGTTATCCAGTATCTGTAAATCAACAATATGTAACCAGAATCTGTAATGCCTTTAGAGTATAATAAAATGACTAGCATTTTCATACAGTGAAAGTACTGAGTACAGTATGTAGTCCTCCCTTATCTGCAATTTTACTTTCTTGGGTTTCAGTTACCTGTGGTCAGCTGCAATCTGAAAATATTAAATGGAAAATTCCAGAAATAAACAATTCTTAAGTTTTAAATTGCATGCCACTATGGGTAGTGTGATGAAATCTCTTGCTCTCCAGCTCCGTCCCTCTCAGGATGTCAGTCATCCTTTTGTCCAGAAGTGCTATACACACTTCTTGCCTATTAATCCCTTGGATATCAGAGAGACTGTTGTGGTATTTCAGTGCTTGTATTCAAATAACCTTTATTTTGCTAAATAATGGAATGGAAGTGCAAAAGTAGCTTAGACTTGATCATCAATGTGTATGTATAGGAGAAAACAATATGTATAAGGTTTGGTAGTACTGTGGTTTTGGGCATCCACTGGGTGTCTTGGAACCTATCTTCTGTGGATAAGGGGAGATTACTGTAGTTCTTTACAGAAACCCTTTGATCTCAACATATAATTAAAATGAGAATCAAAATTGTGGTATTTAAACATATTAATTCCATAGAAATTCAGTATCTTTGTGTTGGTATCATTCTACAATCATGTAGTCTCTTGTTTAATGTCTGATCTTAATAGTTTCAGAGATTAAAACTATTTCAGACAAAAAATAATTTCTCCATAAAATGTTCTCATCCTGTTTCAAAATTCAAACTATATTATCTTTAGAGACTTCTGTAACTGAATCATATTTGTGTACCAAGGTAAATGATCAGCTAATTTAAAATTAGCATTACTAATTGAAAGAACTAAGTATAGAAGACACTACAGTTCTCTGTTATTCTTGAGAGTTGTTTATTTCTCACTAGGCTTAACAAGATATTTCTTTCACTTCTTTTTGGCAGACAACAGAAGACTCAAACCCCTTGCATCTGTAAAGTAAACTTCATAGGACAAAATGATAATTATGTCAGTCTAAATCTTAGTGAGTAAAAGGGAAGATAAAGGTAAGTATTTACACTATTTATAAACTCGTGTGAGTGACTTTTAAATTTTTTTCATACACATTGATAACCAATGAAAAGCAGCTAGAAATTGGACATCAAGAAACCAATTAACTTTGCCGCTGAATTTTGGTAACATAAATAAATGATGGTGATGCTATAAAAAGTTAATGACTGTTCCTGAGAAGATTGCTTGACTCTGGCCCAAATAGTCGCAAAAATTTCAGTAGCCTATATTTTAGACTGAAACCTAAATGAAAAGGGGAAGGTTAATTTTAAAAGTTGCATTCATTGTATTGCCCTCCTTAATATCTCCTGCACTGTATTCCACTGTCAGTTACAAAGTAAGAGTTCCTTATTCCCTCTTTTTGTCCCAGTTGAGTATTTTCTGCATTAAAAATAAATAGATAAATATTTCAAGCTCTAAAACATCTTGGTATTTCTATTACCTTGTTTTAAAAACAAAGTTGAAATACGATACTATTTTAATGATTGAAACATAAGACATTACCTAAAAATGGAGTCTATGAAGCACTGATGCCTTAGGCTAAACCAATAGGTACATATCTCTTAGTAATACACAAATTTTAAAATCAAAATTGCGTTTCTGAGATATAATAAAAACCAAATAATATGGATGAAAGTTTTTATTCCTTATCTTATTTTAATTATGTAAGACAAAAGACTTTTATGATTAAGTGATAAATAAATGTATTTTTCTAACGTGTTCTTTTTCATATGTGCTCCATTTTTTCACTATGGTTTTCTACTTTATTCTTCAATTCAAATGAAATATTTTTGTGCATCTAAGAAAAAAATGGACCAATAAAGCACCATAAGAAATGTAAATATTGCAAAAACACTTCTATCTTTGTCTCCAAAGACACAGCTTTTTGAGGGTCTACTCAGGCAAATGAAGCATAACACAAATTTATTTTAGCATTATTTTAGTTACAAAATACAAAGGAAGAAAGACACTCATGCTTTTGTCACATATAGAGGAATCCATAAAACCTCTGAGACACGGTTAGAGTAGAAATAGAATTTTTCCTGGGTCTGTGTATCAATTAGAATAGAATTCCTCTGTGGGTTGCAGAAGCCTCTGCAATAGGGGCTTAGCCAAATAGGTTTAATTTTTTTGCTTAAGAGTAGTTTTGAAGTGTGTAGTCCAGGGGTAGTATATCCAAACTTTCATGAAGGAAACAAGAGCTTTCTTTTTGCTCCACCAACATAGTGACAACTGCTAGGCTACAGATATAACACATATTCTAGGCAATAAGAGGAAGGGAAGAGAAATATGGCATTTGTGTACTCTTATTTATGGCTTCTTGGAAAAATGCTATCATACTACCTCACCTATAAGCACAGGTAAATTAGTATTTTAGTTTTCCAGCCACTGGAGTAAGAAAGAGAAAAAAGAGAGATCGGAATCTGTGTTGAGGAGCTAACTTATATTTGTTGCAACAATTCAAATCTTTGTATAGAACCACTCAGGATGGGAAAGGAGGTGGTATTACTTTCTGTCTTAGTCATTTCAGGCCATAGATTAGGTGGCATAAGCAATAGACATGCATTTCTCACAGTGCTGGAGGGTGGAAAGTGCAAGATCAAGGTGCTGCACTCAATCCTGGAGTCCGGTGAGGTCTGGCCTCATGGCTTGTGGAACGCCTCCTTGTTGCCTCCTGGCATGGCAGAGGGAGAGGGAAGGAGGAGGGAGAGAGAGGGGTCTGCACATGTATATATAAATTTGTAAGGGCATGTAGATACCTATATATGCACGGGCTCATATATACATATAGAAATATGTAATTTTTATATTTTAAAATATGATATATAACTTTCATGAATCTGTTTTTTAGCAGTTGAAGTTTCTCTTGATCTGGTAATTTGATTTGCATTCTATGTCAGGCAGAAGCTTTTGGATTTGGTCATGGTCAGCAATGTGCTTTCATAGGTTACCTCTTTGTAGATGAAAGGATTAGAAGACAGTGTGAAGAAGGCACTTTATATATGAAAACACTTTAATTAGATAAACAAATACATTTAACTTATTTCACAATTGGACTATAAAGTTATTAAGGCCATAATATGAATCTAAATCAGATTATTATATTCCAGAGTGCATGGTGCTTAATGTAGTATTGTTTGGGTGGCAAATATATGTATTTATATGTATAGGGCATTGAAAACAATATCTTTTGAGCACTTGCCGTTTGTCAGTTTGCGAAGCATTTGACATGAATTTTCTCATTTAATTTTTTCAGTAAACCTCTGAGGTAAGTACTATTATCCTTATTTTATTTAGAGAAAGAATAACTCAGAGAGATTAAGGAATTTACCAGAGTTCTCAGAATTAAATAATTGTGGAACTACAGTCAATCTAGGCTGCTTGACATCAGTAGTTTATCTTGAAACCAACAGCTACATCTTCAGAATGCCTGTTACAGAATCTAAGACAAGTTTATGGCCTTGTCTGCGTTGCTTCCTGCCAGACCCCTCATGTTCTGGTGTGTAACATTCTGGTCAGGTACTTAGAAGACCTGGGGCCAAGGCGAACATTGCAGCTGATTAACAACGAGACCCTGACGATTGTTTCCTTGCTTCTGCTAACAGGAGTTGCTGACATACATAAAGCACTTTTGATGGATTTTTTGAGTAGTTGTAATCATAGGCAAAACTGCAGGCAAAATAATGCCTCAGTACCTGGGAATAAGGTTGTTAAATGGAAAACGGGAATTAAGGTTGCTGATAGAATTAAGGTTGCTGATCAGTTGACCTTGAGATGGGGAAAGTATCTTGAGTTATCCAGGAGGTCCCCATGTAATCGGAGTCTTTATAGGGGAGAGAGGGAGGCAGGAGAGTTGTATCCAATTGGGAAGAAGGATGCCATGAGCAAGAAATTGAGGCAGCCTTTAGAAGCTGAAAAAGGCAAGGTTACAGATTTTCCTGTAGAGTTTCCAGAAGGAACTTGGGCTTGTCAATATCTTGATTGTGGCCCTATGTGACCCTTTTAGACTTCTGGCCTCCAGAATTAAAAGGTAATGAATTTGTATTGTTTCAAGCCACCAAGTTTGTGGTCATTTGTTACAGCAGCAATGGGAAATGAACAGAATTGTCGTTACAAACCTTTGAGGTAGATACTATTATTCCTGTTTTATAGACATGGAAATAGGCTCAGTGTTTAAATGGCATGCTTAAGGAAACTCGACCATGAAATACTGATTAGGAAATCCACTCAGGTGTTTGGACTCCAAATCCCACGCGCTTTTTACTGGAAATGAGGGGGTTAGATGCTGCATTCTGTCAAGTCCTCCCAGCTCTAACGTTCAGTGTTTTAAAGCTTCAAAGGAAATCACAGACTAAAATGTGAGAATTTGTTGGCTGTGTATCTCCTCACATCTCAGGAGTGTTTCTGAAGCTAAAAGTTTTGGCATCTTTTTGTTGCAGAGCCAAATAAGTAGTGTTTTTTGTTTGTTTTGTTTTCTCAAGTGTAATCTTATCTCCTTTGCTCCTTCTACTGAAGTTTAGCTGCTAAGGCTCTTTCACATACATAACTGAAATGGTTTTCTCCTTCTGAGACTGTTAAGGATTTACTGACAGTTTACTAAACTTACTTTCTGCTGGCAAAACCTGACTTTTGCCTGACCTATTTCTTCAATGAAATGTCTTTTCAACAATTCAAAACATTTTGAACAAGCAGTATTCAACTTGGCATCAGTTTTGAAGCATATTGCAGATTTTTATATACTAATCTATGCATTTATATACTGATATACTTTATTTTTATTTTTCAATGTCATTTTTAAGTGTCAGCACTTTATTTTCAGACTATCACTTAATAAGATAGGGAAATGGTCCACAATTCCACAGTCCATATGATCTGTTGACCTTTAAAAAAAAAAGGGAAAAATCTGTGCACATGGGATGGTGTAAAAAAAAGAAATGACTTTTATATGACTGGTTGTGTATATGTGCATATATATCACATAAAATTTCAACAATCATTGTCTATAAGCAATGTCACATATTTGTATAATATATTAGTTAGCCAAATAAGAGAAAGAAAATTATACATGAAATCCTGCTTACCTCATCTGTGATTCCCAAAAGCCCTCAATCCTGACTCCAAGCACCATTTGGGGTCCACTGCACATAGGATTCAAGTAGTGGATTTAAAAATTGCATCCACTAAATTTTAACACAAAATTTTATAAATAAAGCAACAAATGTACTTGACAGTGATTTACTTCAGAAAGGAATAAAAGCAATGCATAATTTATTATTTTTACATAAAAGAAATTGCAAATGCTATTTTAATTTTTTATATTTTCTTAGTAAATATGTCTGAACTTGCGAGATGTGTATCTAAAGAACTTGTATTAGTTTATTTTCCCTTTTCATCCACTGCCAAAGCTCTACTGTGTTCACTGATATATTCTATGTCTCTTGGATTTGGCAGCAAAATAAGTGTTTTCATGTGCCATGACTCATTTCTAATTGCAAAGAATATTGACTTCTTAGTTAGAAATTATCTATCTATAATTTAGATTGACATAAAATCTACTTTCAAATACAGTCTAATTTGCCATTAGCTGCTTATTCTAAGTACAACACACTTTTTTGAGACCTGAGAAGTGTCTACATCCACATATCTGTTGTGACTATATCTGTATGTTTCCATCAAAGAATGTGATGTTGGCGGTGAGCCGAATCCATCACAATCTGTTTTTGCACAAAAAGTTTTTTCCACATAGTCTAAGCCAAAACAGCCATCTCATTGCAAAAATAAAAGTAAAAAATGGTAGTATGGTAGAAACACTTTGTATGTCAGTTTTGGAAATCTCTACTGGTTGCAATACTTCAAATATTTTTGTTGTTATTTTGTTTTGATTTTTTTGCTAGGATTTATTTTTTAAGCTCTTCAAGGCTCATCAGACTGTGGTGCCAGGATGGGGAAGAACATAAAAAGTGTAGAAGAATGTCCCTGCCACTGAGGAACTTTTATATTCTCTGGGGCTACAGATTACCCACAAAAAGTTAAATATTAGAGTAAAATAAATTTCAATGGAAAATTCATGGTATGTATAGACATAATCTACAAATAAGTCAACATGTTTCAGTCTTTCACTGAAATGCATAAGAGGCAATTATAAAAAGAAAACCTTTCTACATGTATGGATTATGAGTCATTTTCATGCATAAAGGACCACTTATTGGTCAGTAATATCAGGAACTTTATATACCTTAAGTTAATAAATAATCACAAAAATGCTATGGTGTATCACCATTTTTTCTATTTTATAGATTAGGAAACTAAGGCAGAAGTTAAATAACATGATAAAGACCATATCGCTAGAAAGTTGTGTATGAAAATACAACCAGGTACTTTTAATACCAAAGTACACGTGGTTTCTTCTTTGCTCTACTGCTGCTATATTGATAGGAATTGTCTAGTTTTTCTACCCTGGCAACAAACTGTCTTATAACTTTATAAAGATGCTAACAATGGTTTGTCAAATATAAACACTTATGAAGCTAATTTGCTACTCATAGACAAACAATTTGACTCTTAGAAATACCTTTTCCTAAGGCAATAATAATAGCATTCCAAATGATTTCAAGGCAATGATTTAGACATGAAAGAGAAACAGTGATAAAAGCAGATCAATAATTGAATTGTGAAAAATCAGGAGTGTATATAATCATATACCATCATTTTTTGCATTATTTTTATAGTTATTAAATGTTTTCAAAAGTTTCTTTTTTTCTATAATCAAAATTACTGCCAAGGAATCATTTGTTCATCCAGTAGTCATTTGTTGATAACGGAAAGGAACCATATGTGGTGAGGTTTAATTCTAGTTGAAATTATTATGGGCTTTTGTATAAGATTATGATTTGACATTCTGAAACACTCTTAGGATTTATTTGTAGAGGAAATGTGGCACAAACTGTTATTAATTAACTCCTTATCCAATGTGAGAACATTATGTACTAAAATCAACAAATTGAACCCCCAAAGAGCCCATGTTGAAAGCTTTGTAACATATGAATAAAAATATATTTAGATTCTAAAACATTTTATAGAGTGGAATTTAATGACAGTGATTAGTAAGGAGAAACATTTTAAATGAATGGGCACAATTAGAATCTAGGATAAATTTGTTTAAGGCTTAAATTTTGAGTTTCTTCCAATATGTATATTAAAGTAATTTGACTGTCATGCATAGAAAGGATTTATATGTGTGTGTGCGTGTGTATGTGTGTGTATATGTAATCTCAACATATTGAATTTCTAGTTTATAAAATTTTAATTTAGTTTACCTTGAAATGTATTTGTTCATATGTTTACCAATGTTTCAATTGTTGGACAAAGGAGTATTTCTTTGGATATGCAATTATGCTGGTTGACAATTATTTTATAATAATTTTTGTGCCTGTCATTGATGTGTAGAGAGGTACAGGAATTGCAGTGAAGGTGTAATTTAAATGTGAAATCAGGTGAGATTTTCCAGTCTTTGAACAAGTAAAGTGAACCAAGGATAAGTTTCTGATCTATCCAGACCTAACTGATTAATATTTCAAGCATTTTATATTTACTGTATTTCATTCATTCTAAGTTACACATTTTTGGTTCACATTTTCACCTCTGAAATTGGGATGCATCATACAATTGATGCTTTACAATTATTAACCAGAAAGAAGTTGCATTGAAATTTCCATTACTGTGTATTCAGGGGACTTAGTCAGAGATGTTTGTTTCCACATCAGTTTAATATAATTGTAAATGTTAAATTTGACTTTTAAATGTCAAATAATTTAAAGATCTTTTTAGAAATGAGTTCAGTTGTTGCTTGAAAATGGTCCATTGATAAATTATAGTAAGGTTAAAAAAACCATTAAAATGTACAGAATTGAAAATGGTATATTTAGAAATGAAGATTTGGTCCTAGGTGTTGCTTATTAATGGTGTGTCACTGTTTTCTTTATCCAACAGTGAGGTACTTGGCTCTCATATCTACAATATATTTACTTTTGCTCAACCCATGGATAATATCAATAGTTTCCGAATTGCTAACCCGTACTCTTATGAGAAACAAAATTTATCAACTAGAGTACAGTGTTACTATACAGTACATTTTGTTGTTAGCCTTATAGTTAAAACACTGTTTTTCAAAGTTAGGTCATCCCTGGCTAGTGTGACTCAGGCTGGTACTGAAGGGTGGTGGGTTTGATTACTGGCCCGGTTGGAGGTGACCAATTGTTGTGCCTCTCTCACAGTAACTTCTCTCTCTCTCTCTCTCTCTCTCTCTCTCTCTCTCTGAAGTACTCAATCTCCCAATGGTTTAAAGATTGAGGAAGTAGGGCAACAGGAAGAATGAAGATAGTTCTAGAAGCTGAAATCAACCTCTGCTGACAGCCATCCAAGAAATGGAACCTGAATTCAGAAAGCCCAAATGAGGTTAAAAGTAAATTATTTCCCAAAAGTTCCAGTAAGGAAAGCAGCTTTGTTAACACTTAGATTTCAGCTTATGAAACCTAGAGCAGAGAAAACTATCCAGGGCAAGTTGGATTTCTGACCTATAGAACAGTGAGATGATAAATGTATATTATTTTAGGCCATTGGGTTTGTGGTAATATTTTATGGCAGAAATAAAAAATGAATACATCTCCCTTCCCAATAATTCATAGCTTCTATCTTTCATGACAAAAATTAGACAATAGAAAATACCCAAATCTTCAAAGGTATCAAGGGTATGAAATACAAGGAAAACCTGGGAACTGTAACACATAGAAGGGGACTACAGTGACAATGGCATCTCAACTCAATGTAAGTTCCTGGATTTGATCTGAAAAAGAAGAGGGACTTTCACAGAAAAACTGAAATTCAATAAAGTCTTCAGTTTGACTGACAGCATTCTACTAATGTTAATTTCTAAATTTTGAGAATCATGCTATAGTTATGTGCTATGTAACACTGGGAGGAGCTGGGTGAAGTTACATAAAAATGCTCAGTACTACTTCTGCAACTCTTTTTTAAGTCTAAAATTGCTTTAAAATAAAATGAAAATATTATAGAACAGGGGTGAGCACCTTGAAAGGAAGTCTTGGAGACAGAGGAGTAGTATAAGAAATACTGCTTTTCCCATATGTTTTATGACAGAAAATATGTGGGAAAATGCACGTTGATCATTCCAAGATACAAAGTAGCCATAAATTTAAGGATGGTTTCATTTTTATTTTCTTTAGATCACATAAAATAATGAAACATCCATTAATTATCTGAATTATATTTAAATTATACATTTTAGCCTATTAGAGATAGTGAAGACATGGTTGACAGTGGTGAATATTCTCATTTAGAAGATTCTATAGTTTTTGTGTGACATTGAAACACATAAAAATTAACAAAAAATGAAGCACAAGGTATCATTCATTATAGGTTTTCAAAGGCACTTGATATTTCTTTCTTTTATTTCATTAATCCTCACCTGAAGACATTTTTTTCCATTACATTTTTTTAGAGAGAGTGGAAGGGAGAAGGAAGAGAGAGAGAGAAATATCTATGTGAGAGACACAACAATTTGTTGCATCCCGAGGGATCGAGACTGCAACAAAGGTAAGTGCTCCTGACCAGAATCAAACCTGTGACTCTTCAGTCCAAAGGCTGAGAGTCTAACCATTGAGCCAAACCTGCCAGGGTAAATTCTTGGAGAAGAAATGTGGAAGTGCAAACAAGAGGAGTTAAATTTCTAGCCATAATTCATTCTTTATGTCATGCCAGTCAAACACTTCCTGTTTATTTCACTTTTTCCCCCAAATGAAACACTTTAGAATTGATATTTACTTTCAACACTCTGTGTCTTGAATATGGTATTTAAATAACTGCAAAGCTGAATAAAAGAAAAAAAGCTGTAAAATCTTTGAAATTTGGACAACTATCCACATACACAAATTATCTGCTATATGAAATCTGATTAGTCAAATGAGTCAAACTAATCTGGGTTCTTTGACTCTTTTGCTAGAAACAAGATACTTAAAATTTTTGTTGTTGTTGTTTTTGGTATTTTTAAGGTAATAGCTATTCATGATGAATACAAGCTATTAAAAAATTCCATAAATTAAAAGAAAACCACTCCAAGTACTATTGCACAAAAATAATTTTAATTAAGTTATATTAAACATTAATTAATATTAAACATTACTTCAGGCTTAGATTTTTATAAACACAACTAATTGATACAGAGTTGATATATAGGGTACATTTCTATTTATAAATGGATTGGCATGTGTTATTTAATTAAATAAAATGTTTTATTCTATTTTTTCTTTAAAAATTACAGGAGTTTGTTTTGGAACTGGGTTTTGGAAAAACAGACTTTGCTGTGCATCTTGGTCTTATCCAAATGCACTCAGGCCCAACAGAGGGGACCTCAAGCAGTGGGCTGTTGATAGCTATAAACAGGGTACTCAAGGCCAGTCATAAACAATGTTTGACATTGGTATGCACCAGAGACCCTCTAAAAAGACTGAGAGTCTTAGTGGATCTACCTAATACATAGAAACAAACCCAAATAGGCTGCCAAAATGGCAGCCCCAAATGAAAGAACAAGATAATTCTTTAAATGAAGAGCTAAGTGAAATGGAGATAAGCAATCTCTCAGGTATAGAGTTCAGAATATTGATTGTAAAGATGCTCAAGAGCATGAGAAAAGATATAGACTATGAAAAATGACCAGTCAGAAATGAAGAATGACATAGCAGAAATAAAGAATACATTGGAAGGAATAAACAGCAGATTAGAGGAAGCTGAGGATTGGATCAGTGAATTAAAAGACAAGGTAGAAAAAAATCAATCAGATATCCAAAAAGAAAACAATTAAAAAATAGGAGAACAGTCTAAGGGAACTATGAGAAAACATGAAACATAATAATATCCACATCATAGAAGGACAAGAAGGGCAAAAGAATAAGCAAGGAATAGAGAATTTGTTTGAAGAAATAATGGTTTAAAACTTCCTAAGCTTGATAAAGGCTAAAAAAATTTATCACCACCAAACCAGCATTGAAGGAAATGTTAAAAGGAATGCTGTAATTAAAATTAGAAATAGAGAGCACAAGAGAAACATAAGCATAAAGAATTAAAATGGTGATAGATAAATATCTATCAATAATAACCTTAATATAAATGGATTAAATGCTCCAATCAAAAGAGATAGGGTAACTCAGCAGATAAGAAAACATGACCAAAATATACGCTGTCTACAAGAGACCCACGTCAGAACAAAAGACTCACAGAGACTGAGAGTGAAAGGATGGAAAAATTTTTTCCACGCAAATGGAAATGAAAAAAAGCCCTGAGGTAGCAATACTCATATCTGACAAAATAAACTTCTAAATGAAGGCCATAACAAGAGACAAGCAAGGTCATGACATAATACTAAAGGAATTGACCCCGCAAGAAGATATAACCCTGATAAACATATATGCACCCAATATAGAAGCACCTAAATTAGAAAAAAAAATACTTCTGAAGACTTTCAGGGAGAGATTGACAGCAATATAGTCATAGTAGGGGACATTAACACCCCACTGACTTCATTGGACAGGTCTTCCAGACAAAAAAATCAACGAGGAAACAGTGACCCTAAATGACACACTATATCAGGTGGATTTAATTGATGTTTACAGAACATTCTACACTAAAGCTGCAGAATATACATTCTTCTAAAGTGCACACAGGACATTCTCAAAGAATGTGTTAGGACCATGTGTTAGGACTCAAAATAAGTCTCTACAGGTTCAAGAAGATTGAAGTCACATCAAGCATCTTCTTGGACCACAATGGCATGAAATTAGAAATCAACTACAATTAAAACACTAAAAAAAAAAACACATGGATGCTAAATAGCATGTTTTTAAACAATGAATGGGTTACCAAAGAGATCAAGAAAGAAGTAAAAATCTTCCTGGAAACAAATGAAAATGAACACACAACAACTCTAAATCTCTGGGACATAGTGAAAGCAGTCCAGAGAGGGAAGTTCATAGCGCTACAGGTCTACCTCAAAAAACAAGAAAAACTTCTAATAAACTCTCTAACCCTACAAGTTAAAGACTTAGAATGAGAACAACAAGAAAAGCCAAAAGTTAGTAGAAGTAAATGACATAGAGACCAAAAAAACAATACAAAGGATCAATGAAACCAAGAGCTAATTCTTTGAAAAGATAAACAAGATTGATGAACTTTTAGCTAGACTTATCAAGAAACAAAGAGAGAGGACCCAAATAAATAAAATCAGAAACAAAAGAGGTGAAGTAGCAACTGACCCAACAGAAATACAAAGGATTGTACGAAAATACTATGAATAACTATACTCCACCAAGCTGGGCAACCTGTATGAAATGGACTAATTCCTAGAAAAATACAATATTCCGAAACTCAATCTGGAATAGTCAGAAAACTTGATTAGGTCGATAACTACTGAAGAAGTTGAAGCAATAATAAAAATAACTCCCAGCACACAAAAGCCCTGGTCCAGACAGCTTCACAAGAGTGTTTTACCAAACATTCAAAGCACTAACACCTATCCTCCTCAAACTATTCCAAAATCCAAGAAGAAGAAACACCTCCAAGCTCTTTTTATGAGGCCAGCATTAGCTTAATTCCAAAACCAGATAAAGACAAAGAAAGAGAATTAGAAGCCAATATCCCTGATGAACATAGATGCTAAAATCCTCAACAAAATATTAGCAAATTGTATCCAGCAATATATTTAAAAGATTGTACACCATGACCAAGTGGGATTTGTTCCAGGAATACAAGGCTGGTAAATATTTGCAAATCAATAAACGTGATGCATCACATAAACAAAATGAAGGACAAAAATCACACGATCATATCAACAGACCCAAAAAATCATTCAACAAAATCCAACACCCATCTTTGACAAAAACTCTCAGCAAATTGGGAATAGAGAGATCATACATCAACATAATAAAGGCCATATATGACAAACCTACAGCCCACATCATACTCATGGACAAAAACTAAAACCATTTGCCCTAAGAACAGGACCAAGACAGAGGTGTCCACTTTTACCACTCTTATTCAACATAGTAGTAATGGAAGTCCTAGCCACAGTGATCAGACAAGAAGAAAATATAAAAGGCATCCAAATTGGAAAGTAGGAAGTCAAACTGTCATTATTTGCAGATGACATGATATTGTACATAGAAAATCCTGAAGACTAAACCAAAAAACTACTAGATTTAATAAATGAATTTGGCAAGGTATCTGGATACAAAATTAACACCCAGAAATTGATAGCATTTTTATACACCAATAATGTACTCTCAGAAGGGAAACTAAAAGGCAATTCCACTGACCAGTGCAACAAAAAAATTAAGATACTTAGGAATAAACTTAACCAAGGAAGTAAAAAACCTATATTTCAAAAACTACAGGACACTGAAAAAGAAATAGAGGAAGATATAAACAAGAGGAAGAATATACCATATTTGGAGATTGGAAGAATTAATATCATTAAAATGTCCATACAACCCAAAGCGATCTATAAATTCAATGCAACCCCTATTAAAATACCAATAGCATATTTCACAGATCTAGAACAAATACTTCAAACTTTTATGTGGGCCCGGCCGGGCGTGGCTCAGTGGTTGAGCATCGACTTAGGATTCAGGCGATCAGGGTTCTATTCCCAGTCAGGGCACATGCCCAGGTTGCAGGCTTGATCCCCAGTCCAGGGCCTGCAGGAGGCAGCCAATCAATGACTCTCTCATCATTGATGTTTCTATCTTTCTCTCTCCCTCTCCTTTCCTCTCTCTGAAATCAATAAAGATATATTAAAAAAAAAAATTGTGTGGAACCAAAAGAGACCCTGAATAGCCGTGGCAATCTTGAGAAAGAAGAACAAAATTGTAGGGATCACAGTACCAGATATCAAGTTATACTGCAAAGTCATTGTAATCAAAACAGCCTGGTGCTATCACAAGAACAGGCATATAGATCAGTGGAACAGAACAGAGGGCCCAGAAATCAACCCACGCTTCTAAAGTCAATATTTGACAAAGGAGGCAAGAAAATACAATGGAGTAAAGACAGTTTCTTCAATAAATGGTGCTGGGATAATTGGACAGGTACATGCAAAAAAATGAAGCTAGACCACCAACTTACACCATACACAAAAAGAGACTCAAAAGGACTTGATAAAAGGCTTGAATGTAAGACATGAAACCGTAAAAACCCTAGAAGAAACAGGCAACAAAATCTGACATCTCTGGAAGCAATGTTTTGCTTATATATCCCTTAGGGCAAGAGAAACAAAGGAGAAAATAAACAAGTGGGACTACATCAAAATGAAAAGCTTCTGCACAGTAAAAGAAACCATCAACAAAATGAAAAGGGAGCACACTGTATGGGAGAACGTATTTGCCAATGACACATCTGATAATGGGTTAATATCCAAAATATATAAGGAACTCATACAATTTAACAAAAGACAAAAAATCCAATTAAAAAATGGGCAAAGGACCTGAATAGACACTTCTCCAAAGAAGTTATACAGATGGCCACGAGACACATGAGAAAATGCTCAATGTCACTAATCATCAGAGAGATGCAAATTAAAACCTCAATGAGGCATCACTTCACACCTGTCAGAATGGCTACATCAACAAATCAATGAACTACAAGTGCTGGCAAAGATGTGGAGAAAAGGGCATCCTAGTACACTGCTGGTGGGAATGCAGACTGGTGCAGCCACTATGGAAAACAGTGTGGAGTTTTCTTAAGAAATTAAAAATTGACCTGCCATTTGACCCAGTGATCCCACTTCTAGGAATATATCCTAAGAAACCCAAAACACCAGTCAGGAAGAACTTATGTACCCCTATGTTAATAGTACAATAGCTAAGATCTGGAAACAGCCCAAGTGCCCATCAGTAGATGAGTGGATAAAAAAGCTGTGGTACATTTACACAATGGAACACTATGCAACTGTAAAAATGAAGGACCTTTTACCCTTTGGGACAGCATGCATGGAACTGGAGAGTATTATGCTAAGCAAATAAGCCAGTCAGAGAAAGACAAGCAGCACATGATCTCACTCACATGTGGAATATAATGAACAAAATAAATTGATGAAACAAAATAGATCCAGAGACATAGAAGCATGGAACAGACTGAAGGATCTTAGAAGGAAGGTGTAGGTTGGGAGAGATTAACCAAAGAATTTATATGCTTATATGCATAACCTGTGGACACAGACATTGGTATGGGGAAGTCAGGGATAGGGTGGATGGGGGTGGAGGGGATCAATGGGAAAAAAAGGGGACATCTGTAATACTTTCAACAATAAAGATAAATTAAAAATAAATAAATAAATAATAAATAATTAAAGGACTGAAATTGTAGTAATTTCTTATCTCCTTATAAATTATTACAAAATAGAGTATTAAAAACTGTAATATTAAAAATGACCTAAAATAAATTAATATATTATAACCTTATATACATTATCAATTTATTTTAATTCTGGGTTTCATTGGTTTACTCACTGCTTGAAAATAAGAGTAATTTACACAGATTTTCTCTTCTGTCTTCCATTGCTACACTTGCTGCTTGAGTTGGTATAGTTTTTACATGGTCAGGCTTCTAATACTTTTACATTCTTTTGTATAACCTTAATTCACACAATTGTTTAGTATTAGCATTCTATTTAAATGGATTTGGTGCCCAGCTGGGTGTGGTTCAAGGGTTGGGCATTGATCTAGAAGAGGAAATCCTGATTCAATTCCTGGTCAGGGCACATGCCTGGGTTGTGGGCTAGATCCCCAGTCGGGGGTATGCAGGCGGCAGCCAATCAATGAGGACTCTCATCATTAATATTTCTATCTTTCTCCCTCTCCCTTCCTTTCCCTGAAATCAATAAAGATATATTTAAAAAATAATAATAAATGGATTTGGTGTTTATTACCATATATTTACCATGGAATCTTCATTCTGTGTGTTTATTTTAATATACCTCTTAGTAAACAGAATTTTGTTTAAATGTAGTTTATTTTTTCCTCAGAAGAACACATGAGTGATATATATGCAGAGATTTTATATGAAATGGTTTGTCTGCTTGAATATATAGAAATTTCTATCTTCTGTAGTTCTGTAATTACATCAGAGTAAGTCTTGGTATTAAGTATTTTGTAACAAATTTGCCTGGAATTCAGTGTAGTCTATCAATTTGCAGATTCCATTTTCTTTATTTCAAGTATATTTTCCCTTATTGATACACGATCTTTTCTCATATATTAATTTCTTCTGTTTGTATTCACTGTAATCAATTCAAGCCCAATCTTTGTTAATAATTTGCTTTTCAATTGTAAGTGGTGTATATTTCATTCTTGCTGTATCTAATTTACATTCTTTAATAATGTTATTTTGCTCTTCAATGTGTTTCTTTAATTTCTTATTTTTCCATAAGTCAATTACTTTATTTTCTCATATTTGAGTTCTTATTTACTGCATTTATAGTTTCATAAAATTGTTCTAGTGCAAAATACTTATGGTAAATATCTTTCTATTCTTTAGAATGTGATTTCCCCCCCTAGCCTGCATTCTTCACTTGGCTTTTGCATTCCATATTTTCTTTTTTTCTGTTCAAATATTTTCTGTATCTATCTAAGGGGAGAAATAATTCAATTTATGTGTACAGGATTTAGCACTGGAAAGATTCATTCTCTGTCCCAATTCTAAAAACTGAGGGAATGCTTGAGAATTTCACCTAGGCTTTTTTGTTTTAACTATTTACTTAAGACTTTGGAATATTAATTTCTTTATATTCAAAATTGACATATTAGGGAAAATATTTGGATCATATCATAATCTGAAAATATCTAGAAAATTCAGTATATCATCATCATCACTACTATATACATTGGAGCTCTATCTTATTACATGAGTAGTTATTCTTGAAAAATAATAAGTATTAAAGTAAAGATTGAAACAGTAAAATTTTAGTCAACTAAAAAGCAGTATTCTAATAATTAATGTATTAATGGTTATGGTATTATGTGGAATTTTTCATTTTGTCAAAAACTTTAAAATACAGTATAAATCTTAACAATAACAAGATTAGAGGTAAGTATGTATTCTATAAGTCATATTTTTTATGGTCATTCATACTATAAACATAAATCATTATTTAATTTTATAGAAAGAAAATATCTTTAAAAGTGGACACTGGTACAGGTATCTACTTTTCCCCCCATTATATAACACTTTTGTATTACCCTGCTGGAGACAACAGTCATTGTTGCCATTTCAAAAACAGAGCCTTTAATTTTAGTTGTAGTAAGTATTGCACTTTAATTCTGGGTTGAATTATAAAAAAATAGCATTTTGAAATACTGTTTTAATATTTTAATCTAAAATATGTATTCAACAGAAAAACACAACTAAATTCCTCTTTTGATGAAAATGGCCATCTTTTAAAAAATCTGGCAATATTTTTAGAAGTAGTTTAGTTCTTACATTTAAAGAGTTGGTTTTTGAATCATTTCTGAAATGCCAGTGGGTACTGAGAAAGAGTACCAGGTTGTCTGTCCTTGGCTTTATATCCATGTTTATCTCACTGCAAATGCTGCCTTATGGACATTTGTGACCAGCTGAACTCCATGCACTTGATTGATTCTCTGTGGTAGTTGATCAATAGATCTTACACTTCTAAACGTAGCTAGTAATTTTTAAAATAGGTTCATATAGTTTTTTTGTAAGTTTAACTCATTGTTTTGCTAATTTTATACTTCCTCTATTAATATCAGTTTTACAGATGGAAAACTAAAAATTCTAGCATAAGGGGGGCATTATGCAGAAAGTTAATGCTAAAAAGAAGATTGAACATTTTTCCCCCCAGAAGAGATTTTGTCAAATAGATGTCCATATTCCTTCTATAATTGAAGTCTCTAATACAACATTCAGCCTGCAAGAGAACGCTGACATTGTGAGCAGAAAAACCACTGAGCTGAGCAGCTCAGAAGAATCATCAACCCAAAACTTCCCCCTTGACAGCAGTAAGTCCACCCTGGGTTACAATTGAGCTGAATTGCTTGTGCAAGTTGTCTCCTTCTGTCTGGAATAATTCATTCTCTTTATGAGAAAGGGGGAAAATTGTCCAAAATCCACTGTCGCCAATTTATGTGATTAATTGACATTAGCCAATATGAGCAAGCATAGCAGGAAAAAGACAGGTTAGAACAGCCTGCCAGAGAGGGACTCCTGAGTATTCTCCCTTAGGTTTAACTCAGCAGTTAATCAAACAGTTCTAGACCTGCCACTAAGGAAGCAAAGTAGAAAGTCAGTAAACACGACATTGCAAGCCCTTTTACCTACCCCAGGATGAGTATCAAACTTGTCTTCCATCAAGGTACAACTTCAGGGTTATTTTCTTATTTGTGCTGGGTCTTCTCAACATCATTCTCTAAAGAAAGCTACAAAAAAAAGAGGACTTCCCAAAAATGAGATTTTGTTTCTGTGTCATTGTTTGTGGGGATGGTAGTTTTGTTTTATTTCTAAATATAGGAGTTGCTATATCTGTTTGATCATGATTATAATAAAAATAGAAATAGTATGAGTCAACCAAGGATTATCTATAATTACCAAGAGTAAAAAAAAATCTAAAAATCTGTATTTCTTCTGTTTAGCCTATCAAAGGTTTTTTTTCTGAGTGTTGCTTATTTCCAAGGGGAATGACAGGAGGCTCTGGTGATCAGACTTGAGTCACTATAGAGATTCAAAGGGGCATGACTGTTTCCTAAGGACCTTTCTAATTGCAAACCTTGTTTCGTACATGGAATCTGCCCAGTTGACACTGATATTAATGGTTAATACCAATGAATTTCTCCTACAACATTGTATCTTCCAAAAAGTTTCTGCTGTCAGACCTTCATATGCTCCAATTCTCAGTTGTACAATGAAGCAATCCTCTATAGCTGACTGGTTCCCCTTTCCTTAGATAGCTCAATATAAGAAGCTCTCAGCTATTTCACCACAAGGAATTAGTCATTTATGCTGACTTCTCAATAGGACACTTGAGGCCTATTCAAATCTGGTAGTGTTATTGAAGCTTCAGCTACAAAACTCAGATTCCAAAAATCGAACGGCTTCCTTTTCCCTTACACTATGGGCTCTGTGGGATTGTCTTTCAAGCCAATGATCCTCTTTTGGTGAGGCATGCTGGGAAATGGATCTAAATGCAAAAATCCTGAACTTCTGACTATCCTCAATCTTATATTTCTTGCAAATAACTTAAAAAAAATGTTCAGTATCCTTGTTGAAATACACAACTTTCTGCTAGAACTGGGGATTTACCAACTTTGCTGATTATTATTAAGTGAATGGGTACATAATGACTTACCTAGAAAATTACAGACAATTTCTTTTTAGATTCTCAATAATTGCAAAATTATATTTAGCACTTTTCTTTCTTTTGTCAAGATGCAAGCACATTTGTTAGATATCTAGTCTTAGTTTAATTTACTTTAGTCTTTTTCATTTTTATAGTATCTATATTTGTTAATTGATGTTATCTCAGGAAGTCTGAATTCTAGCACCTTAATACATTCCTCTCTATATAGATATATACTCTTGGATTGGAACATTATTTTCAAGGGATTATTCTGATCAAATTATCTTATAAGTTTAAAGGTAGTTAAAACCATTTGATGGGAGAGTGCTTAGCATCATCTCAAGGCAGAGAGCTGATATCTTATGACAGATTTTATTTCTTTCTGAACTTGATTCTGTATTTCCCTGAAATAATAATAGTCACACCAGGATGCATAGGAGAATGCAATTGAATGAAGAATTTTGTAGCTTAATAGGCAACTTCTTTTTGATAAAGGCTTACTCCCTACTGCTTATGGGTATAACACAGGGAGACTGGAACAGCTCTGTTTCATGCTTAGCATTAAGATCTGAAACTAAATAAACAACTCATTAATTTCATATCATGAAAATAATTAAAAATGTATTACTTTTTAAATTTATGTGTACAAAAGTCCCCCTTATCCCTTATCCTTGGTTTGGCTTTCTGTGGGTTTAGTTTCCTGTATTCAACCATTGTCCAAAATGTTAAGTGAAAAATTACAGAAATAAACAATTCATTTAAATTGCACACTGTTCTGGGCAGCAGGATGAAATCTGGAGCTGTCTTTCTCCACCCCTTGGGGACGTGGATCACCCCTTTGTCCAGTGTATCCAAGTTGTATATGCTATCTCCTGTTAGTCACTTAGTATTCTTCTTGGTTATCAGATTGACTGTTGTGATATCACACTGCTGTGTTCAAATAACCCTTATTTATTGAATAATGGCCCCAAATGGCAAGACTAGTGATGCTGACAATTCTGATATGCCAAAGAGAAGTTGGAAAGTGCTTCCTTTAAGTGAAAACATATGTATATGTAAGAGAAAATAATATATACATGGTTCAGTACTATCCATAATTTCAGGCATCCACTGGGAATATTGAAACATATCCCCATCAGATAAGTGGGGACTACTGTATAAAACATAATTGGCCTTCTCATGTTAATTCACTTACTTTATATTTGCAATAAATGGAACAAAAAATTGTAGCTTGTGATCAGAAATTCCTGTAACAGCTGAATACACTGCGAGATGAATGTCACAAGACCCTTCTAATTTTTTCACCACTATATGCTCTTTTAATATATGGAGATTTTAAAATATTAAGCTGTTTAAATTTGGCAGCCTAACATCAATAGGAAATTAGCTAATAAATGAAAACATTTTAACTTTATATATTTCTATACACATAATTCTATATTTAATACATTCCTATATTAAGCATAGACACAAGTAAATTAAGGGCAGTGCTATATTTATTATTAAAACAAATGTGATAATTAGATCAATGGCATTATGCATGACAAAGTGGAAAAACAGTATAATTCAATATGATATTTTAGCTGCAGTGCTCTTCATCAATTAATTTTCTATATTAATAAATAAATACATGGAGACATAGGGACAATAAAATAAGTTTTTTTTTACTAAAATTTCTTCACAAGTAATAATATGACTTTACTAATATATATATTGATGTCAATATTTCCACATGATTATGATATAAAAAATTATTTAAAAATAAAATATACCATAGTATAGTATTCCATGGTATATTTACACCATGGCATACTATGCAATGGTACATTTATACCATGGAATACTTTGCAGCTGTAAAAACGAAGGATCTCTTACCCTTTGGGACAGCATGGATAGACCTGGAAAGCATTATGCTAAGTGAAATAAGCCAGCCAAAGAAAGACAAGTGTCACATGATCTCACTCATTTGTGGAATCTAATGAACAAAATAAACTGATGAAAAAAATAGACCTAGAGATACAGAAGCATGGAACAGACTGACAAATCTCAGAGGGAAGTTGGGGGTGGGGGACTGGGTAGGGAGAGATTAATCAAAGAACTTACATGTGTATATACATAACCCGATTAATCAAAGAACTTACATGCTTATATACATAACCCGTGGACACAGACAGTGTGGAGAAGGCCTGGGGGAGGGTTGCAGGCAGATGCCAGGTGGAGAAGATCAATTGGGGGGGGGGGCAAGGATATCTGTAATACTTTCAACAATAATGATAAATTAAAAAATAATAAATGTAAATAAAATATAACTGGTTGAGTTGGAAATGGGAATGTTGACAGAAATCTCTGAAGACAAAAGGTTACTGAATTTCTAATACAAACTAATGTATTTTTTATGTATTCAGCTTAATATAGAAATTTTTAAGAAGTCTAATTTCTAAATAGATGAGTAAATTAGGTATAATAAAACATTTTCTTAAATAAAATGTTAAAAATATTATGTACTAAAATTTTAAATTGAAATGACACTTGCTAAATAAATATTGATAAGAATTGAAAACCAAATTTTTAACACTGATTACATATTGAACTATCTTTTGCAATCTAAGTCACCTATTTCAATTCTGCATAGTATAAACATACAGGAGGCAGACTTCAATTTGTGCCTCATGCACTAAAGAACATACAATTTGAGGAATAATGTATCAAATATTGTGCAAATTTTGTGTGCATTAGGAGAATGAAAACAAGGACAGCCCCTTAAGCAAATGTGTATCATAATTAAAATTTTTTAATTTTCAAATATTTACAGATTTATAGGAAATTACAAAGTTGAAAGCTGCCATGTACTCTTCATCCAGTTTCCCCAATGGCCACATTTTGTGTTACTATAGTACAATACCAAAACTAAGAAACTGACATTGGTACAATTTGTGTGTAATTCTCTGCCATTTTATCACATATATAAATTCCTGTAACCATCACCACCACTGAGATGCAGAACTATTCTACCACAAAGATCTAGTGGTGTCAGTGTTTTACAATTGAGTAAAGTGTAGAAATCTTACTTTCCTTTAAGTCCTTTTATTCTCTCCTTTCGTAATGTAATTGTTTTAAATATTTCCTTTACATACAAACATACTTTATGTACATATTAAAGTCCACACTGGGCAATGCTATACTTTTACTTTGAACATCAAAGGTAATTTAGAAAACTTAAGAAAGAAGAAAAGCTCATTGTATTACCTGTATTTTTGCCTTTGTCTTTTCAGATATTCATTCTTACAACATCTTGTACTTCTATGATGTTTGCTTAACACTTTTAGAAAGGGGCTCTTTTTAGGGAAATGTCCAATTATTCCCAAATAATGTTAAAGCAAGAGACATCAGCTATTTAATATGATGTTGCTTCCCAATATGCCCATTTCAACTTAAGAAAAAAGATCATGGATATCCTTCAATAGTGAAATTAGAGTTTAGTGTAGTTTAATTGCGTGTGAAAAGTTAAGGGGGGAATTGGAGAGAAGGGGATAAAGTAGAAACCCTATGCACCAGGGCTAATTTCAGTCAAGCTGTATGAACAGGACTGGTCAATATTTCCATGACATTATTGTCTTGTAGAATGAAATCAATCGACCAGGTGTTAAAGTTAGCACATGAAAATCAAGATGATAAGCAATTAATTTATTCTATATATTTTATGTACTTTCAAATATTCCCTCACTCTGATGGGGTATATATACTTAGAGGCATTCTGTATTACTCTAGGATTTACTCTAGGATGTTGAGAAATGCATTTTAAGAGTAAGTGATTGGATTAGGATGGACATAACTATTTTTGAGAAGAAAATATTTTCCCTATATGATATATTTATTTTGGGATATATTTATTTATTTTAATCCATCAAATTAAAATAAATAACAAATGCCTTTTTCTTACAAGAAAAGTCTTCAAAATAGTCCTTACATTCACATATTTCAAAAAATAAAAATAAATTATGAAGTAAACAGTAAAAATTCTTCCATCTGCTTTGTCTAGGTCTAGTTCTACTATATTCAACTAGGTCTAATTCTTTACACATGTGATTTACAATTTACTTTTACTTATTACCATTATTACTATTACTAATATCTTTCTGTATTTCTATGAAAGCACAGACATACAGGGTGGGGAAAAATAGGTTTATAGTTTATATGGAAAATAATACAATAATTAACAAATAATAATACAAGAATAAACTGTTTTGCATGCTCACAACTGTACACCAATTTTTTCCCCACCCCGTAGATTCTTATTTTTCACAATTTATACACTGTTCATTTTTTTGTCTTTGGAGATATGCCATATATCTTATTAATAAGTTCCTTATATATATTTTTTATGGTTTTCTATGTTTTTCTAAGACAAATAGTAATGCAAAATATAACCTTATATGTATGGCACCTTATATAAGTGATGTAACTGTGCAGTATATTTCTGGTAATTTAACTGTGAGCTAAAAATAAGAAGTCATATGCCATTTTATATTCCCACTAGTGATCCATGAGACCACCCTTTCCACACAGCCCTGAGAACTGAGTTTGCTGTATACCTTTTCAACTTTTTGAAATTCAGTTTTTAACAGGATTTTTCAATCTGGTGGACTAAAAAAAGGTTTTATGGTTTGAATTTCTCTTTGTATAAGTGATATCATAAATTAATATATACTGCACATATTTTTCACCTATTTAGTTATTTGTGTTTCTACCTTGTTTGTAGTGTATTCTCCCTTCTATTGAACTTTTCATTTTTCTTGTAGTTGGATTTCTCAATCATTTTTAATGGCTTTTGGTAATTGAATTAATTGGAGATGTTAGATTAGAGTAGGAAGGCAAATTGAGTACTATTGTCCTTTGTCTTTGGGTCCTCCAGTTGAAAATAACTAGGAAAAAGTTCTAATTAAGGATCAACAATTTGGAGCTAAGTAGTGAGAGTGTGTTATACCCATAAACAGTCTGTCATAAAAGAAAAAAAAAAAAACAGAAAAAAATTCTGATAATCAAATGGATGATTTCTCTAAGTTATAAATATAACATATTTTTCTGGACTTTCTAGAGAGTAGCTACTTGAATTACCAGTGGAAGCCATATAAAGGCACTCATATTTCTTCAGTGTCTCTGCCTCTGCAATGTAACCTCATTTTTATGTTGAAAACCATCATACTTTAAGAGTATCTTGGGGACTACTGAATTAAGAAAAAAGCTGACCTAATGAAAAATTTCCAAAAGAGAACAGAGACAAAATAAAAAGAAACAACAAAAGGATAAGTTGACAAGTTAGCATTTTGTCTTTCCTGAAAAAACAGGAATTGAATGTATTTGCAAACAGACAAACTAGAAATATAAATGTGGGTGAAGATTTGAAAGGTAAAAGACCTAAAAGTTGAGTTTGGTATGGGTGAGAAGTAAAATATGGATTTGTATGACACTTTTTAGTGAGACCATGATTGAAGAAAGTATTTAAGGGGTCAGTTAATGGTAATTTGGGAGTTTCTCTTGACATGTACACTAGAAAAGCACTGAAGAAAGATGATGCCAAAAACGGAAAGGCAAGCTCCTGCCATTTTTAGCTATGTTATTGATGGGTAGCCAACTAGGTGGCAAATTTTTTCACCTTTACTCTAAGCAATTCATGCTGTTGAAAATATAAATTTATGAGAGATTCAAGCATAGTCACTGTGTGAAGAGCACACATAGCTAACTACACTGAGAAAGGCAATTGTCAAAGAAATGACAATTTGCAGTAAATTTAAGAAGGTATAATGAGTTGAATTGTGTCACACCAAAATTCAGGTACTGAAATCCTAACCCCCAGTACCTTATTTGGAAATAAGATGACTGCTGATGTAAATAGTTAAGATGAGCTCATGCTGCAGTGAGGTAGGCCCTTAACAATATGACTGGCATTTTTATAAAAAGGGGAAATTTGGACACAGAGATAGCCAAGCTGAGAGGCAAGATGATATAAATAGACAGGGAAGTAGTCCTATTTGTTTATCTTTTCCTGTTTCCCTTGTCCTCAGAGACATATAAGCAAAAATATTGCTGTGAGAGATGTCTGAGATTTTCCTGCCTAGGTTTTCTTCTAGGATTTTTATGGTTTGGTGACTTACATTTAAGTCTTTTATCCATTTTGAGTTCATTATTATGTATGGTGTAATTTGGTGATCTAGTTTCACTTTTTTGCATGTACCCATCCAATTTTCCCAACCATTTATTGAAGAGACTGTCTTTACTTCATTGTATACTCTTAGAGGCATGAATACATGGAACAGACTGGCTGCAGCCCAAGGGGGGTGGGCGTGGGGGTGACTGGATAAAGAAAGTGAAGAAAATAATTGATAAAGGCCAAGGACAATAATTTAGTAAAGGCCAAAGAAGTGGTAGGCAGGGGAGGGTGAAAGTGGGCAAAAGGGAGACTAAGGGGACTCCTGCAATAATATCAACATTAAAAATATTTCAATAAAAATGAATAGGGAAAAGAAGGTAATCTACAAGACAAGGTAGTGGCCTAGAAGAGAAGAGATCCTTCTCTCAGACTCTCAAAGCCTTCAAAAGACAGAAACTCTATTGACATTTTTTTTAGAGAGGGAAGAAAGAAAAGAGAGAGAGAGAATTGTTGTTTCACTTATCTATGCATTCATTGGTTGATTCTTTGTATGTGCCCTGACCAGGGATCAAACCTACAACCTTGACATATTGGGACAACACTCTAACCAACTGAGCTACCTGGCCAGGGCTCCTGTTCTCATTTTGATTTTTGGACTTCTAGTCTCCAAAAAGTGAAAAAATAAATTCCTGTTGTTTAGGGCACTTAGTTTGTAGTACTTGGTCATGGCCTTTTAATTTACACATTAAAAATGCCCTAAGTTTTAAAGAAATACAAATTTTCATTGAAAAATAAATATTACTTTACCTGTTATAGGTCTCCAAAGACTATTCTCATTAACATAGTTCTATTTTATTTTTCTGGGCTATTTTCTTATTCTTTTTATGCCGACTGGCAGATTTTTCTTAATTTCCTGAGGAATATTTAAGTAGAAGCACTATTAAAGCCACATAAATTTAGATTTTTCTTTTAATCAGTTTCTAGCTTCATCTACTAAGAGTCAAACTATACCTAATGAACATGCAATTAATGCATAGCATGGCTACAGGTTTCTGCCATATAAGATGCAGAACTTTTGTGGCTTTGATATTTACAATTCTTTGACATTAGTGCCGTTTGAACTTTAAATAAAACAACTTCTAGCCAGTTCCTACAAGCTACAGAAGACTTGGGAAGCTTGGTTCATTTTGCAATACCAGAGACATTTCAAATAGAATACTGTGTAACTAACCCAATTGATCAAGGCCATAAAAGCAGGCTACTCAGTTTGATCTATTTCCTTTAAATTTCCTTTCTCTTGTAATGTTACATGCTTATTTCCAAATTTTCAACAAAAGTAATAGCAGAGTTCACTATAATATAAGCAAAAGGCTAAAGCACAGTGGAAATGCACTCAGTTATCAATGAACAGTCCTCTGCTTTTATTTCTATTTATCATAAAATGTAATTCTGGGCATTGCTATAATTGGGTATATGACAGACTGGCTCAATACTTATAAAAGCTGAATTTTCAAAAAAATGACTGAAACACAAAGTGTTTCCATATTTACATATCAAAAGATAGATGTCCCACCCCTCATTGTCCTTGGCTCTGCTATATGAAAAATGAACAATCTGATTTGTAAAACAAGTTTTTAACCAACATGGTTCTTGCTAATTGTTTCAAGGTAAAAATTTACTAGTGATAAATATCATAGAAAACCGCTATTTTTCAACCAAATCAATATTAGCTGAAGCTTTGTATGTGACCATAGATATTGCTTACATTATACCTATCTACCTGCAAATTTAGTATAGAAATAGATTTTAATTACTGTATTAAATAATTTAAATTATTATTTTTTTAAAGTTAACTTACTAGTTATTAATCAAGAAAAAATATACTAGAAACTGGTTCTACCAGAATTAATATTTTCTAGATAAGAAAGGCACTACTATAATAATAGCTAATCTGTAAGTGTTTTACATGTGTCAAATAATTTAATCCCAACTACAGCTCTCTGAGAGAAAATACCATTAGTATTAACTTTTTGCAGATACAGAAACTGAAGCATGGTCAGCTGAGTTGAAGAGAAAGTAATTAAAAGAAAATGTGATACATATAGTACATATAGTATAAGAAAATAAACAGTATTCTTTGATCCTGCTAGGGACAGAAATCAATTTGCTCTGAGAAGGTAGAAAATGAATTCATGGAGTTGGCGATGTTTGAGGTAAGCTTTGACATAAGAGTAGGAATTTTACAAGAGGAGAAAAATTTGCCTGAGGAAAAAGTAATGCAGAATGACCAAGAATAGCTCATCTGTTCTGTTCATGTCAAGACTTTCTCGGTGGAAAAAGCTAAGCTGACGAGAGCTAGCTCTGGAAATGGAGAAAGGCTTATTTTTAAAAGGCACAAAATTCTCAGTAAAAACTGCATCCAGGAAGTGTCATGAAGCAAGGCAGTGTGTCCATATGTCTGTCTGCCTCTGTCTCTCTGCGTGTCCTCACTGACTAAACTTCTTGTTCCAAGCCTGCATCTCTTCCTGCTTCTCTCTACTGGTTGATTTCCTCCTCTATTATTTTCAGCCTTCCAGCCAGAACCTACATGACTTCCTAGCCCAGTTGTCCATGTATTGCTATATTTATTCCTCAGGGTACATGTTTCAAGTTGTCAGTAGGGAAATCTGATTGGCCTATCCCACTTTTTCATGTTAGAGCACCCAACCTGTTTCTCTAGTCCACTCAGTTATAACCAGAAGAGTGAATATGACTCATTATATTGCTAAGGTCTATAAGGCATTCATTAACTGAGTCTAGCGGGTAATAATGTAGGATTGCAATTGGCTCAATATTGCAGGTATACATGCATTTGATATTTAGCAGGAGATAAAGTAGATTATGGAGGGCCTTTTTTGTCATGCTACTGACATTGCTCTTTGATCTGTAGCAAGCGGGAAGCTCTCATTTTCTAAAACTTTAGGTTCATATTTATACTAGTTCTTTAAAAATAAAACTTCTGGATATGTAAAGAATAAGACAAAGTCAATCTACAGGAAGGCAGCATGGAATAGCTGGATGACCCAGGCTAGTGATGAGGAATAACTAAACTAAAAATGACAGGCCCCAATCCTGACATTGATGACAAATACAGAATGTCTTTCTGCTTTTAAAATGTTATAGAGAATGAAATGTTCCTTTACTGTGTAGAAAAATAAACCAAGAGGGATGAAAACAAAAACAAAAAAATGAGGAAACAAAGATGTAAACCAGAATCCAGAAATTGATGAATGGAAATACAAAGAAAAAGAAAAACAGTAATTGTAGGATTTTTATATCAGCTATATTATTTTTTAATAGGTAAAAGGTAGATGGGACTCCTACTTGTTTAAAAAATAATGGCATGTTTTATCCTACAGAATGACAGAAGCATTTGCAAGTATGAGGATATTCTAAAAATCTAAGAAGACAGTGTTATGAGTTGGTAGTTCTCTGTGCATGGGAAGATATCCATAGGCTGAAACTAAACTCAGGAATTGACTAGTATTAGAAAAATGGTCCTTAACTGTCAAAAATGTCTAAGATGGAGGCATTAAAAGAAAATCTAACAAATTATGACAATAACAACAATAATTAAAAACAACAACACCTGTTAAGCACCACTGTATATTAGATATTATACTAAGTGTTTTATTCAGGTTATTATATTTAATCTTCAAATATCTCCAAGGTGCATATAATATTATAACCATTTTATAGATAAGAACATTAAAGCTCGAATAAGTTAATGCTCTAGTTATTAACCACTTCAGTAAGAAGAACAGGAAGGCCTTAAGCCTATAGTCTTTGTGTTGCATTGTAATGCCTCCCTGAAGTATTATTGAGAGCTGACAGCACAGTCAGAAATTGGGGATTGGAGGGAACAAGACAGTGGTGTAGGTCACAGCTGTACCTGCCCCTCCCACAACCACATCAAAATTACAACTAAAATACAGAACCACCATCACTCAGAGCCTCCTGAAATCCAGCTGAACAGAAACCCTACAACCAGGGAACTGAAGATGCACCGAAACCCATAGGAGGAGGGGAGACACTGGAGGATGGGGGCTGAATCACAGAGACTCAGCCACAGGCCCACACCTGGTGCCACGGTTTAAACCCAGGAGGGAATCTCGGTGGTGGAGGTTTCCAAGAGGAGTGAGGGATCCCAGCACCACTGCAGGCCCCCAGCCCAGGGCTCCAGGGCTGGGAGGAGAAATCCCCACAACTTCAGGCTGTAAAAACCAGTGGGGACTGTCTCTGAGGGTTGAGGAGGCTGTGGGAGTCCCAGGCAGCTCCTCTTAAAGGGCCCACGCACGGACTCACTCAGACGCGCTCCCTCTGAGCCCCAGTGCTGGGCAGCAGCTTGAAAAGAACCTGGGACATTTGGGGAGGAACTAACTTGCCTGAAATTGGGGCGAGAGGTGGAGGGACAGCTTTCTCCCAGACAGAAGTGCTGGCAGAGGCCATTGCTCCTTTGACCAGCCCTCTCCCCACAGAACCAGCAGGTAGGCACCATCTTTGAATCCCCAGCACCTGACTCACACCTTTGGCCCCACCCTGGTGATTCCCAGAGGCCCTGCCCCTCCCCACCTGCAAGCTCATCCAGGCCATTTCCAGGAGCTTTTCTATGCAAGTTGCCCCTCAAGCCTTATGCTTAGGACTTTCCTAAAATCTCTCAAACAAGTAGCAGCATGCTCCATAAGACTTGATAAGTGGCCCCAGGCCAGGCATTAGTGGTAGCCTGCATTGGCTCATAGCTTGGCCTCTCCTGGACACCTCCAAGCCCAGCACAAGTAGCAGCCAACTACCGTTTGCTGTGTAGCTCATGCTGGGTGGCCCTGGGCAAGATACTGGTAGAGGCTGACTTTGCACCTCCTGGAAGGCTCCAGAGACAGTGCACTTGGTGGTCAGGCTCTACCACACTGAATTACAACCCTACCACATCCACAAGTGACACACTCAAGGGGCATACTTGGTGAACAACAAAGCCCCACTGAAGTAAATCCTGCTCTGTAGGGGTGTCTTCAGCACAGCAGCGCTTTAGTTGTAGTTGCAGCTGGTCCTCACAGCTGATTGGCCTGGGGCTCAATTCCTTCCATTGATGCCAACAGCAACCAAGGCTCAACTACAACAGGACAATGCACATGGCCCACATAGGAGAGCACCTAGAAGGCCCAGCTCAGGTGACTGGGGAGGCTGAGCCACTGCACCCTACAGGACACCTACTACACAAAACCACTCTACAAATTCCAGAAGACATAGAAACTTTACCTAATACATAGAAGCAAACACCTGGAAGCAGCCAAAGTGTGGAGGCAAAGAAACATGTCACAAAGGAAAGAAAAGATGAAATCTCTAGAAGACGAACTAAATGAAATAGAACCAAGCAAGCTAACAGATACAGAGTTCATAATTTTGTTTATAAGGATGTTCAACCATATTAGTAAGAGTATTATGAAAACAAGTGAGACTATTGATGACATAATAAAGTACCTATGAGAAAGGAAGTCTACACTAACTGAAATGAAGAATAATTTATGAGGAATCAACAGTAGAGTAGAGGATCCTGAGAATCAAATCAGCAATTTGAAGCGTGAGGAAATAAAAAATACCCAATCAGAAGAACAAAAAGAAAAAAAGAGTCCAGAAATATGAAGATAGTATGGGGAGTATCTGGAACAACTTCAAGAGGCCTGACATTTATATTATTGGGGTGCCAGAAGGAGAGGAAAGAGAGCAAGAAATTGAAAACCTATTTGAAAAAATGACAGAAAACTTCCCCTACCTGGGGAAAGAAATAGACTTACAAGTCCAGGAAGCACAGAGGGTCCCAAACAAGAGGAACCCAAAGGAGCCCACAAGACACATCATCATTAAAATGCTAAAGGTTAAAGATAAAGAGAGAATTTTAAAAGCAGCAAGAGAAAAACAGTTAATTACCTACAAGGAAGCACCCATACGACTGTCAGCTGATTTCCCAACAGAAACTTTGCAGGCCAGAAGGGAGTGGCAAGAAATATTCAAAGTGATGAAAAACATGGAACTACAACCAAGATTAATCTACCCAGAAAAGCTATCATTTGGAATTGAAGGTCAGATAAAGAGCTTTCAGACAAAGAAAAGCTAAATGAGTTCATCACCATCAGACCAGTACCACATGAAATGTTGAAAGGTGTTGGCTCCATTTACAAAGTGTGATCCTTTTTCATTAATGATAAGCTTATTATTAAATTGATTTATTAAGCAATGTGACATTCAGGCAGTCTCAATTGTTGCATAATTAATTTGATCAATTTTACCATTGTATAGAGGAGTCTTATTGCACTTATGTAAATAGCAATATTGTCATAAGGTTATTGAAGGAAAGTAATTGTTACCCAGATCACTTTTCATTAGGACAAAATTTCTGTTATTTTTTCCTTGAGGGAAAAAAAAGGTATCTCATTATTTTTTGCACACGGTTGTATATCTTTGCCATTCCTATTTCCAGTATATACTCAGTCATATAAATTATAATTTTACTAAAATTAACTAACCTAACTACTCACCCATATTAATTTTTACTTTTAGCAAACTAACTGCTATTCACAAAGAACACTGGAAGTTCGGTAATTAAAAATTGTCTGTTCTACACAAGCATTTTAACAAATACAAAGCTCATGAACATACCTAATGACCACCCATAACTACCCACATTATTTTTTTTTCACCAGAGATATAGGTTTATTTGCTAAATATTATATGTACAATATAAACTAAGAAGCACAACTTTTATCTTGTAAAACTGCACTTTGTGAGCAATGTATCAGTGATTTATCTTAGGCAATAATACATCTGCAAAGATTACCTATTAGTGAACTCAATTTAATATTATACAAAGTTTCAAAATTAAGGAAGAATCTCAGAAATTATATTTAATCTGATATACTACTGAGCAAAATTATTGAAATGTTTTTAAAAATATGTTTTAATTTAGTGGAAACTATAATTATCCTTTTAAAAAATCAATCCCAAACTTGATGTAAGAGTAACATTAGCTCATCTGATAATCAGTATAAGTTTAGGAAGTTTAGAATACCTAGTTCTCACAGAGGGAAAAACATTTTTATTATATATTCCAAACTGAGAAAAATCAGAGAAAACATATTTAGTTGGCTTGAGTTTTTTTGTTTGTTTCTTTTTAAAAAATATATCTTTATTGATTTCAGAGAGGGTAAAGGAGAGGGTGAGAGAGAGATAGAAGCATCAATGATGAGAGAGCATTGATTAGCTGCCTCCCACAAGCCTCTCACTGGGGATCGAGCCCACAACCTGCCTGGGCATGTGCCCTGATGGGGAATCAAACCACGATCTCCTGGATCATAGGTCTATGCTTAACTGCTGAGCCATGCTCAGCCAGGCTAGCTGGCTTGTTTTTAATCAAATTTTCAAGCCATCTCGTTAGTCTAAAGATTCATCTTGATTTACTGGATTTAAATTCTCATATAAAACTGCTGCTGAGGTAGCAGTTTCTATGAGGGATTTTTTAAAGGCTAGCATATTGACAGTATCAAAACTTCCATTAAAAAATTCCTGACAATTGGGGAGTATATTATACTTACGTAAGTGTGTTAATTTTTCCAAACTAGTCAGAACAGAGCTGTTTAAGAGATTTCATAGTCTTATTTATTAATATCCTTCACAGATAGGAAAATATTTCACACAATAAAAAATAAATGTTTTTCTGGTTCTTCAATCTATGCAATGTCAAGACAGAAGAAGCAGAATAATTCATAATCCAAATCTCAAAGGGCCATTCTCCTTTCTAATAGTCAACAAATATTTTTCTAACTGACATGAGACCAGATGTAAAATGAACAAATCAAAAGGCCAAAAAAAAAAAACCATAGCAAAACATTTTTGGTTTTTGACTGACAGAGAACAGATTTATATCAAAACATAAAATGTGACTCACATCATTGCTACCACCAATGAGGAAATATTTATTGATCATTCTCAATCCTAAACCAAAATCAAAGTTGACCAAGAACCAGAAACAGAGGAAAGAGAAGAAAAGAGAATCAGTAAAGACAAAGTTCAGTTGTCCCAGTTGCCTCCAGAGGCAGAAAAAGAAAAGAAAATAAGAAGAAAAAAAGGCATTTTGAATGTAAACTAGCACATAAGATGCACTTTTCAGTTACACAGTTTTATTCTCTCCTACAATTGAATTATCTTAGGCATCCTGAAGGACATCCATAAGCTTCAAAATATTTTCAGAAAGTTAAAAAAGAATTCTTATGATTTTTTTTTTCATAAATTCTCACCCGAGAATATGTTTTACTAATTTTAGAGAGAGAGGAAAGGAGAGAGAGTGAGAGACATCAATCTTGCCTCCCAACACATCCAGACCTAGAGACTGGAGATTGCACCAGCAACTTTTGGTGTACAGGATGATGCTCCAATCAACTGAGCCACCAGGCCAGGGCTCTCATTCATTTTTTAAATAAATGTACGTCAAAGCTAGGTTTATTTTATGCACATGGGAACAATGACATGGTAAATCTGGTTCAAAGGAGATTTTGAAAAACTGAGTAACTTTAGGTATCAAATATTGAGATAAAATTCATAAATACAGATCTGGTTAATGTTCTACAAATCAATCAAACTATAAATGAAAGGTTAACCCTTGGTAGTGGTTGTGAACAGGTAGGTAATAGCCATGTCTGATGGGTGAATATAGAAAAATTAAATTTATTAAAAGGGGATGAGAATATCCAAATGGAAGGGCTGCAAAGCACTGAGTCTAAGGGTATTATTGGGTCCATGATGGCAGCAAAAATATACCTGGGGCAGTGAAACAAGAAAGAGCATAGAAAAAGCACCAGGAGAGCCCAGGCTGGGCTGCTTTGGCTCACTGAGAAGTCAGAGAGAGAGAAGGGGGCCTTGGAGACAGGCTCAGGGGATGGAGATGGTGCTGGCATGCTCCCCTGGGTTGTGCCAGGTGGGGTTCACTGGGTCCTTTGTCCTGAGCATATTTATCATTCTTGCAGGTGGGAATCTGAGGGGAGGTCTCAGGGCAGTGTCTCAATAGAATATTCATCAGCTTTCCAGGTGTGCTCTTTCAGGGTTGTGGTCTTCACTGACTGGTCAGTGCCACGGCATTAGTCAATGTATCTGGTCCTGAGGCAGCCAGGGTGCCACTTGTCTGGTTTTGCTGCTTATCTTTGCTTGGAGCTGAAATACATCTGAGGCCTAGATGTTATCTTTGGGGAGGAAAGCTCAGGTGTCTGAACCACATGACCTGTGATATGCTAGGGGAGGACAGATTACCCTGGGGACAAAGTTCTTGTTTTCCCAGTTTTTCCTCTTGCTAGGCGTCTGGGGCTTCCTGCCCTGGTAAGTTGCTGTACCTTAGTTTCTGTACCTGGCCCATCAAAAAATAAACTTTGGAATGACTGTTTCTATCTGACAAAAATTTATAAATAGGCCCTGGCAGGGTAGCTCAGTTGGTTTGAGCTGTGGCCAGATACACCAAGGCTGTGGTTTCAATCCCTGTTCAGGGCACATACAAGAAGGAACCAATGAATGCGTCAATAAATGGGACAACAAATTGCTCTCTCTCTCCTTCTCCCTCTCTCCATTTTTTTTCTCTCTCCAAAATTAATAAATTTTAAAAAACTATAAATAAACGTTAAGTTCACAGCGTTTGGGTTCTAATTGTATAATAGCAAAGCCAAGCACAGGTGAGCCATTTTCTAGAATTCAATAATTCTCAGGCCTGATTGTTAAACATTGCCCAAGCATGACATTGACAGGTCATAACCTCCTCCATTCTCTTAGTTTCAAGTTTTGATTAACTTTTTCTTAGAATCTAAGACATATAAGGCACTCTGTTGGTGGTGAAATGTAACAGTGAACAAAACACATGTTTTTGTTTTTATGAAAATTGTTTTTATTGAGGAAAGCTAACTGAACAAAGATAACATTTATAAGTGCTCATAAGTAGTACACAGAGGTTTCCAAGATAAGAAATGATAGAAGAAAAAGGGGTGCTTACTTTATATAAGGTAGTCAGAAAAGACCTTTTTGAGGAAGTAATATGAGGTTAAGAAAGACCCAGATGAAGACGGGAAAAGCATTTAAGGTGTGGGTGAGATATGTACAATGTCTCTGAGAAGGGGAGTTATTTGGCATATACAAGAAACTAACAAGATGTAATTTTTAAATGGTACAAATAAAACTGTCAGATTAAAAAATAAACTCAAAATATAGGATATGAAAGGTTCATATTTACCAGAATTTTACATAGAAAATACATATAAACTTTAGTGGATCATAAGTTCAGTACTATTTAGTTGTGTAGCAAAGCTTCCAAGCAAACTAATGTAACCAAGCTGTACCTAAAAATATATCCTATGAAGAAAGGAAAGAATTAAATTCTGGGAATTGAGCTAATTGACAAACTGCAGAAGAATGTAAATACGAAATGAAAAGACATTAATAGAAACTGTACCATATTGGAAACACTAGGATAAATTGTACATTCATAGAAAGAAGACATAGTAAAGATGTAATAGTTATCATTGGGAGAAAGTACTGAAATGTAGGAGTAAAATTAGATTGATTTTTGTTTAGCTTTAAAGTGTGGAATTAAGCCTCATGAATTAAGGTTATAGGGAAGCTCATTGTAAGGATGAGTTCTTTTAAAAAAAAAAAGAAGCCTATTTTACATTGTAGTTAGGTAGATCATTACCAAATGTTTTCAAATTGAAGTTGAACAAAAGCATTTCTTTTCTTGAGAAGGAATTTAAGAATAACATTCATTTCTGAATTTGTGAGACCATCATTTCAGGTTTATAAATTTCTTTAACTTATTTTTCTGTTTCTGAACCTGCTGCCCTACCATTCCCTATCACTTCTAACAAACTGACAGCCACATGGTGTTGGTAGCCATAAAGCATTGTGTATATATTTTTTCTTCAATCTAAAAAGTAAAGAATGACTGCACTCTTCCAATAGTTATCTAATATTAGAATGGAAAAAGATATTAATATCTTTGTTTTATTTTTTTATTTTTAAATTTATCTTTATTGTTGAAAGTATTACAAATGTCCCCCTGTGTGTAGGTTAATTTAAACCCCATTTGGTCATGGTAGGTTATTCTTTTTATACATTGTTGAATTTCATTTACTAATATTTTCAGAAATTTACATCTATTAATTTTCTATTTTCAATTTTAATGATTTCTGCTCTAAGTTCACTTAATGTTACTCTTTCACTAAAAAATATTTATTGAGGTTAAGCATATGCTTGCTATTTTTCAGGCACTTAAAAATAATAAGGAATCAAAACAGATAAAATCCCACAGGAACATGACATGTACAATGTTCCTGCAATAGAAAGAAGTATGGTATAGGGTGTAGATCTTATACATGATATAAAGAATAGTGGTTTTTAGTCTAAGAATAATGTCTATATTTTACTTTATTAATATGCTAGTGATAAAGAAAAAATGGATTTTTGGAACTTATTTATGAAATTGTTTATTCAGCATTCCAGGTGAGACCTGAATTACATCACTTGAATTAGATTTGTGGTGGTAAAATTTGAGAAGAGTATTGATTTAAGATGGATTTATTTATTTTTTAATTTTTTTATTTTATTTTTTATTGTTCAAAATATTACAGATGTCTCTTTTTCTCCCCATTGACTGATTCCACCTTGCCACCCCCTCCCCTGTCCCTCACCACACCACTGTCTGTGTCTTTGGGTTATGCATATATGCATATAAATTCTTTGGTTACTCTCTCCTCCTCCACCCACACACCCTTCTCTTTCCCTCTGAGATTCCTTAGTATGATCAATGCTTCCATGTCATTGAATCATTTCTGTTCATCAGTTTATTAAGTGTTTTAGATTCCACATATACGTGAGATCATGTGATGTTAGCTTTTCTCTATCTGGCTTATTTTGCTTAGCATAATATTCTCCAGGTCCATCCATACTGCCCCAAATGGTACGAGACCCTTCTTCTTTACAGCTGCATAGTATTCCATGGTGTAAATGTCACATAGCTTTTTTATTCACTCATCTACTGATGGGCACTTGGGCTGTTTCCAGATCTTAGCTATTGTAAATTGAGCTGCTATGAACATAGGGGTGCATATATCCTTTCTGATTAGTGTTTCAGGATTCGTAGGATATATTTCTAGAAGTGGAATCACTGAGTCAAATGGCAGTTCCATTTTTAATTTTTTGAGGAAATCCCATACTGTTTTCCATAGTTGTTGCACAAGCCTGCATTCCCGCCAGCAGTGTACCAGGGTTCCTTTTTCTCCACAACCTCTCCAACACATGTCATTTGTTGATTTGTTGATGGTAGCCATTTTCACAGGTGTGAAGTGATACCTCATTGTCATCTTAATTTGCACCTTTCTGATGATTAGTGACAATGAGCATTTTTTGATATGTTTCTTGGCCATCTGTCTTTGGAGAAGTGTCTATTTAGATCCTTTGCCCATATTTTAATTGAATTGTTTTACTCTTGTTAAGTTGTATGAGTTCTTTGTACACTTTGGAGATTAGCCCCTTATCATATACATCCTTGGCAAATATATTCTACTATACCTTGGGTTTCCTTTGTATTTTGAGGCTGATTTCTTTTATTTGTAGCATTAAGAGGTTTTATGATGGATTGAGTTGGTGGTATACAAAGTTCAAGCATGTTGTGTCAAGTATGGTATTGAGGTTCTGTGGTTACTTTCTAGCTTGTGGAAAAGATGTGTAGTATTTAGAAATAGAAATTATTTACTCATGCTAAGTAGTTTCACTTGAAGTTACTTACAAGTGTTCCAAGTAAGCCTTCTTTCTTGGTATCAGTTCTTTTTTTTTAATCTTTTTAAACAGACCAAGCACAACTTGTTACTTGATAACTAAAAAATAAGAGTTGGAATATCTTATTTTAAGAATCATTATGCAAGATTTATACAAAGTAAAGCTTTGGTATCTCTGTAACCATTAGGAAATCTTTATAGAGAAAAGTGCATCAACTAAATATATACTTTATTTATGGGGAAACTGAAGCATTAATATATTTTATGTTTTTCTAGAAATTTAGCACTAGTATCATTTGAATAATAATTGCTTTGCTTTCTTACCTTTTGGTATTTCAGAATAATTGGCAACATCTTAATTTTAAGGTGCTTACAGCAGAAATATCTTCAGTAAAATTACTTGAATCTCTTCCCATTTGTTCTGTTATGTAGACATCCTATACAATATATAGTATTCAAATTTTTTAAAACAAGAGCGTGTATGTCTTAATTAACTCAAAAAGTAGATTGATTTATCTCCTAACAAACTACCTAATAATAGATCTATTAGCTTATTTTTGCAAACATAGCTTACACTATATCAAGTCTACTTCCCCAATAATTTGATATAGCAATCTTTAAAAAATAATAGAGTCCTGGCCAGGTTGCTCTGATGGTTGGAATGTTGACCTATATGCCAAAAGGATGCAGGTTCGATTCTGGTCAGGGCACATGCCTAGGTTGCAGGTTCTATCCTCTTTTCCTCCTTCTCTAAAAGTTAATATAAACATATCCTCAGGCAAAGATTAAAAAAGTAAATAAATAAATAAAAATTTAAAACATAACAAATTGTCCACAACTTCAACACTTATTATTGTCTTGTTGATAATAGCCACTCTAACAGGTGTGAAGTGGTATCTCATTGTAGTTTTGATTTGCATTTCCCTAATAGGTAGTGAGGTTGAGCATCTTTTCATCTGTTGGTCATTTGTATGTCTTCTTGGAAGAACTGTCTGTTCAGGTCCTTTGCCCATATTTCCATTGGATTTTTTGTTAGTTTGGTGTTGAGTTGTATGAGTTCTTTATATATTTTGGATATTAACCCCTTGTCAGAGCTGTTGTTTGCAAATATCTTCTCCCATTCAACTGGTTGCCTTTTTTTTGTTTTGTTGGTGGTTTCTTTTGCTGTGCAGAAGTTGTTTAGTTTTCTACATTTCCATTCATTTATTTTTGCCTTTACTTGCCTTGCCTTTGGGGTCAAATTCATAAAATCTTTTCTAAGATCAAGGCCCATAAGTTTAATTCCTATGTTTTCTTTATGTAATTTATCCTTTTGGGTCTTATATTCAGGCCTTTGATGCATTTTGAATTCATATTTGTATATGAGAACAAGCAGTAATATAGTTTCATTCTTTTTCATGTGGCTTTCCAATTTTCACAGCACCATATATCGAAGAGGCATTCTTTTATCTATTGTATGTTTTTGGCTCCTTTACTAAAAATTGCTTGCCAATATACATGTGGTTTCATTTCTGGGCTCTCAATTCTGTTCCATCGGTCTGTGTGTCTATTTTCCTGGCAATACCATACAGTTTTTATTATTATCACTTTGTAGTATAGTTGAAAGTCAAGTAGTGTAATACCTCTGGCTTCATCATTTTTTGTCAGGATTGGTTTGGCTATGTGAGGCCTCTTGTGGTTCCATACAAATCTGATGATTTTTTTGTTTTATTTCTTTAAAAGATGCCATTGGGATTTTGATGGGGATTGAATTAAATATGTACATTGCTTTGGATAAAATGGACATTGTTACTGTGTTGATTCGTCTAGTCCATGAACACAGAAGATCTTTCCATTTCATTGTCTCTTTCAATGTCTTTTAATAATGCTTTTTAGTTTTAAGCATATGGGTCCTTCACATATTTTCTTAGGTTTATTCTAAGTACCTTATTCTTTTTGTTGAAAGTTGGCATAAAGACTTTATTCAGTAAATCAATTTCTAGTCTGGTATGTAAAGTTTAAATCATTATATAGTCAATCTTTTATTTAACTAAAAACAAGATGATAATAAAAAGTCTCTAAAATATTTTGAAAACACTATACCATGAGAAGAACCAATTTACAAAAAAAATGATTTTATTATCAAATTTTAAGGGACAGCCCTGACTGGGTAGCTCAGTTAATTGGAGCATCATCCAAATTTTTGTGGGTTTTATTTCCAGTCACAGCACATATCTAGGTCGCAGATTCGATCCCTGGTTAGGACACATACAGGAGGCAACAAATTGATGTTTCTCAATTCGATCCCTGGTTAGGACACATACAGGAGGCAACAAATTGATGTTTCTCACATTGATGTTTCTCTCCCTTTTCCTCTCTCTCTCCCACTCTCTCTAAAATCAATAAACATATCTTCGTGTGAGGATTAAAATAAAATTTTTAGGGACAATTTTTATCAGTTCACTGTATCCTTTGTATAATGATCAAAACCCTGTGTTTTAGAAAACTTTGCTTTTTTCTCTTCTAATTCTTTTACTTTGTTTTCCAATGCTATTGATTTGGAAGAGCAAAATAGTTTTTGTGAAACTTTCGGATGATATACTGTACTGTGCTTTGTCTATGAATATCATTCATAGCATCAATTTTGTAAGATGTATATTTCAATTGGTACATTTAAAACTGGTAGGAAGTATTGGAACTATTCTTACTCACTTGACCAGCCCTAATCGTCAATAATATAATTTAGTTCTTAGGTGACTGACAAAATTTATGAGTGCGGTTAGAAACATTTTTATTGGCAATGGGCCCAAAAGGTGACCTCTCAGACATTTTCAATCTTCTTCAAGAAATCAATATATAGCTATACCATCCTGAATGCACCCGACATCCTCTTTCAAGAAATCATATGAAAATCTGGTTATCTTTGGGACTTGTATGCCTTTTTCCTTCACCAAGAGAGAGAATTTTTCAGATATTATTTCTTCAGATAAGTTCTCGATCCCTTGCTCGCTCTCTTCGCCTTACCCCTATCATGTTATGCTTCATATTGTCCCAAAGGTCCCATAAACGATCTCAGTTTTTAAGTCTTTTGTCTTTTTGCTGCTCTGATTGGGTTTTTTTTTTCTACCTTCTCTTCCAAATTACTGTTTCAGTCCTTTGCTTTATTGAGCCTATTGTTTATTCCTTCCAGTTGTAGTCTTTATTTCAGATATGGCATTCTTCACTTTTGACCGCTCCTTTTTTATGGTTGCTATAACTTTTTTAATGCTGTTGATCATCCTTATAATCATTACTCTGAACTCTATATCTGATAAATTGCTTACCTCCACTTCATTTAACTCTACTTCTGGAGAGTTTTCTTGTTCCTTCATTTGGAGCCTGTTTCTTTGTCTCCCCATTTTGACTTCTTGTTTGTGTTTGTTTCTATATATTAAGGGTAGATCTGCTATGACTCCCAGTCTTGGTTGGGTGACCTTATGTGGTAGGTGACTTGGGGGAACCCAGTAACCCAATCTCCCTGATCACCAGAACTGGATACTCTAAGAATGACCCTTGTGCACATTGTGTGGACCCTCCTGTTGTAATTTAGTCTTGATTGTTATTGGCCCATTCATGTGTGGGCTTGACCCTCAGTCTGGCTGACAGTGAGACTCAACCTCCAACACAGTGTGCAGGCTGCTGTGCAGGTGCTGATCACAGGAAATGGAATTTGTCTCAGCAGGGTTTGGTGTCTGCAAATATCTAACTGTGGATAGGCTCCTGTTGTCTGAAGCTGACCACTGGGTATATTAGTCTGGGCCTCTTTGGAGGGACTCTGGTGCAAGCCAATGTCACACACTGTCTGTACTAGGTCCTGAGCAACCTGTTTGGAGCTATCAGCGATCCACAGCTTGTGGCTCCGTCTGTTATGTCTGGGTGTATGTGAAAAGGACCAAGCTGCACACTAGGGTCTGCTTTTACTGGTCCCTGGCCTAGGAACAGGTCAGGCAAATCCTAAAACCACCCAGGGGTCCACCTCTGCCAGCAGGCTGTCTGTTAATCTGGGTCACTTAAATGAACCTTTGGCTTAAGCTCCATGGGGCAAGATGGATTCCAAAATGTGTGGCTATTGCTTTCCTCAAAGCTAATGCTGCCTATCTGGTAAAAGTCTGCCTGAGGAAGTTGGCTTCTGCAGTATGGGGAAATGATTTAGCACAGGGATCTAGGCATCTGTCCTCTCAGTTCTCTCCCCAGAGTCAGCAACTTCCAACTCTCCACAGACATTTGTAGTCTACTCTGACTCCCCCCATGCCAGAGCCCAAGATGAGTTTCTGCAAACAAAACTTTGTGTGTTAACCCTTTAAGAGGGTGCCTGCTTCCAGCCACCCTTCTGTGGTGGACAGAAACCCCACAGCTTTTCACAGCCAGATGCTATATGGGCACTTTTCCAAGTTCTGGTATTCTGGGCTGGAGAGCTCTCTTTGTGGTTTAGACCCCAGGCTTCTCAGGGGAAACTCCCCTTAGCTGAGATATCCCTCTGAACTCAGCTGCTGCCTGTGGGAGCCCAGCCAGGCCCCTTGTACCTTCACACTTCCTAGAAGACTTGATGTGGCCTTCTCTTTAGTTCTTGGTTCTTATAAGGCTTCTCTCTAGCTAGTCTTTAGTTGGTTATTCATGTTTTAGTTGTAATTCCATTTTCATCCCAGGAGAAGGTCAGTGTAGCTTCCACAGATTCCTCTGCCATGTTGGACCTTAATTATCTGTGTGATTAGGTTACTGATATGGCTATGCACATCTTTCTTGTTCTGCTAATTTGTTGAGACACAATCATTCAAAAAGAAAGAATATATCTTCTCCATCTCAATGTCTTTAAGGAATTTCTTTATCTATTCCTATAAACTTTTTATAAAGAGGATTTGTTTTTTGTCCACTTTTGAATCTTTTAAACAAATTTAACATGCAGTTAGAAAATTTGAAAAACAACAAAGATATGTAGTGTTTTTTATCATGATTATGAAATGACTGTATAACAGACATAGGAAACAATAGTATGTGTCATATTGTCAAGTAGCAAAGAACATTAAATAGGTAAACACTAAGATTCATGTGATGTAACACCATCATGAACGCACATAAAAGATGAGTTTATATTGTCAAAAGTTGCAAACTAATAAGAAATTAATATCTCAATACAAGACAATTTGCATATAAGATAGACAATCACTCATTTATTCCAACTATAAATTAATAAATTGTTTACAAATTCTAATTGAATAGCATTATAGATAGTATTTCCTACAGATTGTTCAAAGTTTTCTAGGCATAGACTCTGAACTGGTGATTTACTTACAGAGTGTTTATTGAGGGTCCTCTCAATATTAAGACTTGTGTTATTGATTGCTTTTTTCCCTTCAACTTCATATGTTTGAAATCCTAACCCCCATAATGACGGTACTAGGAGAGTGCCAACTCATGTTTGGGATTAGTACCTGTATAACAGAGACCCCAAAGAGTTTTTTGTCCCAACTGCCATGTGAAGTTATGGAAGAATCTGGCCCTCACTTGACACCAAATCTGCTGGCACCTTGATTTGGATTTCCCAGCCTCCAGAACTGTTAGAAACAAACTTCTGTTATTAATAAACCCACAACCTATGGTATTTTATGAAAACAGCCAGAATGGACTAAAACAACCTGTGAGGTGGGAATGATGGAAGCAGAATCTTGTATAGGAACTGCAATGTACAGGGGTGTTTTGCAACTAGGTGACCCTCAGAGTCATGAGTTGAAACAAAGGGGCTAGGGCTTTGTACCCATGTACAGATCAAGAACTGAGGAGGGGTTTTAAACTCAGCTGAAGCAGCTCCCTTGGGTTGATGGCAGTTCTAGGGGAGGGATTCAGCTGTGAACTGGCAGCAGGTGTCACTTACCTGAGGGACTGAGTGCTTTAATCTGAAGTTGTGAGAAAATAGGCATTTGCTACTGACCAATAACCCAATATAGCCTGGTGATGTTTGGAACTTCAATATGCTTTTAAATTATTATTAAAAGGTCAAACCAACAAATGTTTAAAGGTGTTACTTATTTAGTGTTTTGAACAAAACAGTAATAATAAAGTGAAAAGAAACCATTTACATTTCCCAAGATGTGAATATAGTGAATATAAAAGTAAATTATGCATCAATAAAATATAAGATGAGTTTATTGAGGAGCCTGGCAATAGGGACTTATTTAAATGCCAGTAAAATTTTGAGAAGTAAAATATGTCAAAGTATTGACAGTAATAATTTCTTCTTTTAGGTATTTTTTGGAGTAAAGGTGATTTACACTCTTTCAATTTTTTTTGTCAATGAGCATGTATTATTTTGATATATAGGTGATTTTTAAAAATAATCAATGACTTTGGCAAATAACTGATTGTATATAAAAAAGCTTGAAAGTGAGAAGTAGGAATCATGACATTATTCAATACTGGACTTCTGTATAGTTAAGGACTGGCACATGATAGACTCTTCTGAATGATTTTGCAAGTCTTGCATTTCTTGGTGTTGGTTAACTTTGTCCCTGGACATCCTGTTGTTAGTTTTTGCTTGGTTGTTTTGCCCATAAGTTGCATATTACTTCTACTGAATTAAGATGACTCTGTCCTGAAAAGCAGTCTACATAACTTTTGTTGATAGCAGTTACTCAACTTGCACTGCATCCTTGAGGAATTTATTTTGATCACTTTGAGAAGTTTCATTATTTTGCTCTCTCATATCCCATATCCAACAGGAACAAATAATGACAATACAGGGTGGGGCAAATGTAGGTTTCCAGTTGTTTGTATGGAAAGTAATACAATAATTAATAAATAAAAATAAAATAATAAACTCTGTGTTTCATGTACTCATAACTAAATGTACTTTTGCCACACTCTGTAAGTTATTTCATTTTTTCCTGAGTGTATAGAACAATCTGTTTATGTTTTAAATCTTTATTATGTTTGAAAAGGAAAAGTGCTGTCACCAAGAACCTCTTGTAATTGCATATCACTTTCTTTTCAGTTTAGCTAATCAGAATCATTAGTTCCCCTGTGGGGAAAATTAACATTTATGAGATACATTACAGATCTTGTCAGTTTATCATATCTCTGGAAAGTATAAGTCTACTTTGTGACTATTTCTATGCATAAATTATGTAGCCAGAGCTGTAAATGTACCTTCTATTAATTTGAATTGTGCATGTTTATTTTTTGTTGTATTATTTTTTTAGTTACTGTATATATTTCTCTTACATAATTAAAAATAAAAACCTAGTTGTTCTCCACTATAATCACCCATTTGTTAGATTTGATAATATATCATATTTAATGATTTAATTTTTATATGACTAGTACAAAGCTTTAAAAAATTAAACTGTATGGGCTTGAAATTAATTACTTTTGTCTTTATTATCCATGCTTTGTGTAATATTAAGCATAAATAAGAAATTATTAAATATTATCTTTCTGATATATTACATAGAGTACTGATAATTATGTTCAAAGTGGAAATTCATAACAAAACTCTACATCTATGACAAAATTAATTGCAAAGGAACTACCAACCTTGATGATTTTAATTGTTGCTAGAGTTGTTGATTTATCACTCTATAGAAGTCAGCTGATTTCATGTGTTAATTTATATACTGGACATTTTTAAAGATTTCTAAATATGCTCACATAGCCTTATTGGAAACACATGGGATTTGAACTGAGGCAATAGTTAGATTAAAAAATATATTTTTTAAGAACAATTTTATTAATTCGTGCCATTTAAACTAGGAAAGTTTAAAAAACAACCACTTTATTTACCTGTTTTTGAACATGACCTGGAAACTGAATTTAAGGCATTTTTAAAAAGTGGTTAACAATGAACATGAATGGGTTATTTGGAGTACAAAGTTGAGAGCCAATCCATTAAAATAAGGTCCAAAATTTCCTTTATGGGGCCCTAGGATTTAAATTAACTTTATCGGTGCAAGAAGATGTAATTCTCTGGTATATATAAATTTATTGTCCTGGTTTGGTAGCTGCATTTTATTTGCAAAATGGTGATTACAGAACTGTTTATAATATAATTATAATGGTCTATATGAGTGTGAGATGTGGTCTTCTTACAAAAATGGCTTTATGAAGGAAAAATCAGAACTTCTTCAAGATTTATTAATAAATATGACTGTAGTGTATTCAGGAACAATCTAAAAGTTTTAAGCATCTTACTAATATATAACATATTAATTAATATTCCTGTATGTTGTCCCTTTCAAATTATCAGAGTAAATATTTTAGTTCACAATTAATACATATTTTTTAGCTTTTTATTAGTTTTCAAGGCAATATACCTTTTCATCTATTTCTCAGATTGCCTAAATTCATAGTTGGTTTAGTTGTGTTGCATAGTTTATTGAATTTTATAATAGTTGTAAACTTATTATTAGCTAAGAGTTATACTATAGGTTATTAGTAAGAGTTGTAAGACCAAGGACCAAGATATGTTCACTAACTTTATCACCTGCAGCATATCCTCATGTTATTTTTATTAGGATAATTTTTCTTAAAGCTAGTGAAAAAAGACAGAGGCTGCTGAAGCATTATTGATCTATTTTCATACCTCGGTTTTTAGAAATATGAATACCAATGAAAATCTGCTTTTAAACATTAGGATTTTTAAAAATATAAAATTTATTGAGGTAAAACTGATTAATAAGATTATAAATTCAAAGTATACAATTCTGTCATACATAACCTGTATATTGCATTGTATGCTCACCATCCAAAGTTAAGTACTCAACCATAAGAAAAAATGAAATACTGCCATTTGTGACAATATGGATGAATCTTGAGAATATCAAGCTAAACAAAGTAAGTCAGACAGGAAAAGTCAATTCAATAACTATATAATTTCACTTATATGTGCGTTATAAAACTGAAAGTAATAAATGAGAAAACAAGACAAACAAAATCTCAGACAGCAGCAGTATGGTAGTTATAAGGAAGAAAAGGGTTAGGGGGAGTTAGAAGAGAGTACAGAGGGTCAAATATATGGTGACGAAAGGAGACATTAGGATTTTTTAATAAATAAAGGTGAGGAATTTTAGTTCTATCTAATATTTCTAATAGAAATAATACATGTGTATTTCATTAATCACATAGTCCATAAAACATTATATATTTACGTATAAATAACACATAACTTTTAAAATCTTGTTTTATAATCTTTTATGGCTTTCTATAGTTCTAGTGTGTTCTCTTTTATGCATTAAAAGAAGAAACACACACTATGAAGCCAAGTATCATGATTCTTTGGTAAAGGAGGTACTTGGAATCCCAGGTACTTTTGCAAGAGCTTTAATAGAAATGTGTAAATGACATAGCTAATATAAAATAAAAAATATTGATCTAAAAGGATACAATCTTGAGTTCTGTTTTCTGTGTGAAATAAGGCAAGCTAAGTAGAATTTACTGACTGTGAAAATAGTCACTCAGTAGCTGTAAGGAAACACCTTTATGGAGCATAGATGTTAACCAAATAAAAGAAAACCCAGCCACCAGGCAAAGAAAAGAGAAGGGGAAGGATGTAACTCAGACATAATGTGGGGCTAATGTGACCAGTGATTCTCCCATCAGATATTATAGTATTAGGTCTTTCCATCTAATCTTAGGCTTGTGTCATAACACTAGTCTCAGAAATATAAAGTTAATTTAAATGTTTCCTATAAAGGCCCAGCTGGCATGGTGCAGTGGTTGAGCATCTACCTATGATCAGAGAGATCACTGTTTGATTCCGGGTAGGGGCGCATGCCTGGGTTGAGGCCTTAATGCCCAGCAGGGGGCATGGAGGAGGCATCGGATCAATGACTCTCTCTCATCATTGATGTTTCTATTTCTCTCTCCCTCTCTCTTCCTCTCTCTGAAATCAGTAAAGATATCTATATCTATATCTATCTATCTATCTATCTATCTATCTATCTATCTATCTATCATCTATCTATCTATCTATCTATCTATCTATCTATCTATCTATCATCTATCTATCTATCTATCTATCATCTATCTATATCTATATCTATATCTATCTATCTATCTATCTATCTATCTATCTATCTATCTATCTATCTATCTATATATATATATATATATGGCCTGGCATGGCGTGGCTCAGGGGTTGAGCGTGGACCTAGGATCCAGGCGATCGGGGTTCGATTCTCGGTCAGGGCAATGGGCTATGGGTTATGGGCTTGATCAATGACTCTCTCATCATTGATGTTTCTATCTCTCTCTCTCCCTCTCCTTTCCTCTCTCTGAAATCAAAGTCGTCTTTAAAAAAAAAAAATATATATATATATATATATATATATAGAGAGAGAGAGAGAGAGAGAGAGAGAGAGAGAACAATATTATTTTTACTACACTAATATGTAGATTATAGCTAGGAATTTTTATTAAGTTCTGAGACAAGATGTGAGGTATGAGATATTTTACTTGGAAATCATATCCTCTAAGGTATAATTGATAAACACTTTTCATATTTATCAATTAAGGTGCCTAACCATAAGTACATTTTGTTTTACATATTAGTGACTACTCATGTGTGAAAATACTAAGGATTAAACTATTAGAAGTATCAGAAAAGCTAAGTATATTTTTTCAGAAAACATCAAACTAGAATACAACAGTTATGTTCATCACTTTATTTAAAATATTCACACTCTACACTAACCATGTAAAATATGCTACTCTGAATAGTTGATACTTAAAATAAATGTATTGATGTTCTACTTGGAAGCAAAAAAATTATTTAGAGGAGACACTTTATTTTCAATTTTCAGTGTGTAGTTTTAGACTCCTGATATAAAGAATTTAAGAGATTATTTAGGTCTGAGTTGAACTTAAGGGAGAATAGTAGGTCACCCAAATAAGCTGCCCAAGAAAGAGTCCACTAGAGTGGTCATAATTTTAAATCTTATTACTCTATTTCAAAATTTTATTTCCCTGAGGACTCAAAATATTAGTAGTGAATGGAAAATACAGTTAGAGTAAACTTCCTGTACCAAAATAAAAATAAAACTAAACAAAAACATATGTTTTCCCTCAAACTAGTAAGTCTAAAGACAGGAAGCAGTATATAATCCTAAAGTTGGTCCCATAGCAGCTGGTAATCAACAGAAGCTGGCAGTCCCACTGAGGCTCACTTTAATCTGATTCCTTTGATACTGAGCAGAATTTTTAAATGCCACACCAGCTGCTCTTTTAGAAACATGCATTCATACATTTTTGCCTTGAGTTTAGTTGCTTGCACATGTTAAGTGCTATGAGAAAAGATTGAAAATTCTACTTTTGAGTGTTGTCTTGGTGGCACACCAATAAATGGTAAACTGTTGGAGCTCAGCATCTTAAAAATAATTTGTAGCCCCAATATACCCTTACTATGAGTTTCAGATTTAGATAAAATTGTCACATTAAAATTCAATGGCTTATATATTTCATTGGTAATAACAGCACAAAATTAAAAAACCTTGATAACCCATTTACTGTTTTTGAAATTAAATTTATTGAGGTGACATTGGTTAATAAGATTATATAGGTTTCAAGTGTACAGTTCTATGATATATTATCTGTATATTGCATTGTGTGCTCACCACCCAAAGTCAAATCATCTTTCATATATATACACATATATATACTTAAACCCTTACCTGAAAATATGTCCATCAGAAAGAGAGGGAGGAGGAGAGAGAGAAAAAAAAACATAGATTGGTTACCTCCCATACATGCCACAACTGGGCATTTTTCCCCGACTGAGTATGGAACTCACAACCCTCCTGGTACAGGGGAAGACACTCCAACCAAAAGAGCCATCTGGCCTGGCATCACCATATATTTTTTACTCCTACCTTAATAAAACCAAGGTAGGCAAGATACTTATATCTTTAGTCAGAAGCTTTGGTTACCATCACATTCTGAGATCAAATCTAGAAATAAAACGCTCTGGAACTTTTTTAAATAATCTAAATTTTGTATCATGATTGATAAATGAGGAATAAAAACCCTTCCCTCAGAAGAAGTGACTTATCTCAATTTCAATTGGCATTATATTTCTTTTACAAAATGATGACAAGTATATAAAAAAGGTTTTGGTGTTATAATTTCTTTTTCAAAAAATATTTTTATTGATTTCAGAGAGAGAGGAAGGGAGAGGGAGAGATAGAAACATCAATGATGAGAGTAATTGGCTGCTTCCTACACACCCCTGCTGGGGATCAAATCTTCAACCTGGGCACGTGCCCTGACTGGGAATTGAACCTTGATTTTCTGGATCATAGGTTGATGCTTAACCACTGAGCCATGCCTGCTGGGCTGGGGTTATAATTTCTAAATTTGTTTCTCATCCTCAAAGAGGGAATAATTTAATAAGCTATCCTTCTTTATCTTTATTTTTTTAAATTTGTCTCTTCCTTTTGAGGTAAAGAGAACCAAATTTCACTCTCTTGGATAAGCAGAGTGGTTGTTCTCAAGAATACACGTTGTTAAAATATAAACAAAGAAGCAAGAATAATTTTGGAATATTATAAAGTAACAGGAATTGAATTTACAGTATAGAGTGACATAAAAAGTAAAGTTTATGAAAGCACTTTTGAGTTAACTTCAATATAAATGTAATATTCTTATTAAAACAGACAAGTTAAGACACTAGACTGTTTTAATTGACTTAATCAAGGAAATACTGAGTCATTATACTTTATTATATCATCACATTCTCATCCTTTTAGGAAATTATAGCAGGAAGTACCCTTCCCTTGAATCGCTGTGTTTCTGGTTGCTCTCTAATAATAATTTGAAGCCAAATATACTAGTTCATAGTAACTTTTACGTGCTCAAAACTTAGGCTAAGATTAAAAATACTATTCATCTTCTCAAATATAAGCCAGTTTAGATAAGGAATAACATCACCGTTCCTTCCAAGGATAAGTCCATGGCTTCCTAATTGATGCCAGAAGTAATGTGTGTTTTCTTAGCCCCACAACTCTTGAAGTTAATATCTATATTAAGTTATGGGCAATAGCAGAGCATAGACCTTAAGAGAACAACCATACAATCAAATGGCTTTGAGTCAAATCCAGTCTTGATTACTTTTGACTAGGACAAGTTAATCACCTGGGGCCTCAGGTTTCTCATTAGCAGAATATGGGTAAGGTCACTATCTCAGAGGGTTTCAGTCAAGGTTGAAAGACATAAAATGTGACATATTCATTCCTCAAAAGTTAATGGCTTGGAAGGAAAAAATACCATACAAAGGGTGATTTGGGGTTATTATATGTGGTAGGATAAAGATATTTATGGAAAAATCAAGAAGGGCTTCTTGGAATACTAAAATCTTAGACTAACAATGATTTCTAAAGGAAATGATGGTTGAGGAAAGACTTCCTAAAGAATGGATATTATCTATTCAAGAACAGTTAACAAAAATATTAATAGCATAGGAAAGTCTACTAAGGTATGAGAGATTAAAGTATGCAAATTAATCACTATACTACATAGTATAAAGTTTAGGCCAAGTAAAGATATTAGTATGGCTTATAGAAGAAGTATAAATTATTTTAGTTTAGGGGTGGCTCCCAAGTCAGGGTCCTTGGAATCAGTCATATTTGGGTTGTGTCTTAAAGAGTGGGTGACTCAGTTTATTATGTTCTTTAGATTCCACATAATCTAATGAGATCATGTGATATTTATTTTTCTCTGCATGGCTCATTTTGCTTAACATAATATTCTCCAGGCCCATGGACACAGACAATAGTGTGGTGAAGGCCTGCAGGGGGAGTGGGTGCAGAATGGAAGCAGTCAATGGAGAAAGAGGGGACATCAGTAATATTTTCAACAATAAAGATACATTTTAAAAAAGAAGGAACCAGTGACTCAATATATTCATGCTTACTGGTAGCTCTATTCATCTTGTCTTTATACCATTCCTTTTGCCTGTGAATCAAGTTGACTCACCCATTTTTTTTCTTGCCACTGTAAAATAGTTTTTATATATTTAAAAAATTAATATATTTGTGAATAGGTAATGCATGTAATTGCTATAAAAATTAAAAGCTAGGAAAAAATATACAATGAAGTATATTTTTCTTAATTCCTGTTTTCCCATGACTGATGTAATATCATTCTACAAATATTCTACACTTTTCAAGTATAAGTACTTATTTTTGTTCTTTTTATATAAATGAATATAATGTGCAAGTATGTGTATGTGTATACACACATACACTATTCTTCTCTTTTTCACTCAACAAAATGCTTTGTATCATTACATACTGGAATGCCTTTTTTTAAAATCCTTACCAGAAGATATTTTTCTCCATTTGTTTTTTTAGAGAAAGTGGAAGGGAAAAGGAGAGACACAGAGAGAGAAACATCGATGTGAGAGAGACACATTGATTGGTTGCCTCCCTCATATGCCCAGGAATCGAACCTACAACTGAAGTACTTGCCCTTGACAGGAATGGAACCTGAAACCCTTCAGTCCATGGGCTGACACTCTAACCACTGAGGCAAACCAGCTAGGGCAGAAATACATTTTTTATTGCATTAAATGGTATTGCATTGTATGAATGTGCCATAACTTAGTTACAACAGCTCCATTGGTGGACATGTAATGCATTTCTGATAAAAATTCTGCATTCTGAAAGACATTTTCTGCTTTTTCATTTTTTAACTCTTATAATTTTATAATATAGGTTTTTATTACATATTATATATCCTTTATCTTTGAAGTATAGTGAAATATATTAAAATATTTCAAATAGCGAGCCATCCTGAAGCTTCTGAAAAAGCTATAATTTTGGTTGTATTTATTATTTGGCTTCTGAATTCTATCAGTTCATAATTGTAGTGTTATTGTATCCATATTCATAAATTGCATTTCTCTGTGTTTTCCCCCTTCAGCTTTTTGGGTAGTATATATTAGAATTATTAGTGAAATAATATTATTTTCTTTATATATAATATTAATAAAATACTAATTAATAATTTATTATTATTAATAAATTTTTCTTTTGTTCTAAAATGCTTTTAAACAGTTTATATAGTATTAAACATGTCAGCTTTTTAGAGGAGTCTTTTTATAATTCCCCAGTGTATGTTTTTGTGCTTGGTAGAATTTATTTTTGGAAGTAGAAGTAGGTTATCTTTGACAAATTTTATTTATTTATTTATTTTTAAATAAGGCATTTGGCTCTCATCCTGTTGCTCACCAGCTAGGATACCCTGTTTACCTATCTGCATTTACTCTACCTTGGACATAGCTGCATACTCTGCCAGTTTTGTCTGAGACCTGAAACTGAAGATGTCCACTCCTGATAGAATGCTACCGGTTCACTAATCTTCATTACATTTGAAAGTTTTTCCTTATTTTTCATTTCAGAGTTACAAATATTACTTAGTTTCATTAGAGATGGGTTCTATGTTTCTATATTGATTTATCTGCCTTGTTTCAGGGAATAGTTCTAAGTATGAAGACATCAGGTGTCTTCTCTTTATAAAATTAAATATAGATTGTTATGGACTGAATTGTGTCCCAAAAATGCATATGTCAAAGTCCTAACACTGAATGGCTCTATTTAGAGGTAGGGTCTTTAAGGAAGTAATTAAAGTTAAAAGAGTTCATAAAAGTGGGGTCCTAATCTGATAGAACTAGTGTCCTTACAAGAAGAGAAACACGAACCAAACCTCTTCCTCCTGCTCATCTGAGGACACAGTGAGAAGGTGGCTGTCTTCAATTCAGGAAAAGAGCCCTCATCAAAAACTGACTTTGAGAGCTCTTTGATCTAATACTTCTTAGTCTTTAGAACTGCAAGAAAATAATTTCTTTTCTTTAAGCCACCTAGTCTATGGCCTATTTTTTATGGTAGTAGACTAATAAACATATCATGCAAAAGAGAGCCATGATTGCTAAATTAACAAGAAATGTTAAGTTTCCAATACTTGACTAAATCATGGTTGTAGTGTTCTCTGTTTTTTTTTGGAAGTAAAATAATATTAAAAACTTTGGTGTTTGTTCTTAAAGAGAGTATAGGATGGATATAGATATACTGGGTAGTTGCTAGTTTTAATATCTGATATTGTAAGATTATGCTTCTTATATACAACTAAATTCCATATGAACTACTGTTTTAATATAATAGCAAATAACAAGAAACATGTTAAAGTAGCCTTTGAGGAAGCCAAAGTTATACCTTGCTATCATGTTCAATTACTTTATGTAGCTGATTTCAGTATGTGACTTAAATATTCTCAAAAGATTATTATAAAACACAACCTTTTGTAAATAGTAATACATATACAGCTTAAGAAAGATATTGTGTGTGCGTGTGTGTGTGTGTGTGTGTGTGTGTGTGTGTGTGTGTGTGGTGGAGAGACTGGTTAAAGAATATGCTTTGGATTTTTAAAACTCTTTAATATTTGGATTTCTTTTTTTTGGTCTTCTCTTGTTTATAAATAGGATTTTCCCACTATTTATTAATAGCTCTCTATTTTAGATCTAACTATTTATTCAATTCCAGAAAGTATATGATTGTTCATTAACTTACATGACCTTTTTTAATGATTTTTAATCTTTAATGGTGATGCCTCTTTTCTTTCTTTTACTTATTTAGATTTCACCCATTAATTGAGTTTCAGATATTGATATGGAGTCAACTATGTTCAACCCAAATTCATATGTTGGAGTTAGGGCCTTTAATGAGGTAATTAAGGTTAAATGAGGTCATACATTGGGGCCCTAACCCTATAGAACTGGTTTTCTTATAAGAAAAGAAATAGAAGCCAGGGAGTTCTCTCTTCTCTCCCCTCTTCTTCCTTTCTTATACTACCAGTATTACTCCTCCTCTTCTTCCTCCTTCCTCTTCTTCTTCTGCTTCTGCTTCTTCCTCTTCTTCTTTCTGTTACTCTGTCTCTCTCTTCATGTGCACCCTAAGAAGAGATCATATGACCACATAATGAGGTGGTCACTGCCTACAATCTAAGAAAAGAGGCCTCATAATGAAACCTTTGCTAACATCTTGGTCTTAAACTTTCCAGTCTCTAGAGCTATGAGAAAATAAATTTATTTTGGCTAATTCATCCAGTCTATGGTATTTTTTTATGGCAGCCCAAGTAGACAAAGAAAGATACTAAATCAATGATCAATGAAACATGACAATTCTATGACTATTTGATATCTTCTTTGAAACTCCATTTTGGGAGTGACATCAGAGAAATGGTGATGTGAAAGAACCCTTGGTCTCTCCCCTTGAAATTTTAGTAATTTGAACAGTTATAACTCAATAAAGGATTTCCTTCTCAATGCATAAACACACCTGAGAGATCCACACATTGAAACATTTAAAGGTGGGTAAGTGGGAACAAATGGGGTTGGCAAGAAGAGAGAAAGACTGAGATAAGGCACAGATGCAACCTTGCAGCCAGGAGCTAAGGGTAGGACTCAGCCCAGAGAGAGGAGAAACCTGGTTTTGACTGGCACTCCTTTTAGCTGGGAGGACCAAAGTGATTTGGTTGGCATTCCTGCAGAAATGAGCAATACACATTGTGGCTGAGCCTAGAGACTGGGCAATAAGGCTATGAAACCCTGCTGCCCCATAGCCTCCCAGAGCTCACTTCCTTTTACCCTTGGTTTCAAGTTGTGGAGCACATTATCTGCAAACCTGAAAAGTGTTTCTACAAAATCACTTTTTTCCCTGAGCAAAGTGTGCACTCTGTGACTGGTCCCAGGGTCAGGGCACTGGGACACTCTGTAGAGGTATGAAGTTGCCATTACTGGGAGAGCAAAACAACAGAGAAGACAGCTAGGCCCCCCAGCCATAAGCTGCCATTAGTATACCAACCCCCATGCAATGTGGCCATACTAATGGCAGCATATGACTGTAGGGCACAGCACTGGGATTTCACAGAACTGAAAAACTTGTGATCCAGCACCACCTATTGGAAAATAATAAAATGCCTTTATGTGTTAATCTGCTAGAGAAGTGCCACTCATATCTAGATGCCTTGACAGAAGGAATCCATCAAATACCATGACTAACCAAGGTACTGAGGCAGCTCAGAAAGAAAAAGCACCAGAAAACATAAACATACTTAAAGATGGAAATATGTGATTTAAGTGACAGAGAATTTAAGATTGAAGTTCTGAAAAAACTCAGTGAGATGCAAGAAAATACAGTAAAGCAGTTTAATGAAATCAGAAAATAAATCAATGAACAAAATGAGTACTTTGCCAAAGAGATTGAAAATTTAAAAAAGAATCAAGCAGAAATTCTGGAGATGAAGAACTCAATAAAAGAGATCAAGAGTTAAGTAGCAAGCATAGAATATAGAGTGGACCAGATGGAGGAAAGGATTAGTGATAGTGAACATAGAAATCTAGAAATGATGCAAATGAAAGAAGCGAGAGACTTGTGTGTAAAAAAAATGAAAGAACTCTACCAGAACTGACTTTTTCAAAAAGAGCAATATAAGAATAATAGACATATCAGAAGAAGAAGAGATGGAGAAGTATATGGAGAGCCTATTCAAACAAATCATTAATGAGAACTTCCCAAACCTATGTAAAGAGCTAGATCCTCGAATCCAGGAAGCAAACAGAACACCTAGTTACCTCAATCAAAATAAACCTTCTTGAACACACATTGTATTTAAACTGTCAAAAGTTAATGACAAAAAAAGAATTCTCCAAGTAGCCAGGGCAAAGAAGAAAATAACTTATAAAAAAGAACCCACTAAGTTATCATCAAACTTCTGAGCAGAAACTCTATGAGACAAAAGAGAGTTGAACCAAACACTCAAACAACTGAAAGACATAAATTACCAGCCAAGAATAAAATATCCAGTACAGATATCCTTTAAATATGAAAGAGAAATAAAGACCCTTCCAGACATATAGAAGCTGAGAGAATTTATCTGTTGCAGGAAATACTCAGGGGTTATTTTACCTGAAACAAAGATCAAAAGGCCACAAAACTATGAGTAAGATCACCAACAAACACACAGCGTAAATAGGGATAATTTGTGAAAATAAAAGCATAAAGGAGAATGGGGTAAAGGTCTTAACTGGTAAAGGAGGATGGAGATCAGATGTTACAAAATAAAAAAGGACTATTGTATATATGAAAGATAACTTTTCATAATCCTAATGGTAACAACACACACAAAAACCTAAAACTGAGACACATAACTTAAAAAGAGAAAACAGTGGGGAAAAGTATGCAGTATCAGGAAGCAAAAATAAAGGCGAAAACATAGAGGAAAAGAACCAATGGAGGCACAGAGCTGCCAGAAAACAGAAGATAAAAGATAAAATGGCCATAGAAAATCCTCACACATCAATAATCACATTAAATGTAAATAGAGTGAATTCACCAATAAAGAGCCATAGAGTAGCAGACTGCATAAAAAAACAACAACAATTATATGCTGCCTTCAGGAGACACATCTAAGCTGCAAAGTCAAAGATAGATTGAAAGTGAAAGGATGGAAAATTATTATTTAAGAAAATAGTATCCACAGAAAAGCCAGTGCAGCCATACTTATATCTAACAAAATAGATTTCAAGGTAACAAAGGTAACAAGAGACAAAGATGGACATTTTATAATGATAAAGGGAACAATACATCAAGAAGACATAACATTTCTTAATATATATGCATCTAATCAGGGAGTACCAAAATATATATAGCAACTACTCACAGAACTAAAGGGACAAACAGACAAAAACAGAATCATAGTTTAGGGACCTTAACAGTCCGTTGACAGTTCCAGACAAATCATCAAGACAGAAAAACAATAAAGAAATATTGGTCTTAAATGACACAGTAGACCAAATGGACATAATTGATGTTTATAGAGACTTTCATCCCAGAACATCAGATTGTGCATTCTTTTTCAGGGCACATGGAACATTCTCAAGGATAGACCACATGTTGCTTCACAAAACTAACCTCAACAAATTCAAGACTATTGAAATTATACCAAGCATATTCTCTGAACATAATGCTTTGAAATTAGAATCAACTGTAAAAAGGAAGTCAAAAATCCCCACAAATATGTGGAGATTAGACAACATATTACTAAATGATGACTGGGTCAAAGAAAAAAAAAAAAAAAAGGTGAGATGGAAAGATGATAAACAAACAGGAATGACAGTATTACATGTCAAAATTTCTGGGATGCGGTGAGACTGGTAGTAAGAGGGAGTTTATATTATTGCAGGCCTATCTCAAGAAACAAGAAAAGTCCCAGGTAAAGAACTTAACATTACATCTTTAAGAACTAGAAAAAGAACAAAAACAACCTAAAGTCAGCAGAAGAAAAGAAATAAAAATTAGAGCAGAATTTTAAATAAAATAGAGAACAAAAAGACTACAAAAAATTCACAAAACAAAGAGCTGGTTCTTTCCAAAGGTTAATCAAATTGACAAAGCCTTGGCTGGATTCAGTAAGGTAAAAAGCAAACAGACTCATATAACAAAATCAGAAATGGAAGAGAAGTTACTTTTCTTTCTCTGACTGGCTTATTTCACTTAGCATAATACTCTCCAGGTCTCTCCATTCTGTCTCAGAGACAAGTATCACATGATCTCACTCATATGTGGAATCTAATGAACAAAATAAACTGATGAATAAAATAGATCAAGAGATATAGAAGCATGGAACAGACTGACAAACCCCTGAGGGAAGGTGGGGTGGGGTGGAGGGGTGGAAGTGGGAAGAGATTAACAAAATTATTTATATATACATATGCCTAACCCATGGGCACAGATAATAGTGCAGTGAAGGCTTGTGGGGGGGGTGGGGGGAGTAAATAAGAGGACATCTGTAATATTTTCAACAATAAAGATAAATAAATAAAATAAATAAGTAAAAAAAGAAAGAGAAGAAATTACCACAGACATCACAGATATGCAAATGATCATACTAGAATACTATGAAAGACTATATGCTACCAAATTTAATAACCTAGAAGAAATAGAAACATTCCTAGAAATACATAACATTTCTAGCCTCAATTATGAAGAATAAAATCTAAATAAGTGGATAATTAGTGAGAAAATTGAAACAACCTTTAAAAACCTCCCAAAATATAAAAGTCCAGAACCAGATGGCTTTACTAGTGAATTCTACCAGACATTCAAAGAAAATTTGATACCACATAACCCTAATACCAAAACCTTGTAAGGAAAAAAAAGAAAACAAAAAAGAAAACAAAAAAAGGAAACTACAGACCAATATTTCTGATGAATACAGACTCAAAATTCCTAAACAAAATACTAGCAAATCGAATGCATCAATATATTCAACAAATAATACATCACTATTAAGTGGTGTTCATTCCAGTGGTACAAGGATAGTTCAACATACACAAACTGATCAATGTAGTACACCAAATTTACAAAACAAAAGATACAATTATATGTTCTCATTAATAGATGGAGAAACAGCATTTGATAAGATACAATGGTCATTTATGATTAAAACACTCAATACAATGGGCAGAGAATGAAAGTACCTCAACATAATAAAGGCAATATGTAACAAATCCTCAGTTTATATCATACTCAATGGTGAAAGACAGTTTTACCTTTGAAATCAGAAACAAGTCAAGGATGCCCACTCTTACCATTCTTATTCAACATTATTCTGGAAGTTCTAGCCAAAGCAATCAGGCCAGAGAAAGAAATATAAGGCATCCAAATTGGGGGAAAAGTGCCACTTATTGCAGATGACACTATTCTGTATATAGAGAATCCTAAAGACCACCAAAAAATTATTAAAAACAATAAACAAATACAGTAAAGTTGCAAGATACAAAATCAAAGTTCAAAAATTCACTGCTTTTCTATATACTAACAATAAAACTTCAGATAAAGAAATTTTAAAAACCACTTTTATTTTTTTACAATTGCATCAAAAATAAAATACCTAGGAATAAATTTAACAAAGAATGTGAAGAGCCTATATACTGAGAACTACAAAGCATTATTAAAAGAAATTTAAAAAGACACAATTAAATGGAAAGATATTTTTTGTTTATGGATTGGAAGATTCAACATAGTTAAAATTTCCATGTTATCCAATGCAATATACAAATTTAATGCAATCCCCATCAAATGCCAATGCCATTTTTTAAAGAAATAGAACAAAAAAATCATTAGATTTGTATGAAACCAACAAAGACCCAAAATAGCTAATGCAGTCCTTAGAAGAAAGAATAAACCAGCAATATCACACTACCAGACTTCAAATTACCTGTATACTACAGAGCTACAGTAATCAAAGCAGCATGGTACTGGCATAACAACAGACACAAAAACCAAAGGAACAGAACTGAGAGCCCGGAAATGTCGCCATATGTATACAGGTAAATAATTTTTGACAAAGAAACGAAAAACAATGGAGAAAGAAACTCTCTTCAATAAATGGGGCTGGGAAAATTGAAAAGCTAAATGCAAATGAATGGAACAAAATTACGGTTTGTCCCCATGTACAAAAATTAATTCAAAATGGATCAAAGACCTAAATATAAGATCTGAAACAGTAAATTACATAGAAGGAAAACAAAGCTACTAAACTTATGGACCTTGGTCATAGAGAACATTTTATAAATTTGACCCCAAGGGCAAAGGAAGTAAAGCCAAAAAGAAACGAATGGGGCTATATCAAACTAAAAAGTTTCTGCACAGTAAAAGAAACTGACACAAAACAAAAAGGCAACCAACAGAATGAGAGAAGCTCTTTGCAAACAAAAGCTCTAACAAGGGGTTAATATCCAAAATATATAAGAACTCATACAACTCAACACCAAACAAATAAACAGTCCAATTAATAAATGGGCAGGGAACCTGAACAGACTTCTTCCAAAAAAACATAAAAGTAGCGAACAGATATATAAAAAGACTCTCAACTTCACTAAATATAGGGAAATACAAATTAAAACAAATTAAAACTATAATGAGATACCACCTCACACCTGTTAAAACTGCTGTAATGAAAAAGACAAGCAATAACAAGTGTTGGAGAGGTTGTGGAGAAAAGGGAACCCTCATTCACTGCTGGTGGGAATGTAGACTGGTACAACCACTATGGAAAATATTATGGCGGTTCCTCAAAAAGTTGAAAACAGAGTTTCCTTATGACCCAGCAGCCCCTCTTCTGGGTACTATCTGCCTGAAAAACTACAAAACATCCAGGCCAGTGTGGCTCAGTGGTTGATCATCTTCTTATGCACCAGGAAGTTACCAGCTCAACTGCATTCCTGGAGGGCTTGGTCCCCAGCTGGAGGCATACAGGGGGTAGCTGATTAATGTTTCTCTCTCATCGATATTTCTATTTTGCTCTCCCTCTCCCTTTTTCTCTCTGAAATCAATAAAAACATATTTTAAAAAACAACAACTCCAAAACACTTATTTGCAAAGATATTTTCACCCCTATGTCATTGCAACATTATTCACAGTGACCAACACGTGGAGATAACCAAAGTGTCTTACGATAGAGGAATTGTTAAAGATGTGGTACATATATACTATGGAATACTACTCAGCCATAAGAAAAGATAAAATACCACCATTTATGACAACATAGATGGACCTTGAGAGTATTATGCCAAGCAAAATAAGTCAAAAGAAGTTAAGAATGATTTGATTTCATTCATGTGTGGGATATAAAACTAAAATTCATAAACACAGAGACAACAATATGGTGGTTACCAGAGGAAAGGGGGTGCGGGATAGTAAATGGCATAGGGGGTCAAATATATGGTGATAGAAGATGATTTGACTTTGGGTAGTGAACACACAATGAAATATACAGATAATGTGTCATAGAAATGTACACTTGAAACCTATATGATCCTACTAACCAATATTAGCCCAATAAATTTAACTTTTAAAAATTCCATTTGGGCTCTAAATTTTAAATTGGATGCTTGATGAACATCTCAAAAATTTTATTTTATATTTTTAGGGTATATCAAAAATTTTAAATAATTTCTTAACTTAGCAGGTTTTCTGAGTTTGATTCAATTCATAACAGATGAATATTTAAATCAAGTTTTTTTCCTTATTGTGATCATCACAATTAATATAGTATTATACAATAAAAAAATGAAATAAATGCATTTGAACCTTGTAAATGGAGATTTAGTCAATGAACAGAAGATAAATTTTAATTAATATTATCTTATTTTATTATTTTTGAAGAAAATTGGTATATAGGTATTCAGTATACTAGAAAAATGATTTAAAAATATTGCCTTTGAATTTCAAATAACTGTTTCTAATTAATAATCTCTAGCTTATAAACACAGATTCTATATTTTTGTGAAAAGTGAATACAAATAGAACTTTGAATGCATAAACAAATTTCATATTTAAAAGAAATAAATTTCCTTCTGTAAAATTATGACAGAATTTCCATAGGTTATTATAACCACATCAAACCTGCTGATTTTATTTCACAGGACATATTTTTTAGCTGCTGAGCTGAAAATTGAGGTTGGCAGACAAAAAGGAGCTGGTTTCATTTCAAGAATACAACTAAACACTAATTATATAAATGGATTTAAAGTTACCAAGGGGAACATTTTTTACATGTCTTATGAAAAGAACTTCTAGACAATACTCAATTAATTAAGACAGCAAGAGAGTTTTTATTTCTGTATTCTAGTAGCTCAGTATGAGTCCTAGAGGAGATAAAAACAGGTTAAATTTTTTAATTGCTGCATTTTTATTTTTGCCTTTTTAAAATGGGCAATCCTGCCTTTCCTTATTTATTGGCTGTTGGCATTTTAAGTATTTCCCTTCAAGCTTTGAATATGGAGCATTGTAAGAAAAAATAGAGAAAGAATGAATTGATCGGTTAAAAGGGACTGTTGCTATTATCAGAAGACATGTTTTGCTTTCAATGGCCTAAACATCATAGACATAATGAAACCAACTCAAATACAAATAGGTATTTATTCACAATTTTTGCTATGTATCTCATTGAATGGTGACTATTTTATAAAAATGTTGTGAGGAATATAAAGAAATGACTGGCCAAGCAGGGTAATAGTCTTAAAGGTCTTATGCTCATTCATTCATTCATTTAATTTATTATGTATGTCTTTATTTATTGCCACTAATGGTCAATTATCTTGCTTTTAACGTCAAATTCAAACTCTCTCATTTCATGACCTTATCTTTCCCTCAACATGTTATTAAAATTGTAGACATATTCAAACAAATTTTAGTTGTCAATTTTGCACAGCCATTTATTGATATTTGTTGGAGTTTCCAATATTTCAGTAAATGAATTAAACCCTTAACAAAAAACATTTTTGGAGATTAATTTTTAATGACTTCTTTCCCAAGATGGAGTATAGGGTGAAAAACGCACACACAAAAAACATAAGTGAAAGAGAATCAATACATCAACCACTGGGATTTTCAAAAACACATTTCTAATTCACTCACAGTCTGCATTTTAAACATGAATCTTTCTCAGCCTGTTGCAAAAGAAATAGAGAATGGAATCCTGGTGAGCTGGTACTTTTTTGTTTTCCTTAGGAGGAGGAGGTCAGTTGGTAATAAACACCCATGCAGTTCCAGTAACTTATTTAGGACAAAATCTATTGAAGAAACTTTAAAATTATATCCAGTTAGAAAAATGTTTAGAAAAAGCAATTAGATTGAATAGCATAGGGCTGTTTTATCAGAGTACAGTCAAGAACAAAAGATCTCTAAGGGATTATGAATTTGGGAATATTCTACCTTTGGCTTTCAACATTGGTGTTAAAACACACATGGGAATGAGTCTGAAATAAATGCTCACAGAATATAAATTTGTTTATTTTATGTAAAACAGAAGAAATACGAAATATTACACAACATATTAACATCTCAAGTATGTTAGGTAAGTTTAGAAATTGACATAATTAGCGTTCACTTGATGATTATAATGCTAATTATAACATTTTATATATTTATTTTATATTATTTTATAAAATAATATATATTTTATATATTATAACATAAAATATTGGCCATATTTAGAAACTGGAGGAGGGCAGTAGATTTAGTCTCCATACAAGTAATAATGGAAGTGGTTGGCTCAACAGTGAGTGAGTTCCCCACTTGCATGATACCTACTCTTCTCCATCAGTAGAAATGAGCAGGTCAGGTTGAAAAGTAAAATCTGCTTTGCTGAGGATTCTTGGCTAGTATGAACACATGTACTCTTAATTGTGCCCAGGAAGAGTGTCAGGAGTTAAAGTGAAAGGAGTATGTGTAAATACGCTATCTAGGAATTAGATAATAGTAGTACCAATTATGCATCCAATGTAAGTGGAGCAAGCAGCATTGTTAGAAATCTGTTAATATGACAAATAATAATTTACTAAGTGTCTATACTGTACCATGCACTTGATAGACATCAAAATATAGTGGTGAACAAGAAAAAAACAAACTGATGGTCTCATGAAAATTGCAGATATGTTCAGAGAAAATATCTTTATTATGAGTTTAAACTACATAGAGTGTAAATTTTCTTTTCACTATTAGCTGTTTCATTCATTGTTTGTTTATTACCATGATGCTATTTATAATAAAGGCCATAATCATTTTATCTAAAAGAACCTTAATATGACTATTTTATGCCTTCTGCAACCACAATTAGCACTGTCCAGAAACTTCTCTGGAAACTCTCCAGGGTAAAACCCCAATAAAATCTAGAGATTTTAATTGAACCAATCTTCTAAAAATATAACACCTTCTATAAAGATTGCAAAAAGACCTTCAGATTCTCCTTGGTTTCTAACTTTCTCCACAGCAACTTAATATTTTAATGAGACTTTCTGGCCAGAGTGAAAGTCAGTTGAGACTCAACAAGCATTGACCAGGTAACCATTTAATTTTACTATGCACTAATTACATTTTAATCTCCAAGCTCATTCATTTTCTTTTCTAAGACTATTTAAAACACTTTGACCTCATTTTCTCTGATACACTGAAGCATTACCAAATGTATGATAGACTCCTTCATCTATGTAAAATAACTCAGATTTTAGGTCTTACAATATTTGGCTTTACATCTACTACTAATTGCTGATATCTAACTACATTTTGGACAGTCTCCTGCATTTCTTGGCAATTTTGGCTTTTGTTTCACAACCTTATAGCCCTAATTTCTACAGTGATTTTGAGGGACTTCAGTGTTTTATTATTATTATTACAACAATCTAGTATTTTGGCTCCTTGGTCTCCTCTCCTCTAATGACCATTTTGCCTACACTATCTCAACCACCAACTCCCATAGTCACAATCCAGTACTACTTTTTGTTCATTTTTATTCTTCATATTAACTGAATTGTAAAACTACATGAGAAAGATAAAATGTTTTGTGCTTCTAATCTCATTCTGGAGAGATGGGTAGGCCAGTTTAGAACTTGCCCTTGTCAATCCCAGACATTTTCATAGTTGAAAACTTAGAGATACAGAATAACTAATATAGAAATTGCTTCCTCTGATGATGATCTCATTATTATATTTTACCTGGTCAACATTTCCCACTAATACTCTACTTTGACATTCAGAAAACTTTTAGCCCACAGACCCAATTACTCTCTCCCTATTAATAAACTATTTTTCTTAGTTTCTTTTGTTTCTAGTTAACATGCTATATCTTGACTTTTAATTACATTTTTTGTCATTATTATTAACATTTTCCTATATCTTCTTCTTTCATTTCTGCTTGGGAAAACCAAACCAAAGGTAATAGTCAAGCAAACTCTCTGCCCTCTCTATGTCTACACTTATGCATACAAATCCTGCTATAGGAAACAACCCAGCTAGGCATACTGGTAATACCATCTGAGAGATCTAAACCATCTATATCCTCTTGTAAACAAAACCAAGTTTGGCTGCCTGCTGCCATGAGAGCTAAACTAATGAGACAGGTGCTTGCAAAAAGAAAAGAGATTTATTAAAGTGCTGGCATCTTGAGAAGATGGGGTACTCTTCTCCAAAGCTCATCTAAACATCTAGCACAGGCAGAGGTTTTAATAAGAGAGAGAATGAAAGCAGAACAAAGAAATTAAGGGGAGGGGAGTGAAAAGTTCTCTACCTGCAGGCCATCACAGTCTATTCTGATAAGGATCTTTAAACTGGTCAAGTGATGGTCAGTTTATATCATCCTGGTCTTCATCATCTTGGTTTTACTTTATCCTTGTTCTACTTTCAAAGGTCAGAAAATCTCCTGGAATGGGATGATTGAAGGTCAGAGTCTGTATCTTTTGATGTTAGTTCCTAGGATATTATACAAACATGCTGTTTACCTATAAGTTACATATTGGTCAGTCAGCATTTACAGATATAATGTCAAAAGAAGGGTGGGATGGGTTACAATTACCAACTGTTATAATTCCCATTGTCAATTTTTCCATTTCCATGGAAATTAGGGGATTATAGCCAAAATATTTCTGAAAATTAGAAAAATCCATTTATCCAGTCTAGTTCATAGGTGAAAAATAAAATTGTACTGACGATTAACAGAACTACAATCTAAGATCCACAATTGTGTGTTATAGATTCTATTGAAACACAACTTTTCCCCTAAAATCACCCTCATTTTCCTCAAAGAGCTAAATCAAAGCCAATTCATTTACTGCATTAAGTCGTTTCGATTAGGCCTTATTATTTGCATAAGCACAACAGGAATAGCAATTGATTATATAGGCTTTCTTAAATCTGCTTTGCTAGAACTTAATAAGAAATTTTGAGATTGAACTTTAATTAACCTCTCAGGGCAAAGAAGCCAAGCCACACAGTCACCATCAGACTTTGCCTGCAATACCTATAAGTTTGGGCAAGTTCTTCAAGTTCTTTTGGTCCCCAAAATGTCTTGAGTTTCTTCCTTTGTCATTTCCCAGGAAGGCAACCTTTGATCCTTACCTGGAAAGGCTGCCATGAACCATGTAAATAAGCAAAGTATCAGGCCACTTTTCAAACGGGTTTTTATTGGCTTCAAAGTCAATCTTTACTCTTTAAAGCTTTTTGCTGACAACTAGAGTGTAGGCATGTCTTTCTCAAAAATGACATTTCAGTCAAAATCTTGGTTAATAAAACTACACTTGGAAACTGGCTTAATGTGTCTTATTATAAAGAAATCAGAGTCCTATTAGATTCATGCAAACAAATATATTGCCATGAAAATAATAATATTTACTTATTAAGAGTTTTTAAGTTCTGGAGGAATTAATTAGGGTGAAAAATATAAATGCTTCAATATTGCTTATCAAGGTACAATTTACTAAATTGCTCTAAGAAAACAAACAAATTTCCTTATATCTGATAAACAAAACAAAAAGATTTAAAAATCAGCAATATTTTGAACAAAATCATAAGAATAATAATTATTTTCAGTTTATTCAGTCCCATAATCAAGTCTTGTTTATCCTGATTATTTGCAAGTATTTCTGTGAATCCAGTTATTCGTTAGCATTCTACAAATCTTTATTATTTTGAAGGTATAATCTGAAAATTTGTTCTCAGAAATTTATATTTCAGAATAAATCAGAGTCCTTTCCATGGATCTTTCTGAAGGTGTAACATTTTTGGAAATGTATCAGAGTGAAAAAATACCTGCCTCTAAATGTCAAAAAATAATAATAGTAAAAAAACTAAAAATGACATGGTTATAGATCTGATTATAATGCAACTTACAAAAGATTCCTTTGTAACAACTTTTTAAGAGACAAATGAATTACAAATGAAGTGTATCAGATTAAAGAAATCAATTAATTTGTTCTTCACTGTCAATTGTACTTGGGATTCCTGTGGAGAAATTACAATTGGTTTTGGAAAATCAAAAGAACTTCCTGGCCTTTTCATTTATCATTAACATGACCACTCCTCTTTACTATCTATCTATGTACCTTTTTTTCCCTTTCTTATTTCTTTTTCTTTGTTTCCATTCCCTTCTTGAGTATTCCTCCTTCAATGTCCTTTCTTCCTGTAATATGCATGCTGCTTTCTTATCTTTTTTCCACTTCCTCGTTTTGCTTCTTCCACTTACACAATCCTTCAACTTGCACAAACCCTCAGTGACTTACTTACACAGATGATCTGTGACTTTCTTAGTCCCTCTTAGTTTGCTTCCTTTTAACTCATTCAGAAATAATCAACTTTAGAACAACTTACTTTCAATTCTATATTATCAACACCATATAGTTTTTGCCCAACTTAATTAGAATTTTTAATTCTTAGAAACCTTAAATTTTAGTGAAAACTAAAAGTAATTAGCATTTTTTAGATTGGTAAATTTATGAATACATTTTATAACTTTTAGATACAGGTTTTTTTCTTTGGCAATTACACTTACATTGTTAAGAGGGATAACAGAGATAATGTGAATCTTTTTTTAATTTATTTTTTTAGTGTGCTTAAGAGTTAATTGTTTAATTTTCTAGTGTCTTTGACTTTTAGGAGGCTGGAGAAGAGGCAGGTGGGGTGGTGGGGGGGAACATCTGGTTTGGGTACTCTTGCAGTTTGAGTTTAAAAGTACCATTTTTTTTTTTTCTTCACATTGAGGTGGCCAGCCGCCCCTGCAGCTTCTGAAGCCTGCACAGGGTTTTGGAGTGCTATTAATTTCCTCATTATTCCCGGGATCACAGCAGCTCTTAGGGCTCCAGGAGTAGGATTTAGAGTGTTTAAAATACTTATTATTATTATTATTTTTTGAAGTTTTACTGTCTTTGGGAGGAGAGGGAATGTGGAAACATTTTCCCCTCTTTGAACCATCAATTTAGATCTTTCTGAGTAGAATTATTATGATGTAACAAAATGAAAGCTTGCATATATGAGTCAGCTAAAATATTCAATATTGAATACGTTTTCTTAGCTTATTCTCCTGTCAGAAAAACCAACCCAGAAAAACTAGATAAAATTGGGACTCTTAATAGCAGAAAAATATGTAGTAAAGAGGAACATAGAAAATAGATGGGTGGAGTTTCTGGGTTACAGGTCATGTGTATTTATACTTTTGATAGCTCCTTTCAGATTATTTTCCTAGAAGGAGAAGTTATTTATATTCTAACCAGCAAGGTATGACAGTGCACATTTCCTGAACCCTGCCTCCATTGGATGTTAATAAGTCATTTCATATTTCCCAGTCTGATGGGAAAAAATGGATAATATCTCATTCTTGTTTTAATTTACATTTTCCTGAGTAATATTGAGATAAATTGCCTATTAATTTCTTCATTTTTCTATTGGGTCATTTCTTATTCCTTTGCACTTTGTAGAATTCTCGTAGTTGTTTGAGTTTAGTTATTTTCCTACATATATGTTGTGAATATTTTCTCAGTTTGACTTTCATCTTTTATGTTGACTTTTTATTCGTAAATCAGTATGCTTTGTGTGGTTGTATTAATATATTTCTTTCAGACTTCTGCATATTCTATCTTGCTTAAGACATTATTTCTTATCACAAATAAAAAAGAAATGTATTATCTGCATCATTGCTATAGCAATAATATATTATTCTTACTGTAAAAAAATGTTTCTTCTTTTCAGAAATTACTTTCATGTATACTTTTATTTCTTTATATTTATTCGGCATTATTACATGTTAGTTTTATTTGTTCTTCCAAACCAAACATATAGCTCTCACTGATGACCATTTTGGAAGGGTCATCTATTGAATGTTTTTAATTTTAGAGATTTTATTTAGTTCCAGAGACTTTTTTATTTGTGTTTTCATTTTATTACCTTAAGTGTTTTAATTTCTTTTTTCTTATAAATAGAGTTTTTTAAAAGAGCAGTTTTTGGTACACAATAAATTGAACAAAAAGCAGAGAAAGTTCCCATATAGCTCCTACCCCACACCTTACACCCAGCCCTTTCATTATCAACATCCTGACCAGAGTGGTACATTTATTACAATTGATGAACCTACACTGACACATCATTATCACTCAACATCCATGGTCTATGTTAGGGTTAGCTTTTGGTGTTTTACATTCTGTAGGTTTTTACAAATGCACAATGATATGTATCCATTATTATGGAATAGTTTTCCTGCTCTAAAAATCCTCCACTCTTCACCTAATCATCCCTCGCTACCTCCTACCCACTGGCAACCACTGATTTTTTTACACTGTCCACAATTTTGCCTTTTCCAGAATGTTATTGGTTTGAATTGTATAATTATGTAACTTTTTCAGATTGGCTTTTTTCCCCCCACTTAGTAATATTCATTTAAATTTTCTCTATCTCTTTCCATGGTTTGAGTTTATTACTTTTTAGTGCTGAAAATATTTTATTATCTGCATATACCACAGTTTTATTTATCCTTTTAACCAAGGATATATTGGCTGTTTTTTGTTTGTTTGTTTGTTTGTTTTTAATTCTTGTGAGAGTTTGTTTGAGCCAAAACTAATGATATATGCTGGGAGCAAGACGTTTTCAACTTTTGTAATTATGAATAAAGCTGCTATAAAATATCCGGGTTTTTGCATGGAGATGGTTTTCAAATCATTTATGCAAATACTAAAGAACATGATTGTTGGGTCGCATGGCAAGACTATGTTTTATTTTGTAAGAAACTACCAAATTGTCTTCTAAAGTGTCTATTTCATTTTGCATTCCCACCAGCATTGTGCAGAGTTCCTGTTACCCATACCCTAGCCAGTATTTGACAGAGTTATAATGCTCTGTATCTTATCCTGTGTTTTGATAGCATGTTCTAATTTGCTTTTCCCTGATGACATTTATTGTGTAGCATCTTTTCATATGCTTATTTACCATTGTATGTCTTCTTTAGTGAGGTATCTATTCAGGTCTTTTGCCCATTTGCCTGTCAATTTGTTTGTTTTGTTAATGAATTTTAAGAGTTCTTTGCACATTTCAGGGAACAGTGCCTTATCATATATGTCTTTTGCAAATATTTTCTTCCAGTCTGTGTTTTTTCTCATTATCTTGACAGTGTCATTCCCAGAGCAGATTAAAAAAGAAACAAAACCTTTAATGAAGTCCTGCTTATCAATTATTTATTTCATAAATTGTGACTTTGGTGATTATCTAAAAAGTCATTATAATACTTTAGATCATCTAGGTTTTCTATATGTTATCTCCTAGGAGTCTTAGATTTTTTTATTTTACATATAGATTTATATAATTCATTTTGAGTCTATGATTATTAAAGGTTATAAAGACTATCTAGATTCATTTTAACATATAGATGTCCAGTTGTTTCATCACCATTTATTGAAAATACCATCTTTTTTCCCCCTATTGTGTTGTCTTTGTTTCCTTGTCAAAAATTAATTGACTATATGTGGGTATTATTTTTTAATTAAAATTTTATAAGTTAGTGGAACCTGTTTGTTTGTTTTTTAACATTCTTATACTCCTTATGATTATTCATGGGGGATATGTCTCAAAACTCCCAGTGGATGCCTGAAACTGAAAATAGCACTGAACCTTATATACATTATATTTTTTTCTGAAACATATATATACTTTATGGCTTTTCTTTGGCATATCTGAATTGCCAACATCACTACTCTTGTGCTTTGGGGCCATTACTAAGTAAAATAAGGATTACTTGAACACATGCAGCACAATACCACACCAGTCATTCTGATAACTGAACCTGCTGCTAATGGGTGGGTAGCATATATAATGTGGATACGATGGACAAAGAGATGATTCATGTCTAGACAGGACAGAGTGGAAAGGTGTGAGATTTCGTCAGGCTACTCATAGTGGTGTGTAATTTAAAACTTATGCACTGTTTGTGTCTGGAATTTTCCATTTAACATTTTTGGAATGCACTTGACCATAGGTAACTGAAATTGTGGAAAGCAAACCCACAGATAAGGGGAGACTACTGTAGTGACATATTAAGTAATGAAACATCCTCAGTCTTTTTGGTAGATCTCCAACAAGTATTTCAGGGAATAGTAAACATCTTTTCCCATTTTGTAAGATTAATCAGTTCCTTGATAATGTCAACTTTTGTAAGATTCTTGTCCACACATTGTTTTAACTCACCCGAAATAAATCCATATGCAATGTCAACAAAACTGTCTTGTAATCTGCACGCTAGAATTACTGGAACTTGAACTACGTTTACTGGCAAACTTGGAAAATTTTAAGTATTTGAAGGTAAGTTCCCATCAGCGATAGCAGCAAATATTTGACTGACATTAGGCTAATAATATGGATGCCGTTTTTACTGCCTTTTCACAGTCACTAATGCTATTTATAGGGCTCCATTTAAACATGTGGCTGAGTGCCAAGAAACTTGCTCTCAGCAAAATCAATTAAACCTCTGTATATCATTGCCAGGTCAATGCAAAACCATGTGAATAAATGTTCAAATTCTTAATTATTTTTGTCGTAAAACAAAAAAGAAGTGTTTCTTGGTTTCAAGTGATAAGGTTTTATTGTGGTTGAATCTATATGGAATAATCTGATAACTTGTCAAAGGAATTTAAAACATAGTAAGAGTAGAGCCATCACTGGAAGATAAGGTGTCATTGCAGAGGGCTCTGTGAAAAGGCATAGGAGATTAGGTTGAATATGTACTGATCTTAAGACGCACACACACTGATATCATACTCCCATGTCCTTTATTTTTTTCTCTCAAAAGCAAAGTACACAAACATCTTAATTCTATTTATCAAGGTTTATTCCTTTACTGATAATAAAAAAAATGAAAGCTTACGCATTTAACTTGATTTCCTCTTAAACTATCTATTTGCATTTATTTCTCTTTTCCTTGAAGACAAGCAAAAAATTAAAGAAAATTTGTATAATTTGAAAATAACTGTTACTAGAAAAAGTCATCTTGAAGTGAAAAATAAAAGTTAAACTAAATATTATGAAAATATTTTTTGAACTGTAATAAAATTTAAGTGGAATTACAAACTATACCTAAAGTACAACTCAAGTATTTGGGGAGGAAATTATTTGTAAACATTTCATAAGTAAATAATTTTGGGTAGTTTGGACTATTGCCCCCTCAGGAAATGTCATTACAGCCAGGAGTCTAATACTGATAGGGTAATGAAGACCCCATATTTATGCATATTTTACATATGTGCATTTCCCCTTACATGAATATAGTGACACGCTTTTGAAATATGAAGATGACATAATAATAAAAACAAAATTAAAATATAAGTAACCTTCAATAAGCATTTAAATGGAACAGATAACTTTATAAGCAGTTTGCATATAAAATAAGCGTCATTATAACCATTTTGCTAAAAAGAGTTTTCTTATTTCTCTAACTTTTCAAAGCTAGAAAATGGTCAGCTGGGATTCATATCATTTACATGACAGTATTTATAGGTACAATTAATACACTAATAAATTAAATAAGGATTTATTGCATATTTCCCATGTGCCATACACTTTTATGCACTAAGCAAATGGGCAATATCTCTGCTCTCCAGGGACTTACATGTTATTTGGGGAGAAAGATATTAAATAAGTAAATGTACACTATATTGACAGAAGTAAATATTATGAAGAAAATTAAAGTAACCCAAAAGGAAGAGAGTTGATGACCTAGAATGAGCTCTGTGAAGAGATGGCATCTAAACAGAGACTTGAATTCTGTGTGGAATAACCAGAACAGATATGTGAAGAACAGAATTCCAGGCAGAGAGAAAAGCAGGTCTTTACACTTTAGGTAGGTGTATACTCGGCACAGTCAAGGAATAGCAAAAGGACCAATGGAGGAATCACAGAAAGTAAGAGGAAGAGTAGTTGGAGAATTAAGCATGATTCTCAGAGTGAAGGACCAGATGGTATATGCCTAGGGAGGAACGTGGAATTTTATTCTAAGAATGTAGAAAAGCATCCTTAGAGAATTGACACAAAGTGCCTCTGTCTGATTTCTGTTTTATGAAGTTAGCTCTGAGTTCTGTGTGGAGGACAGGCAGTAAAGCAAGAGTAGTATCAAGGCTATTTCTGTGTTGTGTTGGTCACCAGCAGGGTTGGGGGGTAGACCGTGTGGTGGCACTGGTAGAAGTAATTCTGTATATTGACTGGACTCCTAATTAATAAACTCAAAGTCCTTCTCTTCTTTGTAATATTTGAAGTTACACAAATTTATCTTTTCAGTTTATTTTATTTTTCTTTAGAATCAGAATACTGTTATCCTTTGAAGAGAAGAGTCAGCTCCTTAGCTAGGCAGTTCAGTTGGTTAGAGTGTCACACCCATAAGGTGTGGGCTTGAACCCTGGTCAGGGCACATACAAAAATCAACCAATGATTGCATAAATAAGTGGAACAACAAATAAATCTCTCTCTCTCTTTCTCTCTCTCTCTCTTTTTTTCAAATCAATAAATAAAAAAAGAATAGACACCTCAGTAAAAAGAATAGACAACTCAATAAATGCCGGTTGAATAAATAAATGACAAAAATGTATCTCTTTCCTATTTTTTAGATCTGTTTTCACATGCAGTATTGAATATTTTACCATCACTTAGTGCTCTGGTAAGATCAGCATGCTCCACATCTTTGAGGTCATTCTTTTTAATTGTAGTTATCTGAATAATCCTAAAGTATGGCATGTAGTGTTAGGTTTAAAACTAAATATTTTTTCTTGTGTAGTTCTCTAGTGAATATCATCTTCTAAATGTAACCAATGCTAAACTTCATTGTGGTGTACTAGTCAAATATACTGCAGATAAATTGTTACATCATCTCAACTCTCTTTATGAGGTCTGGAATATAGTGTGAGGAATTGTTAAATATATATATATATAAAATGAAGATGGTTTCTAATGCTGCCATTATTTTTATCCTTACATGATTTTAAAGAACTACTAATAACTTCATGTTCAATATATGTAGTAATTAATGAAAAATACATTTTCTTAAAAGAGTGTAAAAATTGGCTTTGAAACTACTGAATATAAGATTTTCTGGAACTTTCCCTCTTCCTTGTTTCTCTGAGAACTGTTTTTTTGTCTGAGTCATAGAAGCCATAAGGTGTAAAAATGTAATTGTTGGTGAATATATGTTCTTCCACGTGGAGAGCACTGGCTTGCAATGAAAGGGAAAAGTGCAGCTGACATACGTGAAGACTCTGAAGCAAGAGACAAAGATGAACCCTGACAGTGTTGAAACCCTGATAGTATGTCACAGGGTTCTGTTCTGTTAGGCACCACAAGTATTTTATAAAGTCCCTGCTTAGTATGAGCTAGAATTGTAACAAGAGACCTAAATAATACAAACATCTGCTTAAAAAGCAAGCTCAAAAATACTTGGGATAAATCTATGTTGCCTCATTATGAATACTTTAGCAAGAATATTTAAAATATAAGGTTCTATAATTTTGTTAAATAAGAATCTACATATTTTCTATATTATTAATCTACAATTATATAATTATTTGTGCAGAAGCACAGCTACCTCCCAAAACTACAAATAATCAGAGAATACCATTAGTAATGTTCAGTCTCCTGGCTCTAAAGATACTATTATATGTGGTAATTTCCAAATTTTTGTCTATATGTTAGACCTTTCCAGTTGAGTTTATATTCATATAATTTATTCTCATATACCCAACATCTCCACTTAAATGTCTACTACACCTTTTTTAAAAATTTTATTATTGTTTAAAATATTATAGATGTCCCTTTTTCTCCCCAATGACCCGTTCCACCCCTTTCCTTCCCCCTCCTCAGTCCCGCTCCCCACCATTGTCCATGTCTTTGGGTTGTGTATATATGCATATAAATTCTTTGGTTACTCTCTCCCCCTCCACCCACCAGCCCTCCTCCATCCCTCTGACATTCATCAGTCTCATCTATGCTTCCATGTCACTGAATCTATTCTGTTCATCAGTTTATTAAGTTCTTTAGATTCCACATATAAGTGAGGTCATGTGATATTTGTCTTTTGCTGCCTGGCTTATTTCACTTAGCATAATATTCTCCAGGTCCATCCATACTATCCCAAAGGGTACAGAAGAAGAGATTCTTCTTCTTTACAGCTGCATAGTATTCCATGGTGTAAATGTCCCACAGCTTTTTTATCCACTCATCTACTGATGGGCACTTGAGCTGTTTCCAGATCTTAGCTATTACTACACTTTTTTAACTCAAAAAGTCTGTTTCTCCCTTATCGCATGCAATTCATCTTCAAATTCTGTTGGCTTGACCATCAAAATCTGGCTGATCTGAATATTCCTCTCCACTGCCACTGCTATCTTCCTGCCACAAATGTTTCTCACCAAAATACTTCAGTACCTTCTAAATATGTCTCCCTTTTGCCATTGTCCATTTCAAGAAAGAATTGTTATGTTAAAACAAAAATTAGATCATCTCACTTCCCAGTTAAAAAGGTTTGATAACTTTCCATTTCTTTTAGTGTAAAAACCAAAATCAGAAAGATGGCCTACTAGGCTCTAGAAGATATGCTTCATCCTCATTGCTTTTATTTCTGAATCATTTTGTACCATCTCTGGACTCATCTCTTCCTTCTCAGTGGCAGCCACACTGCTCTCTTGGCTGTGTCATGAACATTCCTGGATTTGTTGTTTCCCTGGTACAGGATGATGTTTACCTAAATGGCCAGGCATCTTACTCCCTCACTTTTTATAGTATCAGGGTCCAAATATTGGTTCATAAACTTTTAATTTTTTAAAACATTCTTTGAAATATTTCAAAGGAAAAATACTTGACAGAGGAGATTTATCACATGGAATTGGTTATATAAGGACAGGAGTGTTAGGAACATACGGGTGAGCAACAGAAGGAAACCATCTAGTCCTGAGTGAGAGAGACAAAGGAAAGAGGCAATGTTATTAGAACTTAAGTCTGTAGTCAACCAGAAAAACCCTGAACCACAGTTAGCCCCCAATAGAAGTTAGAGCCTCAGAAACAAGGCAGCTGCAGGGACACTCACCAAAATAGAAGGGAAGAGAATACTTTGCCTTCTTCCTTCCCTCGACTCTTTTTTTTTTTTTTTTTTTAATTTTTATTGATTGATTTGAGAAAGAGAGAGAAGGAGAGAGGAGGAGACACTGATTTGTTCCACTTATCTATGCATTCATTGGTTGATTCTTGTATGAGCTGACCAGGGATCAGACCAGCAACCGTGGTGTATAAGGACAATGCTCTAACCAACTAAACTACCCAACCAGGGACACCTTATGCTTTCTTTTCCCTTGTTAGCCAAACCCAGCTAAACGCCACTGGCATAGGTCAGAATTCCTGAAATACAAAGCAGATTAGGGGAAGGCTGAGCACTGAATCTGAGTCCTAGCAAACCTTTATTCAGCTTTTTTTCTCAGATACCTTCTTTCAGTCTAGCCTTCTCTGAACACTCCACTTAAAACTGCAGCTCCGCCCCCAATGTCTCCTATTATTCTCTCTTATGAAATTTTTCTCTATAGTATTTATCATCATTAAACATGATATATTTTGCTTTTTAATATTTCATTTACCTGTTTCTCCCAATACAGTGTGAGATTTTAAGGGTCTAGATCATTGTTTTATTTACTCTTGATTCCCCAGCACCTGGAGCTGTTTCTGGCATACAGTAATTGTTCATTAAATATTTGGGAATGAATGATTGAATGTATGTGAAATTTACTATGGAAATGGCTTAATTTAAGAGATGTTTAGGCCCTCATACAGAGCTAGTTAATTTATACTTCAGATGCAGTTTAAAAAAACACTGGGTGAAGTCATGTTTCTGCATACTGAAAATTCCACAGAACCAGTTGAATATATAAAAATAAGCCATCCCAGCAAACAGGCACACTCACAGATGAAAGAAACAGTCATTGAGCTGTACAAAAAATAAAGTATAAAAAAAAGTAACTATCAAAAGCAAGTATAACTGTCCAGGTTCCACTAGAGTGGTGAAAAATAGACCATCAATATCACTTAATGCTCCCTACAAAATCTGATTAAATTGCAACTTTAAAGCATCAAAAAAAACATGTATTTTATTTTGCACTATTTAATAAGGATGTAAAGGACCAATCAATGCATTTTATTTTTTTTTACTAAAAGTCGTAAAACTGAAAAACATCTTCATGCTTAAAAATTTAAACTGTTTCTAGAAAATTATTTTACAGGAAATTACCTTGATTCTGGGTAAGTAAAATTGTTCTCTCTGTGTGTGATATATAATACATATATAAAATACGATAAAGTATCTTTAAAACATGTTCAAGTTTAGTTAGAACATAATTTCATAATTTCAAATTATGTCACAACTTGTTTGACTTTGAGCAAGTTATTAAACTGCTTTGAAATTGAGATTATTTTATTTTAAAAACTTTACTGCTAAGGTTAAATGAAATAACATTGATCTTTTAAATTACTTAATACACTAGTTAGCACATAAGAAATGTGCCAAGCCTTTTGAAATTCAATTAAATATACACAAGTTCAATTGAGAAGGTATATAAATTAGAAAATTGAGTTTGACTATATATGATTTTCATAATCAACAGTATTTTTAGGTAGATTGTTTGAAATATAATCTGCAGTATGCCTCTTAAAATATAACAATTATCAAAATAGAAATGCAATAAATATGGTATATGCCACTCAGTACCTACATGTATTATTAAGAATATTTCCTGTAAAACTAAACAAATGGCTAATTACTACTTAGGCTGTAAACACTCATAAATAAATAAAAATATCAAATTAAAATTCTCACATTTCCAAGTTTTTAATTTTTTAAAATAAATTGATAATATAGTTGTGACATATTTTTTCTATTTTTTTCTCTGATATATACCTGATTAAAACAGCCCAATGACTTTATTTCTCAGGATGAACATTTCAACATAATTGCCTGGAACAAAATCAATCAGATGATAATGTGTTACTCTTCTAAAGGCATGCAGTTTGTGAACACAGCAATTCCTTGGTCTATTTCCCCAAATATAAAAATAAAGAAAATGAAATTTTTATGTGCAGCCATTCACCTTGTGCTCTGGAAGAGGGAGGGCATAGTGGACTAGAGCTATGTGAGGAGAATCTAGGTTTGCAAGCTCTTGAAAAAGAACTTGGGTTCCTGTGCTGAGTCATTCCTCCTGATTGCAGAGGACATCTTTCTCAGGTAAGCCTTTGTCATCCAGGCAGCTTTTGCTTGGGGAGAGAAAGGAGAGAAATTGCCCCACCCTGCTGGAAAACCTCTTGATCCACTCTGTGGAGTTTATACCTTGATATGGTCTGCAGCTTGAGGCTCATTAAAAGTTTGAGAACTGATCAGCCTGCAGCCAAAGGCAGATCTCTGGATACTTTGAGTCTTTTTCTGACTTTCTTCTGGACTCAGGGCTTAGAAAACCAGACCTTGGTGAACGTCTTAGTCCTTTCCAAAAACACTCAGCCTCAGAAGATGGAACCATAAGCTGTGGATTGCTGAAGGCTCCAACCAGGGTGCTCAAGGCCAGTCACAAACAGTGTCTGATACTGACTTGCACCAGAGACCATCCAGAAAGACTGGGAGTCCTAGCTGATCTACCTGATACACAGAAACAAACCTAAATATGCAGCCAAAATGTGAGTCAGAAAAGAAAACAAGCCCCAAATGAAAGAACAAAAGAAGTCTCCAGAAAAAGAGCTAAATGAAATGGAGATAAACAATCTATCAGATATAGAGTTCAGAATAATGATTGTAAGGATGCTCAACAGCATAAGAAAAGATATGGAAACTATGAAGGAAATTAAGAATGATATAGCAAAAATAAAGAATACATTGGAAGGGGTAAACAGCACGTCACAGGAAGCTGAAGATCAGATCAGTGAATTACAAGACAGAGTAGAAAAAGTGCTCAATCAGAAACCAAAAAGAAAAAAAATTTTAAAAACAGGAGGACAGGTTAAGGGAGCTGAAACAACAATATTTGCATCTTTGGAATAGCAGAAGGTGAAGAAAGTATGCAAGACTTAAAGAACCTGTTTGAAGAAATAATGGCTGAAAACTTCTCTAACTTGGTAAAGAAAATAGTCACACAAGTTCCAAGCAGGAGACACAGAGAGTCCCAAGCAAGAAGAACCCAAAGAGGTCCATGCTCAGACACAGCAGAATTAAAATGGCAAAAATTCAAGACAAAGAGAGAATCTTAACTGCAGCAAGAACAAAGCAATTTGTTACCTACAAAGGAGCTCCCATAAGACTAAAGATGAAGTTTTGATTTAATAAGTTAAGACTATTTTTTGTGAAGTGTTAACTACATTTTTCATAGTATCTGGTTTTATTATTTGGGATAAAGGTATGACATGTGCTATAATTAACAATCCCTAGTAATTTATAGACATACAGAAGTCACTTAAATTTTGAGGTGATGAGATAAGAATGTATAATTAAGAAAAGTTTAACTCTGCTACTAAAATTCACTCACAAAAATGCATTAAAACACTGCCCAGGGGATAGAAGAAACTAGATAAACTAGAGTAATATTTTTCTGAGTGTTAAATCTAAATAGAGCATGAGAAATAATTTTTATAGATTATAGTATTAGATGCTAAAGAGGAAATATGGGGGGATTAAATAGGCATTTTTACACCCACTTAGATACATAATATATTTTATAGTGAATATTGCTCATTTATCTCTTTGAAATGATTTTACTGAGATTCTCCTACACACATAGAGTGGCGCTTTGGGAGAAACTCAAAAGGAAAGAGTAAATTTTATTTGCCTTTTATTTAATGCAAGAGTGGTGTTAATAAATACACCACAAGAGAACTATATTTCACAGTCCCTGTCTACCCCTCTTCATGTGCAAGCAATAATGTTTGTGGGCCTCCCTGCCTGACTCTTCAACTAGAGAATCAGGCCTAGGAGAATAAGAAGAGTTTCCATTTACTAGTGAGAGGAAGAAAGAATTAAGCTATCCTTACGGTTTGGGATGTCTCTGGGTGTTTGTGCACCCCTGGCTTTAGCTCTCTTTCCTCAGCCTGTGTACAATGATCCAGTTCATAGGTAGTACTGAAGTTCTTAATTCTGAATTTTTCCAGCAACTCCTGTGTTAATTCACATCTGAGGCCTCTTCCCTGCTTTGATTAATTTCTGCTATTCATCAATGGACTTCAGCCTGTTGCTTAACCAGGGCCACAACATTTATCGTAGTGCAAAATGCTGAGAGCATTTAGCAGTGGAAGAGGTTCCAGCTAGAAAGATCAGCTAAGGCTCCGTGGAAGAATTTACCATTGAATTTGGCTTTGATAGATAAGATTTTGGTGCACACAGTCACAGAGGGAGTCCTTTCTAAACAAAGAACAGTATTAATAAATAAATACATAAAATCCAGCATCTGGGAAGTGTACAGAATATTGAAAATTATTAAAAGTGTTGCTTGATAGGAGAGTAGGGCATAGGTAGAATCCTAACCACTTATATTGGAGAATGAATGCCAGGTTACAAATTATCCCATATCAGGCCCTATCTCAGCTTTCCAGAATGAAGACCCAGCCATTTTGCTGTTTGTAATCTCTTTTAGAAACAAGGAGTGACATCACTTGCATATCAAGAGCCTCCTTCCTGAGACCAGTAAATTTTAGGAACCCCATTTCTGACTCTCACTCTTAAGTGATCAACTTCCACATCACACAGTTCTAGTCATCCTTCAACTTCTGACAATTTTCCCAGAACAGCCAGATCACCTGTATGACTTGCTTTATTTGGAACTCTCAAAGGCAGGGTTGCTTTATCTCTATCTAGGAAACTTATCAGTAAACTGTGAGGAAAAAGGAAGAAAATCTATTCAAGACAACTTCTTTGTTATTATTCCCATTTTGAGGGCACTGACTAGCTTTGTTTCTGTCAACCATTGCTTTTTTTTTTTTCAGATGAAATATCTAGAATGACCCAGACTCTAACATATCTGCCATCACTGCTCTGCACTTATGGTCTCCAAGCTTCATTCCCAAGAGTGAGTTCTCTCGTGATACTTCCAATACCTGAAATAGACTGCAATGCATATGCCCAATCTGTATTAGAACTTTGGGCTAATCATAGTTATTGGTGACATGTTGCAAAAGTGAGTGTGGCTAACATAAACATAAAACAATCTATTGGAAAGATTTGAGAATTAGCACAAATTAGCAACAACAACAAAATATTGCAGACAGTTTTGTGAGAAGTGAAAAACCAATGAAAATAGAGCAGAATTCTGCCACTACTCCCTGTACCAGAAGCCATGAACAGCCCTTTGTGCTGGATACAGTAGGTGTTGCCACTGCCACTGGGTGCAGCTGCTGTTCAGCCTTCTGTCCATTTCTTTCTATTATTCACTCCAGACACAAAGTTCTACAGAGTAACATATAGTTAACTATAGGTTATATTTTATATTACAGTGAGAAATTAGGTCCCACCTGTCACTAAGACTTAGAAAATGGGGCATTCCTCCCAAATGAAGAAATTTCTATACAGGACAAAATTAAAATAATGACAAATGTCCATTAAGCCTACCTTTTGACTATCCAACATCCACATACATTTTTCTTTTATACTTAACATTTATATAATTAAAATGCTCCAGAAATCTTTGGATTCTTTACTTCATATCATGCCATATACCATCAACTATATTTAGTATGCAATACTCCTTAGTCCAGGTTTCCAAAAAGTAGCAAGCTACAATTTTAATTATTCTTAAATCTGTAAATAAGAATGCCCAATGCAGATTTGCTGGTAAGTGCACCCATAAAAATCCATCCCACTCTAAAGTTATGCTCTATACACCTTTGAAATTAAACATCATATATAATCCCCAGAATTTTGTTGATGGAAATTAGCATATTTCTGCAGTTCTTTCATGCGTCTTCTCTTCCAAGTTTTGACTTTGCAGTTGACTACATAGGGATATGTTGGAATGTGATTCTGTGTATATCAATCTGTAGACTAAAATAAGTCATGAGAAAACTTACTCAAATAAAAAGAATTGGTACTATTATGCTTCATAGATATGAGGATATTACTAGCCTGACAAAGAGCGTTCAATGGAAATTGGGAGTTACTCTCGGGCCCTTGGAATTTTTATGTGTATTTATATTACAGTGTTTGTAGTCTCACTACTTTCTGACTAATGCCCAAAATTTCACATGAGTTGTGGAAAGTCATGATTCAATGGATGTGGTAATTTAACAATTTGTGGAATCAAACTCTGAGTTTGGTTTTGGCTACTGTTGCTGGACAAAAGAATTCTTTCTGTTAGCATAGTCACAGAAAGTTACTCTGACTAAAATTGTTAGAAGAAATTCTTTCATTCCATGACCATTACCTTCATCATGTCTTTACTACTGTTCATACTTTCCTATGGCAGGGGTCTCACAGAATTCTAAAACATACTGTTTAATTTTAGGTAACTATAGGTGATTATTTATTTCTACTCTTCTGCTAGATTCCAATAATTGAACAGCAATATCATTTTCTGCCTTCTGACATACAAAGGCCAGTTTACCAAATAACAGTTCCCACATTTCCCTGAGGAAATTCTACTTTCAGTTCAATTATGGTGCTTGGTTCAATCCATGGATACTGACCTACTTAACTCAGGAGAAAATACTTTATTGGAAACATTTTTGCATATAGCTCCCTAAGTGGGCAAGAAAGATTGAGGACAATAGTTTAAAAATAGACAAAAACCAGTTGGAAGTTAGGCAAAAACCAACCCAGCTCCAGCACCACCATGGGCAAAGGCCACCCCTAGACTGATCATATGTAAAATGAGCTTGCCACTGTTCATAGTCATGTATTGCTGTTGTTGCCAACAGATTCAAACTCTTTTTCCATTCCTTCTTGTGACATTTCTTCATGACTCATATTTCTAGTGGTCACACAATTGTTTGAATCTGCCTTATTTGCCCTCACCTTGGCTCACAGGATGTAGGGAGAGGAAAATATCTCACTTAAGTTGTTATGGTGGGTAGATGCTCTGCCTCCAGACTCACATTGTGAAGAACTTCCTCTAAAATAGGAAGGTATTTTAATAAGAAGTATAAAAAGACAAATGCCCACAGAAAAAAGTTAATAGTATGTCTTCCTTAACTTGCCTTGTATTTCTGTTGGATAACTGACAAATGACCCATTTCCATCTTGGGTCTCCTTATATCTTAAAATTTACTATCGTGGTATCCTTAAGAGCTCTACCTCTCTTAATGCGATCAAGTGTAGGTGATGTGGACTTTTTAGGAAGTAAAGAGAAGCTGCTGAAGTCTATGTGTAGCCTGGCGATACAGTCAAGGTGTGCCTCGGGGATGTGATCTGCCAAGAAAGATGGATTACAAGGCCAGCCAGTGGAAGCTGTGGCTTTGTCTTAGAATATTCTTGTAAAAGGCAAGGTGAGAGGTAAAGAGGGAAACAAGTAAGTTAATGGAGGTAATAAAAAAACAACTGAAGTGACTTGGTATCTAACAAGAAGGGAGAGTTAAAATATATGTACAGCATTTTTAACATGGATGACTAGAAGAATGGTGGTGCCACCAGCAGAAATAGGGAAGTCAGGAAAAGAAATTTATTGTGGCAGAAGAGATAAATGATAAACATGGTTTTGACTATTTTCAGTTTGATGGGCTGGAGAAAAAAAGCAAGTGTGGGATATTTTGATGCAGAACTGCAATGTGCAATCCTTCATGACTTCAGTTTGTTTGTTGGTTTGATTTATTATGATAGGTGATTTCAAGCTTTCAAAGAAACATGGGATGAGATGGTGAATGGCACTGAGCATATGAGTTAATGATCATAAACCAGAAATGGATTGCTTGCCATTCCAATGTATAATCTAGAAAATAGATTTCTAAAGTTTTAAAACCACTTGCTGTGTAGTGAACATGAAAAGCAAAAACATAAAAGCATGTGATTTATGAAAGTTATTAAACAGCTCTAAATTCTTTTGAAAGCCTATACTTTATTATTAAGAGAAAAAAGTACTCATAGAAATGACCAATGTTCTAATAAAAAGCAGTATATTTAGAAATTTTAATTTTTAATAAAAACTTAGCCCTGGCAGGTATGGCTCAGTTGGTGGGTGGGTCGACCCATGCACCTAAAGGTTGGTGGTTTGATTCCAGGTCAGGGCACATGCTCAGGTTGTGGGTGGTCCCCTGTAGGGGGCGTATAGGAGGCAGCTGATCTATTGTATCCTCACTATGTTTCTCAGTATGTTTTTTGGAAATACCTTTTAAGGAAATATATTTAGGTATATTTTCTTTTCTTTTTTTTTTTTTTTTTTAATACATCTTTATTGATTTCAGAGAGAGGAAAGGAGAGGGAGAGAGAGAGATAGAAACATCAATGATGAGAGAGTCATTGATCGGCTGCAGCCCGCAACCCGGGCATGTGCCCTGACTGGGAATCGAACCCTGATCGCCTGGATCCTAGGTCGACGCTCAACTGCTGAGCCACACCCGGCCGGGCTATTTTGGCATATTTTCAAAATAAGCAATCGAATTATGTTATTTGGTACATAATTATACTAGCATGAAAATTCTACATATTTATACAAATTAGTTACAGTTAAAAGAAACATATTTTTTTATAATCTTTATAAACCTATAGAGAAACCCTTAAATTCACTTGAAATTCTACCTTCTTTAGACCACTTTCTTACAGAAAAACATCAAACAGCATAAAGCAGCTCACAGAAACAATTGCTTTAACAAAAAACGTTTCCGGTATGAGGTACTTTTATTTGTATTTTTTAGAAACTTGATAAATACTTATTTAGGGAGTTTATAACAATTGACTTTGGTGTGATTTGGCAAATGATTTATAAAACAAAAATCTTAATAATTAAGATAGTCTAACTAAGGGCCTTGTGTTATTTTATTAAGACAACTATCCAAATTGAGGCAGCATTAAACACAATTTTACCATATTTGATTTGATTTTGCATGGCCTTGGGTTTCCAATCATGATTCATATTTCTCCTTTTTCTAATGTTATGACCATCAAATTTCAAGGCAAATTCAGAAATATCAAAGTCTTATCTTTTATTCATCTGTGTGTTGGATTTTTAAATATTTTAAACAGACTGAAGACACTGATTATAATTCTTCTTTTAATGTAATTCCAACAAATATCTTCTAACAGAAGATTTGAGATAAAAGTTGTGTTTAATTAAGCCCAACACTAGGAAAGAATTTGCAAGCTTATAGATCTTCTGCTATAAACACTATCTTATTTAAGATTCATAGCAAACTTTTAAGAATTAACTCAATTATTATGAGAGTAAGTTTCAAAGTGGACAAGTAACCTACATAATGAAGAAGCAACTTCAGGTTGCATGACTGTAAATCACAAACATGCTGCTTTCACCATTAAACTACTATTTTGAGCACTACCATTTTTCTTAAGATTTTGTTTTCCTTTTTATTCGCTAGAAAAGGGAGTGTAAGAGGGGCACAGCACCTTTATTCAACAAGGAATAATCCTTTAGCACAACGTATATTCCAGTTATCTTTTCAGGCAATTATGACACAGTACTAACATTAAAGTAAAGTCCTTGCCCTGGTGAAGCCTACATTCTATCAAAGTAGTGCATAAATTAAAAAATATATATATTGTATTATGTAAATTTATATATTAAGTGCCTTTAGAGAAAAAATCCAAAATGATAATAAGATGGAAAATAATATGTGTTGGGAAGAGGAGGGGCATGTGTGGCACTGTTACTTGGAGAATGTCAGCCACTTTAAGAACAAGACAGACCCACATAGTTATCTGCAGGGCAGTGTTTCCAAAAAGTTTCCACAGGTGGAGGAATGTGAAAACCTAGATGAAACTAACACAAAGACAGATATATTAGCAAACAACAAAATTGGGAAATATTTGGGAAAAGAAGAGAAAACATGTAAGACCAATAAATGTATAAAATACACTTAATTAATTATTAAACAGAAATAAAATTAAATCTACATTAAGATTTTTTAACCTACAACATTATTATTTTTTAATTCTGATCATTCTAAGTAACAGGAATAATGAAAAACAACAGTGCAGTTCACAAACTAGTAGAAGAGTATAGATTGGTATAGCTGCTTTTTAAAACAATTCACCATTTTTGGTAGAGATGCACAAGTGCACCCTAGAGAAATTAACACATAGGCTCAGGAAGAGACCTTCAACAATAAACATAGTGGCATTGAATGTGACAGCAAAAAGCTAGAAACAATTCAAATTTCTATCAATAGGTAAGCAGTTAAAGAATTTGTGATTTATTCATGTAGTGGAACACTATGCAGAAGTTAGTTTATGAACTACAGCTATAGGTACCACTGAGGATAAAAATCTGTGAAAAATTTCACAGAATACACAAAATGTGATATAGCCTAGTTTACATAAGATATAGATCTTTGAAAATTTAAGTAATACATTGATTATGGATACATTTGTAGTAAAGCTACGAGTAAAAGCAAGAGAGTAATAAACTCAAAATTATAGAAAGAATTTATCTCTAGGAAGGAGGAGATGGGATTAGGGAGAGGATATTGTTAATATTCTATATTTTCATCTGTGTCATGGATGCATACAGGTTTTCTTTTGTATTTATTGTGTGTATATCATGCACATAAATTATATGTATTTTGGTTTCTAAGCAATTATATTAAATAGGATTGTAAAGAACAACAATGAAAGGTAATTACATAAGTATATTTAACTCTTTTTAATAGTTGTATTGTAAAAGCAAAATAGATTTATGTGGTAGGTGGGGAGGGGATAATATAACCAAGGAGAAGGTTTCGTTTATCTTGGAACTTCTATTTTGTAAGCAATTTTAAATGGGTTATTTTGTTGTGTTTGTAAATTGATGGAAGTAAGAAGAATGATTGAAGCAGCACTGCGAGTTTCTAATTACTTGCAGCAAAGTCCTTGGGTGGGAGAAGGAAAAAGATCCAGTCTGACTACTCATTAACAGGCACTTTGTGCACCAGCCACACTGAACATTGGCAGGTCTACAGAATGACTGTGCCTTTGACAACACCAAGCCTGCGTAATGTTTAGCTTTAATTTTTCTCTATCATCTTCCACCTGTGAATGTTTTCTCACCCTTTAAGAATTCAGCTCAAATGTTAAATCATTAATTAACCTCTCCTTATCAACCCAAATGAAATTAGTTGATCCCTCCACCAAGATTCCACAGTATCTCTACATGTGTCTATTGTTTTAATGTGGTTTCACATGACTAATAGCTAAATACTCTTCAATACAATGTATAAAAAAACTTTATACAGAGTAATTACTTTGATTTGATAAGGGTTTTTTGTTTCTTTGTTTTTAATAGGCAGTGGGTTTAAAAAATTGCATAGTATTGAAAACAGTGTGTCTTTTTGCCACAATGCATTTGTTTGATCTGTGTTTAGTTGTCACACTCATAAAATATTTTGAATTTATAGAATTTCCACTTCTGTGTTATAAAATCCTTGAGATCAAGGACCATATGAGACACATGTAGAAATCTTTAAAAGAAAATCTTAAATTTCTTTCTAAGTAACTATGGTAAGTCCCCATTTAATGTTGTCAATAGGTTCTGAGACTTTAAGGGAAAGGACATGTAATGAAACCAACTTTATCATAGGCTAATTGATGTAAACAGGAGTTAAGTTCTTATGGCTTCTCATCAACTTTATAATGAAATAACTTTGAAAGAAATGATATCATTTGAGAACCTGCTATAGTTTCTTTTATCTGATGAGCACTGTATATTTTATAAATGATCTTTTTGCTATTCGCACTGCTCCTGAAAGCTTAAAAATAAATTTGTGATCAATCGGTAGTACAGAAGACATAGGTCTCCATTATATGACTTTTGTGTACTAAACTCATTCTTGATATCATCTTGCTTTCCTACATTTGTTGCTTCTCATTTTGTTTTTCTTTATCAATTTATTTTGTTAAATATTTGTGTTATATAATATTTAAAAATATATAAATAAGTAAAATATACTGATGTGTAACAAAGATCAATTGAATGACTGATAATAATAATAGCTATCATAGGAGCCAGACATAAAATATTTTGTCTGTGTTTAACTTAATCATTCCAACAGTTCAATGACTCTCATTCTGTTATTAGTACATTTTTACAGATGAACTAATTGAGACATAAACTTTACATAAGCTATTGAACATCCATATTAAATAGTAGGGCTAGAATTCAAACCTATGCAAGCCAACTCCTGAGTACATGCTTATAACAACTAAGATGAATACCAAATTGAAGCAATCAAGCTTGGCTTTAAGGATTCAAAGACATTTACATTGTGAAACATATATCAGTTAGCCATTGCCTCAAAAATTCTGTGAAACCACCCCTAAATGCAGTGATTTAAAACAATAATGATTTATCCTTATAGATCTTGGTTCTTTGCAGAGCTCTTGATCTAGGCTAGGTTAACTCATACTTCTCTAGTTGGTTGGGGTTAACTGATCTGGCTGGACTTAGCTGGAGCGGTTCAGCTCCTTGTTTTTCATTTCCCTCCAGGGGTTACTATAGCTGTCTGGGTATATTCTTTTCCCAACAATGTCAAAGCACAAGAGAGCAACTGGAAGAGAGCAACAAGGGCTCTTAAGGATTAAGCTTGGGCTATCATTTCACCTAATTTTATTGACGAAAGCAAGTCACATGGTAAAATTCAAAGTTTAAAGTTAAAGGGTACAGATAGAGGTTGAAGAACTGGGTTCAGTAAACAGCCTACCACAGGTCTTCCCCTTAAAGAGGTCACAGTAACTTGGGACATCATTAAATAGCAGAATAGAAGGTCTCTGCTCATATCCTGTCAGCAACATGAATATGGCAACACTTCGTGAACAAAAGTGGTTTTGTGGGAGCTTTGGAATCCAGGTAGAAGACTGTGAAATCCTAATGGAGCACAAGACTGAGGAGGTCCAACAGCCCGAGTGACTATAATATATAATCACATATGTGAATATCTAAAACTGTTTTAGAAATAATCATAGCTCTAGGAATTAAGAGTCAGTCAATTATAGCAAATGACTATCTTAAGATTCTTGCTCTTGGCCATAGTTTAGACTTCCAGGTGTAGAGTGATGAAACTGCCCTTTGCGTTTCATCACATGCCTGGGTTTCCTTTACTCATGGAATTCTTCCTTCATCCTGAAGCCATCATCCATTTTTCATAGTCATTTTGCTGTGTTAGTAAGCATACAGAACAGCAACGTAGAAGGAGAAGGGTGATTTTGAAAATCCTTAGCAAGATGAGAATGAATATTAGGTATAACTTTATTTAGTCAGTGTCTGTTCAATACACAAGTTTTTGGGTTTTTTTTTTTTTTGGTTTTTGTTTTGTTTCTTAATTTATCTTTATAAGGGAGTGTGTGTGTGTGGGGAGGAATTAATCAAATTCACAAGTTTTAAAAACCCTGTGAGAACAGCATGTTTGAAGCTAAAGAGCAATGTCAATGGATTAGAAGTAAAGTTATTGGTTTGAAAACTACTCACGTCTGTCAAACTATTAAACAATTAACCCTGAACATTTCTTTGTAAAACAACTTTTGTAGTTCATTCTTAGATATTTTCTACATAATGGTGTTTGAGGTATTGCACAACAAATGTCTGTTGCTGGTTGCTAAATGCCATTAGGACATTCTATTTAACAGTGCTGATCAGTATCTCCTCATCAAAATTAATTAATGGGCAGGAAAACTATCAAAAGGCTCAACCATGTACCCCAGATTGGAAAAGAAACAGTCAGAAGCATATTAACTAAGGGAGGAGCAGCCACCTGGAAGTTTGTTGGAGTTTTACTGTAAAAAAAAAAATCTTTATTCCAAAGACTAATAATAGGAAGAACACTGACCACAAGATTTGCAAGCATCTCTAGGGAGGTAAAATTTTTAAATAAGGAGGAGTTAAAACTAAGGCTAGAAATGAGTGTGGGAAAATAAAATGAGTGGGTGTTACTGTTACCTAAGGAAATAATGGGCCAGATTTCCCAGACACAAGTGGGAATAAGGTTCCTGCCATATCTTCAGAAAATGAATGTTTTATGATTCTCAAAGGAGGATGGGATGTGGAAGATTTTATTTGTGTGAAGTTACATTTCTCGGGTTCCAAAGTCCCCTGCCCCTTGAGCCAGTCCTGGAAAAGGTGCAGCTGGGGTTCCAGCAGAGCGGGAAAGAGAGCCATTGTCCAGAGTTTCTGTTTCATCCTAGCTAATTAAAGTCTTTAGTCCATGTGTGCAGTACAACATGGCCTGGGCCATGTGGGCACAAGGGAGAGCCAGGAACCCAGTGTGTGAGAGGGAGAAGAGAGGGAAATGAAGAGAGCTCACTTATTTATTTAGAAGTTTAAATATTTAGGTTTTGGGTGCTTGCAGTGACCACACCTATTTTGACCACTGACTCTCTGGCAGGTATGATTGACTAGCAAGCAAGCAGGCACCTTCCCATGTCACTCAGACCTTACTGGGCATGCATCTAAACTTCCTTTGTCTAGTCTCTTCTCCCATTGATCAGCTGAGAAAATGCTTGGAGTATTAAGTGCAGCTTTTTGACAAATGGCATGCCTATATCTAATCTTCCCTCTCCTCTTTTCTTGTTAAATAACAACCAAGTTATCATAATGGTATCAGTATCTAAACTTGAGCAGGAAGTGTCTGTCCTCAAAGATTCTTTGTTAAAAGTTAGCTAATCAATATATTCCAAACAAGCAAAATTTGATATTCTAAAATTATGTGTATTTTTAAATTTCTCTTGTATTTCAAATCTTGTGTTTATTATTGTTCATAGACAACAATTTATTAACTGTCATTCTCATTTATAAGTAAATATGCATTTGAATAACTAAATATATGAATTATTTTTTTATGCAATTGATTCACTAATATGAAAGATGAAGAATTTAACTCAATAACATTATTAGTACCCTATCTACCTTCATGATTATATATATATGCATATACATAAACTTATATATATGTATCTTAGCTTTTAATTGTTAAAATTTTCAATGTTTAAGTCATATATTTATATATATTTTTTCACCTTTGGTGTTCTCAAACTTTAGTGTCTATAAGAATCAATTGAGGACTTCTTTAAATGTAGATGTCATCCCCAGACATTCTGATTTGGTAGATATGGGGCAGGACATGATGTCTGCATTTTAAACTGCACCCCATCCTCAGAATAGTCATGAAAAGGAATTCAAAAGATAGTAAATTAAGAATAAATAAACTGGTAAAAATTATGGTTCAGCAAGGAAGTCCTGAGTTGATTTGGAGAAGCTGAAGTAATTAATTCAAACCTTATATTTTTGTTATTCTCCATCATTTCTTCCTGTTCCAGTCATAAAAGTAAAGCAGGTAGTTTTTAGAATTGATTCCGATGCTGCAGTGTCATAGTTGGTTGGTTGAAGATGCCAGAGAAAATAGGGTTAGAGTGAGTCAAGTGAGTCTATGAAAAAGTAGTTCAGTGGCTCCTGGCTTAGAGAGAAGGGAGAATAACCTAAGGAGCTATGAAAGCATGAACGAGGCATGACTGGTCTATGGGAAGGACTGCTGGTATGAGTGCTGGAGCCAAAAATGAGATGTGGATAGAATACAGAAGCAAGATCTTTGATTTAAAAGACAGTGTTTAGCAGCAGCCTTTTTAAAATACAACAGTAAAATGATTCAATTACCTGAAGTTTATGAAAATTCATATATTACATAAATATTAAGATATAGATAGCATTTTGTAGTAGTGCATATGTATACATTTAGAAATTTGATGAATCAACAAAGAAATACTTTCCATTTACCATAGTTTCAAAGATAATTATCTCCTGTGATACAGAAATAATGGGAAACTCGGGTTTACAGAAATAGTTTTCCAAATCTATGCAGGATCTTATGTCAGTTTTCCTACTGAAATAATATAGCTTTAAAATTTTTCATAAGTATCAAGAAAATTTTTCTAAATAGTCTAGAAATACAGATAAGCCAAATGATAATATATGAATCATACTTCTTATCATATACTCTAAATTCAAACTTCTTTTAATCTACCACTGGAAATAAGACTTTTGAATGATGACTATCTGAAAGATGAGATAACTGAAATGGAATTAGGTGGGTAAGGTGGCTCTCATTCAGAATTCTACTGGAGACATGTCCCAAAGCCTTAGGTTTTAGGCTTTGAAAACATAAGAATGGAGAACAACTTTCTTGACAGCAAAATTGCTTTGTAAAGTAAAGTAAGAGGTTGTTTACTGCTTTGGGCAAATAACTTAGTAGCACAGAGGATTAAGAACAAGGAAGGAAAAGAAATACAAAATGTGTATGACCATATATATCTCAACTAAAAACTAGACAATTATAATATTCTTCATACAAATGGGTTTGCTATTGAAAATTCAGTTCTGCATTATTGGTTTACATGAAGCAATCCTAAATGGTGTTACACAGTAGATACTTCCATCTGGAAAGAAAATATTTATAAATAAATGGCCTTTTATTTTCAGGAAAAAAATGAACTCCAATAAGGTATGTCAATGGCTGACAACTATTGGTTCACATTATTAATTACAAGTAAAGAAAAAACTCTTTTTTTTTAGACATTCAGTTGAATGTAACATCAAGGACTTTATTGGGCCACTTGAATGTATCTTATACTCAGTTGAAATTTATAATACTCTGATCAGATGACTTTGTTATCACAAAGTCACAACTAGGCATCTACTCTGTTTGTGGATAAAAAGTTGGTTTCTCTTTATATTGAAGGTATTATCTGAGATGTGAAGCTCTTTTGTTGCATTCATAAATTGTTACAAAGGAAAATATCTATTAATTCCCATTATTTTTAAGCTAACAATTCCAAATTTTCATTATTTAAAAGATAACCTGGTGAAAATATAATGCTGATGAAATAAAACCAAAGCAATTAGAATTTTTCTCTGTAGGAGGCATGATGAAAGTGGCTTATCTAAAAGCAAAACTGTGGTCCAACGATTGAAAGTTACTTCTTTCTATGCAAAGAAGTAACTTTCCATTCAAAGTACTCAGTGACTTTGTTGACAGCACTGAAACAATTGTCTGAGGTGCCAAATATGTGCAAAGAGATATATAATTATACCACTTCAAACTGTTTATTGTTCAGAAGACATTAATAAAAACATTAAACAGTTCTGTGAAAAATAAAATGCTTTACAAGATGCTGCATTTTTTTTTATGTAGTTATGGAAAATTAGAGATCAAAACATATTTTAGTTGAAAATATTTTACCTAAATTCACAAAAGAGCTTTTATGAGCTTTAAAGTTCAATTGCTTTTTGTAATTCAGTTATTCATTCTTGTCATGTATTCAGAGTCAGAGTTTTATTATTCACATCATTTTAAAAGCCATTTGATGAACATAAAAATCACTTTACAAAGTCATAAATAAAAACAACAGTGGAAATGCTGTGATTAATTTTAAGAGGAGGAGAACAGAAATTATAATAAATCTAATCCTACTTTTGAGAACTTATTTTGTACAGGACATGGTTACATAGTTTATATAGTAATGTAATACAAGTTTATCCTCATACCAGCCCTTGGACGTTGGGATATTAGTTCTGATTTTGTAATAAAGGAAACAAAATTAGATGAAAACTGGTTAAGATTTCATGGTTAGTAAATTAGCAAGGGTACACATTCAGGTTTGCCTGATTTCAAGGATGGCTTTCTTAACACTTAAACCTTCCAGATGTGTAATTCAATAAGACCCACAAATAAAGTCTTAAGGCTAATTAGCAACACAGTATGTATAGGCTACATCTTATTACTCTTGGCATTATATCACATAAACTGTATATTTAAAATTTTATGTCTTAATTATAATTCCAGGCATATTGCTCTACTTCTACTTAGAAACATACTTGAAAATTAGCAATCATGTTACCAACATATAATCAAAAATGATTATTTTTTTAGTCTCTAGATTGCTGTGAGTAATATGGTCATTTGAACAATATTATTCCTTCCTCTCCATGAGCATGCTATATCCTTGCATTTATTTGTGCCCTCTTCAATTTCTTTCTTCAATGTCTTATAGTTTTTAGAGTACCAATGTTTCACCTTTTTGGTTAAACTTAATCCTAGGTGTTTTATGCTTTTTGATGTAACTATAAATGGCATTGTTTTCTTTATTTTTCATTCTGATTGTTCATTATTAGTGTGCAGACATGCAACAGATTTCTGTATATTAATTAGGGTTTTCTATATACAGTATCATGTTATCTTCAAATAGTGACACTTTTACTTCTTCCTTTCCAATTTAGATGCATTTTCTTTTTTCTTTCCTATTTATTTATTTATTTATTTATTTATTTATTTATTTATTTATTTATTATTTATTTATTTGCCTGATTTTCCTGGCTAGTACACTGGTGGGAACCTGTTTTTCAAGATAATAGGTTTTCTATTTTTTAAAATCTTTTGTTATTTTTTCCTACTGTAGAATTTGATTGGAGAAAAATCTCAGTTCATAGTCTGCTTTCAAAAGACTGCTACTAAAGCAAATAACTGTTCAAAGAATAAATCATTTTGTTCCCTGACAAAATATAGAAATAGTACAATGAAACCCCTCAAATGAATACTCCCCAAAATACTCAGGGTAAAGAAATCTGTTGAAAAGTAATAGCTATTTGGATTTTTTACCAAGATAAATCAAGTACATTTCATTTAAAGTGGAACCCTCTTTCATGGGAGCTGTTGTAAGACTGAGCAAAACTCCAAGTAACTGGAAACTTCCTGCAATGTATAGGCAGTCTGTGAAAAATAGTCAATGAATCATATCTCTGAGTATCTATGTACATGATCAATCCGGCCTGTCCATCACTAAAGCAGCTTGAAAATATAATGCAGAAGAAAAATATAATTCATTTAAATAAGATACAGGCATTCATTGTGAATTTTTAGGGGGAAATATAATCATATAAACAGAAGAAAAATGGAAAACACTCTAAATTTAATCTCTCAAGATAACCACACTATGTTCGTGTATCTTCTTCTAGCCATCTTACTTTGTCTATGTTGCACACACAGACATAAAAACAAAAAATGTATTCTATTTCAGCTATATTTGAAACTCATGTTTTCACTTAATTGTACATGCTTCACAGCAACAAATATTTCACTATGACTGGTAATGACTAAATACAATTTCCTTTTGCTATGTATCTTATTCTAAATAACTGATGTGCTATCATTGACCATTCAGCTTTTTCACTAAGGTGAACCATCACTAATATATAAGAATATACTTAACTTTTTACTTTATTTTTTTAAACTACTACCATACATATTTTATTTTATTTTTATTATTTTTTAAATTTACCTCTATTATTGAAAATATTACAGGTGTCTCATTTTTCCCCCCACTGACCCCCTTCACCTCACTCCCAGCCCCTCCCCAGGCTTTCATCCATTATTATCTGTGTCGATGGGTTATGCATATATGCATATAACTTCTTTGGTTAATATCTTCCCACATCCTACCCCCATCCCCCTTCCCTCTTCTCTCTGAGATACGACAGTCTGTTGCATTCTTCAATGTCTCTGGGTCTATTTTGTTTGTCAATTTCTTTTGTTCATTAGCTTCTTCTTAAAGAAGACCCTTCAACATTCCATGTAGTACTGGTCTGGTGGTGATGAACTCCTTTAGCTTTTCTTTATCTGTGAAGCTCTTTATATCACCTTCAATTCTAAATGATAGATTTGCTGGGCAGAGTAATCTTGGCTGTAGGTTCTTGCTTTTCATCACTTTGAATATTTCTTGCACTCCCTTCTGGCCTGCAAAATTTCTGTTGAGAAATCAACTGACAGCCATATAGGTGTCCCTTGTAGGTAACTAATTGCTTTTCTCTTGCTACTTTTAAAATTCTCTCTTTGTCTTTATTTTTTTATTTTTTAAATATATCTTTATTGATTTCAGAGAGAGGAAAGGAGAGGGAGAGAGAGATATAGAAACATCAATAATGAGAGAGTCATTGATCGGCTGCAGCCCAAAACCCGGGCATGTGCCCTGGCAAGGAATCAAACCCCGATCGCCTGGATCCTAGGTTGACGCTCAACCACTGAGCCAAGCCCAGCCGGGCTCTCTCTGTCTTTAACCTTTGGTGTTTGAATTATGATGTGTTTTGGTGTGGTCTTCTTTGGGTTCCTCTTATTTGGAGCTCTCTGTGCTTCCTGGACTTGTAAGTCTATTTCTTCCACCAGGTAGGAGAATTTTTCTGCCGTTGTTTTTTAAAATAGGCTTTCAATTTCTTGCTCTCTTTCTTCTCCTTCTTGCAGCCCCATAATGAAAATGTTGGTATGCTTGAAGTTGTCCCAGAAACTCCTCACACTATCTTTATATTTCTGAATTCTTTTTTCTTTTTGCATTTCTGATTGGGTGTTTTTTGCTTTCTCATATTCCAAATTATTGATTTGATTCTCTGTATTCTCTACTCTACTGTTGATTCCCTACAAATTATTCTTTATTTCAATTAGTGTAGCCTTCATTTCTGACTGGTTCTTTATTATGTCATTGATGATCTCACTGGTTTCCTTAAAAGTCTCACTAAGGTCCTTGACATTCTCATTAAGTTCCTTGAGGATCCTTATAGCCATTATTTTGAACTCTGTTTCTAGTAGCTTGCTTGACTTTATCTCATTTAGTTCTTCTAGAGATTTCTTTTGTTCTTTCATTTGTGACATGTTTCTTGGCCTCCACATTTTGGCTGCTTCCTGGTGTTTGTGTCTATGTATTAAGTAGAACTGCTATGTCTCTTGGAATTGGTAGAGTGGCTTTGTGTAGTGAGTGTCCTATAGGACCCAGTGGTTCTGTCTCCCCAGTCACCTGAGCTGGGCCTTCTAGGTGCTCCCCTGTGTGGGCTGTATACACTGTCTTGTTGTAGTTGAGCCCTGGTTGCTGTTGGCATCACTGGGAAGAATTGACGCCCAGGCCACACAGCTGTGAGAAGCAGCTGTAACTATAGCCAAAGAGCTGCTGTATTGAAGACACCCTTATGGAGCAGGATTTACTTCAATGGGGCTTTGGTGCTCACTGAGTCTGCCCCTTGAGTGTGTCACTCATGGATGTGGTAGAGTTGTAATCCAGTGTGGTGGAGTCTGACCACCAGGTGCACTGTCTCTGGGGCCTCCCAGGAGATGCAAAGACAGCCTCTGCTTGTGCCCTGCCCAGCATGAGCTACACAGCAATCTATAGATGGCTGCTACTTGTGCTGGACTTGGAGGTATCCAAGAAAGGCCAAGCTATGAACTAATGCAGGCTGCTGCTAGTGCTGTGCCTGGGGCCACTTATTGAGAGGTATGGGGTACACTGAGGACAGCTGCTACTTTCTTGAGAGATTTTAGGAAAGTCATAAGCATGGGGTTAGAGAGGCCACTTGCATAGAAAAGCCACTGGAAATGGCTTGGATGAGCTTGAAAGTAGGGAGGGGTGGGGGTCTCAGGGAATCACCAGGGCAGGGCTCAATATTTGAGTCCATGTTGATGGAGATTCAGAATGGGTGCCTGCCTACAGGCTCTGTAGGGTGAGGGCTAGTCAAAGGAGCAGTGGCCTCTGCCAGCTATTCTGTCTGCGAGAAAGCTGCCCTTCCAGCTTTTACCATGATTCCAGGAAACTTAGTTCCTCCTTCAGTGTCCTTGGTGCCTTTCAAGCTGCTGCCCCAGCACTAGAGCTCAGAGCGAGTGTGTCTGAGTAAGTCTGTGCACTGGTCTTTTAAGAGGAAAGCCCAGGACTCCAGCAGTCTTTGCATAACTCATCCACAAACCCCTCTGATTTTTATCACCCGAAGTTGTGGGGACTTTTCTTCCCAGCACTGGAACACTGGGCTAGGGGCCTTATATGGGGCAGGGACCACCACTCCTCCAGGAAACCTCCAAGCCAAGATATCCCTCATGGTTTTAAACTGTAGCACACTGGTTCCAGGTTCCCTGTTTCCTCTATTCTGCCCCATGTCTCCACCCCTCCTACCAGTCTTGATATGCTTCTTTAACTCCCTAGCTGTAGAACTTTCATTAACCTAGATTTTAGGAGGTTCTCAGTGATGGCTGGTCTGTATTTTAGTTGTAATTTTGATATGGCTGTGGGAGGCAGTGGATCTGCCATTACCTATGCTGCCATCTTGTTGTCTCCCCTCACTACTTTCTTTCTTTCTTTTCTTTTCTTTTTTTAACATATCTTTATTGATTTCAGAGAGAGGGAAAAGGAGAGAGAGAGTTAGAAACATCGATAATGAGAGAGTCATCATTGACCAGCTACCTCCTGCATACTCCTTACTGGGGATGGAACCCACAACCCAGGCATGTGCCCTGACTGGGAATTGCACTGCAATCTCCTGGATCCTAGGTCAGTGCTCAACTGATGAACCATGTCCAGCCAGGCAATCCCTGTACTACTTTCTTAATGAAAACAGTTCTTGGTTTTTCTTGCCTTTTTATTCATTGTTAAACTTTACAAATATTTTTGAAGATGTAGAAATTTTCCATTAGAATTTTATTTCAAATTGAAATAGAGAAGGTCACTGAGAGCTAATCTACACTTTTATAATATTAAATTTCCCATCCAGAATGTGTCACAAACCTCCAATTATTCAAAATTTATTTTTTCTACCAAATAATCTACTATACTTTTTATGTAGAGTTCCTGCATATATGTATGTGTGTATGTGTAAAAAAAATACACTCTTGTGCTTCTCTACTACTTCCTTTTTAAATATTTTATTTTATTTTATATTTTTAAAATTTATCTTTATTGTTGAAAGCATTACAAATGTCCCCTTCTCCCCATTGATCCCGTCCATCTGGCATCTGCTCCCCCCTTCTCCCAGGCCATCTCCACACTATTGTCTGTGTCCAAGGGTTATGCACATATGCATATAAATTCTTAGGTTAATCTCTTCCTGCCCTCCCTCTCCTCTTCCCTCTGAGATTCCTGTTTGTCACATGCGTCTATGTCTCTGTATCTATTTTGTTCATCAGTTTATTTTGTTCATTAGAGTCCACATATGAGTGAGATCACATGATAGTTGTATTTCTTTGACTAGCTTATTTCATTTAGCATAATACTCTCTAGTTCCATCCATGTTGTTCCATAGCTGCATAGTATTCTATGGTGTAAAGCTACCACAGTTTTTTGATCCACTCATCTACTGATGGGCCCTTAGATTGTTTCCAGATCTTAGCTATTGTAAACTGTGTTGCTATGAATATAGGGGTGCATAAATTCTTTCTGACTGGTATTCCTCTACTACTTTCATACTGCTACCATGCAATACTTCTGACAATAGATGTATGAGTTTTTCCCCAACACTAACCGATTCTCCCATACTAGCTGGACATTTGAAATTCAATTTTATTCTGCCACTAAGCAGAGTTAATGCAGACCCTACAGGTTAAGGGCTCAGTCTCACAAGACTTCCCTACCCCTTCAGATTCCAATCAATCATAGTAAGTCCCCAGGTAATCCTAAATTTATTTCTGATTGGTTACAGATCAGAAATTTCCACAACCCTCTCCTTGGATTCAGTCATTTGCTAAGGTACATCACAAAGCTCAGAAAACATTTGCTTGTTTGCCAATTATTATATAACATAAAGTATGGTAAAGGCCAGTTTAAGAGATACATGGAGAAGGGTCCTGAACATAGGAAATTCTGTCCCCAAGGAGTTGGAATGTGCCACTGTCTGGCACAGAGATGTGTTTACCAACCCAGAAGCTCTTGGAATTTTGAAGTTTTGGAGGAGACTTCATCACATAGGCATGATCAACTAACTTAATTTTTAGCCCCTCTATTTTTGTAAAAGAAAATGGGGAATGGGGAGTTAAAAGTTCTGAGCTTTTAATCCTGGCTTGAACTTACTGATGACAAATGTCCATCTTGAAGTTATCCAGGAGCTCTACAGAAGTTGCATCATTAGAACAAAAGACATTCCTATCACCCTGTAAATTCCAAGAAATTTAGGAGCTCTATCTTAAGAACCAATCAAAGACCAAATGTAAGAACAAAAGATGCTCCTATGCCAGGAACCAGGGACAGTAATCATATGTACACACTCACACTCATATCACAATCTGTATATATACAAATTAAATTTATGGAAATATGTGTATATGGAGTAAATATATGTTATTTATTATAATTATTCTAGTATTCTATTATTGACCACCCTTTTATGATTACTAATTTGTATGTCTGTTCTCTCTAAAATTAAGGAGAACATTAGGACAGAGATCTTAAATCATAATTTTCACCCCTCAGTATTTCAAAGACACAATAAATATTTGTTAAATGAATAAATGCTTTCTTCTCCCTACATAAAGTAGAACCACTCAGCCTTTTTATTCAATATACATATCTACAACCATCAATTTGTAAATCAATAAAAGTAATATAGTTGATAATATTTTTACAAATTATTTTGATTTAGAGTAAAATTTTTCATGGAAAAGTTGTCTTTAAAATGCAAAATACTATTATTCTTGAAGTTGTTTGAAGTATATTCTACATGTGGTCATGGTATTGTTGTAATTAGCTGGCTATTAATAATAGGAAGGGAGCAAAGTAGGATGTCAGACATTATAAACATGACCATTTGGGCAGCTTCACCAAGAAGCTGCAACTTTGCACTCTGCAGAGAATCACCAGCCTATTCTCCACAGATCACTAGGGGGAAGGAATTGGAAAAAGCAGACATAAATGCATGTATAGTAAAGTTGGGGTGACATAGAGAAGGTGTTTGTTGTCAGTCAAACCTGGGAACTGAGATCATTGGCAAGAATGGGCAGTGCCACTGCAAACCCACCAAAATTTGGGAATAAATAATCTCCTAGACAAAAGAGCTCTTGCTCTTGGCTCATGGGGTTCTCTTGTCCCTGCTTCCGTTGCATTCATCTATGTTTTCTCCGTAGCCATGTGACCCTGCAGACCTCACATGCAATGGACTAATGGACTACAGTTGGAAACACAAACTAAGCTAGCTTAATGTTGGACTGGACCTGGGCTTCAATATGGAGTGACAATTCTGGATCTTGGCTTTGATTTTAACTCTGTTGAAGACACAGCTACACTTTTTCCTTGGGGGCACAAAAGGGGGGCCTTGAAAACTCAGGAGCATAATTCCACAGAAATAAAGCTTTCTACAACACCTCATCCTCCAGTGTAACTCTGAAAATTCTTTTTCTCAGGCTATCTCAAGAACCCCATTCCCACTAGCAAGAGGTGGGGACCCAGAGATCACCCCACCTATAACAGTCAGAGGTGGATAGACAGTGCCCGTGCTTAGAATTTCTCTATTTGTTGATCCTTGAGGGATTCTCTGATGAATTTAGAACAAAAACAACAAGAGTTTTCATTTAGTAACCCAGGAGTTCCTTAAGGTGCATGTGTTTTCTGTTGTTTGTTTGTTTTTCAGCATGCAAAAGTTCCAAATGTCAATAACAACATATAATAATAGTTTTATGAAAACACAACTTAAAAAGCTATGGGAAATTATTTTGGAATTTCACTTAATGTTGCTATTTTCCACTATTTAAGATAAAATTGAACATAGCTTAACTATATTTTAAAATCTAAACAAGCTATCCTAGATAGTGTTTTATATATAAATATAGGTTAAATATAAGTATCTTTCATTTGAAATTAAGCAAAAATGTATCTGTGTAGTAGGTTGGCAGTTTTTGTCAGAATGGCTTTGGGAGCTCAACCGAATTTCCTTTATAAGCCCTTGTGCCACAACTTGAATAACATCACAAGTCTTGTTCTGGTCTTAGAGAACTTTAATGTTACATTAAAGGTGTGTGTATGATTAGGGTTTATATGTGATTTAATTTATACTAAATTATTTTTAATACTATAGGATCTAATGTTTTGTCAGGTGTGGTTTTAATATTCTTGAAGAAAATTTAAATAATTGGAGAAAAAGAAAGTACTTATTGAGAACTGATATACCCTGATTTGTGTTATTCATTTTGGGGAAGAAAAACATATAATTGAAAAAGTATTCATATGCAATAACTCATAAAGTGTCAAGAATTGTGTTAAAATGATTATTTAATTTTGAACCAAGCCATAAAGTATGAGAGATTATTGTATCATTTTTCAAATATAGAAAGTGTTGTTTGGAGTTACTTTATACATTAAGAGTTATATGATATTAACTAGTACAATCTGGAGTCCAAGAACTTTATTTTACACTTTCTGCTAGACTTCCTGCCATCAAGGATAATGTCTGGAGAGATGAAATTGTAATTCAGGGTAGAGAAAGTGAGATAAATAAACAAAGGAAATAAGAATTTCAGAACTGAGGGAGAAAGTGAAAAGATACACAGAGTTTCAGGGGATTGACAGAGCTGGGGGAGACCTGCTTAACTTAAACACATAAAGGAAAGTTGGGTTCAAATGATATCAGATTGGAAGGACTGGGTTAAGAAGGTCTCTATCTCAGGGAAGAGCGGTTCACTTATAATGATATATATAGTATGGTGCCATGGTTGTTTGTATCAGAGAATTAACATGATGGAAGTGACATTGCAGACTGAGGAAAGAGTGTAGCAATAAATTAAAAGAAAAAAGAGCAAAATTAGAAGATTGGTAAATATACTTTTAGTAAAACCAATATTAAAGATTCTTTTCAAATGTTATATTTTGTATCTGGACAAATCTATAGTCTCAACAGAAACACATACAATATATATTAATATTTTATTTTCAGGCTTAGTCAATTAAATATGTATCAAACACTTATCATATGTCAAGCATTATATAGACTTAGGGTAGAGCAGTGAACAAAACAAAGTTTTTGTCCTCCAATACCATGTTTTTAGTTGGTAATTTATACAATAAATAAATCAACACACAAATCAAAAAGATGTCAATTGTGATGTATTATGAAGAAATAAAGTGATTTTCTTCATCCCCTATAAACTTTCTTTGTAATATGGTTATTCATTTTTTTCAATATCCTTTCCTTTTTTTTCCTTTCTCTATGCCTTAATTTTGTTTGTTTGTTTTGCTGAGTAACATATTACAATCAATTTAGAAGCTTTAAACAATTTAAATGCATCATACATTTTCACCTTGGTCAGGAATCTGGACATTTTTATCTGGTTTTACTGCAAGTGTTTCACACAGTTACAATCAAGAGGTGAACTGGTTATGCATTCTCACCTGTGTTCTGATTTCAAGATCATTTCAGTTTTGGCAGAATTCACTTCTTTGCAGCTCTAGAACTCATGAAGATTGCTTTTTCAACCTGCTGGAGTGTCTCTTGTGACCTCTAGATTCTCTTTTAATGAGCCTAGCTGATTAGGTCAAGCCAACCCAGGATAATTTCCCTTTTGATTAACATAAAGCCAACTGATTAGAGACCTTAACTGCATCTTCAAAATCCTTTCACCTTTTCACCTTTGCCACATTCTTTTGGTTACAAGCAAGCCTCAGGTTTAGCCCACACTCAAGCAGAGGGTATCCACACAAAGGATACTGGGAGTGGGAATAACTGGAGCCATCTTAAAATCCTGTCTACCACCCGCTGTGGAAATAATTTATGATTTATTATAACCAACAAGATAGTACTTAAAAGGCACTAATATTCTCCATAAATATTGCCACACTGTGGTTATGAAAGTTTTATTATTTTTGCATCACAACTAACAAGACACTTTTGTGAGTATTCTTTATTAAGGTAATTTTAATATCATCTATAGAAGCATTCTTTAGCTACTTGACCAAATTTAGAATTAGTATTTTGAAGAGGAGTTCCTCTATAAATGTAGATATACTTCAACACTTTCAAGATGCAAAGAATGAGAAATATTAAGAGATTTTCCTATCATTTGCATTTTTATAATATTCTAACATTTATACATATCAGTCAAGGAGTACTTGTGGCCACTTGTATTTTGGATTGCATAATACAAAAGTGTCAAATATTATCAAATACTATGTCCTTGAATTTAAAATTGTTTTATTTTAATCTTTTACAAAATAAAAAAGTTAATAAACAAAACCTTAACATGCATGGAAATCTTTCTATACTGGAATAAACTTGAAATTTTGAAATATCTATGCCTTATGCTTTAGATCTTTCCAATTTATTGGCCTAGATAATTATATTAAAATTGATATATAAACATTAAGAAAACAGTCCTTTTCAGGGCAAAAAAAAAAAAAGTATAAATATTTGTATTTAAATATTTAAAATGTTATTTTAACGATTGAGTTTGATCTACAAATTGGACTTCAGCTTTTATTTGGACTTTTTCATTTCCAGCTTAGGCTATACTAAAAATTCTCTTGATGAGAAAAAAATATAAATTTTGTCATTGACTCTTCCTTTAACTTGGAACTTTCCTGAGTAAGCATAAAAGATGGGAGCTTTGAATAGAGAAGTACCTTTGGTTATGCAGAGTTGCCCACTATTAGAGCACTATATTTTCTTGTCTTATAAAGTTAATGCCATCTGAAAGGTTACACATAATTAGAAACATAAACTTTCCACAGTTAAACCAGAACTCCTTCCTGTGCCAACTCCCTGAAACCGTCATAATATCGTGATTGGAATGTTTATAAATGGTTGAACACTGTCTGTTCATCAGGGGTTCTTTTGTCTCCTAAAATTTAGAAAATGTTAAAAGCTCTATTGATCTAAAAGCACTTTCTTCCAGACCATGTTGCTTTCTCAGTAAGCTCTACTGCCCATTAATTGCTCTTGAATTGATAGCTATTATAAATAACTCCCACTGTGGTCAATTATCAGGCAGTAGAACTTAGAACAGTGGAGACTATCTGTTAATATGATTCTTGGATAAAATTTTAAAAATATGAATCTTTTGAAGATGACAGCTGTTAAAGGTATATACATTCCAAAAAATGTATACACACTTAATAGTCAATAGCTCAATTAATGTTTCTTTCTTTTCAGGTTTAACCCATTGGAATGAATAATTATTAAAAGTGTGTATACATTTTGGGGAACACCCTATATGTATACTTCATTGTGTACAAATAATGAAGCCTGTTATAAGATTCCAACAATTCATGAGGTCCATTAAACTAAGAATAAGTGTTGTAAGGTATTTAGCATACAAAAAGAGACAGCATAATTTGTCAAGACAATGCCATCTAGTAGATGTTGGTCCTAGAGCTTTCAGCCTTCTACAAAGGCATAGCATTATTTAGTGTGATATAAAGGGCTACTAAAAGACTCATGGGTTCTCTCTCATAATACACAGAACTCTGAGTTATATCATGGTAATTCTTGTTTAATGGAAGTATAATCTCAGCAAAGAGTAGCAAGTCCTATGTTCTCAATTTATAACAAACTATTAGTAAGAATATGATAGTGGATACCAGTGAGACAAAGAAAAGTATCTTTGTTTTGTCTCTTGTTAGAGAAGGTAAGAGCCACACATTATAAAATGTTTACTTTGTCCTTACTTATTTTATACCCTTCTCTTTTTTCCTGCTAATCTACTATTGCATTTCACAGCATATGAATATTACAAGGAAGGTCAAGTATAATCCATGGCTAGGCAAAAAAATAGCTTCATTTTTTCTCAAGAAGACAGAATCAGGAGGAAACTTGCATAGACCTTAGAAGTGGACACAAGCAATTTAAGATGATATTCCAGTGTCTTAGAATCAAGAGCATGGGCTAGAATTGTTAAAAAGTTCAAAGTGGGCACATCCAATTGGCTTCATTGACTCCTCAGCCAGTGGGGGGAGGCATGGTCAGGGTAAGGTCATAACAGGATACTCTAAAGACAGGGTCTAGAACAGTGGTACCTAATTTCCCAGGTCTATGGTAGGATTGTAATTTTTATACACATTTCCCTTAATTCATTGACTTACTTTTTCAATATAATAAAATTATTTTATCAATATTGTATAACATCAAAAATATCTTTTTCTTTTTAAAAGATACATATTTTAAAATTAAGCTGATAACTTGCAAATGATAACATTTCATACATCTTGGTGAGTATTTTGTTAAAAAATATTTTAAATCTATTGACAGTATTTAGAAATGGATGTCATAAGTTATAATGAAATTAATTGAGTAAATATAACTCCAAGCATTACATAGTAATCAAGATGTGATTGTTAAAGGAGTAATATTTCATTCTTATTATTGTAATGGTCTCTGAGAAAGTACATATTTCATTTCTTAGAATTCCTTTAATTACACCATTATTATTTTAAGCTAATTTTAAATTTAACTTTCATTAAGCAAAATTTTACTCATTTTTTGCTTCACCTAAATATCTGGAAATATTAGTATTAGCTTTTTCCTTTGTATAATTATCTTGATAATTTCAGATTTTTTTGCATAAATTTAGAGACTAATGTTGAGACAATTTAATTGGGTGAAATTCCATGCTTAATTAATCATGAACTTAATTTCATGATGCTTTTGTTTGTTTATATGGTATTAAAAGGTAAAGATGGTTAAATATGAAATGCCATCAGCAATATTTTTCATAATTAGAGAGGAAATTAAAATTTGTTTGTTGTTAATTCTCACTTGATATTTTTTCCGTTGATTTTTAGAGAGAGTGGGAGAGAGAAAGCGAGACAGAGACAGAGAAAGAGGCATCAATGGGAGAAAGACACATGGATTGGTTCCCTCCCGCATACACCCTGACCAGGGCCAGGGATCGAGCCTGCAACCAAGGTAAGGTGCCCTTGGCTGGAATCGAACCCGGGACCCTTCAGTCTGTGGGCCAAAACGCTAACCACCAAGCCTAACTGGCTAGGGCAAGATAGAATGTCTTTTAAAACATAACATACATTCATTGAATTATACAGTTGAGCCTCTTAATGAAGATGATATATTCTGAAAAATGCACCCTTAGGTGATTTTGTCATTGTGTGAACATTACAGAGTGCACTACTACAAACCTAGATGGTATAACTTACTACACACTTAGGCTATATAGTATAATCTACTGCTCCTAAGCTACAAGTCTGTAGACCATATTACTATAAAAAAGCAACACGAGGTTAAATAAAGCACAAGAGAAAATGTTGCAATCAAGAGGAAAAGTAACCCAGATGTATGAGGTTGCTACTGGGGTAAGTTGTCATACTGTTTGTTTTAGACCAAACTTTTTTTAGAGGTGTAAAGAATATACTCTGAAATAATGATAAAAATTATAGTATAGTAAATAGATAAATCAGTAACATAGTTGTTTATTATCATAATCAAGTTTTATGTACTGTACATAATTTTATGTGCTATACTTTCACATGACCTGCCAGTAGGTTTGTTTATAGCATCATCATCACAAACATATAAATAATGTGCTACAGTGTTAAAAGGCTACAATGTCACTGGGCAATAGGAATTTTTCAGCTTCATTATAATCTTATGGTACCATCATTTTATATGCAGTTTGAAGTTAACCAAAAGGTTGTTATGTGGCTCATGAGCATGTTTGAGTTCTATTTTAGAGCAAATTTAGATTTTTTTTAATCCTCACCTGAGGACATGCTTAGAGAGAGAAAGGGAGAGAGAGAAAGAGAGAGAGAAAGAGACAGAGAGAGAGACATTAATCTATTGCCTTCCATACATACCCAAACCAGGTATTGGACCCTGACCAGGAATTGAACTGGCAACCTTTTGTTACACAGGACAGTGCTCCACCAATTGAGCCACTCTGGCCAAGCTTAAACTTTTTTTTTCCTTTTTTTTTTTTAATCTAGACTAATAGTGATAAAAGTTGTGAACTTTTGAGACTCAAGGAGGGAAAATCTCATTTTTAATATTTTTGTTATTTGCAAGAAATAACACCTAGTATCATAAAATAGTCTGTAAGAAAGTGTTTGCATTACTATTGAAAGAGAATTGGATTGAGAATCAAGAGGCTTGAGATTAAATTTCAATTATTTCAATAATTAGTTGTTTAAGATTTATCTTTTTTACCTGATACCTTCATGTGTTAAATTGTGGGCACTAGTAATATGTAGGCCTCTTTGAGGCCTAAAATTCTATAATACTTATTTGCAAGATAATAAGGGAAAACTGCCTTTTAATTATGAACTTTATGCATTTATGATAACTTGCATAGATTTTGCATTATGAAGTATTAACATTTGTAATAAATTCGAAGGTACTAAAATCTTCTCCCACAGTAAAACATTTTATCCAATAGTAATATTTCTAACTTAAGTGCTTTTTGTAGATTATTCTTATGGCAATACATATGGCTTAGTAGGTAATATACTCAATAAATATATCTACTGAATGAATGAGTTTTACAATTCATAAATCTTTATATACTTTTTCTGTTTTAATCATTGAGACGGTTACATTAAGCTGCATTTATTCACTTACTCAACACATTCCTTAGGGAAATAGGATAAAGGTAACTTGCTCTATCAAACAGAAAAATTTTTCGGCCTTTCCAGGTGTTGCCAATAAAATTGCTGGAAGCAAGAACAGTAAGAAACACTTGAAAAATGAGAAATTACCAAGATAGAGCCCAACACTGATGATATATTTTTCTTTCCAATTTGTTGAAAGACAAACCCAGGATACATATTTTTAAGCAAAATTATTAAATGGTGAGAGGTGTATTTTTGTTTTTATCAGTTTCAACTTAGAAAGCAAGTAGAAATAATAATTTCTTTTGTCCACTTGAAAAATTCAAATGTTAGGCATATTCAGGATTTTTGCATTATTTAACTACAAATGGAGTGTTAGGAAGAAACTATATTCGTTTTATTCAGATATCAATAGAACTGTTAGTTCTGAAAAATTCATGATTCTGCTTGTCATTTTTTTTTTTTTATTTTATTGCTGGGAAACTTGTCTAATTTGCATACATTTTAGAACACTGGACATGGGATGGATAGGATGAGAAATTAGGATAGTCTCAGTGTAAAGCAGATCAAGGATCTTTTATTCACCTCTGAGTGGAACTGAGAAATTTAATCGATTTTGGAACTAATAAAGAGATTTAATATACCTAGTTCCATTGTAGAGTAAACTTGAACATCGAAGTTTGAAGTTTATCTTCTTTAAGCTAGTCACTTCCAGGTTATATGTAAGCCAGGCCTGTCCTTTGAATGCTATCAGGCACACTTTATTTCTGTTGATAATTTCTTTCCTTTCTTTTGCTTACATGAAAAATGGAAAAGGTATTCTTAAAACTCCTTTCTTTTTTATTCTTAAAACTTTCTGTAATGGGCTAAGGTATCAAGAGTTAAGATCAGGCCTAGCCCTTCACCTTCTCACGCTCCCCAACACTTCTCCCCTCTGACAACTGCCAGTCTGTTTTTTGTATTTATGAGTCTGTTCAGGTCAAGGACACATACCTCAGTTGCAGACTCCACCCTAGTGCTGAAGGCAACCAATCGATGTGTCTCTCTCACATCGATGTTTCTCTCTCTCTTTCTGTCTCTCTCCCTTCCACTCTGAAAAGCAATGGAAAAAATATCCTCGGGTGAAGATTAACAAAAATTTTAAAAAGAGCTAAGATTGGGTAACATCAAAGGGGAAAAAAAGCAATAAAGTGTATTCACGTAGACAGACCTATTCCTGTGGGATGAGATGTCTTCAGCTAGGTGGACCTAAAAAGAAGCACAAAAAACAAAACAAAAAAGCACACTCATAAGTTCCCTAAAAGAGATATCTGCCTTTATTCCTGAGTCAGAAAGTTTGAAATCAAAGTACTTTAAAATGAGAACATGAATGAGAGATTATCCAAGGGATTGCCATCGAAATATGAACATTGGGCCTACTAAAATAAAACAAAACAAAAAGGGTCCTAGGAGTTGATTTTTTTTTCTTACTTAGATTATAAACCATTGCAAAGATTAAGCAAAATAATTTTTGCAATTTCTAGTTCTTTGCTAGAAGAAAGTTTAAGACATATCACATTTGGTTTTATTTATTTATTTATTTATTTATTATTTATTTATTCATAACACTGAAGTGACATTCATTAATAAAATTATATAGGTTTCAAGTGTATAATTCTATAATACATTATCTGTACTGTGTGTTAACCATCCAAAGTCAAGTCCCTTTCCATCACCTTTTGTCCCCCCTTTACCCTCTTCTACTGCTTTTCACCCCTTCCCCTTGTGTAATCACTATGCTGTTTGTTGTTTGTGTCTATGAGGTTTTGGGGAGGCTTTAATCCCTTCACCTTCTCACCTAGTTCCCCAAAGCCCCTCTTCTCTGACAGCTGTCAGTCTGTTTTCTGTATCTATCAGTCTGCCTCTATTTTGTTTGTATGTTTATTTTGTTCATTAATTCTATATATAAGTACAGTCATATGGTATTTGTCTTTCTCTTACTGGCTTATTTAACTTAGCATAATAATCTATCCATCCATGCTGACACAAAAGATAAGATTTACTTCTTTTTACAACCAAGTAGTGTTCCACTGTGTAAATGTAACTCAGCGTTTTTATCCACTCATCTATTGATGGGCACTTAGGCTGCTTCCAAATCTTGGCTATTGAAAATAATGCTGCGTTGAACATAGGGGTGCATATAATCTTTCTAACTAGTGTTTAGAGTTTCTTCAGAAATATTCCCAGAAGTGGAATTACTGGATCTAAGGCAGTTGCATTTTTAAATTTAAAAAAAAAAAAAAATTTTAATCTTCACCCAAGGATATTTTTTCCATTGCATTTTTGGAGACAGCAGAAGAGAGAGAGAAACACTGATGAGAAAGAGACACATCTATGGTTTCCTCCTGCATGAGGCCAGAGCCAGGGATGGAACCTTCAACTGAGGTATGTGTCCCTGGCCAGAATGGAACCCAGGACCCTTTGCTCCTCAGGCAGACACTCTTACCCCTAAGCCAATCTGGTTAGGGCCGCAGTTGCATTTTGAATTTTTCAAGGAAACCCCATAGTACTGTTTTCCACCAACCTACCTTCCCACCAACAGTGCAAGAAGGTTTTCCTTTCTCGACATCTTTGTCAACACTTGTTGTTTGTTGATTTATTGATGCTGGCCATTTCAACAAGAGTGGGACAATATCTCATTGTGGTTTTAATTTGCATGTCTCCAATGACTAGTGGCATTGAGCAACTTTTCATATGTCTATTGGCCATGTGTATGTCCTCTTTGGAAAAGTTTCTATTTAGGTCCTTTGCCCATTTTTTAATTGGATTGTTTGGTTTTTTGGTGTTGAGTTTTATAAGTTGTTTATAAATTTTGGATGTTAATCCCTTATCAGATGTATCATTGGCAAATATTCTCCCACTCATGGGTTGTCTCATCATTTTTTTAATGGTTTCCTTCGCTGTGCACAAACTTTTTAGTTTGATGTAGTCCCATTTGTTTATATTTTCTTTTGTTTCCCTTGCTAGAGGAGATATATCAGGAAAAAATATTGCTACAAGAAATGTCCAAGATTTTACTGTCTATTTTTTCTTCTAGGTTTTTGTGGTCTTGAGTCTTACATTTAAGTCTTTAATACATTTTGAGTTTATTCTTATGTATAGTGAAGAATAATTTTTGCACACATCTGTCCAAATTTCCCAACACCATTATTGAATAGACTCTCTTTACATCATTGTATGTTCTTGCCTCCTTTATTAAATATTAATTTGCCATAAAGGCATGAGTTTATCTCTGGGCTCTCTATTCTGGTCCATTGATCTATGTGTCTGGGTTTATGCCAGTATCATGCTGCTTTGATTACTATAGCCTTATAGTATAGTTTGATATCAGGTAGTGTGATTCCCCCAACTTTGTTCTTCTTTCTCAAGATTGCTGTGATTATTGAGGTCTTTCATGGTTTCATATACATTTTTGGAATATTTGTTCTAGTTCTTTGAAATATGCCATTGGTACCTTGATAAGAGTTACATTAAGCCTATAGATTGCTTTGGGTAGTATGGACATTTTAATGATATTAATTTTCCCTCTCCATGAGCACCGTATATGCTCCCACTTATTTGTATCTTCTTCGATTTCTTTCTCCAGTGTCTTATAATTTTCCAAGTACAGCCCTTTTACACTTTTGGTTAATTTTTTTTTCTAGGCATTTCATTTTTTTGTTGTTGTTGCAATTGTAATTGGATTGTTTAGTTAGTTTCCCTTTCTGATATTTCATTATTGGTTTATAAAAATGCAACCAATTTCTGGTTATTTATTTTGTATCTTGCTACTTTACTGAATTCAGTTCAGTAATTATTACCAGTTCTAATAATTCTTTTGGTGTAATCTTTAGGGTTGTCTATCTACAGTATCATGTCATTTGCTAATAATGATAGTTTTACTTCTTTTTTTTTTTTCAATTTGGAAGCCATATTTGTATTTTAAGCATAGTCCAGGCTGGTAAATTTTTCGAGACTTGTAGCCTATAATTACAGCCCTATCTATATAAAATATTTCTATGCTTGTTCATATAATTTCATGACAATATTTAGCAACAGTTCATTTGTTTTAGTGCACTTTAAGATTAAAAATAATTTTTAGAGTATTTTATTTTATTTTTCTGTCACATTTCAAAATGATGTATGTGGAAAGTATAAAAGATAGAATATGGAATAAAAATATATCTCAGTAAAACTTTTAATGTGTTTTATGTTGACACATGCCTTTATAGAATAATGTAAATTATTTTAACAAACAAGAAGAGAAGGTCTTAACTTGCAGCATATATTATATATATGATTTGGACATAAAATGCCTTTTAGTTCATACTCTGCTACCCAACACAAACCTATTACAGGGTGTTCCTCCCTACCAAGATTCTCACTTTATTGTCTAAATACCCCAGGGAAAGAAAAAAAGAAATAATTTAAACTGTTAAAAATGTGAAACTTAAGTGTAGCTAAAATGAGCTACAAAAATATACCAGACAAGTTGTGATATCAATTTTTCGTGAACATAAGAACAAAAAACTAAAGGATACGTGTGTACCAACTTTAGAAAAGACTCGTTAGCTAACATATTTGCCCCCACAACTATTTTAGTAACAGCATAACATTCTGAAAAAAAAAAGCATTGATGAAATAAAAAGATGGAGTTGAAGGACTTTTGAGGAAAACATTAATATGTTTCTTTATTTGGTGTATGTATGCACCAGCGGTGAAAAGGAGAGGTGAAGGTATGGAAAAGAAATTTTTCTGTAATTTGTTTACTATAAGCCTAAGGGAAATTAGGTGGTGTAGATAATAGAACCAACTCAGGAAGTCATTTCAATTACCTGGTCTGATAGAAACCCATGCAGCTCTACATATTGTCATTAGAAGGGATTACATTGAAATAAAAAGGCAAAAATGAGAAAATGGAAAGTAGCACTAGAAGATTTATATTCACAGTTCCTTTAGAAATTTGTAACAGAGTTGGGAAACTCAAGATTGGAAACAAATAAAAACTGAGGAGAAAGGAAAGATAGAGAACTTTTTAACAAAATGCCCTATTCTGTTTCAGAAATAAATAAATATGGAGTTGAGAATACACAAGATAGAACAGGAACCGTGTATTGTGTATTATAAACTGTATTTCAAAACCAAGTTTTAATTTTTGATGCAGTGAATGTGAGGTTGCCAAGTTCTCTTCACGCAGCTAAAAGAGCAATTTTGTCCTAAAATTTGAATAATTTTTATTAGTGTTCAATGAATCTTTACACACAAAATATGTGAAAATATAAAATCAAAATGGGAGTCACAAAAGGTAATCTTGAAAAGAAAGCATAATGAGACGTATTTTTCTTGCAGGTTGACATCACTGTGCTAACAAAGTTTGATTTCAAGTTACTTTAGCTTTCCCTTGGTCAACCTAATCAGCAGAAAGTGGAAGAAAACCACTCAGTGTTACGATGGGAACAAATTAGGTTTCTTTTTGTCTTTTCAGTAAAAAGATCATTTTAATATTTATTCTACTATTAAAAATAAGTAAAACCCCTGAATTATTAAAGTAATATGAGGTTGAAACATAGAAGTATAAAAATGGGGCTTAGTACTAGTCTATAGTTCTCATCTTATAAAAGCAGCCTGTAGTTTTGTGTTTTTCCCTCCTTTATGCTTAAAATTGCTTATCTTTTCCCAAGAGAATTAACTTATTAGTTTAATATACACAAAAGAGTTCTTTTCAGCATTCTTGAGTGGATATAAATTTTCACTATGGTTACTTATCCATCATTTGTAGCTTTCTCTTAAATTTATTTATTTTGCACTATTGTCACTGAGTTGGGTTCCCATTACAGATTTACAAGATGAATAAATTAAAAAGACCTATCCTGCCCAGCCAGCATGGCTCAGAGGCTGAGCATCAACCTATATGAACCAGGAGATCGTAGTTCCATTCCCGGTCAGTGCGCATGCCCAGGTTGCGGGCTCAATCCCCAGTAGGGGGCGTGCAGGAGACAGCCGATCAATGACTCATCATTGATGCTTCTCTCTCTCTTCCTCTCCCTTCCTCTCTCTGAAATCAATAAAGATATATTTTAAAAACAAACAAAGACCAAAAAACTTATCTCAAACCTGTGTAGAAGTAACCACAATTAAATTTCCCTATGGTGGCTGTCCTTAGGGATATATTCTGAGGAGAAGGCAGCCGTTAATTCCAACTGTAGGCACCAGAGGTGGTGTTGCAGCTGATTTGCAAAAGCTGAGTTGAAGGTAGACAGTGGAAAAACTACAGTAATCTAAGAGAAATATTATGAGCAAACACTGAGACATATGAAAATGTGTAGACTATTTAAATTTTACTCAGTTCAAGAAATATTTACTTGCTTGATCCTGTGCATGAGGAATGGTTAGAAGTCTGAAATTTTTCATTCAGGGTGCATTTCAGACTGACAGCAGGTACATACTGTCACAGCCAGTTCAATGTTAAAATACTGAAACCCTGTGATTCTACTTGATAGCCAAGCCTTAGTCTTTCAATTATGCTCCTCTTTGTCTAGCCCTGAACTTTTTTGTGATTCACCATACCTTTCCAGGATGAAGTGAAGGAAGTCAAAGCCTGCCCTGCACACCAGGGACTCTCAAAAAGTCTGGTGCACACCAAGGCTGTCTAAAATCAATATTTTTCAGTCAGTAAACTTACCATGGTGGTAATTATGTATTTTGAGTTTAACCCCTGGGTAAATGGATTAGAATGGAAGATATATCTGAAAAGAAAGATTGAAAACATATTGTAAAGGGCCTTGACTGTGATGCTCAGGATTCAGGGGGAATTTGATGTTTGTTTGTTTGTTTGTTTGTTTGTTTGTTTGTTTTAAAAGAAGTAGGAGACATGACTAAATACTGTATTTATTTTAAAAAACCCCAAAACCGCTAGTGGTAAGATAGTGCAAAGATAAGATATTTGATATGTGTCCAAATTAGCTAAGAGAACATTGTAATTGCACTAGAGTAAGTGACATCACATAGATGCCATCAAATGTGATTCTTTGACACCTATTTTTTTTTTAATATCTAATATGTATTGTTTCTAATTTCATTAAATAGCACTTTCTTTCACATTATTCATAAATTTATGTAAAGCACTCTAAGATCAAGTCTCCTTTTTGGGAATACAGATAGGGGAGTGAGTTCGAGTGCAACAAATTCAGGGTAAATTCCCATGCCTGTGTTCATTTTCACTCCCTAGGGTTATGGGAGGACAAAGACAGAAAAGAAGAGAAAAAGAGGAGTGTTCCATAGAGAATTCCTCCTGTCTATTCCTTTACTAGGAAGTCCGTACGTAGGATTCAGGATTTTACCAGCTAAAATTCCCTTGTAATGATTCCCAACATTTTTAAGATTTAGTGCTTCCTAAAGAATTTTTTTTTTTTTTTTTACCATTCATGAACTGCAATAGCTTAAATTAAGATACATTAATTTCATTTTATTGTTTTACTTCATATTTCTATACCCATAATTAAGTTACTATTGCTTGAAATTATAATTTACTTTGTGGTTATGCTTTTGCAGATGAAGTTCTTATTCCCTCCTTTTAATAGTCCATCTGGGAGATTTTTTTGCCTATTTTAGCAATGACCTGCAACTATTATTATTGCAGTGATAAGCTTTGCTTTAAGCTGATGGATTGACAAACCTTTGGGGAATAACTTCTGCCTAATTTATTTCATACTTATTATGTCTTCCAGGTTAGCTGATTAAGGAGCTGACTTTGCCATATGTGAGATGAACAAAATCTCAGAGTGATGCTATGTTCACATTTTGAAAGCAATATACATGCTGAAAGGGAGCACTGCCAGGGAAATTTTGGTTACCTAGCTGGGTTCCCAGATCCTTCACAGGATATTATTGTCAGTGAATTTACTGAGGTCCATGGTCTGAAACTCCACCTTATAGGTCTAGAAACAGGATTTTATCAGTGCACCCAGACGCCAAATATAAGCAGAATGATTCTTGGTGAACAAGGTATTAGCCTCTGAATGACAGTGTTAAGAAGTATTATGATTCAGCCAGTGGCAAATTCTAGCCATACATAAATATTGAACATTTGAAATATGGCTTGTAAAATTGCAGAACAGAATTTTTAATTTTAATTTCATTTAAAATTTCAATTTTACTTAAAATTTTAATTTTGTTAGATTTTAAGATTAAGTAATTTGAATTAAAAGTTAAAATGGATATTCAATTTAGTTTGGAAAACATAATAATTACTTTTAGAACAACATTGTTATGCAAATATATTTTTTCAATTCTCATGTTTGTTAAATCTTGATCCAGGTCACACATTTCCATTGAAAATTAAGCATCTGAATCGAGGTGCATAACAAATAAAAAATGTACAATGAATTTGAAGACTTAGTAAAAGAAAAAAGAACTTAAAACATCTCATTAATAGATTTCGTATTGATTATGTAGTGAAATAATGCTTTTTATACATTAGGTAAAATAAAACAAAGTTATAAAATTAATTTCACCTATGACTTCTTACTTTTTATAAAGGTGGTTCTTAAGCAATTTAAAATAACACATGTAACTTATATTATATTTGTATTAAACAGAGCTGTTCTAGAATATGGGGTGTATGGGGCAGAGGGTCAGCAGTTTTATCTTTCCCATTCCAAATTTCTTAAACAAGTGCAGTCTTCTCTTCCATTGTATTTTTTTTTTTTTTAAATATATCTTTATTGATCTCAGAGAGAGGAAAGGAGAGGGAGAGAGAGAGGTAGAAACATCAATGATGAGAGAGTCATTGATCAGCTGCCTCCTGCACGCCCCCGACCGGGGAACGAGCCCCCAACCCTGGCATTTGCCTTGACAGGGAATCGAACCCCAATTGTCTGGATCCTAGGTGGACTCTACCGCTGAGCCACGCCCTGCCGGGCTCTTCTATTGTATTTTTTATCTGTTTTACACATTGGTCTTCCATATAAGACTTACTCTCAAGATAGCTCTCTGTTGCTGAAAATAATGTTTAGAAGCCTCATTTTAAATAGTATGATGCTATTGGTTTTTGTTATGCCTACATGCAGATTTTTTTGGTAGCTAATCTACTTGATATTCTTTAAGCTTTCTGGATGAATGGTTTGGTGTCTGTCATTAATTTTAGAAAATGATTAGCCATTTTTGCTTCAATTATTTATTCAGCTATTGTCTTTCTTCTCTTTCTGGTATTGAAAATATTCATATATTACACCTTTTGTAATTTTCCCACAGTTCTTAAATGTTCTGTTTTGTTTTTATCATCCTTTTTCTGTTTGCATTTTAGTTTGAAGTGTTTCTATTGTCCTGTCTTCAGGATCACAGATTCTTCTATCTTGCTTAGTTCATTGATGAGCCCATTAAAGGTAATTTTTATTTCTGCTGTAGTGTTTTTGTTTTCTAACATTTCCCATTGATTCTTACCATTTCCATATTTTTTCTTATATTATCCATCTATTCTTTCATATTGTCAACTTTTCCCATTAGAGACCTTAGTATATTAATTATAGTTATTTGAAATTTTCTTTGATAATTCCAAAAATCTTACCTGAGTATTATTCTGGTACTTGCTTTGTCTCATCAGACTTTTATTTTGACTTTTAGTATGCATTGCATTGTTTTGTTGAAAGCCAGGTATGTATTGGGTAAAAGGACCTGAGGTAAATATGCCTTTATTTATATTTATAATGTTTGATATAGCTATAAGTTCCAAGACTTTAAAATACTTTAGTGTTGTTTTTGTTTCTCCTGACAACTTTGTGCTTCCCTTAAACAGAGCCTTCATTTTACATCTCTTTCACTTGCAACCTAGCACTACTATACTTGGTCCCTTTTGTGGTTGTGGTCAAGTATAGGAGAGAGGAAACCTTCTGTAAACGTGTAAGTATATCTCAGTGTTTAAATGGGTCTGTGTCCCTGGACTGTGACCTTCACAAGTGTTTCTTACCTTGCCCACCCTACCCTACTAAGTGATACAGAAAGACTGGAGGGTACAGGAGTCTAAGTGCCCTTGCCATAGGTATAATCAAGTCTGATAGAGTATTTCCCCCTGAAGAGTAGCTTTTTGTTATGGAAAAAGATGTGGGAATGTTTCACAATGGTTACTTTTCCCCTTTCTTTGCAAAACCACAAGGGGATCTTTTTTGACTCTACACTGTGGAGAATCAGCCAGGATTCCAGGAGATAAAAATCAACCAAAGTGTCAGGTTACCCCTAAGGGACCAGTTGGAAATGTCACAACTCCAACCAGTTTACTTTTCCAGAGGTTTCTGCTCCAGGTAAGCAAATCACAGCTGCTATTCTCTGCATTTGCCTATCTCTCCAAATTCTGGGTTTGCTCTTTGCCCTATGGCCTCACTTCTCTGTTGGGTCTACTAAAAGTTATTGATTTTCACTTCATGTATTTAGCTTCTTTCTTATAAAAGAATGGAAATGATAACTTCTTTGTATGTTGGAAAAGGAAACCATAGCCAGTATAATACTATTTGTATGTCACTCTGGATAATGGTGGCCCTGTAATGTGTTTTTTTTCTTGAAAGCCATATCTTTGAATTGATACATTCACTCTTCGGATATGCAATATCATTTTATTGAATTTCAACTAGGAAATATTTTGCTTCCTTTCCTACATGCCGATTAAATTAATTCTTATCTGGTTTTCTCCTTATATAGTGAAAGGTAAGAACATCTAATATTCACATCTCTAATTTTTTAATGAATCACAAATTACCAAACTTGGTGCTTTTGGACGTACAAAAGAAAAAAAGTAAAACAGAATTTAGGTCCCAGTGAAGCTTATCATGTACATGGAGAGACAGAGCTAATCTTAAAACAACTAAAAAATGATTACTTACTATTGAAATTTGGAGAGTAAACAGTGGTTTTTAAAGCTCCTTTAATGTAAGCAATGTGATTTGGAGTCTAGGTGAACATCCAGAGCATGGGACCAGTACAAAAAATGAAAGCATTTAATTAAATTGTGTTACTTTTATAAATTTAAAACATTGACAAGAAATACTTTATAAATAGTTATTGGTGAGTTGAGGATTGCATCTGTGTTTTCTAAAAGTTTATTGATTTAACACATGATTTATGATATTAAAAATAATTTGTCATCTATGCACCACCTGCATGCATGCTATCCTTTTTTGAAGGTGTATCTCAGCTAAATTAAGACAATTTAGGGGTATCATTCAGTACTAAATATTTGGAGATGACACTAGTTAATAATGGAAGTTGAGATTACAGCCTCAGGTTGACTAACATCATTGTGAAGACTGTGATGCTGACTCTAGAAATGAACACATTTGCTTACATGTGTACTTTCAAACTATGGCCATTAACAAATAGTAATTCCTAAATGATATTTACAATGCCTCCCCCTGAATCTGGAAACAACGTAGTCTACTATTTTTATTTTCATTCTTCCTGTGGAAAATTGCAAAATTTTCAAACAGCACTTAAATACTAGGAGCTTTTTTTAGATAGAATGCATGTTCCAGGTATTTATTTTATGCTATTGTAATAAAATAATAAAATATATAGCATTTACAATTTCAGCAGTAATTTAATTTCTTTTTAAACTTAGCTTTATGGGCTGAAATAAACTTCTCGTAACCCCTGAGTCAAGCATTTATAACTGAAGGATTTAAGTATGGGAGATTTTATATTATGATCTAGTATGAAAATACAATTTATCAAACCTTACTTCTTTTTACTCACTAATATGCAATTTCTGCTCTTTTATGCCTCCTCTTCTTATAGTTCCGTCTTGAAAAGGCAGTATAAAATTGTCATAAAAATGTAGACTCTGGACTCTGGGTATAAATCTGAATTATAAGCTTTATTAGCTATTGACTGTGCTAAAGACATTTAATATTTCTGTGTGCAGTTACCTCTTAGTACAATGAAGAATACTACCTATCTTATAGGTTTTAAAAGAATTAAAGTAATAAATTCACTTATTCACTAAGCATTTTTTTATGTTTTTTAATTGCTTTTAGAGAGAGAGGAAGGGAGAGGGATAGAGAGATAGAAACATCGATGTGAATGAGACCTCGATCAGTTGCCTCCTACACACCCCTTACTGGGGATCGAGCCCACAACCTGGGCATGTGTCCTGGCCAGGAATTGAACCTTTGACCTCTTGGTTCATAAGTCGATGCTTAACCACTGAGCCACACCAGCTGGCCTCACTAACTATTTTTAAACTATCTACTATGTGTTAAACTTTGTCAAAAGGTGAGTGGTTGGTGATTATATTAGAGAGGTAGTGGGGGGAAGTGCAAGGCCTTGTAAAGCCATAGTAAGGATTTTGAATTTTACTCTGAATCAGAAAGAAAAATAATTAGAGTATTTTGTGCAGAGCAGTAACATGATCTGCTTTGGGATTTTAAGGGATTTTTTTCCTCTGACTTCTTGTGGGAGAAGAGACTACAGGAGAGCATGTGTAGGTATAGTAAGACAAACTAGGAGAATGTAGCAATGGTCCAGAGGAGACATGATTATGAATTAGATGAGACTATTTACTGGTAGTAGATGTGAAAGAAAGTGCTAGATTCAAGATATATATTGTACATAGGGCCCACAAGATTTGAAAATAGATAGCCCACCAAATTTTTTCCCAACTGCCTATAAAAATAGATTTGACTTTCACTGAAATGAGAAAGGCTGAGAGACAAGAGTAGGGCTTTGATTAAGATGGGGCATGGGCTGGGTATGGCCAAGAGCATGACCTGTCTCATACAAAGAGTACAATAAGCGTGAGCTCTTCTTTTCCATCAAGCATACTATTTCTATTCCTGTGAACCTTTAACTGCTCTTGCTCCTTGTCAGCCCCAAATTTTTCTTTCCATCAGAAGCCAGTTAGAAATTCATCTTTACTCTTACCCCAATAATATATCCCTTCTATAAAATCTTAAATGTTTGTAATCTCTATAGATTTTCTCATGTAATTCTATGTTGCTTTATATTTTTCTATCATTAAAGAGACTGTAACTTTGTGACTGCACGTGGTAGTGCACACAAAGCCATCACATATCTCTAAAACTTCCAGATGATTTGGTATCAGGCACACCAACAATTAAAGCCTTAAGCAGAACAAGGGAGCAGGTTTCACTGTGAAATATTCACTACACATTTTTTTCCCTCTGAGAACACTTGTAGACAACTAGATTTGGGGTATGCCTATAACTATAGGCTCAGATATTTACCAAACAAGGCTCTACGTTTTATTTGAAAATAGTGATTTTCTTTGTGGGAACATGTTTGTTAAATGTTTCTGATATATGTTCTTATATATTGGTTGTTTATTACCTCTTTCACTTTAGATGTTATCTTGTTGGAATTCACATGTGATTAAAAATCTTCACATTCGCCAGCTCCCATACATCCATTCATAATGTTGCTTTCCCAGAACTCCTTGTCTTCCACCTTTAATCTTTCTTCTTTCAGCCCCATGACCAAGTGACTAGTCTATTTGCTACTATTAAGGTCACTCCTATAACTTATTGTTCCAGAACCAGAGACAAGCTGAGACTGGTGACATTAGGCTACATTTGTGTACAGCTGGGTGTCCCAGCAATGGTTGGAGCAAAAAGATGAGCCTGATGTGGAAAGAGACATAAAAGATGTTCTACACACAGAAATTATACTTTCAATAGTGAACATGATTCTCCTATTAAAATAGTTTATTTACTAATGTTCATGCATTATAAAACAGATCTTATGTATTTTGTATTGAATATCTATGATTGATTTTCAGTTAACCTCTATCAAGCTTTTCTTAGTTTGAAAAATTACAGTTATGTTTCTTTTACCTGTGTTTCAATGAGGCAGCTGCCTCCTCAAATTCATTTCCTAGTTTTAACTAATTATCTAGGTGGTTAGTGAAGGAGTGGATTAAGGATTTAAAGTATAATTATCATCGTTGACTTAGTGTTCTTTGTGTCATCAAAGTTTCTTGTAGCAAGAATAGTCTATGTCAGCACTTTAAAATCATCAAGGCTGCATTACTTTTGAGGTATATAATTGGCTGCATTGCTTGGTGATTTTAGAGGAGAAGAGAACCATGGCTTTGATCTCTATGCTGCATCTCCCACCTTCCAAAGCCTAACTTCCATAATTGAGATCCTTTTCTGCAGATGAGGCTTTTACCCTTGTAATAATGCAAATAATACATTTTTTATACCTCAATAATATTTGTGCTAATTAGATCCTCACCTGAAATTGGGTTTTGATATTGATAGTTAAGGGTAAGGGGGTGAATAGAAAGACACTAGGATCATAAGGTACGAATGGGGCTTTGATGATAGGAAAATGGTTGCCTACTTCTCAGTGTTTCCTAGAGCCTCTCTTTGAAAGAAGCACATATTATGAATGCTCAGTTGAAGGAAAGTTACAACAAATAGAGGATAGAGGAAAACGGGAAAAACTTTTAACACAGTTTAGTAATAAACCTGTAAAAAGAGAGTGATAAAGAGAAAGATGCAATTCTTGCTTTGCTTGTTTATCCTACCAAAAGAATTGAGTATTTTATTGAGGATTTAAATAAGCAAGTTTGGAACCAGAAGGAGCAACGATGTTTTGCATTTGCCTGTTTGAGACTGGATAATATTGGTTTCTTTTTCTCTTTTTACTGAAATTCCATTTATTCATTCATTCTTTTGATAAGTGTTTATTGAGAGCATTCTATGTGTCAGACCCTATCATTTGAGAAAAATCAATGTTATTGATCTATTTCAAGACTCTTATGTCAGAAATAAATATCAAAGCTAGAATAACCTCTAGCAATAATCAAATCATTTTTCCTCATTGTAGAGAAATGGGGAAGTGCTTACTCCCTATCACACAGTGTATTAATTCCTGAGTTGTAGTCATGCCTCAGAAAGTCTGATTCCCACTCAGTATTCTTTTCCTTAAATGGGAATTCAGACACTGTCCATATTTCAGGGTTAATTTATTTTGCCAACCATTGTGCAAGCTTCCTGAGAATGTTTAGGTCTCATCACATAATGAAATGAGTAATATTCGAATTTTGAGAAGTATGACATTGATCCAGAAAAGCAAGGAGACACTCTTATCTGCTCCTTAGGTGGGCTCCAGAATAACAGATTTTATTTTTATTTCTTTCAATTACAGTTGACATACAATATTATATTAGCTTCAGGTGTACAACATAGTGATTAGACATTAATATAACTCATGAAGTTATTGCCTCAATAAGTCTAGTATCCATCTGACACTATACATCATTGTTACACTTTTACTATATTCCTTGTGCTGTACTTTACAACCTCATGACTATTTTTATAACTGCCAATTTGTATTTTTTAATCCCTTCTCCTTTTTCACCCCCAACCCAACTACCACTTGGTGACCATCAATTTTCCCTCTGTATTTATGAGCTTGTTACTGATTTGCTTGTTTATTTTGTTTTTAGATTCCACATGTAAGTGAAATCACATGTTTTTTGTCTTTCTCTGTCTAACTTATTTCACTTAGCATAATACCCTTTAAGTCTATCCCTGTTATTTCAAGATTTCATTTTTTTATGTCAGAGTAATATTCCATTGTAAATATGCACCACTTGGTTGGCAAATATGGCAACAACCTTTTACGATAATTCTATAATGAACATAAGAGTGCATATATCTTTTTGAATTCGTGTTTTCGATTTCTTTGGATAAATACTCAAAAGTGGAATTGCCAGGTAATATGATAGTTCTATTTTTAATTTTTGAGAACCTCCATACTGTTTTTCATAGTGGCTGCACCAATTTACAATCCCACCAACAGTGCATGAGGGTCCCCTTTTCTCCACATCCTCACCAACACTTGCTTGTTGATTTCTTAATGATAACCATTCTGATAAGTATGAAGCTGGTTTCTTTTTAGATCGGAAATATCTTCCTACAGTAAATCAAATACACTATAAAGAAAGTAAGTCTTTGGGGGCTTTTTGGTAATTTTAAAAGAGCATCATGGATGGTTCTAATAAAGGTAAGTCTTGGCTTTGAAAACCGACTAAACTGATATTTTGAATAAGGTTGGTAAATCTTAGAATTTTTTCAGTGACAATTCGGATACATAATTCTTCTTATAAACTTTAGCACTGTCTTTGGAGACAGAGCCATTTTGAACCACAGCTTAGCAACTTATTAACTTGAATAATTTACCCAGTTTCAGTGAATCCCATTTTCTTTATTTGTAAAACGGAATAAAAATAACTCCTTGCTTTAAAGTTCAGTGATTATTCATAGTATATTTTAGCAACTATTATTATAAATTTTTATTTCAGGTTATATCACAAAGGAATTTTATAAAACATTAGCATATTTATAGTGGTACAGAATATAAGGTTTATAGCTCAAACATAGATCACTACAGTGTACTTTAGTTTCAGGTATGATAGTCTAATACAGTGCTAATATTAGATAAATCAGAGGAACCAAAACATATTTTAACCAGTTTACTTAAAATGGTTAGCATGTCTCATCATATTCTCTCAAGACCAGGGTACTGTCTAAAAATTAAGTTAAATGTTTTAGATAATACAGTATCTTCTTTTTCTGTAATATATTAAAAAATTATATTTTGATGACTGGGAAAGTTAATAGTTTACAAAATTCTTAACTCTCACAATGTTTTATTATGTTTTGCATGTTAACTTGCTAAGATTCTGCCTATAAAATTCATTCATTTTTCATGGTATTTCTATGTAATAGAGAAGTGTTTATTACCTTGGAGGTAATATGAATGAAAGGTATTGTATGGCTTCATCACCTGTATTACTTTAATAGTCTCACTGGGTCCAGTTTTCACTTCATGTTTGCCGTTTTTAAACTTTTCCATGCGTGCTGCTTCCTTTGGGTTCCTAAAGATCATTATAATCTTGTCCTTTCTATAAAATATTACTATAATTCTATCTGCTTCTGTGGCTTTGAGTTCACTGTTTCCCACATCACTATTATCTGGCAAAGCAGAAGTATTCACTGCTTTCTTGCAGTCCCCACAACTTCCTGATTTTATATGTGGCACTCACTGTTTCTCCCATCCAAGTGGCCCTTTTCTTGCTCTTATTTCTATATCCCATCTTTAATATCAGCTCATATGGCAGTTGTAAAGAGAACTGGCTACCTCCGCTCCACTGCCATCTTACCAGAGCAAGACTATCTGCCAAGAAAGACACTTTTGAAGTCAATCTTTGCATTAAAAAGGACATAGACTATATTATCCATGAAAATAAACATTTGTACATGGAAATGTGCATATGCTTAACTGAACAGAAAATTTAATGGAACTGGCATATCTCCACCTCACATGGATGGAAATTTTTTTTTTTTTAAAGAGAGATCCTGACCAGATGATCCATACTGAACTTAGAGAAGGAGTCCTGAGTCTCTAATTCATCTGCAAACCTGGGGAGCAAAAGACATCATTAGTGAAATCCAAGGGTTCCTTCAGATAGACTCAAATCTAATGAAGGAGGAGGGAGATGCAGGGAATAGAGAGACTTGAGGAGCAAGATTTCCTTTTGTCAAAGATCCCTTCCCCTTGTGACCTATGCACCATCTGCAGTAGTGTGAGGCTGATTTTTTGCTCCTACATTGTACTTCTCTTTTGGGATTTTTTTCATTTATCTGTAAAACTTTCTTTGATTATCTCAGAAGAGATTGAAGGGGCAAAGAAGTATAAAGTGGGCAATCCTTCTCACTTCATGTCTTCATTCATTCCAGTAAAGAAGTAGTTAACCATGAATCTGAGCCCTATTTCTTACTAGTCATATGGAAAAAGATACAACAATATATTAAAAACCATGTAGTCAGATGAGATCACCAGGGAAACAAAGTATTGGTAAACAATAATCCATGACATTTCTTCAGTTTTTATTTGTAACTACCTTTTTCCAAGTATGTTTGTGAACATCTATCTTTCAAACAAAGTTGCCTTGGAAGATAGAGACCGTGTATCTTCCTGGAGCAGAGGTTAAATTTGTTTCCTGACAAGGGTGATAAAAAGTGATTTCATCCAGCACAAATGTTAGGCATATTTGCTAGTTGCCCTTAAAAGACGTGATAAATCTGTGCTGTAGCATCCACCTGAGTCACTCTGCAGCATCTCCGTGGGCCTCAGGGAAACTAATGGAAACACAATGCTTGTGTTTTCCATCATGCCATGAGCAAGAGTCCTTTCTCGCTGACTCAGTGCCTCGTGTCTTCAACTAGCATCCACAGAACTTCAGCAAGCCAACTTGTTAGCTTGCAATTAAGGTAAAATCTAAGAGTCTTTATAGTTCTTAAAAATATAAATGAAGAGAAATGAGAGAGACAGTGACATCTTGGCCTTGTCAAGGTGTACAGGTCAAAAGAGGTTGAAGAGGCAGCAAAGGAGGATAAGAAGCCAGTCATATAGGAGCAAATACAAACAAATTTAATTTTTTTCCATGGAATCCTATATTTTCAATATGTTTCAAATGTGAGCTCATCTTTATTCTACTGATGCCTAGTGTTTGGATAGATAATTGGCCACTGGGTCTAGCCAGTGGTAGTAACTAGTAACTCAACTAGACCTAAGTCAAATATTGGGAATCTGTCTTGAGAGATTAATAATCCATTACCACTGACCATCACTTATTTATATATCTGTGAAAAAACACAATCATTTTAATAAACAGACACTTCTAATGTCACACAAGTAATGCAAATATTTATGAATTATTTGGGAAGGTTATTTTTTAAAACTTTAAAATTTGTTTTGAAGTAATGTAGATTCACATGGAACTGTAAGAGATGTTATAGAGAGATCCTGTTATCCTTCATTCAGTTACTCCAGTGGTAGCATCTTGCATAATTATAATATAATACACAATTAGGATATCAATAGTTTTGAAATCCATTGACTTTATTCAGATATCAACAGCTTTACAGACATTTATGGGTATGAGTGTACCTAGTTCTTGCAATTTTATTATATGTTTATTCATGTGATCACCACCACATTTAAGGTACAGAACAGTTGCAGCACAGGATTCCTTTGCTATCCTTTTATAAACATAGTCACCTCCCTCTTCCTTCAAATAAGAATTAGCCAAATAAAACAGAGAGGAAGAAGTGGGGCAGAAAAAAATGTACAAAAGTTATGTGGCATGAGAAAAAGTGTCAAACTTAAAAACAGCTACTTTTACTTTATATTGCTAGTTTGTTTTCCTTTGCTTTATTATGGGTGTACTTATAATTTGCTTTAATTATTTTTTTGGTGTGAGAACAATTTATGTAGCTAGATAGTAGGTGAATGGATGAGTGGATGAATTGATAAATTATGTACTTATTTCCTTTTTAACCTCTTTATTTTATTACTTATAATCATTCACCAGCAATTTACTATACAAATATTAAATTTATTTAAAATTTACTTATTTAAAAAAAATTCATTAATTTAAAAATTCAAATTCTGATGAACTAAGACTATATGATCAATGAAAATATCCACTCCCAGGTCCCTGGTTATAAATTATGTTATGACAGAACCCAAAGGTGTGATTTAGTAAATCACAGTGCTTAGTAAGTAGACTGCTACTGTACAGATATTTTTATTATATAAATTAGAAAGGGATACTTGCCCTAACTTAAATTTTTAAAAAAGTCGTGCCAATTTAAGGTGAGAAGACGGAGATACTTTTTTGCTAGAAGGATAATTTTGTGCTATAGGCAGGTTGTCTATAGACTTTCCTCCTAAATTTTTACCAATTTCGAGTAACACTTTTATGTCTTTTATGTACAGAAAACTTAATAATATCAAGAAATTTTGGTTCTCCTTTCTGACTTAAAACCTGTTCCTTTCCTCTCAATTAATGCCATCTATAGCCACCCATTTTCTCAAGTCTAAAACCTAGAAGTTATCTCAGTTCCTTGTTTCTTCCAATTCTCATATCACACTAGGAAATCTTGTTGAATCGGCCCTTAAAACATATCCTGAGCCCAAAGTACATCGCAAAAATGACTATTTCTATTATTTTACTTGGAGCTAGAAGTGGCCATATAATATGCAAATAGAACTATTGTGTAGTAATTCCAGAAAGGCTATTCATGTGAGCTGACTCAACGAGAAATAAGGTTTGTTGCTGTTGCTGTTGCTGTTGTTGTTTTTTCTTTCCCCCTCCTCCTTCTTTCCCAGAACACACAATAGGAGGCCTAAGGTTCTAGAAATCTTGTCACTTGCCCCATACCTTGCACTCCTCCATCTGGTTGTTCCTGAATTATATCCTTTTATAATAAACTGGTAATCTAGTAAGAAAAATGTTTTTCTGAGTTTAGTGAACTGTTTTAGCAAATTAATCAAACCCCAGAAGGTGGTTGTAAGCATCTTTGATTTATAGTCTATACGGGTGGTAACACCCTGGACTTAGAACTGGTGTCTGAAGACCAAGAGGGAGGCACGGCGTTTTGGGAACCTGCCATCTACAGTAGTGAGGTGGTGAGAAGCACAGGTGAGAACCTGGGTTTGGACTGTCATCTGAAGTATGGGAGGGTGGGGGCAGTCTCATAGGAGTGAATGCTTAACCTGTGGAATATGACACTATCTCCCATAAATAGTGTCAGAATTGAATTGAATTACAGGACACCCAGCTGGTGTCTGGGAAATTGTTTGGATGTGTGGGGAAGGTCCACCCCTCCACACATTGGAAATTGTGTCCAAAAACTGAAAAGTGTCTTGTCCACTTTCTGACCTGACATCGGAGAGCTTCCTTTATTTGATTCATTGGTTCCTCATCAGAAGCACACACATACCTCATTTCTTCTTCCATATTGAGTCTCTATCTCTCAAACCAAGAGGGTGAGAAGGGCAAAGGATGCCTCAGTCCATGTTTCAACACCAAAAACAGGACTTTTAAAATGCCAAGTGCTTATTTTAATTGACCCGGGAAAATAGAGAGAATAAAGATAAATTTTACTGAGTGCTAAAAACAATGTGTTTACTTTAGGGATTAGATACTAGCCTGAGGATAATGTACAACAGATACTCAGTTCAAATGCTACTTCCTCTGGGAAGCTTTTCAGATAAAAGACTGGGCCTGAATTAAAAGCACCTTCCTTGTGTTCTAATTAGAATCAAGTGTGTGCCGCTATTACATCATTTACCTCCCTGCATTGTAATTAGGCTTTTAAATTATATCTCTTCCAGTACATTGGAAGTCTCTCAAGAGAGGCTTGCATCTCACATTGCTATATATTGACAACTAAGCCTAAACTAAGTATGTATCATATGCTCAATAAATATTGATTGATTGAATAAATGAATGACTGAATTAAAGAGTGAATAGTATAGGAAAAAAGGAATGGGTGAATTACTTATCATTTTGTTAAGACAGATATAATGGCACAAAGTAGCTGAGAATTGCCCATAAAAGCAAGACCTTGCTTATTGTTTCATTATTCAGTCAGCAGTTTGTACATTTTATGAAGCTGGGCAAAAGCCCTAGAAACGGAGTTACGTAATTTTGTTGTTGAATCCTAGCTTTCTACTCTGTAAAACTGGCATCATTTTACCTGTACTAGAGAATTGTTGCTGATATAATAAATAATAAAGTGATAAAATTAAAGCTTTCAACATATTCCCTGATTAATAGTAAGTACATGATAAACATTTATATTTTAAAAATTATAATCACATACCTAAGTAATCACTGTTTTTAGGTTACAGAGAATCAAATAAACATTATTCATAAAATTTATTTTTATATCTGTTCTTAGTTTTGCCAATGGGGAATAAAAAGTGTGATGAATTGTATACAGAGTGATTTTCTACAATAGATGCTATCTTTCTTTGCAGAAATTATGTCAAAGATTAAAAACTATTGAAACCATCTCTCTATTTCATTTGACTTTCCCCTTTCTGTTAAGTTGTGGTAACATATTTAAAAGGTCAGATGTATTAAGTATCTAGTGTTAGCATCGCATATTAACCATTTTGGAGGTAAGTATAATTCAATTATTTGCTGCATTAAGCAAAAATTAATAAATTAATAAATTTTTAAAAACCCCAGGGATTCTATAGTAAAAGATACACTCTAGCAATGACAATTGATAGAACAAGAAAGAAAGCTGTGATTACAAATACATGTTCCAAACTCTTTCAGTTGAGCTTGTGCTTTCAGTGTCTTGTGTACCATGGGTGGCTTAATAAATAGGTGGGAGGAAATAAATGTAGGAAAAATCTGGAAGTAAAAATGAAACTTTATTGATCCCTAGCATGTTTCCTTTTTTTTCCTTTTAAATATATCTTTATTGATCTCAGAGAGGAAGGGAGATGGAGAGATAGAAACATCAATGATGAGAGAAAGTCATTGATTGGCTGCCTCCTGCACGCCCCCTACTGGGGATCGAGCCCACAACCCGTGCATGTACCCTGACTTGGAATCGAACCCTGATCTCCTGGATCCTAGGTCCATTCTCAACTGTTGAGCCACACCCAGCCAGGGGCATGTTTCTTTTTATTACAAACTTTTCAGTTCTTCCAAAACTCTGAGCCAACTGAAGTGAATTCAGAAATGACACTTCTGGTGAGTTTGCTTTATTCAGTAAGAATTAAAAGTGAGATCATTTCTCCTAAACTAAGCTATAGAAACATACATTTATTTTTTGTTGATGTTGTATTTTTAGTTAATGTTGGAGATAAGCATTATCTTATATATTATGGGATATAATAGGAAAACTATATGCTGTATGTAAAAGAATATCATTATGCTCATTCAACAAAATTATTGAACATTTATTATGTGTATCACTTTATGATTCAGAAGTCTGTGAGGTTATAAAGCTGTGAAATCTTAATCCTTAGCTTCAAGAATTTACATCAAATTAGAAAAGAGAAGGTATAACAAAAATAAAAAGCTGCTAATAAAATATTTGTGGAATAAGAAAGAGAGAGATTATTTTGTCTGAGAAATCTATCAATTAATTGGTAAAGAAATAGCCATGTGCCATGTAATGACATTTTGGTCAACAATGGACCACATATGTGTCAGTGGTCCCATAAGATTATAATGAAGCTGAAAAATTCTTATCACCTAATGACATCGTAGCCTTCTAACATTGTAGTACAACTCATTACTCAAGTGTTTGTGGTGATGCTGTTGTAAACAAACCTATTGCATGTGAGTCTTATGAAAGTATAGCAAATATTATTATCTATAGTACATATTATTTGATAATGATAATAAATGACTATGTTATTGGTGTATGTATTTACTTCCCATTTATTGTTACTTTAGACTGTAAACTTTCTACTTATAAAAAAAGTTTGCTGTAAAACTGTATGCTGTGTTACTCAGGCAACAGCTTTATACAGCTCCTGTTCACTGACTCTTGATTGCATTACTTTCTTTTGTGCTTCACTTAATCTCATGTGTTTTGTATAGTAACATGCTATACAGGCTTCTAGCCTAGGAGCACTAGTCAATACCACATACAGCCTAGGTGTGTAGTAGGCTATACCATCTACATTTGTGTTAGTGCACTCTGTGATACTCACATGACAAAAATCACCTAATGACACATTTCTCAGAACTTATTTCCATATACAGATATATAGATTGACATAAAATAATAAAATGTACCTTAATAAATATGATTTCAATTTGTATGTGGGTATAGGGGTTTACTGCTTCAAAATATTTTCAATATATTATTTAAATAGCATAACAACTGTGCCTGCATGATGGTATTATGGTTTGTTTTCTTCCTTTATAGATAAGGAAAATGAAGTACACTGAAGTCAGGTTCACTAATTAAGAAAAAGCATATATGTTTTTCCATTCCAAATTGATATAACAACACTGCTCTCAACTGTAAATTATTACTTTGATATGCGTATTTAATTACATGTAGGCAGTATGAGAGGCAATATAGCAATGTAGTTAATAGCTTGGGAACTGGAATCAGATACAGCTGATATATAGTATTTTGTTTTAGTTTTTAATCCTCACTGGAGGATATTTTTACCACTGTTTTAAAGAGACTGAAAGGGCTGTTTCCAGAGCTTAGCTACTGAAAATTGCACTGCTATGAACATAGGGGTGCATATATTCTTTCTGATTAGTGTTTCAGGATTCTTAGGATATATTCCTAGAAGTGGGGTCACTGGGTCAAAAGACAGTTCCATTTTTAATCTTTTGAGGAACCTCCATACTGTTTTCCAAAGTGGCTGCACCAGTCTGCATTCCCACCAGCAGTGTACTAGGGATCCCCTTTCTCCACACCCTCACCGGCACATGTCTTTTGTTGATTTGTTGATGGTAGTCATTCTGACAGGTGTGAAGTGACATCTCATTGTGGTTTTAATTTGCATCTCTCTGATGATTACCTAAATAGAGCATTTTTTCATATGTTTCTTGGCCATCTGTATGTCCTCTTTGGAGAAGTGTCTATTTAGGTCCTTTGCCCATTTTTTAATTGGATTGTTTGTCTTCCTCTGTTGAGTTGTATGAGTTCTTTATACACTTGGGAATTAGCCCTTTATCAGATACATCCTTGGCAAATATGATCTTTCATTCTGTGGGGTTTCTCTGTTTTTTGAGGCTGATTTCTTTTGCTGGGCAGAAGCTTTTTAGTTTGATGTAGTCCCATTAAGTTAATTTTTTTCCTTTTGTTTCTCTTGCAGTAGGAGATGTATCAGTGAAAAGTCCACTATGTGAGATGTCTGTGACTTTACTGCCTGTTTTCTTCCAGGATTTTTATGGTTTCATAACTTACTTTTAAGTCTTTTATCCATTTTGAATTTATTCTTGTGTAAGGAGTAAGTTGGTGATCTAGTTTCATTTTTCTTTACATGTGCCTGTCCAGTTTTCCCAGCATCATTTATTGAAGAGACTGTCTTTACTCCATTGTATGCTCTTGCCTCCTTTGTTAAATATTAACTGACCATAATGGAATAAGTCTATTTCTGGGGTCTCTTTTCTGTTCCATTGATCTATATGTCTGTTGTACCAATACCAGGATGTTTTTATCACAATGGCCTTGTAGTATAGTTTGATATCCAATATAGTGATCCCTCCCACTCTGTTCTTCTTTCTCAAGATTGCTATGGCTATTCAGGGTCTTTTTTGGTTTTATATAAATTTTTGGAATATTTGTTCTAGATCTGTGAAATATGTTGTTGGTATTTTAATAGAAATTGCATTGAATCTATAGATTATTTTAATGATATTAAATGGACATTTTATGGACATTTTAATGATATTAATTATTTCAATCCATGAACACGGTATATGCTTTCACTTGTTTATATCTTCTTCTATTTCTTTTTTCAGTGTCCTGTAATTTTCTGAGTACAAGTCTTTTACCTCCTTGGTTAAGTTTATTCTTAGGTATCTTATTTTCTTAGTTGCAATGGTAAATGATATTGTTATTTTAGTTTCTCTTTCTGAGAGTTCTTTTTTGGTTTATAAAAATGCCATTGATTTCCGGATGTTAATTTTTTATCCAACTACCTTGCCAAATTCATTTATCAAATCTAGTAGTACTTTGGTGGAGTCTTTAGGATTTTCTATGTACAAGATCATGTCATCTGGGACTAATGACAGTTTTACTTCCTCCTTTCCAATTTAGATACCTTTTATGTTTTCTTCCTGTCTGATGGCTGTGGCAAGGACTTCCAGTACTACGTTGAATAAGAGTGGTGAAAGCAGACAACCCTGTCTTGTTCCTGTTTTTAAGGGATATGGTTTTAATTTTTGACTACTGAGTAATATGTTGGCCATAGGTTTGTCTTATATGGCATTTATTATGTTGAGGTATGGTCCCTCTTTGCTGAGAGTTTTTACCAAAATTGGGTGCTGGATTTTGTCGAATGCTTTTTCTGAATCTATTGATATGATCATATGATTTTTGTCCTTCATTTTGTTTATGTGATGTATTACATTTATTGATTTGCCAAACTTGAACCCCCAGAATAAATCCCACTTGGTCGTGGTGTATGATTTTTTAAATGTATGGCTGGATCCAGTTTGCTAGTATTTTGTTGAGGATTTTAACATATATGTTCATCAGGGATATTGGCCTGTCATTTTTTTCCTTTGTAGTGTCTTTATCTGGTTTTGGGATTAGGATGATGCTGGCCTCATAAAAAGAGCTTGGGAGTTTTCCCTCCTCTTGAATTTTCTGGAATAGTTTGAGGAGGATAGGTGTTAATTCTTCTTTGAATGTTTGGTAAAACTCTCCTGTGAATCCATCTGGTCCTGGACTTTTGTTTGCTGGGAGTTTTTTTATTACTGTCCATCAGTAGATGAGTGGATAAAATGTTGTGGGACTTTTACACCATGGAATACTATGCAACTGTAAAGAAGAAGGATCTCGTACCCTTTGGGAGAGTATGGATGGACCTGGAGAAAATTATTCTAAGCAAAATAAGCCAGGTAGAAAAAGACAAGTATCACATGATCTCACTTATATGTGGAATCTAAACACAATAATCTGAAGAACAAAATGAATTCAGTGACATAGAACCATGGAACAGACTGATGAATCTCAAAGAGAAGGTGGGGAGGGGTTAACCAAAGAATTTATATGCATATATGCATAACCCATGGATATAAACAATAGTGTGGTGGAGGCCTGGGGAGGGGAATGGGTGTGGGGTGGAAATCTCAAGGAGGAAAAGGGGACATCTATAATATTTTGAACAATAAAAAAAAATAATAAGTAAAATAAAAAGAGTGGAAGGGAGGGAGCAGGGAGAGAGAAAGAGAAACATCCATGTGAGAAAGACATAGTAATTGGGTGCCTCTTGCCAGTGCCCCAACAGGGCTGGATATCAAACCTTCAGTGAGGTACATGCCCTTGACCAAGAATCAAGACCTTTCAGTCTTCAGGCAGATGCTGTAAACACTGAGCTAAACAGGCCAGGGCTATAGTTTGTTTTTGATACTTAACCATGTATGTTACCTTAGTCAAGTTGCCAATTCCATTTGGCAATGTTTTTGGGTTTTTTTAAATCTAGATAATGGAAATAAGAACAGTAATTTCCTCACAAGGTAGTGTATCAATTAAGGTATTTTCAATTACAAATAACAGAACAGTTTCTTAAATAACACAGACATTTTTATAAATTAATATTATACATTTTTAGAGCAGTTTAAGGTTCAAAGCAAAATTGAGGGATGGTATCATGATTTCCCATATACCCCCTTCCCACATGCATAGTCTCCCTCATTATCAACATCCCTATCATAGTGGTACATTTGTTAGTATTGATTGACACACATGTAATATCCAAAGTTTATGATTTACATTACAGTTCATTCTTGGTGTTGTACATTCTATGAGTTTAGGCAAATATATAATGACATGTGTCCATCATCTGTTATCACAGTATTTTCACTGCACTAAAAATCCTCTGTGCTCCAGCTATTTGCCCCTCTCTACCTTGTACCAGCAGGCAACCACTGATCTTTTCACTGTCTCCATAGTTTTGCCTTTTCCATAATCTCATATAGTTGGAATCCTATAGTATATAGTCTTTACTGTTTGGCTTCTTTCACTTAATAATATGCACTTCCGTTTCCTTTATCTCTTTTCATAACCTGAAAGCTTATTTTTTAAAGGTGAATAATATTTCATTATCTGGATGTACCACAGGTTATTCATCCATTCATGTACTAAAAGGCATCTTGGTTGCTTCCATGTTTTGTAGTTATAAATAAAGCTGCTCTACACGTTTCTGTGTGGACATTATTTCAACACATTTGGGTGAATACCAAGGAGAGTAATTGCTGGTTCTTATGGTAAGAATATGTTTAATTTTGTAAGAAACCACCAAACTGTTTTCCAATGTGACTGTATCATTTTATACTCTCACTAGCAATGAATGAGAGTTTCTTTTGCTGCGGATCCTTGTCAGCATTTGGTGTTGTCAGTGTTCTGGATTTTGGCCTTTCTAAAGTGTGTAGTAGTATCTCATTGTTTTCATTTGCATTTCCCTGATGACATACAATGTGGAGCACCTTTTCCTATGTTTATCTTTTTTGGTAAGGTATCTGTTAATGTCTTTGTCTCATTTATTAATTGGATTGTTTTCTTATAATTAAGTTTGAGTTCTTTGTATATTTTGGGTAACAGCCTTTTATCAGGTGAAATTTTGCAAATATTTTATCTTAATCTGTTGCCTGTCTTCTCTTTCTCTTGACATTTTCATTCACAGAGCATAACTTTTAATTTAACTGAAGTCCAGTTTATCAATAATTTTTTCATTGATTTTGCTTTCAGTTTGTATCTAAAAAGCCATTGTTATATGTAAGGTCATCTAACTTTTCTCATGCTATTTTTTAGAATACATTAATTATTTTTCATACAGATAGTTTGAAGGCACATACATACACTGAAATTCCTATGAAATATTTTGAAAAGAAATTTTTTATATAATAACTTCCTGACCTGTTCCAGGAGAGGAGGGAGACTAAAGAAGATTGAGTCCAATGACCAATGATTTAACCAATCATGACCACATCATGAAACCTCCATAAAAACTTAACAGGATGGGGTTAGGAGAGCTTCCAGCTTGGTGAGTCAGAATGCATCTGCATGCTGGGAGGGTGAGGTGACCCAAATTCCACAGAGACTTGAAATTTTGGACCCTTCTGTACTCACCCTATGCATCTCTATTTGGGTCTTCATTTGTATCCTTTAATTTCATAATAAAGTGGTAATCTGGTAAGTAAACTGGTTTCCTGATTTATGTGAGCCTCTCTAGCAAATTAATTGAACCCAAGGAGAGACTCATGGGAACCCCTGATTTATAGTTAGTTGGTCAGAAGCACAGATACCAATCTGAACTTGTGATTGGCATCTGAAGTTGGGGCAGTATTGTACAACTGAGTCTTTAAACTGTTGGCTTTGAAGCTATCTCCTGGTAGATAGTGTTGTAATCAGTGGGGTGCCCTCTGTGTCCCCACCTCTTACCAGTAGGAGGGGAATTCTTGAGGTGCCATGAGGAAAAGAATTGCCTGAGACCCCCCTGGGAGAATGAGGTATGGTGGAAAACTTTATTGAAGATGTAAATTAAGGGGGTTCCTGTTCAAGTCCCCATTTTCCTCTGGCTTGCCATGGAATAAGTCTAATCTTGTTTTCAGCAAGGTTAGTATTAAGGCCACTGCCCAGATTCTTTGCTACGTATTAAAGCAGCCCAGTCCAGTACCTGGCTATCTTCACTTGTGTTTCCAACTGCAGACCATTGCATGTAGGGTGTGCATAGCCTTAGGTCATGGGGCTGCTTAAGACCACATGGCAGGTGAGTGCATTGAGTGAGTGTGGGTCACAGAGCAAGAGGGGAGCAAGAAAGAAAGAATTCTTTGAAGACTATACCTGAGAATTTAACCAATTAATGCTTTAAGATTTTGTGTGCTTGCAGTGGCTCTACCCCTGTAGCTAATGATCTTTTTTCCAGGTTAGACTGATAGGCAAGTACCTTATACTAACATCTCCCAAAATTTCTTCATCTTACAAACCTGTAAGCTCCTTGATGTTGTGAAGCTTAATTTTACCAGCACAGTGTTTTATAGGTCACTGATGTTTAGTACATATTTAATTAGATCTCTCTATAGAGAATATCCAGAAGTTCTCAATCATTCTTTAGCTGATTTTAGAATATGAATTACCCTAAAGGGTATAAAAATGCCAGAGTCACTATGCATCTGGTGAACTGGTTAAATTACTCCTGATGTTATATAACTTATAGACAGACTACACAGAACTTTCAATTTTTTGTCCAGTTTTAAATATATATATTTAAAACCACCATTCACACACACACACTTTATTATAAGAGCAGTTTTAGGTTCCCAGCAAAACTGAGCCAAAGGTATGGAAATCTTTTACAGACTGAATTTTTTGCAGAATACCTTTGAGCACTAATCTAGAAAAAGGAAAACATCTGTTCTATCTTGAAGCCAGTCATGCTTACAGTTTTTATATAACATGAATCTCATAAAAAAGATCTTGTTTTACCACTTAGTAAAATGTATTTCCTATGTTAAAATACAGTAGCTAAAGGGTAAAGCCTTCATTTCTCTCAAGAGAGCATGTTAAGAGAAAGTGATTATTATGGTAAAGCTAAAAGTATAGAAAACCTACTTTGAGGTATAAGATATAACATATAATGCTAATCAGAAAATCAAATAAAATAAGTTTTAAAATAAAGCTACTAAACAATTGTTGAGAATTTGGGGCAGTAGATCATGTCTAAAAATAATAAAACATTTTATATTAGTGTCATAAATTTTAAGACCTAGGGATATATATATTTTATATTTTAATATCTCTGAAAATGATAGGTTTCTTATAGTTGATGATTCATTAATAATTAGATGCATTTTTTTATTTCTTGGTGGCACATAAAATAATAGCTTATTTTATCATAGATTGCAACTTAGACCCCATGAAATATGGTAAATATATGAAACATTTTAAGGTTCGTAGCAAAAATGATTTTACAACTGATATCATGATTGCATTCAGGAGTCATTCATTTTCAAAACATTTAACTTGATACTGTATTATGAAATATATATAATTTATATGATAAAATGGAATTGTCAATAATCCATTTATAACACTATTCCTATACACACACACACACTCACACACACACATATATATAACATCCCAGGAAACATTAGCACTAAAGCAATTCTAGAGAAGAAGATTCATTGTGGAAAGTAAAAGGCTATAAATATTCTCCAGTGGTAAGAGGGGTGGAGAAAGAAATGTGCACTGGGTTTTTCCTTACAGTAATTATTAGAAGTTTGTGAACATGAGATTGAAATTAAAAAGGAGATATTTGGCAGACAGAAATGTTTGAGTAGGGAGATTCAGGAGACAGTGGACTTTTGCTGTGGTTCAGATCTAAGGTAGTAAGGACCTGGAACAAGAGCTAGAGGTGAGCATGAAAAGAAATTAGTGGAACAGATATTTGAAAAAAAAACTTTGTAGGATTTAAAACTAGGAAATTATATTAAGATATTGTAACGTATTTGACAAGGTGGTCAAAGTATATTTTTAGAATCTTTCCTGTTTTGCCATGTTTTCATCACATTACACAGCAAAATCCTCATTAAGCTTCCTGGGGTGAAAACACACACACACACACATATATGTATGTATATGGATTTGTAAAAGATATCTCAACATTCTTTATTTGGAATTATGCTACAATTTTAAAGATACAAGTATTATTCAATGATGAATTCATAACAAAACAATTTATGACTTGTGAGAAAAATTTAGAGTAAGTATAAGACAAAATTGTGTCTAATCTGGGAGCTAAAAGTGCTGTATGTGTTACACAAAGTTGAGAAAGCAAACTCAAGACTTGTGTAATGTCCTCAAACTGGGATTAATGGTGAAATAAGATTGAAACAGAAAAAAAGATTTACAAAATATACCTGCTTCAATATTATTTCTATTGCCAAAATGAGATTTATTAAAATGTTTAGTGATGGGTAATTGGTTAAAAATCGCATCCTCTCAATAAAATGGTAAATTCAATGTTCATGAACAAATGGTCAAATCAGAATTAATACTAAAATTCATTTTCATTGTTTTAGTCAAGTTTGACTAGTTTATGCTCTGGTAACAACCCCCAAATCTTTGTAAATTAAAACAAAAAGAATGGGTTTTTTGCTTGCACTATATGTTAATCTTGACATATGTGTTCTTTTCTCTGATGAGTTCACTCATGGAGATAGATTGACTCCTTTTCATGAACAGTGACTGTCATTGCAATTGGAGAGAGCAAGAAGAACCATGAGTTGGCTCCTAAGAACCTGTATGGAAATGACACCTATCAAATCCACACATAGCTCCTGACTCGAATCAGAACAGAGTTAGGGCACAGTTGGCTTTCCAGTCCATTCTCACTAATAGCAAACCTCCTGTATTCATATAAGTCCCACAGAGCAGATGGCTTTCTCTAGGTTTGTTATATAAATGGGCTAAAGATGGCTCATGCATATTGGTCCCTATGTTGTTTATTTCTTCACAGCAGGCTTGGACTGTTAGCTCAAAGCCTACCAGCACCAAACTCAAATTTCTACCCATCCAACTGCTTTAAATATAGCCCAATTAGACTATTTTTGTTGACTTAAAACCTGCCTGCTTTTCATATCCTGTGAAACTGCACCCAACATCTGCTAACCATAGGTTAAATCAATTCTATAGCTACAAAAGATCCCAAACTGTTAGGTAATGAATTAGACATGGGTGGCTGGGGTGGGGCCTGCCCTGGGGTCCTGAAGGGGGCCAGACCAACACTATCTTCAGGCAGCTTCTCTATGGGCCGTCCAGCAACCAGAAGACCACCAGAGGGCAGCTTTGGAACTAGCGTGTTCTTGGCACCAGCATATAAGAAGACAACATGACCTCAGTGCGACCCTACTAGGGCACTGAACTAATTACAATAAAAGTTGCATTGCTGTTTGACACCCTCCTCTCAATGGGTTTTTCTGTATGCATTATGGTAAAGACATGGGCAGAAGAAATATATAACCCTTTTCTGTCAATTATCCTTGGATGCAAATGAAAGCCCCCACACAGAAAGTCCCTCATTTAAACTAAATGACCCAGGGAATTAGGGGTCATTGTCTCTCTGGACTGGCCTGCTCCTCACTTGGAGTCTATTTTCAATAAATCCCACTTTGCTTTACTTTTGATTTGTTAGCCTTAAATTCTTTTCTGAGCTGACAAGAAGAACCAAGATCCAAACAGGTAGAGGTTCAAGCTGGTAACCCCAGTTGGTAACATCTTTGGTGCCATGACTCAGATTGTACAAATTGTAAGTCCCTGGACATGAGGCTGGGGAAAAGGGCTGCTTTACTTTTGCTTCTTCTCCAGGATCAGGAGGACAAGTCAGTAATTCTAGTTAAAAGGGGATGACTGCCTGCAAGTGGAAAACCATAGTAACCCTGAGCCCCTGGCTATGAACTGATGCCAAAGACAGGAGGCACACCTGCCCTACAGCTTTCGCAAGCAGACACTCTAAGATGATTGAGGGTCATCATGGAGGTGTTGGAGGGTCTCCCCTTGTGAAGTGCATGGGCCTCATAGGGACTCCAGAATACAATTGTAATTAAACTTTGACCCATCAGGGGGTGCATATAAGATTTGGTCACCCAGCACTCCAGGTCTTCAAGGTTGTTTTAGACAGCCCTTGAGAGAAACTGAGACATGTAAAAGGAGTGAGGATGACCAGCATGTGTCAGGGTCTCTGGGAGCCTTCTCCACAAGCAACACACTCTGACCCACCACAGTCATCCTCAAGAGTTCTGCTGGCAGTCATGACCCCCATGCCCACATTCTTGGTGTATGATTTTAGCATATGTGCATTGTTACGATTTAATACACTGCCTCATCTGCCCAACCAGATTGCTTGACCTACACTCTTGTTTGCCTCTTTGCTACTGTTGTATCCAGGAACATTGTTGCATTTGTTGCTGGGTTCAAAACTGTACAGAAACTCAATTAGACAGAAATTACTTTCTAGGAGAGAAAATAGAACTTCCTCTCCTTACCTGTGCCCTAGAATATTGTAGGGAACATTACTGGCTTAACTCTTTAAATTGGCACCTGATACCCTATATCTGGAGATGGTTTATGCCCAACTCTTTGCAGGAAAGAATAGAGGATCTAATACTAAAGCTCTTCATCTGGCTTTTTAGAGCCTCCCAGAGGAGCCCACTAAAGTGCATTCCTTCCATCCAACAGATACAGGCTACCTAGGTAACTGGAGCTTTTTACTCCACTCTTACTAGACTACTAATTTCTGACCTCATAACCTTAAAATCCTTTTCTCAATATCTGGAATGAGCCAACTGTAGAAGGGATAAGAGAGATGCCTAATTTGTAACTATTGGAATATTTTGGAATGACCCCCTGGTCCTTTTTACTTACTTTTCTACTCAGCCCTGGAAGTTTTCCACATCTATTTAGGCATTTATGTTGTATGGAACTCCAAAGGATCTGGGCAGATAATATTCATACACCAACTCTAAAATAGGAAATCTTATCTGTCCCCTTCCAGCTAGACCTACTGGGTAAATCTTTTTGTCTATCACCTACAAAATTTCTCAGAGTTTAATGGGGTCAAGCCTTTACAGCACTTGTCAGGAAGTACTGTGGTAGAATTTCTACAGTATCATGGATTATGATAGGCACAGCATTCCCACAATCTGGGCAGTGTAAGAGCTCTCAGAGCAGGGGTCCACTCTGTCAGAGTAGATCTTAGAGGGGTTCAGCAGAAATGGCATAGACATCATCAAAGGAACAGGAGACACACAGACCACAAGATATTATGCAGAAGTCCAAGATATAAGACACTTAGGAGGTAAAGGGCACCTTAAATTTACCTTAAACCACTAGTCCTTCCATTTACAGGCTAGTACCTTATTTAAATTAATAACCTTTTAGCAAAACTCTCCTTTATCTGTTAAACCCCTTTACTGTGTTATCTCCTCTGGACACACTAGCTCAGATTATTTTCCTTTTCTGCTCCTTTGCCCTGGTTGAGCAGACTTGACTGCTCCTGAATTCCTAGGCATATCTCACCCCAACCAGGCCTGCAGAGACACCCATCACTCAGTGAGGTTTCACTTCCCCTCTGCTAAGATTATGGTGAGGATATGTGGTGCACTTTGTCTCTCCTCATCCCTGCTAGATGGCCGAGATGTCAGATGCTAGCCCGCGAGTGCCTGAGACACCAGGCTCTGGAATTGATCCCGGGACACTGGACTCTAATTCCTAACCTCCAGATTGGAAATCAGCAATCTATACTGGATGGGAATCCCCTGGCTTGTATCTTGGCTAACTAGGCACAATTTGACCCCACAGATTACACAAGAAAAGAATAATTTCCTGTTGTAATTCAGTCTGGCCACAGTATAAGCTCCTAATGGGGAGTCATGGCCTCAAAATGGGAGCATTAATCACAACGCCACACTTTAATTGGCTCTTTTCTGTAAGCAACAGGGCAAATGGTCAGAAATCCCTTATGTCCAAACATTTTTCCTGTACGAGAACAGGAGGATCTCCTCCAGAAATGTAAATTTACTACCTTTGCTGTATTACAGCCAAACAAAGACTCTATCTCTCAACCCTGCACTAACTGTCCACAGAATTCGCCCAGCAGCACCCCCATGTCTATGAGAAGAACTGAGGTCCCAGCTGATAACCCCAGTTAGTAACAAAACCACTACTGTTCCTTAGAGCTCTATGATTTAGAGCTTCCTCACCTTGTGACAAGGACATTTCCCAGACAGGCAAATTTGTCTCAGATCCCCCTTCCCTCAGGGAGTTTTCTTCCCTACTTGTCCTTCTATAAATTTATGACACTTGAATATAATTTTTATTACATTTGAAAAAAGAAGTTGTGATTGTTTGGGTTAGTAAACTCTTTTAAAGTTAACATTTACTGAGTATTTACTTACCCAGAAACAGTTATAAAAGCAACTTTACATGGTAGATACCCAATTTTATGGTTAAAGTAACATAGGTCGAAAAATGTTATATAACTTTTCTAATGTCAACATTGCTGTTAATTGATGTAAATTTGATTCCAAACTAGGCCTTTCAAACTCCAAAGCCTTGGCTGTTATTACTATGTTATCCTGTCTCAAATCATAATAAAAATAAAGTTTGAAATTCTAATTAGTTGCAATGTAATAGCTTACTAAGATAAAAACTAAAAATGTCTTTTGAATTACAGAAAGAAACTAGAAAATCAAGTAGAAATTAATGATTGATCAATATTGTCATTCATGTCACATGTATTTCAGTCATGAATATATATATGAACTATATTATTATATGTATTCTTAATTTTAATCTTATTTAAATTTATTTCACAAGTATATAAAGCTCCAAATTAAACACATTTATTTGAAAGAATAGTAGATAAATATGATGTTGCATTACAACATCAGTGATATAGAAGAATCATACATAGAAATAGAACTGTGTTAAACTGCTGGTTTCACCAGACAGCCATCACTATGTACTTGCGTGGCATTGCTACTAAAGGCAATCTCTGTAGAGTGAATAGTGGTTAATGTACCACTAAGAAATAGCAATCTGCCTTACATTCAGGCAATTATTTCTGTTCTGTGCGACCTTGGTAGAAAATTCAGCACTTCCAATCAGTGTGACTATAAAGCCATTCATATTTTTTTTGTTTCACTGAGAAAGTTGAAATTATTGAGCTCATGGAGGAGTAACTAATTTTTTTGGAAGCTTTGACATTGGACAAGAGGATCAGAATTGATCTTAACTCAATTTTAAAAGATCATTATTTTTTAACATTTGAATAATTATAGTTTTAAAGTTCAGATGTGAGAATGTTTTCATATCTGAAAACAGTTGGTGCCTTAGACCTTAATCATATTTTAACATTAAAATTATTAAAATAGTAAAATTCAAAGACCAAAAGCCATTTATAATAATTATTATTTCTGTATTAATTAGTGTATAATAATTATATTTAGATAAATAAAAGAAAAATAGATAAAACAGAACCCATACCTTATTCCTTGTGTTATGTACATAAAAATAAACAAGTAGTCATACGGAAATTTCTGTGTGAAATTCTGAAGCCAGAGGTCCTTGAAATACTCACTTCTTGATTAGCTACTAGAGTCCAAAGTTATTTGTAATGTTACACTGTTTCAAATTAATACACTTAATTTATTTAAAAATGTCTTTTGCAAAATTAACCTATATAAATGTAAGTTGAATGGATTGGTACAAATATGTTCACACCTGGCTTCGTAGATGTACTGTACTTTGATATTTCCTAGCCAGTTTTTGTGAGCACATGGGTCATTTCTGCTTTTACATACTGTGTAGCTAAAACTTATACCCAATGTTTTTGAGTTTTCTGGCTGTAATGGGAAGAATATTTTTGGTAACCCCCCTTGCTGCATCTTTATTTCTCAACTGGTTTCTTTGCCCATTATTCACAATTTGGGATCTGTAAAAGAAACAGCGATTCTCATGTGGTACTGGGCAGGAGATGTGATATAGGAGAAATTCCTGCAGGAAATTGGGTAGGAAGCCTGATACTCCAAATAGGATTGTGAAAAAGAGATTAGGGATGTGGAAGATGGGGGGACAAATAATCAGATACTTGTGTGTGGATCTCTACTTCAAAGTCAAGTGTCTTATTAAATAGATTAAAGGGAAAACAAAACCAGAACACTTTCCCAATTCCTGTTTAGAAACTAGCAATGTTGCTCTGCTGGGGAAACTGAATAGTAGTAACACAGGGATGTCCAAAGCAAGTGAGACTCAGAACTCTGACTCTCCACAGCCACCTAAACAATCAGAAATAGCCACAGCCAAGGTAGACCAGAAGGTGCTAAGAGAACTAAAGGCTGATTCACTAGGGGCTTGAAGTGGTAACAAAGAGACTTTTCTTTTGCAAATAGTTATGAATGGGTACAGCAGCAATGAGTGAGGACACATTGACCCTAAAAGCATTTAAGGATGTTTTCACGGCAGTCCCCAGGCTCCTACAGAAAACAGCATGGACACTGTGTATGTAGATCATAGCTCCCATTCTCTCCCCTAGTCATGAAATCATTTAAGCTACCTGCTCCTACAAATACAATTAGGTGTTATTTTGAAGAGGAGCAATCTGGTAGGAGTGAAAGATATAATTGAAGACTATGTATTTATCTTAAAGAGCTGAAGTATCCAGAAGAGCTGACTGTTTAAATTAGAAAATGCTTCACCTGGTGGGGGTGGCTCAGTCATTGAGTATCAACCTAGAATTCAAGAGATCTAGGTTCGATTCCCGGTCAGGGCACATGCCCGGGTTTGTGGGCTGGATCCCCAGTGCGGAGCGTGCAAGAGGCAGCTGATCAGTGACTCTCTCATCATTGATGTTTCTATCTCTCTCTCTCCCTTCCTCTCTCTGAAATCAGTAAAGATATGTTTTTTAAAAAATAAAAATAAACAAACTACAAATGCTTTAATTCCTCAACTATTCAAGTTGAAAGACTTTCTCCTCTAATACCTAGTAAGGTCTGTACTTATTTATAAGATTTAAATTTTTATAAAATACAAAGTGTTACATTTTCTTTGTTCATTTTAGTAGTAGTGAATAAATATTTTCATGTTAGTATAAATATAGGCTAATTTATACATCATTATATATGTATGTGTATATATACATCATTATTTTGTTTTTTGTTTTAATATGTATATGCATATTTACATTTAATGTATGTTTATATTGCTAAAAAGTGCCAAATAGAAATAATACAAGTAGTGGTAAGCTGGTTGTTGCTTTTCGTTGAAACTTCTATAACTGAGCAACAAATATATTTATCTCCCTTGGTTTCTAGGTTGTAAACTTCCATTTCCTCTTATATATATTACCTTGATACCAGCCTGTCAAATAAATTTAGTTACTCTCAGCAGTGATCTCATAGGACACTGCACATACACAATATTTAGGCTTAATTTATATTTTGGATTGGAAATTTTAGCCTGTACTATCCACTGGGACAGTGGCTCCCATACTTTACTTTTTTGTGAATTTCTGCCCATGATGTAATGGTTGTCACATGATAGATACTAAATATATATTTGTTAGGTATTGAATAAATGTAAATCTAGAAAAAACAAAGCCGGAACTAACTGAATTATTTAAAATATTTTTTTCCAATTTTTGAATAATTTTCAAAGTGCTTTACTTTAGTTATTTTTATTAAAATCTCCTACCAATAACATAATTTCATGTTCATTTACCCAAATATTCCAACTGACTTTAGAAATATGAATCCAATTACTTTATGTGATTAACAAAAGCAACAAATTGGTGTTTTGAGGATATGCACTCGATTGTAAACTGGAAGTGTTGTCTGAAAATAGACATAATTATACCGCATCATTATTACACTGCCATTAAAGATTACTTTAGAATATAATTAACCAGAAAGATGATGCATATAATGCATGAATCATCTTTGTATTTGGTTTGTATCTACAAAGGAAATAGAAATTTAATAAATACTTTAAGTTAATGAGAGCTTCCCTGAATTCCTGTGCTCTTTCTCTGACTGATTTAAAGTTCAGCTGCATCAAGCACCATCTTTTCATTTTGTACGAATCCTCAGTTTGTGGCATTTCTGAATTAAGAAATTAGATGAGAATTTTATATTATTTAAAACAATATTTTAAAACATGTTAAGCTTCAGTTTCAGTTGCTTAAAAGTAAGAATTGTCATTCTCCGCTGCTTACTATGATGCATACAATTTATGACACATTCAATAGATTAGGAGATTGAATACACAGAGGATTTTAAATAAAATAAATTCTATTTTAATTAAAATTGAAGTACTGAGTTGAATTTTAGAGCAACTGAGTTGAATTTTAGAGCAACTGAATAACTAGTAGAGTGTAATTTGGAGATCACAATGGAAAATTCAGGACTTATTAGAGTTATAAGGTACTATATAAAAAGTTTTGAGAAGAGCACCACTTTAGAGCTGTGAATGAGAGTCCACTTCAGTCCTTCAGTTTCCTGGTCTATTAAGTAGGTACATTAAACAAAGAATACCTGTGAACTACTCTGCAGCTTTTACAATTTTATGCAATTTATGGAAAAATGATGAAATCTTATAGTGTGCCAAAGCATAGAGTATTAAAAATAAACATGCAAAAATCCCCCCCAGACCTGCTTTATCTTTTAAGAAAGAAGGGCCCCATCTTGTTTATTCTTTATAATTTGTAGAAGTTAAGGAAAGTGAATTAGTTAACAAATTTGCATACACTATATTTTTAGAATTAATGAGCTATTTAGCAATTAATTTAGAGGAAAATTCCATTAATAACTGACTTAAACAAATTATTTGTACATATTAGAATTTGAAGGATGACAAATTCTGTTTATAATTTAAGTAGGAAATAAAAATTATAATTAGAAGTCATGTCTTTAAAGACTCAATATTTTCCTGTGCTCTGTGGTCATAAAGACTTCAGGAAAAATACCCCATTGATTTTTTCCCCCATTATAAAAGTAATGTATTCTCCTTATAACTAGTCAAAATTTCATGGTACATAAAGAAAAAAAAATCACATAATTTAGTAAATACTGACATGGAATAAATCCCTGACATTCTCTCTCCCATATTCTTCTTTGAAACAATATAATACAGATGAAATTCAAGCCTTAGGACTGTGATTCATTTCTCTTTTAATTACTGGTTACAAGTAGAGAAAAGGGGAGGTTTTTCCTATGTAAAGGAAGAATTCAGGTGACCTAATTTTAGACCTGGTCTAATATCTTCATAAGCAATATGATAACTGATCTCATGGTATACAGACCAACGATATCTGCTAGGCAGCAGTCCTCATACATGGAATGTTTTGAGTAGGATGTCCTTAGTTTAGGGTTATTTATGATAACCAACCCTAAGGCCCCTCGATTAAGGGGACATGGGTCTCTGACAAATGTCATGTAAGGTATGTGAACATGTAGATATAAAATGGACAAGTTCCTTTGCTGAATTCTCCCCAGTTTGAGAGATGACCTGCAATTCTGATTTGAGATAGCTCTTACTTTGAGCTATAGATTGTGATATAGGAGGGAAGGAGAATGTGATCTGGGGAGCCACATGAGATGTCTTAGACTTTTCTTCACTTCATCTGTGCTTCTTGCATTCTTATATCCTTGAACTTCTTATAAAGCTTGATACTGTGTAAGTCTGATTTGACAATCTAATGCTTGTGTTCACTTGTATAAGCTAAAACAAACTGAGATAAACTAAAGTAACAAAATATTAATTTTATGCAGTTCTCCATGGTATAAAGGGTGCGTAGGATATCATTTTTTCTGCTCCTGTTAGGCCAGTAGAAAGGGAAAGAATGTTTTTCTCTACGACTTGGATGAAAACATGTAATTTCATGACTGTCTAAAGGAGATTGACAATTGGAAATCTATGGGCAATTTTCATAAATGGGGTGATCTTGTTCATGGCTTTGATCCTTGGATGAAGGTATAATCATGCTGATATTGATGGAACTGGGAATGTATGGTGTGAGCCAGAGCTGTTGATGTATGATGATTCCTTCCAGTGCATATGCTTAGAAATAGGGCCATTTGAAATACTATCCTTAGACCCTGACTTAGATTGTACAATTTGGGTGGCCTCATTCAGGCCCTCTATTGGTTGACTGTCATTTCAGGACCAAGGGGGTCAATTCATCTGAATTCATATTCTTGTTTCTAAACCACACATTATTAGTACTTCCTGCCTAATGACCTTGAACTTATTCCAGAGACTTATATTGGCTGATTCCTGGATCTGTTCTTCCAAATATGGACTATATAGCTGGTGTGCACACCTTAGGCTTAAGAGTTTATGGGTTGTATATAAGTCATGGCTATGTAGGCAGGGCTGAACCTCAGCAAGCATGTGGTTTCTCAAGACTCAGAGTGGAACTAGATGCAAAAATAGAGAAGATAGGCCAGGGACCAGAGATTGGTGGTAGAACTATATAGAATTACAAAACTCTAAATTTAATATGACTACCTATCTATGTCAAAATTAAGAGAATGGTCCAGCTGACATGGCTCAGTGGTTGATCATTCACTTATGAATCAGGAGGTCTCTGTTCAATTCCCAGTCAGGGCACATCTATGGGTTGCTGGCTTGATCCCCAGTAGAGGGCATGCAGGAGGCAGCAGATCAAAAACTCTCATCATTGATGTTTCTGTCTCTCTCCCTCTCCCTTCCTCTCTGAAATCAATAGAAACATATTTTTAAAAATTAAGAGAATAGAACATATATTAATTTTTTTTAAACTACAGAAATATCCCACACACCCTTGTACCCACACATTCATAGCTTTCCACTATCAATAGCCCCCACCAGAATAGTACATTTGCTACTATTGATAAACTAATTGATATACATATTATCATCTAGAGTTTATGGTTTACATTAAGGTTCACTCTTGGTGTTGTATGTTCTATGGGTTTTGACAAATTTCTAATGTCATATATCCCCCATTATAGTATCATATATAGTAGAGTCATTTTATTGGCCTAAAAATTCTCTGTGCTCCACCTATTCTTCTCTTCATTCCCCTGATCTCTGGCATCTATTGATCTTTTTATTGTCTCCAAATTTTTCCCTTTCCAGAATGTGATATAGTTGAAATTATAGAGTATGTAGCATTTCATGATTGGCTTTTTTCACTTAATAATATACATTTTAACTTTTCTGCATGCATTTTTATAGCTTGATAGCTTGTTTCTTTTAAGCACTGAATTATTTTCCATTGTCTGGATATACCACAGTTTATTTATCCATTCACATACTGAAGGATATCTTGGTTGCTTCTAAGTTTTGGCAGTTATGAATCAAGCTGACGTATCAGTGTGCAGATTTTACTGCATACTGATATAGGTTTTCAACTCCTTTGTTTAGATACTAAGAAACAAGGTTGCTGGATCATATGATAAGAGTATTTACATTTCTAGGAAACCACCAAACTATCTTCCAAAGTAGATGTATCATTTTGTATTTTCACCAGCAATGAATGAGAGAGTTCTTGTTGTTCCACATCATCACTAGCACCTGATGTGCATGTTCTGAATTTTGACCTTTCTAATTGGTATTTTATTGTTTTAATTTGCATTTCCTTAATGACATATGATATGGAGCATTCCTTCATATACTTATTTGCCATCTGTATATTTTCTCTGGTGAGATGTCTGTTCAGGTCTTTGGTTCATTTCTTTTTTTTTTTTTTTTGTGTTGTTTTCTTACTGAGTTTTTAAGCTTCTCTATATTTTGGATAACTGTTGTTTATAAGATATGTCTTTTTTCTTCTTCTTTCTCCTATAAGATATGTCTTTTGTAAGTATTTTATTTCAGTCTGCGGTTTGTCTTTTCATTCTTTTGACAATGCTTTTCACAGAGCAGAAGTTTTTAATTTTAAAGAATTACAGCTTATAAATTCTTTCTTTCATAAATTGTGACATTGTTATTGAATCAAAAAAGTCATTGTTGCCCTGGCCAGTATGTGTTCTTTGTAGAACATCAGCCGTTGAAAGGTCATGGTTCAAAGGCTCACAGGTTCGATTCCAGGTCAAGGGCATGTACCTGGGTTGCAGGTTTTTTCCCAGGTCCAGGTCAGGGTGTATGGGGTAGGCAACCAATCGATGTGCCTCTCTCACATCTATATTCCTCTCTCTCTCTCTCTCTCCACCCCTCCCTTCAGCTATTTATAAAAATAAATGGAAAAAATATCCACAGGTGAGGATTAACAACAACAAAAAAGTCATTGCCAAATCCAAAGTCACCTAGATTTTCTCCTGTTATCTTCTAGAAGTTTTATAGTTTTATATTTTACATTTAAGTCTGTGATTCATTTTTAGTTAATTTTGTGAGGAGTGGAAGGTGTCTAGTGAGGTTCATTTTTTTATTTGTTTGTTTGTTTTGCATATGGATGTTCTGCTGTCCCAACATCATTTGTTGAAAAGATTATCTTTTCTCCATTGTTTTGCCTTTGTCAAAGATCAGTTGACTATATTTATGGGGGTCTATTTATGGGCTCTCTGTTCTATTCCATTGATTTATTGGTCTATTATTTAGATAATATCACATTTATTAATCTTTGGTAAGCATTATCATGACTTTTAAATATTTAGATATGTTTTATGTATATCTCCATTTGCTGTCCTCTTGTCCAAGGCACAACAAATATTGATGCAGGTCTTCCACACTTTAATCCAAAATTATCTCGGATAAGCCCTGGCCATGTAGCTCAGTGAATGAGTGTCCTACCAATATGCTAAGATTGCGGGTTCCATCTCTGCTCAGGGCACATACAAGAAGCAACCAATGAGTACATAAATAAGTATAATAGCAAATCAATCTCTCTCTCTCTGCCACCTTCCCTTTCTCCCTCTCCTTTCTTTTCTCTCTCTCTAAAAAAAATTTTTAAAAAAAAATCAATAAATAATATCTGGGATAAAATTTAAAAGAATATGACAGTTTATTTCTGTACCAAAGTAACATCTTTTTATGTGGTTCCTCACCTACTTGTGTGCCACTGTTATAAACTCTTCTTACCTAAACAATAAAGTGTTGATTTTATATATGACAATTAATAGGCTAATAAATATTAAAAGCGTCCTTATGGAAACTGCAATGACCAAGCATAGTTAGCTAAGGGCATCCAAAATTTGCTCAAAATTGGAATTATTCTGTATACAATTGATTAAATCAAATTAAAGAAAAAAATATGCATGCTTATATTGATGCAAAACAGTTTTATATACAACTTTTAAATAAATCTAAAGAGAAAAAATATGCTAAAAATTTACTAAATATGGTTTGTATCAAAAATAAAGTACAACAATCATACTGAATGCTAAAGTAATATATAAATTTAATATTAGTAACAATTAAGAAAAATATTTCTATTATAAACACTGTTTTAAAACATTTTTTAGAAGTGCTAGTGCCTTCAATAAAATCTGAAAATAAAATTAGTAAGTCTTTAAAATTGAACTAAATTTATTTTAGTTGCAGCTGATCCGTAAGGTACAAAATACATATGGAAGTTCAACTGATTGAAATTGAAGGTGCCTGGAGTAAAAGTAGAAAAGTAATAGCTTTTTAAAGCAATAACTAATCTTACTTGATTATATAACAGATATATGATTTATTCAATTTGACAAAATTTAAATTCTAATCAATTAGGTTTTGGGCCATGTCACTATTAGTTTAAAAATATCTTTGATTAGTAGTATGATAAGAGTTTTTAAAATGGTAAATGTACATTGAAGTTTATGAAATATTTTTGCTGTAATTCTGTAAATGATATTTTTAAACTAATATTTTTATGATTGAATTATTTTAAGAGATATTCTATTATTGAACTTTATCAGGTTCCTTGGAAAAACTGTTTGTTTATAATATTTTTTATATTTATAATAATTTTATAAATAATGTTAGTTTCTAATTTTTCTTTCTTGTTACTATTCTATTGGATTCATATAATAAGTTAGGAGTGTTTCCATTTTTCCTAGTCATGGAAGAGATTAACAATAAAATCATAATTTTTTTTTTTTTTTTCGTGTTTCATAGAACTGTTCTATAGAAAGAAAATGAAAATCTGTTTTCTTTTGTTTTATTTTTATTTGTTTTATAGTTATTGATCCAGTCAGGCTTTCTCTTTCTACTTGAGACAGTCTTAGAAGGTTGCATTTTTCAGAAAATTGTTCAGTTCCTCTTCATTTAAAATTTATTGGCATTTTTATATTATGTTTTTTATTATCCTGTTAATGTCTCCTATAGCTCTAATTATAGCTTTCTACTCCTAATATTGTCTATATCTTAATTTTTTCCTTAAAAATTCTGTGAGAGGTTTGTTTTTTTTATTTTTATAGTTTTACTTTATATTTAATTTCAGTTTAATATTCACATAAGAAAATGCTCATATAATAATTACATAACAGTTATTTTTTCACAAACTGGACACACCTAGATAACACACCCAGATTGTGAAATAGAATATTCCTCAGACTCTAAAGGCCCCTCATGAAATAGTCTTCACAGCCACCCTAAGTATGCCCTATGTAGACTTCTAATAACATAGTTTTTATCATTTTGGTATTTCCTGTGAATTCTCGACTTCTATTGATGAACATTTATATTAGGATTTTGAAATCCATCCACATCATTTTATTTCATTTTAGATCATTTATTTACCTTGTTGGGTAGTATTTCATTGAACATAATAATTATTCATCCATCCTACACCTGATGAGCTTTGGATGGTTTTCAGTTTGGGGAGATTAACATATGAACATATGAGCCTGTCAATGAAATTTTGTTTGAAGCACATCAGTTGGTTATATTTCTAAGAGTGGCATTTTTGGGGCATAGGGTATGCATATATTCTGTTTTAGTAGATACTGACAAACACTTGTCTAAAATGTTTGCCAAATTAAACATCTCATTACCACCACCATCACCACCACCATCAACAACAGTATATAAAAGTTCCTTTAACCTAAGTTCTTTCCAGCACTTGGTATTCTCCATTATTTTTCACTTTAATCATTCTTGTATGTGGTATTATATCCTTGTAGTATTAAGTTACTACATTTGTTTGATGTTCAATATATATTTACTGTTACGTTTCTAAGTTATGAACTTACTTTTTCTCTTTACCCATAAGCCCCTCCTAGTAACTTTTGCCAGTTACTTTCCCTCTTAATTTCCTAGTGTGTAAAATAAGTACATCAAACAGAAAGACTTCTAAGTTACATTCAGTTTTAAACATCATATTCAATCTATATGAAAAAATTGAATTCTTATGGTGTGCCAAAATGGTGTTACTAATCAAATTGTAGATACTAGATATGTAAAATTAATGAGCTATTTGGCAGTTGATTTAGAAAAAGAGTCTGTTCATTATTGACTTCAGTGGGTTGTTTTTAGCTTTAAGATTTTGAAAGATGAAAATTCCATTTATCATTTAAATAGAGAAGAAAAATATAATAGGAAATCATATTTTTAAAGAGTCAATATCTTCATGTTTACATCAATATTGAAGTTCAGTATTGAGAGACTTAAAATATACATACTTAACTTTTCCCAATTCTATTTATACATACAATGTGAGATATATTCTTATATATCAGTATACAGTAGTAACCTTTTATCCATAGTAGGTTTCAAAACCCTTAGTGGATGTTTGACACTGCAGATATTACCAAACCTATATATAATATGTTTTTCCTGTAAACACATGCCTTTTCCTTTAAAAGAAGTGCTTTACGGATTCTCTTTGGCATATCCAAATTGCCCCCATCATTGCTCTTGAGCCTGCAGGTCATATTATGTTATATAAGGGCTACTTAACACAAGCACTGCGATGCCTCAACAGTCCATCTGATACTTGAGAAAACTATTAAGTGATTAATGGGAAGGTAGAGTATACAACATAGACATGCTGAGTTCACATCTTGTGTAGGATGGAACAAGATGGTACAAGATTGCATCATAATTTAAAATTATGAATTGTTTGGTTTTAGTATTTTCTATTTAACAGTTTTGGACCATGGCTGATCGTAACTGAAACCACAGAGAGCAAATTCCCAGATAAGGGATGACTACTGTACTTGATGAATTTGAAGGGACATTCATTATGTAAAAAGATAAATTAGCTGATTAATGCCAAAAGAGGAAAGAAAATGTGAAATAAAGTTATTGGATACTAAGAGATACAAAACTAAGACTTTAAAATGAAGTGGTGGGCAAATATGATAGAAAGAATTATTTGACAAAAATAATCTGAAGCACGTACAGCTGCTATCAATATGAAATCCAAATTATAGATGTGCAGTAAAGAGTTAACTAAGCAGGCCTGGGTTATGCAGGCCTGGGTTATTCAAACCCTGTATATTTCAACGACTGAAACTCACAGCTCTTAGCCTTGGAATGTTCTGCCTGACAATACTGTTTTGTTGTTTTTTTCCTGTTCTTTTATTTTTTTAATTTTTTTAAAAAAATATATCTTTATTGATTTCAGAGAGAGGAAAGGAGAGGGAGAGAAAGAGAGATAGAAACATCAATGATGAGAGAGTCATTGATCAAGCCCACAACCCAGGCATGTGCCCTGACCGGGAATCGAACCCCGATCGCCTGGATCCTAGGTCGACGCTCAACTGCTGAGCCACGCCAGGCCCGGCTCTTGTTCTTTTAAAAGAAACTTTAATTTATTGGGATGATATTGGTTAATAAAATTAACCAATGGATTTCAGGTATACAATTCTATAATACATCATCTGTATATTGTATTCCGCCTAAAGTTAAGTATCCCGTCACTACTTATACCCATTTTACCTTTTTCTGCCTCCCTTACCACATTTTCCCTCTGGTAATCACCATACTGTGGAAAGCAGTATGGAGTTACCTCAAAAAATTAGAAATGGAACTGCTCTATGACCCAGCAATTCTACTTCTGGGAATATCCAAAGAAACCCAAAACAATAATTCGAAAGAATATATGCACCCTTACATTCACTGTAGCATTGTTTACAATAGCCAAGATTTGTAAGCAACCCAAGTGCCCACCAGTAGATGAGTGGATTAGAAAGATGTGGTACATTTACACAATGGAATAGTAAGTACTAGGCTGTAAAAAAGAAGGAAACCTTACTCTTTGCAACAGCATGGGTGGATTGGAGAGCATTATGCTAAGTAAAATAAGCTGGTCAGAGAAAGACAAGTGCCATTTGATGTCACTTATGTATAGAATCTAGTGAAGGGATTTAATAACAGTGTTTTGTATGTTTGAGGACTTGGGCCAAGCAAGATGGTTAATGCTAATAATGTAATTAATGGTGAATACTTATTTTTGTTTGCTCAAGCTTTGTGTCAAGCTGTGTTAGCTTGACCCCTTCCACTCTCAGTCAAACAATGTTAACTTGACTGTCTAGGAGAATGGCTGGTGTTCTGTGGTTGGCAATACTTCATACATTGTCACACATTGCTTCTGGGAGAAATAAACACCATCTCTCTGAGTCCATAGGTTTGTTCTTGATTACTCCTTCACTTCACCCATACACCTTTACCCTTTTTTAAATTTTAATCTGTATTATTTTTTGCTGTAATAAACCATAATTATGAATATAACAGTTTTTCTGATTCCTGTTAGTTCTAACAAATCATCAAACTTAAAGTGGTCTTAGGAACCCCCAACAAAATATATATCTAACTATTACACTACTTAAATAACCTATCATTATTTCTAGCTAAACAACAAACCCACTAATTGGAATATTTTGGCATATTAAATATGATTTAGATGAATAAATACATGAAAATTTGGCAGTTTCTATTGATAGTAAAATTATGTAGAATGCTGCAACTTAAAAAATATATATGTTCTTTAGAGTTGGTTTGCAAACAATTTAAAATCATATCACTTAATGATCATTACAAATAAAATTTTAAAAAAACACACGTACAGTTGGTATAATACCTGTTGTTTCAATACCTGTAGTATGAGCCTATTTGCTACTAACACCTTTCTGCTATTGCTGAGACACCTCTAGAACTCTGAAAAGCAGATTCTGAAAATGAACCATTTATGTTAAGGTAAGAAAAACAATATCAAATCAATAGCTTCATTTTTCATAGGTGCTATTATGAGAAGCTGATGCTGAATGAAAGTCAATGTGGAACCTGAAATGGATGTTATAGTGTCCAATCTGATTCCAAAGTTTGAGAAGTTCTGCAATGCTCAAGAATTGTTTGCATACGTCCCAGTAAGTAATAGCTGTTAGTTAACAATGAAATGAAATATTTTATTTCAATTTGTATTCATTATTTTTTCAAATAGCTTTAAGTTTTTAGGACTTAAGTACTCAAGTTATTTAGACCTAACCAGTCAATAAAAAACTATTATGTATTCCTTTGGGCCTAAGAGTGTTGTGGAATAAAACAAAACACTGAGGGTGTGGAGAATGGAAAAAATTTATGAATGTCTTATTTATGGCATTTTAATAATATATAATCACAGGCTTTTCTTACCTTAGATGTACTAAACCAGAATCTATATTTTATAGAGGTAACGAGAAATTTAGAAAGCACCTTAACTAATTCTGATAATTTACATTTACATTTTCAGAATCATTCTTTGTTACTGTTTGCGATTTTTTTTTATCTCATGACTGATTATAGATCTCATGAAATTCAGCTTAACTATATTGTTGATATTTATTATGGTCAATTGATAAGATGCTTTATATTAATGTTGTTATTTTTGTTGTTATTGTATGTATATGGGCATTTTTGCAGTAGCCCACAAATTTCAAAGAAATTGTAATCTTAAGACATCCCTTTGGAACCAATTAGTACTTAAAATGTTCATTATGAAAACTCTAATTGTTCCTTAATAAGTGCACTCTCAATTAAATTTTAATGAGGTTATTTATTTAGTTCTTTTGACAATAGGCCTTTATATTCTACATGTACATTTGATGGTGGTTTTAAATGAGTCAATATAAAATAGTTCTGTAAAAAAAACTTCCATGTGAACTTTGATCTGTGGAAGTGATACAACTTTGTCACTCATTAGCTTACAGATGTTGAGAGTAAAGGGCTCCATTAACTTTTGCAGGAAGACTTACTTCTGGTTTAGTTGAAGAGAAAGAAAATGGGTGTAGAAGAGTATTGAGTAAAAGTTAGCTATACCAATTATTCATTATGAGATATGTTATAAGAAAGAAAGGTTATGCAATAGAATAATTTGTAAAAAGCTGGATACGATGTGTTTCATGATCCATAATTCACATTTTCTTATTAAGTGCTCTGAGTACTTCTGTAGTAAATAATAAGTTGAACATCATTAAATTCAGTACTGACTACCAAACCTTTATTTTTTTCAAGATAATACCTATTATCAATCCAAATCATTAGTGTTCCTAGCAAGATACTTTCAGAAATGCTGTACAAAAAATGTGACATAATATTAAACAATACTCAATGAATGTTTATATAATTTCCATTATGTATATGTTATATATATATATGTTATATATTATATATATGTTATATATATGTTATATATATGTTATATAAAGAGACAGAGAGTGAGGGAAAGAAAGAGAGAAAGGAGATAGAATATGGCTTGGGTGAGGTAGAGAGGTATAGAGATATTTCAGCTTTGGAAATATCTTTAGAGACATTATATTTAGTTATTTATTTAATGTCTTTTCTCATAAAAATGAAAGCTTCATGAAAGTAGAAACAGTATTTGGTTTCCCTTCAGATGTTGCACCGGATAATGAGAATGTTTTCTAGAACATTCCAGGCACACACACCCATGCACACACAAATACACACAAAATGCACACACACACACAAAAAGCATTGAATAAAGGAACATAAAAATATTTAGTCTAGTTAAGCATAGATTGAAAAGTTTAGCATAGATATAAAGTTAGAGTGAATAGCAGAAAACAGTTTTTGATTCATTACCACTTGTTACAGACTAAATATTTAGTCCCCTAAAATTCTGATCTTGAAGATCTAATCTCTAGTGGCCTGTATTTGGTAATGGGGTCTCTAAGGAAGTAAATTAGGTAAAATGAGGCCATGAGTGTGTGCCTTGATCCTATTAGATTGGCTCTTTATAAGAAGAGAGACCAGAGAGCTGACTCTATCTCTCACTGATGGACATGCACTGAGAAAAGTCTTTGTAAGGATATAGTGAGAAGGCGGCCATTACAAATCAGGAAAAGAGCTCACACAAGAAACCAAATTAACCCTTGATCCTGGACTTCTAGTCTTCAGAATTTTGAGAAAATATTTTTCTGTTATTTAGCCACCCAGTCAGTGGTATTTTGTTAGCAGCCCAAGAAGACTAAAGCACAATGTTTTTAAAGTTAATATATATTCTATGTCTAAAGGGGAATGATTTAAAGCTTTTAAGCAAGGGAATATTAGAAAATTACTCTGGCTGCATGTGAAAGATGGTTATAGGCTATTGTGGAAAAGTGGTCATGAGAAGGTTTAGATGTATTTAAAGACGTAGGTTGGCAGGATTTTATATTCATTCCATAACAGAATGAATAATGTGTCTTAAATTTGTTAAGTAAGTGATGACAGCAAAATTCCAATTTGGGTTGTTGGAGAAAGCTGAGGGGCTGTGTTGATCATGTTGAGATTGATGTCAGATATCCAGTAATGACATCCAAGAAACAATCCAGCATATGTCTGGTACTCAAAAGGATTACTCTTCAATGAGATTTACATATGAATTTAAGTCACAAAAAACATTTTGTAAAAGAGTAGGGAAGATAACATAGAAGAGAGGTCTAAGGAAGAAAATAATTTAAAGAATTAGGGGGGAAAAGGCTGTGTAGGTAAACACGGTACACACCTCCTCCACCAACCACATCAAAATTACAACTAAACTACACAATGACTATCATTCAGAACTGCCTGAAATCAAGCTGAATAGAAGTACTAAAACTAGGGAATTAAAGGAAACACATTGAGACTGGTAGAAGGTGTAAGGAGGTGGAATAGGCTGGTCCCACACCTTCCTGTGGTAGATATGGAGGTCCCCCTTAAGGAGTGATGGGTCCCAGCCCCACAACAGGCCTCCAAGCCCTGGGATCCAGAGCTGGAAAGAGAAGTCCCCATAACTACTGGCTGTAAAAACCAGCGGAGATTAAGGCTGAGGAAGACAGAAGCTGGTGAGTTCCCAGGCAGTTCCTCTAAAAGGAACCATGCACAGACTTATTTAAACTCACTCCCTCTAAGCTCAAGCCCTGGGGCAGCAGCTTGAAAGGCACTGTGAACATAAGGGGATGAACTGAATTGTGTGGCATAGAGGCGAGAGCTGGAAGGGTAGCTTTTTCCTAGACAGAATTGCTGGCAGAGGTCATGATTCCTTAACTGAGCTCTCCCCCCACAAAGCCAACAGGCTGGCACCATATCTGAGTTTCCATAAATCTGGCTCTCACTGTTTGCCGCCTTCTGGTGATGCTCTCAGGCTCTACCCTACCCAACTTGTGAGCCTACCCAAGCTGCCTCCAGTGGCTTTTCCATACAAATGGTCTGCCTTGGCTCATGTTCCCAATTTTCCTAAAATCTCTAAAACAAACAGCATCTAGCCTTAGTGAGCCCTGTACCCCTCACTAAGTGGCCCCAGGCACAGCACTAGCAGCAACCATCTTCAGGTTGCTTTGTAGCTCATGCCAAGTGACCTCAGGCAGAACACAGGTGATAGGTGTCTTGGTCATTTTTTTTTTTAATCTTTATTTTGAAAGCATTACAGATATCCCCCTTATTTTCCCAACTGATCTCCTACACTTCACATCTGCCCCACCCCAGGCCTTCACAACAATATTGTCTGTGTCCAGGGGTTACATACATGCATGTAAGTTCTTTGATTAATCTCTCCCCACCCTCTCCACCCTCCCCACCTTCCCACTGAGGTTCATCAGTTTGTTCCACTTTTCTATGTCTCTGAATCTATTTTGTTCTTCACTCTATTTTGTTTATTAGATTCCACACATGAGTGAGATCATTTAAAACTGAATCAGGAAGAATCAGAAAACCTGAATAGGCTAATAACAACTGATTAATTTGAAGAAGTAATAAGAAAAACTCCCAGCAAACAAAAACCCTGGTCCAGATGGCTTTAGAGGGCAGCTTTTGAATTCTTTAAGTTGTAGGGTTAGATAGTTCACTTAAAATTTTTCTTGCTTTTGGAGGTAAGTCTATAGTGCTATGAACTTCCCTCTTAGGACTGCTTACTCTGTGTCCCATAGATTTTGGGTTGTTATGTGTTCATTTTCATTCGTTTCTAGGAAGTTTTTAATTTCTTTCTTGATCTTATTGGTAACCCATTTGTTGTTTAATAATATGCTATTTAGCCTCCATGTGTTTGAATGTTTTTGAGTGTTTTTACTGTATTTGATTTCCAATTTCATACCATTGTGATCTGAGATGTTTGATATGATTTCAATCTTCTTGAAGTTGTAGAGACTGGTTTTGTGTCCTAACATGCGGTCTATCTTTGAGAATGACCCATGTGCACTTGAGAGGAATATATATTCTGCAACTTTTGGGTAAAATGTTCTGTAAATATCAATTAAATCCATCTGATCTAGTGTGCCATTTAGAGTCATTCTTTGTGTGTTGACTTTTTGTCTGGAAGATCTGTCCAGTGAAGTCAGTGGGGTGTTAAAGTCCATGACTGACTATATTGCTGTTGACTTCTCTCTTAAATTTCTTAAAGTTATTATTAATAGGTTCTTATTTATTGCCATTTTAATTCTTTATGCCTATGTTTCTCTCTTTATTTCTTCTTATTATTACAGAGGTCTCTTTAACATTTCTTGCAATGCGTCTATTTCTACTTCTAATTACAACAGTCCTTTTAACATTTCAGCAATGCTAGTTTGCTGGCGATAAACTCTTTGAGCCTTTTTTTTGTCTTTGCAGCTCTTTATTTAAACATCTATTTTGAATTATAGCCTTGCTGGATAGAGTAGACTTTGTTTCAGATCCTTGTTTTGCATTACCTTGACTTCTACATGCCATTCCCTTCTAGCCTGTAGAGTTTCTGATGAGAAGTCAGCTGACAGCCTAATGGGAGCTCCTTTGTAGGTAACAGATTGCTTTTCTTTTGCTTCCTTTAAGATTCTCTCTTTGTCTTGAACTTTTGGCATTTTAATTATGATGGGTCTTGTGTGGGCCTCTTTGGATTCTTCTTGCTTGGGGCTCTCTATGCCTCCTGAACTTGTGTGACATTTTCCTTGACCAGGTTAGGGAAGTTTTCTGCCATTATTTCTTCAAACTAGTTCTATGACCTTTCTTACTTTTTATCTCCTCTAGCATTCTTATGATGCAAATATTGTTATGTTTCATGTTGTCCCACAGCTCCCTTAGACTGTCCTCTTGTTTTTTTAATTGTTTTTTCTTTTTGGATCTCTGATCGAATGATTTTTTCTACCCTGTCTTCTAATTTACTGATCTGATCCTCAGCTTCTTTTAATCTGCTGTTTATTCTTTTCAATATATTCTTTATTTTTGCTATGTCATTCTTAATTTTCTTCATAGTTTCCATATCATTTTTTGTGCTGTTGAGCATCCTTACAATCAGTATTCTGAACTCTATATTTGATAGATTACTTATCTACTCAGAGGTCCCCTTTGTTGTGGCTGGGTGCATTTGGACAGGTCCAAGATGCACACAAAAGTCTGCTTTTCCAAGGCCCAGGTTCAGAAGCAGGTCAGACAAAGACTCAAAGCACTCTGAACTCTGCCTCTGCCTACAGGCTGGTTAATCTGATTCTCTTAATGAACCTCAGGCTGTAAAAACTTCACAAGATAAGGCAAGATGTTTTCCAGTAGTGTGGGGAAATTGTTTCCTTCTCAAGCAAAAGCTGCTTGGAAGGTGAATGTCTGCCTGTGAAAGATATCCTCTGCAGTACGGGGAAATGATTAGGCACAGGAATCTAGAGGGGTGCCCTCTGAACTCTATCTCCAGAGCTCACAACCCTAGATTTTCCTCACACAGTTCCAGTCCACTCTGTCCTCCCTCTGCTGGGACCCGGGGTGAATGGCTGCACGCAAAATTTTGTGCATTGGCTCTTTAAGATGGTGCCTGCATTTCCAGCTGTTTCTTCCTGGCATACAGAAACATAGCTGCTTTTCACAGCCAGATGTTATGTGGGCATCTTTCTCAGTTTTGGTGTTCTTGGCTGAGAAGCCCAGCCTGAAGTTTAGGCACCAGAGTCCTCAGTAGGATCCATCCTTCAGTTGTAGCCTGTGGGAGCTCAGCCAACCCTGTGGCACCTTCATACTTATTACAAGTCTCTATGTAATCTCCACTTTTCCTCCTTGGTTATGAGGGTGTTCTCCAACCCATCTTCAGTTGCAGTTGATTATTCGGGATGGTTTTTCTATATTTTAGTTGTAATTCCAATTTGGTCCTGGGAGAGTGTCAGTGTAGTTCCACTCAGTACACCATCATCTTTAATCTCCAGGAACTTGTATTTTCTTTGATGACTTGGTCTTCACATCCTGGGAGGCCCGAGGACCAGCTCACTCAGTGGACAGCTTCAGATCATGTAAAAGCATCATCACCCAACCACCTCCACAAGCAACACAGTCAAGACATGGACTCAGCAGACCCACTGAAGTAAGCCCTGCTCTGTGGAGTGGGTCTTGGGACAGTTGATCTTCCGTGGTGGTTAGAGGTCATTGGTTAGTGGTTAGAGACAATCTTCATAGCTGATTGGCTTGGGAGTAAATCTTTCCCTTGACAAACTAACAGCTATCAAGGCTCAACTATAACAGAAGGGTGTACACAGTCTACCAATAAGGGCAAGGTGCAACCTTAAGTGCCAGCTTTGGTGACTGGGGAGGTATGCTATTGGACCCTACAGAACACCTACTACATTAGGCTGCACTACCAAACCTGGGAAACATAGCAGCTCTACCTGATACATAGAAACAAACACATGAAAGCTGCCAAAAGAAACATCCCCAATGAAAGAACAGAACAAAACTCCAGAAATAGAACTTAAAAAATTGAAGATGAGCAATCTATTAAATGCAGAATTCAAAACACTGGTCATACAGATGCTCAATGAACTTACTGAGAACTTCAACAGCATAAAATAATGACATGAAAACTATAAAAGAGAACCACTCAGAAATGAAGGATACACTAACTGAAATGAAGAATAATTTACAAGGAGTCAACAGTAGAGTGGATAAAGCTGAGAATCAAATCAACGATTAGGAATATAAGGAAGTAAAATATACCTAATCAGAACAGCAAAAAGGAACAAATCCAAAAATAGTGAGGATAGTGTAAAGAGTCTCTGGGATAACTTTAAGCATATCAACTTTTGCATCATGGGGCTGCAGGAAGGAAGAGAGAGAGCAATAAATGAAAAACCTATTTGAAAAAATAATGACAGAAAACTTTCTTAACTTGGTGAAGGAAAAAGACATACAAGTCCAGGAGGCACAGAAATAAAAAAGATAAACCCAAGACTCCCACAGCAAGAAACGTCATAATTAAAATGCAAAAAAGTGAAGACAAGGAGAGAATCTTAAAAGCAGAAAAAGAAAAGCAGATGGTTACCTATAAGGGAGCTCCAATATGACTGTCAGCTGATTTTGCAACAGAAACTTTGCAAGCCAGAAGAGATTGGCAAGAAATATTCAAGGGATGAAAAGCAAGGACCTACAACCAAGATTACTCTACTGAGTAAAGCTCTCATTTAGAATTAAAGGACAGATAAAGAGCTTCCCAAGGCAAGAAAGAGCTAAAGGACATCATCATCACCAAACCAGTATTCTATGATATCTTTATTTTTTATTCTTATTATTTTTTAATTTTTTAAATTAATCTTTATTGTTGAAAGTATTACAGGTGTCCCATTTTTCCTCCTAATTAACCCCCTCTGCCTCACTCCCATGCCCCCCAAGCCTTCACCCCGTTATTGGCTGTGTCCATGGATTATGCATATATGCATATAACTTCTTTGGTTAATCTCTTCCCACCCTCCACTCCCCTTCCCTCTTCCCTCTGAAATATGTTCGTCTGTTGCATGCATCAGTGTCTCCGGATCTGTTTAGTTCATCAGATTCTTTTGTTCATTAGCTTATTCTTAAAGAAGACCCTTCAACATTTCCTGCAGTGCTGGTCTGTTGGTGATGAACTCCTTTAGCTTTTTCTTATCTGTGAAGCTCTTTATCTGACCTTCAATTCTAAATGATAGCTTTGCTGGGTAGATTAATCTTGGTTGTAGTTCCATGTTTTTCATCACTTTGAATATTTCTTGCCACTCCCTTCTGGCCTGCAAAGTTTCTGTTGAGAAATCAACTGACAGTTGCATGGGAGCTCCCTTGTAGGTAACTAACTGCTTTCATATTTTAAAAGATGTGTTTTAAAAAGAAGAAACAAAACAAAACAAAAATATGAACAATAAAATGACAATAAATACATATCTATCAGCTACTGAATCTATAAAATAAAATAAACAACCAGAACAGAAACAGACTCATAGATACAGAAAATGTCTTGACAGCTCCCAGATGGGAGTGAGGGTTGTAGGGATGGGTATACAAAGGTGAAGGGATTAAGAAATACAAATTGGTTGTTACAGAATAGTCATGGGACTGTAAAGTATAGCATAGGTAATATAGTAATAATATTCTAATAACTATGTATGGGTGTGAGATTTATGTATGGGTGTGTAGATGGGTATGAGATTTATTGGAATGATCACTTAGTAAGTTATATAATATCTAATCACTGTAGTGTACACCTGAAACTAATATAATAATATATGTCAACTGTAATTGAAAATTAAAAATTACTTAAGAAAAAAATTAGAAGAGAGCAAAGAGATTGCAATAAAACATGTCAAATCATGGAGGAAAGATAAATCAAGGAGATTTTGAGGAAAAAATAGTGGAAGAAAATTTCTGAAACTAAGAATAGAAGTGATTTCAAATTGGACATAGCATATTTCTTCAAGAGAAAGCTATTTCCTTTTTCTGAACTTATTACAAAGAGCAAGATATGGATAATGTGATTGTGGTAAAAATTACAAACTTCCGATTATAAAATAACTTCTGGGGTTGTAATGTACAACATGAAAACTATCGTTAACAGTACTGGTTTATATATTTGAAAGCTGAGATAATAGATTTTAAAAGTTCTTATCAGAAGGAAAAAAATAAATTTTGTAACTGTGTGAAGTGGTGGATGTTAACTAAACTTGTGCTGATCATCATGCAATATATACACATATATTAAATCATCAGGATGTACACCTTAAATTTACACAATGTTACATGTCAATTATATCTTAATAAAACTGGAAACAGTGAATTGATTTAAATATTCAAGGAGTTATTCCACTTATCAAAATTTAATTAAAAAAAAACACACAAAAAACTATGAGTACCCAGCTTAGGTCTCCATATGTAGAAATCCTTCTAGTGTGAAATATCATTTGAGTTTTCAGGGTGCGTTCATTATTTAAAATCTGATTAGCTTACATTGACCCCCTTGCTTAGCGTGGTGTTATGGTCATGGATACTTATTTGCAAGGAATATCTAATTTGTATTATATAAAACATTGTCAATTATTTGACAATAAATTTTTCCCTATTGCAAAGATGTAAGAAATAGTTTTCATTAAAATGAATGGTGAGTAAAGTCTTGACCCTAAGACACCTGAACACATAATTAAATTGGTTAAGATAGAAAAATGACAAGTTTTATAATAACAGTGTCGTGGTTTGAATACTAAAATTTAAATTTCTGATTATTTGAATGCATTTGGTCTTTATTTTTAGTTAAATAATTTATATGAGCTCATTTTAAAATACTCTCCTCTGAAATTCAAATATATCTTAAGAACCATCACCAAGGTGATGGCAGCAAAATATGGACAAAAATTATTTTCCTCCTATTTCAGCTTATAGATGAGATTCTTCATTGTCACCTGTTTCTGGAGATAAAAAGCAAAATATTAATGTAGACAATAAACAGCATTTTCCCACATAAGCTGTATAGTAAACAAAAGAAAAGGAGTTTCAATGGAACAAAAGAATGTTGAGTAAAAGAGAGGAAAACTTACAGAGGTGTTTTTAAAACAAGTACTCATTTTCTGTAGTAGTTTACAGTGTATTTAAAGATGTTTTGTTTTTGGATTAGATAAAACGTGTTTACAGGTATTTGGGAACCTAAAGTTTTACAATTTTTATAGCCTCTTTTAGGAACAGGTTATAAAAGTATAAATAATAAATTAGGTAATTTTTCCCCCACATATTTACATTGAGAAATGAAATGGCAAATTATAAGTTGTAAAATGCTTATCAATACCACAAATATCATAAAATCAACAAAACATTAAATGAATATCCTGATACATCTCTAATTATTCTATTTTTGGCTTACATTTTCATATTTTCATATTTCCTTTGTATATGAACATGATTTCATAAAAAGTTTCTATAGAAATAGAAAGGTAATTCAGTGTTTCCTCTACTGTAATTGATCAAAATTTTATTGTTATTGATATTTGACTCAACACATAAACTTGCTCATCATAGCATCATGCGGATATGTGATACACAAACTAGAAATTCTGGTAATTTCTCTTTTGCCACCAGACAAGGTAAAATAAAAAAATATAGTGTGTGCATAATTATACTTAAATATATGCACTGTATTATTGGAAATCGTCCTGATAGGAGAATTTGACTAGGGATTGATTAGAATTGAATCCTTCACTTTTAATTTTGATCATGGAATGTATGGAAAAATTTTCATGACATAACTTCTTACTTTGATAATTTCAAACTTTGTTTCTCTTCCATTGTGTACATACATCCAATGTGAAGGACCATGGGACATGTTCTATCATGATAAGCTCCCAGGCCCTGCACATCGGTGTTTTGATGCTAGGTAAGATGGCATGGTGAAAGTCATCTCTACCAGATAGCTACCATTAACCTAGTCACTGCAATTCATATAAAGACATTCTTCTACACCTTAACCAAATGTAACACAAATTCATTTCTCCTTTCCTGAATACCCCAAATGCTCACAACTACTCCATCAACACTACTATTTATAATGCACAGGGCTTTTAGATGATTGTAGTAAAAGTATTACTCTTGTAAAATTTTTAAAATATATGATTAGATGAACACATTGCCAGGATTTCTCCCAAGACTCAGGAAGAGGCCCCTGAAAGTGAGTAGCCCTGAAAGTTAAGCCTCATCAGCTTCACATTACTCTACTTCTGGGCTTCTATTCTTAATCACACATTTTTATGACTACAAAAACAACTTCTCAGTAATAAAAATAATACATGATATATTTCAGTGACTGGCAAGGTGATTAATTATAGGCTGAAATCTGGGTTATTCTTCATGAGGAAATAATTGCTATGATTATATTTAGACCTGATATGCATTTGAATACAGTATTTTTTTTTAAATGTTCTAATTGTCTTGATTTTGTAAAATTTTCAAATCTCATTCTTCGTATGGAAATCAGTTCTTATAATACATGAGTTCTTAAGATAAATTATTTTAGTGATGGTTAATTAATAGAATGCCAAAGATTAAATTTGCATTTTATATTTTTCTTTTAATAATGTTGCCTTTCCTTAAGAAACAAAACTATTGTGAAATATTAAAACTATCATAAAATTTAAATTAAAAGCCTATTAATTTTATTATAAAATGGAAAATATTAGCTTTCATTTTCATAAAGATGGGCTTACTTTACGTAAATCAATCAAGCATAGGCTGATTATAACAGATAAGTTATGTTTAGAAAGAGAAGCTTGGTTAATAAAATAATGTAGGTTTCAGGTGTATAATTCTATAATACATCATCTGTATATTATATTGTGTATTTACTACCCTAAATTAAGTCTCCATCCATCACCACTTATCCCCTCTTTACCTTTTTCTACCTCCTCCCATCCCCACTTCCTTCTGGCAATCACCATATTCTTGTCTGTATCTATGAGTCTTTCTTTTCTTTTTCCTTTGCTTACTCTCTTCATTCTTCTGACCCAGCCCCCAAGCCCCTCCACTCTGACAGCTGTTAGTCTGTTCTCTAAATCCATGAGTCTGTCTCCACTGTGTTTGTTAGTTTATTTTATTCATTAGCATCCACATATAAATGAAATCACATGGTACTTGGCTTTCTCTGGCTGGCTTATTTCACCTAGCATAATGTTATCCAGGTCCATCCATGCTGTAGCAAAAGGTAAGATTTCCTTCTTTTTATGGCTGAGTAGTATTCCCTTGGGTAAATGTACCACAACTCTTCTATCCACTTGTCTACTGATGGGCACATGGGCTGCTGCTAAACTTGGCTATTGTAAATAATGCTGCAATGAACATAATTACTTTGCTTGAAAATACAATCTCTGAGCATTTTAATGCAACAAAGCCTATTTATCTATTACCACTTTCATGCACTTACTTTTATAAGTAAGTAGGGGGAAATGAATCCATAGAAGTTACAAAAGGACTTTTGATAGCACTGTCATGTAAATGACTTTTTACAATTAGCACCTTTGGCTGTAGCAAACCAAAATAAATCCCTAGTGACTTGGCAAACATTTTCCCTTCAGCATTGAATTTAGTGAAGTTTTCTCTTCTGAAAAGCTTTCAGTATGGGCTTAGTTATTCATTTATTTCTATTCCATAGGGAATATTAAGAGCCATTTTCAGAAATCAGATCTACATTCTCCAAGGAGAAGTGTTCTAAACAAATACAAGAAGACTTCCAAGGAAATCTTATGGGCTATTAATAACTAGTCATGTCAAAGTAAACACTATTAAAACAATCTTCTGTTGAAGAATTTTTTTAAAAATCTCTAATGGCTTTCTCATTGTGATTTATACTTTCAAACTATCTATGAAAAAGACAAAAATATCTGCACAGGATAATTATTTATAAAAATTCTACAACAGTGTCCAGACTCCAAGGCAGACTGTGGCATTTGCACATGATTTCTCTAACATGAGGAATTCCTAAAAATCTATTGAGTTGTATGTAAACAGTATGTGAATCTAAAGTAGTCCATATTCTAAGAAACATACAACAGGTACTAAAATTGATTTATATTACAAGTACTTAAAAAGTATAGAAAAGCTCTTGCTTGGCCAGTGTGGCTCAGTGCTTGAGGGTCAACCTATGGACCTGGAGGTCAGAGCTCAATTCCTGGCCAGGGTACATAACTGGGTTGCAGACTTGATTTCCAGTGGAGGGGAGTGCAAGAGGCAGCAGAGAGATATTTCTATCTCTCTCCCTTTTCCTTCCTCTCTCTGAAATATATATATTTACATATATATATTTATATATATATACATATATATATATTTATATATATATGTATAGCAAAGCTCATAATAAGATATGTATAGAATCCAAGGGTTATCATTAATAATTTATTAACTTTTGAAGCTAAAATGAGTGTTATGTTGGAAAACTCTTCCACTAAAATAAGTTGACCCCAAAGTCTTTATAATTTATTTTTGTATCAAATGAGAACATTACTATGTTTGGCCAAAGTCATCATAAACAATCCTAATTGTGTAGGTAAATTTTTATCTTTAGAACAATGTATACAAAACAGAAGTTTGTTAGAGTGATATATGAAAAATTATTTCTCTATAAAGTTATAAGATCACATAAATGCTATATACTGAGTAATATCTAGACTACAAAAGTATATTATTATGTAAATAAACCTCAAATTATTGTGCATAAAGTAGGTGAAAAATAGGAAAACTTTTAATATAAGGATACTGTATGAAAAATAAGAGAGTCAGTAATATATTTCTTAGAATTGTTGAATGAAGTGTATAAACCTGTCAGGAACCAGCCTGAAAGACAAACAAACCTGAGTTCGAGCAGTGGGAACTAAAGAGACAAACACAGTTATGGGTTCAGGAGGGCTGCCCTCCAATGAGGTGCACCCCAAATGGCTTCAAGCCTTTATTATATAGTGAGTAACAAACAACTGGTAATGAGGTGAGGATGATACAAAGTAGTTCTTTCAAGGCTGCATGAATGCTCTTTCAGAGTAAACACCCTGCCTCCTACTTGAGCCCAGATCTTGGTAAATATGGTTCCTCATGGGAACTTGTGGGAGGGTTGAGTCCTTGACTCCATACCCTCAGGTGGTGTGAACCATGTCCAGACACATCACCAGCTCCCCACATAAACCTATTGCCCAAAAATGTGTTTATAAAATGAATACAAAGGACAATTTAAGGTTAAGTGAAAATATCCAGAGTGTGCAGCACTATAAAAGTAGGTTGTTCCAACTTCTGGAATTTAGTGGAATCTATCTTTGATTAAGGTAGTGGGCATAATATGGGAATATTTTGCCAACATTCAGAAACTGTATATTCCAATGTTTTCAAAATCTAGGAAAGTATCGTGTATATGTGAAGCTAGAAATCTTTAAAAATAAGAAATTGTGGGCAGTGAGTTGAAGTAGAGAGAACCTATTCCAACTAAAAACACTTGAATACATTCTTTTGTTTTTTTAATTTATTTTTATTGTAGAAAGGATTACAAATATCCCCATTTTCTCCACCAATGATCACCTCCACCCCAAATCTGCCCCCTCAAGCCTTCACCACACTATTGTCTTTGTCCATGGATTATGCACATATGCATATAAATTTTTTGATTAATCTCACCCTACCCACTCCCCCCACTCACCTTCCCACTGAGATTCATCAACCTGTTTCACACTTCTATGTCTCTGGATCTATTTTGTTCCTCAGCCTATTTTGTTTATTAGATTCCACACATGAGTGAGATCATGTAAAACTGGATCAAGAAGAATCATAAAATCTGAATAGGCTAATAACAACTGATGAATTTGAAGCAGTAATAAAAAAAAAACTCCCAACAAACAAAAGCCCTGGTCCAGACAGATTCAGAGGGGAGCTTTTGAATTCTTTAAGTTGTAGGGTTAGTTTACTAAAAATTTTCTTGCTTTTGGAGCCTGTAGTGCTATGAACTTCCCTCTTAGGACTGCTTTCTCTGTGTCCCATAGATTTTGGGTTGTTGTGTGTTCACTTCCATTTGTTTCTAGGAAATTTTTTATTTCTTTCTTGATCTTATTGGTTACCTATTCATTGTTTAATAACATGCTATTTAGCCTCCATGTGTTTGAGTGCTGTGTGGCTATTTGGGTTATTTGCCTTTGGATATAAACCTTAGATTCAGTTTGTTGAGATCCAGATAACAACTTGCTGGGAGTTTAAGATTGCATATAAATGAAATTAAGAATTGACATCTTAAAAATATTGAGTCTTCCCATCTATTAATATGTATTTATATCTCGTTACATTTTTTTACCATAATTTATAGTTTTCTTAGTATAGATCCTGTATATATTTTGTTATATTTATACCTAAATATTTCACTTTCTTGACACTAATATAAATGCTACTGTGTTTTAAATTTTAAATTCAAATAGATAACTATGGGTATATTAGAAAACAATTGATTTTTATAAATTAACCTCATATCATGCAACCTTATAATTGCTTATAAGTTCAAGGAGGTGTTTTCCTCAATTGTTTGGGATTTTCTTCATGATAATCCTCTAATCTATGAATAAACACAGTTTTATTTATTTTCAATCTGTATGCCTTTTTTTTTTCTTGTCTTATGCATTAGCTAAGTTCCTAGTACAATACTGAATAAGAGAGGATGAATGAGATATCCGTGCTTCATTCCCTGTATTAGAGGAAAGGATACAGTTTCTCACAATGAAATATAATGTTCATTGTAGGCCTTTCCTAGATTTTTAAAAAATCAATTGAGAATGTTTTCCTGTATTCCTAAGTTGCCAAGAGCTTTTATCATGAAAGTGTGTTGCATTTTGTTAAATGCTTTTTCTAAATTTATTTATATAATTATATGGTTTTCCTTTTTTAGTCTTTTTGATAGGGATGGGTTACATTAATTCATAATTGAATGTTTAACCAGGTTTACATATCTGTAATAAATCCCCTTGGGTTGCGGTGTATAATTCTTTTCATATATGGTTAGATTCAATTTGTTAATATTTTGTTGAGAAGTTTTTATTCTATGTTAATGAGATAATTATTAGTAGCTTTCTTTTCTTCTAAGGTCTTTAGTTGGTTTTCAATTAACTCAAAAAATAGAAAGCCCTCCAGATAGAAATGTTTTTAATATGTTTTCAAGGAATTAGTGTCTTTAATCTCATTTTTTTCTCTGGATGATAGAAACAAAACACTTTCTCTTAAATAATTGTGTGAAGCTATTCAAAGTATAAATTTAAAATATTATCCAAAAAAATAGTGGGGAAGGTAGAAAAGTGTATAGATAGGATAACTAGTGGCAGAAAGTGACTTGATTTGGGGTGGTGAACACACAATACAGTGTACAGATGATGTATTATAGAACTGTACACCTGAAACCTACATAATTTTATTTACCAATAAATTCAATAAAAAGGAAAAAACTCAAAGTATTCAGGCAATGAATTTATAGTACACATATTTAACTATAGACCACAATTCATCATCATATAAACTATATCATATCCAAATTAAATTTACCTTAAATATACAGGGGTAGTACCTTAGAAAATTAATCTCTTCTTACAGGTGTGAGGTGATATCTCGTTATGATTTTTTGTTCATTTGTTCTTTTGTTAATCCTCAAAAGAGGATATTTTTTACATTGATTTTTAGAGAAAGGAAAGGAGCGGGGGGAGAGAGAAAATGAGAAACATCTATGTAAGGGAGACACATCAATTGGTTGCCTCCCACAGGTACCCCAACCAGGGCTGGGAATCAAACCTGAGATCCTTCAGTGGGTGGCCGACACTCTAATCACTGAGCAACACCGGCCAGGGATCATTGTGGTTTTTATTTGCACTTCTCTGATGATAAGTGAGTTTGAGCATTTTTTCATATGTCTATTGGCCCTCTGTATGTCCTCTTTGGAGAAGTGATTATTCAGGTCCTTTGCACATTTCTTTTTTTTTTTTTTTAATATATCTTTATTGATTTCAGAGAGAGGAAAGGAGAGGGAGAGAGAGAGAGATAGAAACATCAATGATGAGAGAGTCATTGATCGAGCCCACAACCTGGGCATGTGCCCTGACCTGGAATCGAACCCCAATCACCTAGATCCTAGGTAGACGCTCAACCGCTGAGCTATGCCCAGTTGGGAGCACATTTCTTAATTGGATTATTTTTTAGGTGTTGAGTTTTATAAGTGTTATAAATTTTGGATATTAACCATTATCAGGTGTATCAGCAGATATGTTCTCTCATTTAATAGTTTTTTTCATTTTGTTCATGGTTTTCTTTGCTGTACAATTTTTTTAGTTTGACATAGTGCTATTTGTTTATTTTTCCTTTTGTTTCCCTTACCTAAGGCTATATATCAGAAAAAACATTGCTGTGAGAAATATCCAAGATTTTACTGCCTGTGACTTCTTCTAAGATTTTTATGGTTTTACATTAACATTTAAGTCTTTAATCAATTTTAAGTTTATTTTTGTCTATGGTGTAAGAAGGTGGTTTCATTTTTTTTTTACATATCTGTTTAATGTACCGAACAGCATTTATTGAATAGATTATCTTTACCACATTGTATATTTTTGACTCTTTTACTCACACCTGTCAGAATGGCTACCATCAACAAATCAACAAACAGCAAGTGTCGGTGAGGATGTGGGGGAAAAGGTAACCTTAGGGCACTGTTGGTGGGAATGCAAATTAGTGCAGCCACTGAGGAAAGCAGTGCGGAGTTACCTCAAAAAATTAAAAATGGAACTGCCTATGACCCAGTGATTCCACTTCTGGAAATATATCTGAAGAAACATAAAACACTAAATTCTAAAGAATATATGCACCCTTATGTTCATTGCAGCATTATTTATAATAGCCAAGATTTGGAAGCAACTCAAGTGCCCATCAGTAGACGAGTGGATAAAAAAGCTGTGGAACATTTACACAATGGAATACTACTTGTAAAAAAGAAGGAAATCTTACCTTTTGCAACAGCATGGATGGACCTGGAGAGTATTATGCTGAGAGGAATAAGTCAGAGAAAGACAAGTATCATATGATTTCACTTATATTTGGATTCTAATGAACAGAATAAACTAACAAATGAAGTAGAGATAGACTCGCAGAAACAGAATACAGACTTGACAGCTGTCAGAGGGGATTGGGTTGGAGCTGGAGAAAAGGGTGAAGGGATTAAGCAAAGAAAAAAAAAAGAAAGACTCATTGGCACATGAGAGTATGGTGATTGTCAGAAGGAAAAGGGGTGGAGGGGGTAGAAGAAGATAATGAGGGTATAAGCGGTGATGGAAGGAGACTTGACTTAGGGTGTTAAACACACAACACAATATACAGATGATGTGCTGTAGAATTGTATACCTGAAGCCTGTATAGTTTTATTAACCAATGTCACCCCAATAAGGTCAATAAAAAAAGGAAAAAAGAGAAAATTAATCTAATACAACATCAGATTAAAAGTGAAAACTCATAATGTAATTTCAATAGATGCAGAAAAAAAGATTGAAAAATATCACCAATGTATTTATTTATTTTTTTATTTAGAAAACATAGAAGGGCATATCCTTAATTGGAAAAATATAAAAATTAAAAACAACTTTCAACATCACCCTCTGTGCTGATCCTTTTAATACCTAAAATCAGGAAATAAACATGCCAGCAATCACCTCTTATCAACACTGTATTCCAGGTCATAGTCAGTTAAGGTAGGTAAGCATAAAGGATATAAAAAGTAAAAATAAATGTTTTGTCATTTACAAATATGATTGTCTACATAGTAACAGTTCTGAAAAAGACTATTTTTTAAATTGGTAGCAAATTGTCTGGATACATAAGACAAACAGCATTTCTATACATCAGCAATAAGAATTATATTTATACTTAAGTTGCATATGTGTTTATTGCTGTTATATTTTTCAAATCAATATTTTTAAAGAAAACATATCTAATACCTCTACTGAAAAAATTTTAAAAGTTGATGGAAATCATTGAAGATAACATACTTAAATAGGAGTCAATATTTTAAAACTCTCAATTTTATTCAAATAGATCATTATATAAAGTTATTTACAATAAAATAAAAACAAGTGATTTTTTCTTTTTTTAAATGTATTTTTAAATCCCCAAATTTATTGCTTCTGATCATGTAAACTATAAATGTTCACTGCAAAAATATGGAAAAAAGAAATACAAAGAAGATATTATACTTGGCAATGACAACAATTTGCATTTTGATGTATATTCTTCATCTGTTTCCCTCCTATGCATTTATATGAATACTTGTGCATACAAACATATGTATTTCAAAAAAGGTGTTATATAACCTACTTTTTATTTAATATATCATGTGATTATTCATTTCTGCAACATGTTTTTATTATTTTTTTAATGTTTTAATTTATCTTTATTTATTGAAATTATTACAGATGTCCCTCCCCCCCCATTGATCCCCTCCATCCTGCACCACCCCTCCTCTTCCATCCCTTCTCCACACTATTGTCTGTGTCCATGGGTTGTGCATCTGTGCATATAAGTTCTTAGGTTAATCTCTTCCCCCACCCCCAGCCCCGTGTGTTTTTATAGATATAAAATATATGTAGATCTGAGACCTAAGGCCTGCCTGATAAAGGACAAGAAAGGTGAATTTTCCTACATATCTAGTCATTACCAAAGTATGGTGGTTCATTGAGTTGTTTGTGCTATAAATATATAAACTTATATGTATTTATAAAAATAAATCAGGATATATATATTTATATGTAAAATCAGGATATGTATATAATATATGTATTTATATGAGAATATATAAATTGGCAAACAGATTGTAGGGGGAAACCCAAACCAAGTGTGTGTGTGTGTGTTTAAAAATTGATATATGACAGAGTTATACACTGGGAAAAATGAATGCATTCTGTGACAGTTGTCTATGCAGAAGAGACAAAAATGAGTTCTTAATTTATAACACCCATTTTTAATCACAAATGAATTTATGTTTCTATGTAAGATATAAGTTTTTTAAAGTTGGGAATTTGATAATTTTAAAATTAATACATTTTTAGAATATATAATAATGAAATATAAAATCATAATTTTACTAGCAACAGATTTGATATCTGAATGTCCAAGAAAACCACTGTTTCTATTATTTGAATATAGGTCCACCCTGCATTTATGTGTTGCACAGAACTTAGAAAACTTGCATTTTTTTATTATACAAGACAAAAGTCATTCTATTCAATCAATACCCAGGTCCAAGACTAGTTTTGTTTGTTTGTTTGTTTGTTTTCCAAATATAATTTTTGGAACTAACTAAATAAAAAAATATTGGTCAATTGTAGAAAAAAGCAAGTTAACATTGATTAATATCAATGTTGTAATTAGACTATAAAATATTTTTGAAAAGCATATCAATTTATTTTGTTAAATAATTATTGTGAAATTAGTAGAAATTTAAATTTTTCTTGGTTTTATGATATTATTAATAGGAAAGTAGAATCACTTAAGTAGATATGTTTAAGATCTTGTGTCTTTTTTAAAGATATTTTAAAGTAGATAAATGACATGTTTACATACATTCCAGTTATATGTAATGCTATCAGTTTATTCATTTGCTAACTAGTATCTTCAGGTATGAGACACAGGAATTTAGATTTTTATAAAACTCACCATATGAATATTGAAGTGTAATCAGAACAGGGAAGAGTGGGGAAAATATTTGGAGCACAAGTCCTGACAATATATTTATTTTTACTAAATGGCTTGATCTCACTAGTTTAGAAAATTAAAACTCTTTTTGAAAGTTTAGTAGAGTCTATAGGAGTTTGGGCAAAGAAGTGTAGATTTGCAAATCCTTTTAATGAACCAACACAGTTTTATTAGTTCTTCACTGGAAAGTGAATATGGAAGGGGAAGCATGATGATTAGAGGAAAACCACGCCCTTTACCATTTGAAATTTAGTATGGCATGAGGATGATTTAGTAGCATGGACCTTGAAGTACTAGGAGCTGATTAATTCTTCTCACTGTATTCTTCACATTTGTTGAAGACTATTATTTCTTATTTTCTTCTTTCATACTGATGAGGAGAAAGACTGTCATGTAGGGACAGTGAAAGGAAAAAGGGGTAAAAGCCTTTCATTTTCTCCAGTGGAGACTGGCCCCATTCTGGCTGTAGGTTAACAGCATTGCTAAACTAGTTTCTCCTGAGTAGCTTAGGGTTCACTTCTGAACTCAGACACACAGATATTAATTTTCTTTCTTTCTCAGTCTATACTCACAAGACATTAAAAATGTCTGAATGATGAGTTTCATAAAATTTGGGATTCCCAAAACATTGATGTGTGACAGAAAGCTCAAAGCTGTAGAGTTAATCAAATATTGGCACCAATTAGGCAAGAAAGATTGAAATAGGTGCATGATAGTATTACCTGGTACTGAGGTCCTTAAAGAAGAATCCCAAAGCTCCAGAGCAAAGAATCAAGCTCTCCTTTATTAGAGCTAAAATTAAATTAAACTTGGTTGGGTGGATGATGCAATGCCCAGTAACAGGACAGCAGACACACATGGTTTAGTCCTTAGAATTCCATACTGAAAGTCTTAATTATGCCATTTTCATCATTTGGGGAAGGGGAAAAAATGTAGAACAAATAAGTGTGTTGTTTTGTTTTCCCTAAAATAACCAACAGTCTCAAGCACAAACATTAATTTTCCCACCAGATTTCAATGGCCAAATGATGTCTATGCCAGCAGATAATGACAGGCTGATCGAGAAAACCTATCTTCCATAAGGAATCTGGTCCTTTGACTAAGTGATGTCCATCACAGATCCTGAGGTCACCAATTCTAGACTTCTATTATTCCCTGGGGGCTGGTATAAAGAGAGCTAGTTTATTTGATTTTTTAAAGGTTTTTATATTAAAATTATATTTCTGAAACATCAAAGAAAATTATAGAACAGCTTCATTTCTCATCTCTTTTTATGACAAGATCATGGCAATATTTTATTCTATCAAACATAACCACTTACCTTCATTTCTAAGTCAGAATTGAATTTTATAATACAAAATGGCCAAAGTATTGGTTTGTGCTCTACTTTGGTTCTATCCAACTTTTCAGACCTTCCCATACTTTTCTCATGAACCTCTGATAGTTGCCATCTGTCTAACATGCTCATTATAAAAGAGCAATAGGATTTCAGCAGGCAGCATGGCAGGACATGGCCTATTGCCACACTGTGGCCACAGCGAGTATAGCAGGGAGTTATGGGCTGAATATTTGTGAACTCACAAATTCATGTGTTGAAACCCTAACCCCCAATGTTGTAATATTAGAAGGTGGGGCCTTTGGCAAGTAATTAGGTCATGAGGGCTGACCCCTCTGGAGTGGGATTAATATCTTTATAAAAGATGCCTCAGAGAATTCTCTAGCCCTTTCTTCTGTGTGAGGATACATGAAGAAGGTGGAAATCTGCAACCTAGAAGACTGTTCTCACCAGAACCTGACCATGGCAGCACCCTGATCCTGGATATTTAGCCTGAAGAACTTTGAGATATAAATTTCAATTGTTTATAAGCTATGATAATTTTTATAGCAGCCCAAACTGACTAAGATACTGAGTGACATGAATCATTTAGTGTTGCTGCACTTTTATGACTAGAGGGAAGAATTCTATTTAAAAGTACAGTTGTGTAACATGGATCATTTAGTGTTTCCACATGCTTATAGCTGCAGTCAAAATTCTGTTTCTTCAGCATTCATAGAAAAATATAATCAGCGTCAGGCACATGGTCTAGAAAGATATATGACCCAGGAAGAGCAAAAGATGCTTAATTTATGCTACTCATTGACTTAGCCGAACAGTTATATTTACTTGGTATTAAGGTTATTATGAAATAAACTGCTGATTAAATGTTCTATATCTCATCCTTATTTGGACATATGGACAATCAGGGTTATGGTCAGAGTGGCTACACATTATAGATAGCTCCTTCCTAAAAAAGAAAAAGCATAGATTCTTAGTGTTTGTGTTATTCTCAGAAAATTCTATTTCTTGGTATCAATAAGTATAGAACCATTAATTATACTTCATTGAAGTATTATCTATGTTAAGAAACAGTTAATTACTTTGCTAATCAACTGGATTTTTTCCCTAAGATTTCTAATTTCTAATTGCCAATCTACTATCTTATTCAGCACTCATTGCTTAAGGAATCATAATGAGGAAAAATACAAAAATAATGAAATCTGAAGATGACTCGACATAGTGAGGTAATTTCTCACACCATCACCTACAAAACTTTTTTTCCTCAATCAATCAAGACTCACCATTAGAGCAGTTAATTTTCAAGGCACTCACAGTAAATTCTCATCCAGATAACTCTCCTTATTAATTTTCTAAAAAAAACCAAGATGTCTGTGTTGATCAGTATTTTACCTTGCCTAGGCTGTTCATTAATGTCAATAGAAAAGTTCATGAGCTGTAAAATCCTGAGGTTAAGATTAAGCAGCTATTACAAGTGCACCTTCTGGCCCAAAGTAAAAGGCTCATAGAGTAAATTACTCTCCTGCATATAACTGCTTGGTAATTAAAGAATGATTATTTTTTACTGTTTTATAAGATCATATGAAAGCTTCTTCACGTTTTTATTACTTTTCTTGCAGTAAACTCTGGGAAAGAAAAAAAAAATTACTTTGAATAGAATCTGTTATTTTTCATCCTCTGAAGATTTATACTTCAATTGAATTTTTTTCTTTCAGTGCAGGAGAAAAGATGCACTTTCTATCTCACAACATCCTCTTAACTGTTTTTCTAGGCACAATTTTTTTTTGGTGTAGAAATAAAAATAAGATAAAGGGTACTTTATCTCTTTGTAAGTTTGCTTGATGTAGTCAGTTTGCAATATGCAGGACAAAGAATTCCGGCATAAAATGTGCCCCCTTGATAAAGGTCATAGAGGTTTCCTAATAAATAATCAAGACCCTTTTCTAAGTCTTTCCATCAATTTAATGTTATTATTCTAAGTGAATGTTTAGATATTATTTCTTTAACCTTTCCAAGACTTGTGAGTGTAAATCTGCTATTGCTTGTTGTCTTGAAGAAATTACATAGCCTCAATTTCTCTCTGTCCTTGAATAAATCAGCTGTAGATGAGCCAGCTGCTTCCCACAGTTAGTTATGAGAGAATCCCTTGTATTATGGAATGGGAATGGGGTTGGTTATAAAATAACCTCATTTTCCACATGTACTCAAACTCTGAATTGCCTTGATTTAACATGATATATGTTCCCTATAGATGATGAAATTACACTTGGTTACAAAAGACTTACACTAACTTTTACCTGAGTATCATATTGTCTGCCATAGAAATGAAATACTATACAGCTTACCTGATGCCAATCTAGGCTCTACTCGAAATGTACTGTCTTTTTGGGTAACTGGACCCTCGTTTTCTGTGAATATATCCTACTGATTATACTCGTTAGGGTAATTAGTAGCTGTAACAATATAGACCACAAACTATAGAATGCTTCAAATACACTGCAAGTTTCATTTTCACTCACGTAATAGTCACAAGTAGATGGTACTGGCTCTTGTGTGGTTTTCCTTGTGGTGACTCAAGGACTCAGCCTATTTCTGTACTTTTGCTTCACCATTGTCTAGGACAGCCCTGCACTATAGAACTTTCTGTAATGATAGATGCATATTATAATGCTAGTAGCCAAGAGTTATGTGGCTTTTGAATGCCTGCAATGTGGCTAATATGGCCAAAGAGCTGAATTATAATTGTGCTTAATTTTAATTACTTAAAATATAAATAGCCATGTGTAGCTAGTGGCTATTGTATTAGAGAGTGTAAATTTACAGTCTTATTGTTGCTATCTGCATCTTGCTGGAAGAGGGAGTAAGAGGATATAGAAGAAACATAACCACTTATAAAAGCCTTGATCTGGAAAAGACACACATAAATTCTACTCACAATTGCTTGTCTAGGATTCAGTAACCTGGACATATCAAATTGAAAGAAAGCTAAGCTATGTGATCTTGCTAGGTGCCCAGGAAAAAGAGAAGGGCCATATAGACTCAATGAGCAACAGGCATACCCTCTGCTGCACTGAGTAAAGAAATATATCTATTAAGTATAGGAACACATAAAAATGTAATCTATTTTTGAAATTTTGGTTAAGTAATTAAAATATTAAAGACCCAAAATTACTCTTGGTTATATTGACCACCTCAGTATCAAAGAGAATTAACTTTGTTTAATAAATAGATATTTTAATGCATGAGTCAAGCATTCAGTCGAGGCAGGTGAAACTTAAATATGCCTTTCAAACTTCTGGTCCTTTTCATCTGGATTATATTGCCACTGGTCATATACTAACAGCACTTATGACCATAAACTGGGGGCAGGAAGCAGAAAACTGCCCCATGGAATCATATCTCCTTGACATTAACATGCTCATATGTCTTTTATATGTTTCTTCAACTCCTTTAGACATTCCAGTCCCATTACACAATGGCATGGACAACCCTGGGGCTTAATTCCTTTATGCTGCAGCATCTTCCTATTTTTATATTCCTGATTACATCTGTGCTTGCCTTGCTTTTCCCTGACCAGTCTTACAGCTAACTGTTATCTGCCAAGAATGCTGACAATCATGCTTATCCAGATATTTGCTTTTCTGACTGGTTGCTATTTAATGGCCTATACTTATCTGAGTTGACCTTACTAACCCCACATATGATTGACTTCTAAACACCAACCTAGAAAGTGAAAGAGCCTCCTGGGGCATTTCACCTTTTAATCTAACATGACTTGGACTCCTGATTCTTATTCTGTTTTTTCTAAGATTTCCAAATACCTTTAATGAACATCTGCCACGGGTTACAGTGCCCAACAAACTACATCTAAAATATGCATGACAGGACTACTATATATACACATAGCTTTATTTTTCCTAAATTTGGATCAATGCATTCGTCTACTTTGTATTTTCTCAGCCTAGCATTACCTGCAAGTAATATTTTACTAGACACCTTGAGGAGGAGAGCTACAAATAATATGTAAGCTGAACAAAATGGGTCACAGAAAGGGATCAAAGAGAACAGTCCAAACCATTGCTTTCGGGCTGCTTACTATGGGGAAGTGAAAGCACTTCGGCTTTCTCTCCACCTTCTCCCAGTGAAGGCCCGCATTATGGAAACATGATACAGCAGAGTCATGACAGATGCCCTGTTAGCTGACTAAGATCTGAACCATGCTGGCTGAGAGCCACTATTGTCCTGGCTCTTATAAGAAAAGCCTGGGACTTTCTGAGGTGCGGTTTGACCCTGGGGGTGCAGTTTGTCCCTCCGTGTATGCCCAGCTGGCCTCCACTGGGAGAAAAGATGGTGCCTCCACCCCACCCTGTGTATGTTCAGCCTGGCCTTCAGCTGAATAAAGTCATGTCTCATCCTCCTTCGGCTCCACGTTTCTTTTTTTCTTTAAACTGACCAGATCTAGTGTGAACCTGCCTGGCTTTGGTCGTTGGCATTACATTTCAGAACGCCAGTTTTTTATTTTGGCATTTTTAAGTCCTGTTTCTTAAATGTACATATGTTACTTTGTACAAATATAGAGTGAGAAAAACTAAACAACTATAATGGGACAAGTAGATGTCTTGTAAGATTCATGAATAAAAAGATGCGTCAACTTTCTGACTTTTATACTTTCTTAAATTTTGTAGCTGCTCATTTAATTTCTTTTAAGGAATCTTTGTTTCTTTCAAACTATTACCAATAAATGTTTTGTTCATAAGTCTTACCTAGATGACAGAAACTTTAAGATGTCCTATGTTAAAATGATCATATATATTGTTGTCTCAGAGAAAACAGACTGATACAGAACATTTTTGTGGAGAGAAATAGAGTTAATAAGATTGTTATTATGTAAAGTTATGCACATGCCAAATAGTAGTTTTTAATAATTCACTTATGAAATATTTTGATATTTATTTTTAGCATCAGGTATAAAAGTTATTTTTATCTGTATGTGATAGTTTGACATTATAAAGGCTATTTATTAACTTGTCTAGCCTCGTGATAAAGTTTAAAACATCGCAATGAATCAAATAATGACCTGGAAAATAAGTAAGACTAAAAATCAAGTTGTAAAGTACTTCCATAACCCAATTTTCATCACAATAAAAATGGTTGAGAGATCATAATAGAAATAACTAGTGTAAAATAGAAATTAATTCAAATTAATTATCCATAAAATAATTAAGAGAATTAATTTTCCCAAATACTTATTTTGCTGGATGTGGACCAGGACAAAGGCAGGTCTGCCAGACCAGTCTGGAAATGGGTTCTTGCAAAATCACAGAAGAATTTTGAGGATGTAATGACAGAAAAAGGCCTTTCTTTTTATTTGCTGTGGCCTTCCACAATTTATGAGAAGCACCTGGTAAGTAAGCCCCAAGATTGTTGGCTCCTCTGATTCAAACAGCCCCTGGGTTCAAACTGCAAGATAAAATAAGCTACTCTCAAGACTACATTTGCATCCCTCGCCTCCCTGCTGTTATCACAACTCAAGGATAATTGGCACCAAGGCGTCTCTAGTTAGTAGAAAGTTCCCTTCCCCCTCCCCTTCAAACAAGACACTTTCCTAGGACATCTGCTGGACTGTCCCCTGGAAAGCAAACAAAGTGTAATTTTTCAAGACAACCTCCCTGGTATCTGCTCAACTTCAAGCCAACCCAAACCCCTCCCTTCCTTGTCGCTTAGCAACAGTGCCTGCTTAAAAGAGCAGCCAGTCCTTTGTTTCTTGCCCTCCTGTTGATTAGCATGCATCAGCCACTTCCCTTGGGGTGAGGGAGGGGGTGCACAATAAACTCCCTCTCTGCATCTCTTCCTTTAGCTGTGAAACCTTTCTCAGTCCGAGTCAAAGGCCAAAAACCCTAACAGAGGACTCAGGCACAGGAGGAGTTGGGGTCAGTGACACTATTTATTGGAGGTGCACACAGGACATAAATGTCCCTGCAGAGGCTGTGGCACTGTCTCATCCACAGCAAGGTGGATCAGCTTCATCTCACTGTGGAAGAAGTCCAGCCTCTGGGGCCAAAGGCCTGCACTTGCCCCCATCAAGCTCAGAGCAGGAGCCAACGCCCAGATGCTGTGACAGTGCCCGGGCACTGGCATACGAAGCTTCAGTAGTTTATGTTGGTCTCTATTCCCCTCCAACCCACTTTCAGCTGCACTTTGGCCCATGTGGCTGCCACACTCAGTCCCGTGCCACTGTTATGGTACGGAGAGAGCACCGGGGGCCTTCCTTGTGCTTTGATTGTATCTCCTTGGGTTAGGGAAAGGGTAAGCTTTCTTTCAACTAATCGATCTTCTTCCTAATTCTTTATGGTCTTCTGTTGGGTTCTCCCCCATCCAGTCTCTTTCCTGGATCTTTTGGCGTTCTGTGCCCTTATCCTACTCTATTCTTTTCCCAGATTTTTCCCAGGCTACACTCCTCCCCATAATTCTGCTTCTTCATCTGGCTTCTAGGGCACATGCCTTAGCAGAGGAATTTCCCCCTCACTGTTTATCCCTCTTCCCCCATTAATCTGAGGGAACTGGCCAGTTGTTCTCTGAGGAGATCAGAAAGCCAGTCTTTCCTGCCTCCTCAGGCATTAATATCCCTTTGGTGGAGGAAGTGGCTGTCCCCTGGGGTATCTGTGAAGCTGTAACGTCCAGACATAATCAGGCTTAGCCAGTTTAGCTCCCTTCCCTTTTGTTAAGACCTAACTAGCTACCTATGCTGACACTTATGCAAAATACTTTTACAACTTATCCTAGATTTGAGAGACATAACACATTCCTTGAATATGTTATATTCAACATGTAAAATCCTAGTCGACCTAGGATCCAGGCAATCCGGGTTCGATTGCCGGTCAGGGCACATGCCCAGGTTGCGGGCTCAGTCTCCAGCAGGGTGTGTGCAGGAGGCAGCCGATCAATGACTCATCATTGATGTTTCTATCTCTCTATCTCTCTCCCTTCCTCTCTCTGAAATCAATAAAGATATATTTTTTTTAAAAAAAGAGTATATTCTGATGTATACTTTAATTTGTCTAATTTTATTCTGAAAGGAAAAAAGTAAGAATAACAATTGCTTCATTGATGCAAAAGTGTTGAAAAACATAAATTTCCCTTAGATGAATTGCCAAACCCTTATTGTTTGCTTTCAAACTCTCCTTAACACATTCATGTGGGAGAATATACAATTTTCATGGCTTAGTTCATATTATTTTTTAGAGGAAGGATATCATCTATAATAAACTTTATTGATTATAAAACAATGGGACCCTCTCATCTTCCCATATATATTGTCACTCAGAAACATCTTGATGGAACAATAGATTTTTCCTTATGAAGTTTCAGCTAAGGTGCCAGCTCAGGGACTACTACTGAGGGTTAGAGTTCTATCTTCCAAGATGAGGCATAGATGTTGAACCAATGACTGACATGTTGAGTTATATCTTAAAATAACACTCAGCTGGCAACCAAGAAGTGGAAGTAAGTTGGGCCCCACTCATCCTAACTTCTATTGACCTACACTTGCAGCCTCTGTGGCCCCAAAAAGGCAAGGCCATTGAAGGAATTCTCAGTAACATCACCAGACACAAAATACTTGACCAGCTGATATGCAAAATGAGGGATCAAAAAATCTAGAATGTGTGGGAGAGAGGGAGGGGAGGAAAATGGTGAATATCATTTAAGGACTCAAGGTGAGCTGGAGGAGCAGAAACTATAATTAGTCACAGTAATTGTCTTTTATGAAACTTCAAAAGTTTGGATCTGGCTGAAGGGAATTATAGGATGGATTATACATGTATACATGTAACTGAAATTGTATAAAATACCTCTTTAAAGCACTTGCAGTCCTCTTGGCTTCATCTAATACACCAGTAGACCTGGGGCACTAATTTCGAGTGGGTAATATCTTAGAGTTTCTTATTCAGGCACATATTCTGCACCTCTTTGCTTCGTGCCCTAGTTTGTCTCTGATGTGCTGGCATGAGGATGTGTAGAAACCTTATGTCTGTCACACATTTACAATGTCTAAGTATTAAAGAGTTGAAGTCCTGTGAAGCAGTCTTTTATTCTATGAAGGGAGAAAGTGCCAAATAAATGTTTCCCTTTCTCATCCTTGGAGGGCATGTTCTGAGATACTTTTCCTAATGTTCCTCAACAGGCCTCAGCAGTATTGAGAATTAATCATATACACAGTGATGGCTAAGTCAATAATGAATCAATACATTAGCTTCCCCTCTTTCCCTGTGTCATTCCTCCAGTCCCACATTTCTTCTTCTACAAACATGCTTTTGCCTTACATTGCAAAATGGGTATCTAGCCTAAGAAAAAACATTAGCAAAGAAAGCATGATTATAATCCCTTCTGATGTTAGAGGGGAAAAGGCACAGCTAGATCCAGACAAATTTTAAAGTAGAAGAATTTGCCTTTTATGTTTTCTCATTTTCCTCTTAGGAATCCTTCTGTACTTATTACTCTGCAGGTCTCTCATGTTCTCTATATTTCATTTTCTCTTTAAAATAATTTATTTTCAAGGACATGCTGAGTTAAAAGTGAAAAATTTCAACTAAGTTGTCCAAATATATAAATCGATAATAGCAGTCTATTACTTCACCAGGGTATATTTTTCCTTTTAGAAACAAATAGTTGCTTAACTTAAAACATGAATTTAATGTTTGATTGTAAAAGGACTCTGATTGTTTGTGAGGAAATAGTTTTGGATAAAATGTGTATATGAGTCTTTTAAATTACTTTTACTGTAAAAAATATGAGAACAAACAAGATAAAATTGCAGTAATATGTCTTTCTTGAATATTTTTATTTATATCTATTGTTAATAAATTTCTACAATGATTATGTAGATTCCAAAGATAAGTTAAATTTTGGTTAAATTTTCAAAGCTGACATAGGGATAGAATTTGAGTTTGTAGAGTTTAAATTATCAATCTAATATTCTTGATTTAAATTTGATGTGAAGACTGTGCATTTTGGAATGTACTTTTGGAAGCACTTAAAAATTTATGTTATTACTAAAAATCCTGTAGCTAAAATAAATAAATGGAAAATATTGCAGTGATCTCTTTTCGGCTGATTTTGTCAAAGGTGTTTTATCAAACTTTGTAGCAGCATTGTTACTGAGAAGTAAATGACTTAGCTATTAACATTATATTTTGTAGAAAATAATATATTGGTCACTTTGAAAAATGACAGTTTTTATGATATTTCACAATCTGTGTTCTAAAATCTACCTATGACTTAACATTGATTTAAAAATTTAATTCCTGTGTTTGCCTGACACTACAATATTTAATTGGTAATTGAAGTAGAAAAATCACATTTGTTTTCTGATTTTATATTGGTAATTTAGTAAATTGTAAAAATATAGTTAATCATTCTGAGTGGTTTATGTTTAACTGTATCTACCACAACACTATTTTGTTCTAATTTCAGTCATTAAAAGTATAAGTATAGTGCTGCACAGATATATTTGTGCAGTCTTCCATTTGCCTGCACTCTTTACATTGTTAATTTTTTATAACATGGAAAAAATTTAAGTTAAAAGAACTAAGAATGTGAAAATAAATACCTATGGTTGTTCAGCATAATGTGAGTAACTGGTAGGGAACATTCTCTGCCATTTACTTCATTTTTATGATTACTCATGACCAAATAATCGCTCTAAAAGTTGGAGATGCAAGAGTGCTGGCTCTAAACATGTAGAAATGACATTAGTTAAATGGTTTGTAACAGAGAAGCGAATAACTTTCACGAAACATAAATAAAGAAGCATAAAGAAGAGAAATAAACTATAATTGGTTTACACTTGAGGCTATAAGATGTGCCATCTATCTTTTTTTCAGTGATCTAAATCTTTTTTCCATTTTTTAGGTTTGTGTTTCTTGAAGCTGTGGAAATTATAAGCTAACATTAGGTTAGCACTTAATATTTTTCAGGAATCTCCAGATATTTTGTATCATTAATTTTTTTTTTTTTCCAAACAGCCCAACAAATACATGGTATAATTGTGAAAGCTGATGGTCAACTAGACTATGTGACTCTACAAATAGCACTCAGCTCTTCACTGATTGGGTAAGGACTAGCTTAACTGCAACGTCATTGCTTCTTCCTTTATTCAGTTACCTTCTAGTTTATGACTAGAGTCACTTTTTAAAAATTCTCTTGTTTCCAAAGCTCACTACTGTTCTTTAATGGATGCAAAAAATATATAAAAAGTTGAAAAATTGAATACACTGTTTGTAACTTATGAAAGAGCTATCTGTATCATTTGATGCATCTTTTTACCTAGAAAGTTAAAGAAACTTAAAATCGGCCACTTAATATTTCAGTGGTCTAAAAATTGCTAAATCAATGGATAAAACAAAGAAAAGAGTTATGGTCAAAGGGGCTGATTCCCTGGTGAGACTAAGACTATCAGAACCTTTTCAAACTGCATAAGCAAACAGAAGTTAAGATATCATTATTCATTTATTATATGATCATGCTAAAGAAATGTGAACAGAATGGGGATATTTATTATTAATAAAGATAATGTATGAGATGGTTTGATATAATCTGGAATTAAACCAGCAATAAGAAAACCAAATGTCAAGCCGCTTAACCACCTCATCTGTTATAGCTGTGTCCTAATTCTTCAGGACAGAAAACACAGAGTAACTTTTGACTCATGTTTCTCTCAGAACCTGCATGCAACCCCTTATCCACTCCTGAAACTTCACCTTCACAGCGGATGCAGAATCCGGCTGCTCTTCATCTCCACCTTCACTACTCTAATTCCAGACTCCAGCAGGACTTGCTCAGATTCTGCAGCCATCTTTAGCTATTTCTCTGTTTCTTTTCTTGTCCCCTTTAGTCTTTTCTAAACAACGGAAGCCATTTGTAATGTGTTAGATAAAATAAATAAAGGAAAAGTGGCTTTATACCTGTCAGAAAAAAATAATAACAATAATATTGGAGTCATTCTTAGCTTCAGAAGATTATTCATCACAGGATGAATGTTTCTACTATATTTAAAATATGTTGTAATTAATAGAAGTGTGTCTACATTAAAAAATAAACAAACAAACAAAAAAAAACCACCTTCAGAGGACTTCTTATCTCACTCAGAGAAAAAGCAAAATTCATTAAAATGGGCCTAGGCCATTAAGCAGGTGCCCCCCCCCCCCCCCAGCTCTCTATCTTGTCTCCTATTACTCTCTCCATTCTCCGCATTGCTCTTTTCTGAGACATATCAACCACAGTCCCCTCCTCAGAACCTTAGTGTTTGCTGTTGCTCTGCCTAGAATTTTCTTCACTCTGGTGTGGTAGGACTTGTGACTCTTAATCCTTTATACCTTTATGTAAATGCCACACCCTCATTAAAGTTTTTTATTTAACATTGCAACACCCCTGCCTACTCTGTGTATTCTCCTTCCTTTGTTATCCTTTATTATCACCAACTAACATATAATATATATTTTACTTATTCATCTTGTTTATTTTCTGTATCCTTCCTTTGTGAAAATTCATGTAAGGAAAACTTGTTTCTTCAAAGTTGTGTTTCCTACCTGACGCACGGTAAGTGCTCAATAAAGATTTGTTGAATAAAATAATGAACAGTGTAAGAAAAAGGGATTCTAAGTATTTTGAGAGTAGAACTTTTTCTCATGACTGAGCAGTTAGAGATTATATATTCTTCAATAAAACTATACCCACTTTTTGTGAATGAAGCATCTATAGACTACTCAGCTATGAGATCTTTTTGTAGTTAAATCTATTAGTTATTTTCTTTTTCTTTTTTTTAAATATATCTTTATTGATTTCAGAGAGAGGAAAGGAGAGGGAGAGAGAGAGATAGAAACATCAATGATGAGAGAGTCATTGATCAGCTGCCTCCTGCACGCCCCCGACTGGGGATCGAGCCCCCAACCCAGGCATGTGCCCTGACCAGGAATCGAACCCTGATCACCTGGATCCTAGGTTGACACTCAACGGCTGAGCCACACTCAGCTGGGCTATTAGTTATTTTCTTAATCATCATCTTCCTGTTAGTGTAGTGGTGAATCATACAACAAACGCTTTAACTTTTTGATTTTCATGCTATGCAATGGGAATGTTACTGGCTCTATTGCACAGGCTCTTTGGCAGAATTAAAGGGAGGGAGGGAGGGAAGGAAAGGAAGAGCAAAGAAGAGAAAGGGAAAGAAAAGAAAGTTGTAAAGCTATGACTATTTAAAACAACTGGGTTTGGGGCACCATTTTGGGGTTTGGGAAAATATGCCAGGATGATACACTCTTTGCAAATTAATGTAAAATGTGCTCTCTGCTGCACTGCATTATACTTTCACAGCTCTAGTAACTCAATTACCTTTAGCAATGATAATTTTTGTTATTAAGAGGCTCTGTAGTCATAAGTACACTATCTTATATATAATAGTCTCTTCTTATCCTTGTTTTCTTCTGTGGTAAACTATCGTCCAAAAATATTGAATGGAAGATTTCAGAAATAAATAATTCATAAGTTTTAAATTTGCACTATTCAGAGTAACCTGATGAAATCACATTGTCCTGCTCGGTGCTGCCTGGAATGCTATTGTTTGTAAGTGTCTCCACCCTGTATTCGCTACCTGCCCATTAGTTACTCAGTAACCATTGGCATTATCAGGTCGACTGTCTTGGTATCTCAGTGCTTAATAATCACCTCAGCAGGCAAGAGTGGTGATGATGGCAATCAGATATGCCAAAGAGAAGCCATAAAGTGTGTGTGTGTGTAGGAAAAAACAGCATATACAAGGTTCAATACTATCTGTGGTTTCAGACATCTGCTGCAGGCCTTGGGATATATTCCCTGTGAATAAGGGGGGACTACAGTAGTTATAAAGTCTATTATAATCTGTTCTCACTTGCTTTCCTGCATGCATTCAATTAATTCCTTTAATGCTTCCTCTAGTCAGTGTTTTCATTTTGATTATCATGCTGAAAATACTCTTTACCTTTCAACTGCTTATTGATCCCAATGATTTTAAAGCCAATTTATTAGTAGAGAAGCATCTCAAAGTTGTATAAGAAATCATGCTCAAATGGAGTTTTGATGATCTTTACATGTCTTAAGGAACTTGAATATGTATTTATTTATTTATTTATTTAAAATATATCTTTATTGATTTCAGAGAGAGGAAGGGAGAGGGAGAGAGAGAGAGAGAGATAGAAACATCAGTGATGAGAGTCATTGATCAGCTGCCTCTTGCCTGCCCCCCACTGGGGATCAAGGCCACAACCCGGCATGTGCCCTGACTGGGAATTGAACCAAGATCTCCTGGATGCTCACCAGATGAGCCAGGCAGAACTTAAATTTTTAATGAGAAAAATTGAACCATGAAACTTGAGCACTCTTCTCTATTATTTATGACAAATTTTCTTTCTAAATCTGCTTTGTTTTTTATCAGAATAAATTGGATTTTATGGTGTTCTCCAAGTTTTGGTCTTATTTTAAAGAACTTTTTGACTTAAGTTTTTTATAGAGTAGCTCCCAAGAGGCAAAATAGTGAAATCATTTTAGTTCATATCAGTGAGCAAATATTACTTTATCTTTGATTCTTTCCATACATTTTTTCAGTCCATGATAAGTTTGTTCTTTTTTCAAATGGAAGACATTTATTCCCTCAAGCAATTCCTTGACTATCTCCCCAGTGCTGAGTACAATGTCTAAAACAACTCTTATTTTCTTTGGAAGTCATCTCCATATGCTTTTTCTACTCTTTAATATTCAAGATCTGGTTACACATTGAAAACATTGATATTAAATATTCTTTCTTTAAATCTCGTCATAGCTTTAGCTTACTGCAAGTCTCATGTGGATGTTTTATTCAAGCCATATTTTCTAGCTACTTCCTAACTATTTTGACTCCATGTATTATACCTATAGTGATAGCTTAAACCTTGTTACCATCTAGTACTATTACAAATCAGAAATCTTAAGTTTCAGCTCCTCACTTTCTGAAAACTTTTCCCATCCAGACTTCTCATACTGCTTTAGCAGAATTGTGCAGGTGGAATTTCTCCATTGCTAGTGGAAGCGAGGTTCTCAGTGTGCTGCTGGAATAAGAATTTCCAGAGATCCCCCAGGGGAGGATGAGATGCAGTAGAAAGCTTTATTTGCATAGAATTATATCCCTTGGTTTCCAAAGTCCCATTTCCCTTAAACCAGTCCTGGAAAAGGTACAGCTGGGGATTCAGCAGAACTAGAAGCAAAGCCAGTGTCCAGAGTTTCCATTCAGTGGTAGGGTTGGGTCCAGCACAGCATCAGACTAGTTCCCAGGGCATCAGTCTGAGTGGGGTTCACATGGCTGTGGCTACGTGAGCGAATGCATGAGTGCCAGAGCACACCCCCTGCAACAAGCGGCCCAAGAGAGCAAGAGAGTGAACCTCCTTTGTTTCGGTGTTTAAATATCAAATCTTCCCATATTTGCAGTGGCCACGCTTATTCTGGCCAATCACCTGCTCCTAGGTGTGACACATTCCTACTTCGTTCAGACCTTACTGGCACGCGTTTGTTCTTTCTTTGTCCAGTCCCTTCCCAGGATCTGTAGGGAACAGGCCTGGAGAGTGTTAAGCTACAGCTTCCTGGTGCAAATGGCATGCCCATATTATCTGGCCTTCCTTTTGTTCCTTTCCTGTTAATTCATTAATAACTGGGTTAATTACAATGGTGTCAATACCACAACATACAGTACATCCACTCTATGAAATTCTATAAACTTTCATTAATTCCAATACCTTTCCAAGGTCTAAGAGATGCTTTCTTGTTTTGCTTTTCTACACTGCTTATAACCCTTGGTTCAACCCCTGAAGCACGTTCTCACCATCACTCTCAAATCCCTTCTATATCTGACCGGTCTACTCCACCCAGCTAACTAAAAAAGAAAAAAAAAAGAAAAGAGAAGAAGAAAAAAAAGCTACCTTACCTGAAATGAATCTTTAAAGATTTTTTTCCATTACAGTTAACATAACTATTATATTAATTTAAAGTGTACAACATGGTGCTTACACATTTATATAACTTACAAAGTGATCACCCTGATAAATTTAGTACCCCTTACATACTTACTACAATATTATTGGATATATTTCCTATGGTGTACTTTATACATTCTCATGACTATTTTTATATCTGGTAATCTGTATTTTTGAATCAATCTTAATATTTGTCTTTACTACTTCTAAACTTTCTAATCTCATATCAGGTAAAATGCCTGTTATGTGCACTTGCCAATTGAAACTGAGAGAATCCAAGATCTTTTAAAAAATTTTCCTCTTCTGTTTTTCTTATCTCAATTAGTGGTGAACTTAACTACCCAGTCATCTGTAGCTAGAATCTGGAGAAACAATCTAAATCCTTCCTGTCACACAACTTTACATCATTCATGAAATTCTAATAATATTTGCCTTCAAGTATTTCTCATTTGTTTCCACTCTTCCTCCCCTCCCCCCAGGCTTCTACTACTGGTCTATTTCAGCCCTTAACATATCTTGTCTAGGTTATTGTAAAAGGCTTTGAAGCGGTTTCCTTGCCTCCAGTCTTAATGCTTTATTGCCAACATTTTCATAACTATACCACTCTTCTGCTTAAAAACCATTAGGTGCCTCCTGTATAGCCTTTGAGACTGAGCTAAGAGTCTTTTTTACACCTCCACAATATTTTCATTTGTATCATAGAACCAAGTGGATTATATTATTTTATTTTATAGGATAACGTACTCCCACTAAATATAACTTCCTTGAGAGCTACAATTATGCTTATTCAGTTGTATGCCATAAGAATTTCTGGGGGGAAAATTGTTGCTTAATAAATATTTGGTAAGTAGAATAAATCATTCAGATTGCGAATAGCAAAAACCAACCAACTTTTATAGCATGGTATAAAACAAAGTGCTAACTCACAAAATTTTATTAATATCTGTATAAATATAAAAATGTAATGTATATTCAAAATATTAGGCTTTAGTGCTAAGTATTTAAGCTTATGTACTTCCATATGAGTTGATGGTTTATATAGGTCAGGGGTAAATTGTGCTTTCCTCAACATATAAATAAATCTAGTCATAAAGATGTTCACTTGACCCTGAAAGTATTTGTGTGTCAGTTAATATCACTATAAAAAATGTTTGTTATGAAAAGAATGCAGTGGCTATGTTTACAAATTCTGAGTTTCTGTTTTCTCATTTTCCAGGTAAATACATACTGGCAATATTATGGACTCACACATTATTTACATGACTCCTGCATGATACCGTGGTCAAGGAGTAATTATTGCCTATCTAAGTTAAAAGTAATTATACCATTACAGTTTCATCTTTTTAGTCAATGGCTCCAAACAGTTTTAACACCCCCACTCCCAACCAAAGGACTTTTAACAATGTCTGGAGACATTTCTGGTTGTCACAGCTTGAGGAGGGAACTAGGAGCTACTGGTTTTTAGTGAATAGAGGCCAGAGATGTAGATGTTAGGACTTACAAAGCAATCTAACTCTTAATAGCCATTTTGTAAGCTTCCCACCAAAGGAGAACAAAGACCAGGAAGGCTTATTAGACAGGAAATGCTAGACACCAGAAATCAAGCCATCTAAGGAACTAAAACTGCCAAGAAGCACCAGACTGCACATCCTCATTCCTGCTGACCTAATCCCACTGCGCAAGGCCACCAACCAAGCCCCCAAAACCCACGGTCACAAAAGCTTCCCACCAGTGGCTGCATATAGAGATGAGACTCCAACTCTTAGGGGCTGCCCCCATTGACCCAACACCCTTTGGCTCAGTGCTGTATAGCTCTTCCCTTTGGATATCTCCATCTCCCACCCCCTTTACTTTAAATAAATTCAACCTTTCTTTATTCATCATCTGAGATCCTTATTTAGCCTGCCTGTGCACCATCAACCTTAACCTTTCACTAGACACCTTACAATGCACAGGACAGCCCACAGCAATATCCAAATGTTCAATGAGATAACTTAAAAAGCCCAAAATGTCAATAGTGTTTGGGCTGCAGAATCCTGGTTTAGACATCATCTCATGTTGGAAAATACTCCAATAGAGAAAGTTATTTCATTAATGCATTTACCAAACATTCAATACTGATTTGTATCATAGTACATTGTACTAGGTGCCGTTGAGAATAAAAGAGTCAATTCCATAAGAAACCTGCTTTCAAGATGCTTATCATCTAATCTAACTAGAGAAAAGATTTATTTTATATATATGATTATTATATTATGCATATTTTCTTCATTTATATATATCTTATATATAATTTACTTATCTAATATATCCTATATGTATGCATACACATATATAGAAATATAAATAAATAATAATAAAGATAAAACTATAGTTATTGAGGAGGAGAATTTTGGAATTTTATAGACTTCAAAGAATTATTTCAATCTAAATAAGAATCTAGAAGAACTTTTTAAAATTTATTTTATTTTATTTATTTATTTTTTAAAATATATCTTTATTGATTTCAGAGAGAGGAAGGGAGAGGGAGAGAGGGAGAGAAACATCAATGAGAGTCATTGATCAGCTGCCTCCTGCAGGCCCCGGACTGGGGATCCAGCAGCACCTGGGGCATGTGCCCTGACTGGGAATCGAACCTTTATCTCCTGGATCCTAGGTTGATGCTCAACCACTGAGCCACGCCTGGTCGACAACTTTGTGTTTTTTTTAAATCCTCACCCAAGGATATGGTTAGAGAGTGGAAAAGAGAGAGAGAGAGAGAGAGAGAGAGAGATATCAATTGGTTACTTGCCCTGGCTGGGAATCAAACCTGGCAAACTTGTGGTTCACGGGACAATGCTCAGCCAACAAACCCACGCTGGGCAGGCTAGGAAAACTTTTGAAAGAAGCTTTACTTTCATTTCATTTTAAGGTGTTAGTAGGATTTAGACATCCTAAGTCAGAGATAAGAAATTTCCAAACTCTATAATAAGAAATATGAAATCTTCCTCTATTCATATATTTTTCTTTTTTCTCCTCTATCTCTACATATGTTTCATTCAAACTTTTTGGTACTACTTAAAATGATCAAGTGACAGTCTCCAATAAAACCAGTTTAATTGAAATTATTCAGTAAGTATTATTTTTAAACATATTACTAGATTCAAGAAATACAACAGTGAATCTTTTGAAAATTTTAAATTAAATATCTATATGCATACATTCATATCCATACCCATATGTGTAAATGTCCATGGAGGCAGAGATGAATGAGAAATTGACTCATTTCATGGGAGAACATGAGAGACAAACACCCCAAAAACCTGATATTTGGGCTGCACATTGTTGAATGGGTAGAAATTAGATAGAGGGCAGAGGGGAAGGCACCACGGTATATGAATAAAGGAAGAGGTGCGAATGTGTTTATTTTTTAGAGAATAATGCTGGATAAACATCCTGGGATTAGGGAGTAAATGACCTATGATCATATTTAATTCAGCTGTGTACTTTATGTATAAAGTTTAATTAAACATTTAGTTTAATTAACAATAATATAATCTAATACTAATTATGGCATTTTATTTTCTTTCCAAATTAGAAGCAGGGAATATCACATTTAGCACTCCATTTTATGTGAGTGTATGTGAGTTAGGAGATTTCTGTTTTTTCTTTTGTTTTTTGTTATTTTTAATAACTCTCTGCACTTACTTTTTCTGACCACCTGTCTCAAGCTTCCCTCTGAGATCGAGATCCTGGGACTCCTCCCATGCTCCAAATCATGTTTAATACTTGATATTTCTTTGCTTGACACTTGATATCGGTCTGAGACACAGTGCTGTGAAATCACAGCAAGAACTAGATCATACAGAGATGATCAAGGAACTGGCTGTGGTAATTGGACAACTTTACATTTTTACTGGTAGAAGTTTGCAGTGAGCCTCATTTTATTAGTTCCTTTAAAACTTATCTCAGAGCGCATGGAAATTGTATGTCATAGAAACTTAAGAAGTGGCCCCGACTCTTTGCTCTTACCTGTTCCTCAAGTCTAATCAGTCACCACATCCTGAAGAGCCTGCCTTCTTAGAGTCTGTCTAATTTACCCCGCTCCTCATTGTTGTGTGGAGCTCTCTGTTCACACTTCCACGGAGGCTTCTCTACAGCTCGTTACCAGCGCCCTGCATTCAGGTTTCATTTTTCATGCTGCAGAGATTTAGAAAGCAAATTTTCTCCCTTTGCTTCCTTACTTAAAACTTGCCATGGCCTCCACTGCCTATGGGATAAAATCCAAACCTTCCAGAGAGATGTGCAAGGGCCTTCAAGTCCTAGCTCTAGCCTTGTCACAGCCACAAGCCTTTTTCTTGCCCTGACACCCTGTATATGTATGGAATAGAGACAGCTGCTGCACACGTCATGCTTGTAGAGGATAGGCAATACCTTCAAGGGAAGACTCACTGCCCAGCTGTTAGGAGTGTGGACAACTTATGGTGGCCAGAGACACCTTCTTCATGTCTGCCTCAGCTTTTGAGCTGAGTCATACTCTTCTCAGAGTGGCCCCAGTCAATGCCTGAGTAAGACTGTGGTACTAAGGCCTGGCAACTTCTGCCCAATGCAAAGTCCTCTAACTAGGAATCTTTGCTCCAGGGCTCCGCTTTGGGCTGCCAGAGACTTTGTCAGGCTTGTGTGGCAGTTTCAGTTTCCCCTGTTGGATCCTGCATCCCTCCCTGCAAAGTCCATGTGTTCTATCTCACGCAAGCTATCCCTTGGTTAAGAATAACTGCTCTGTCGTTTTCATGAAGTTTCATCTTATCCACTCAGACTTTCCCTCTATTTATTTATTTATGTATTTATTTACTTTTTATTTATTTAATTTTTTTTTAATCCTCACCTGAGGATATTTTTTTCGTTGCTTTTCAGAGAGAGTAGAAGGGAGATAGAGAGACATTGATGTGAGAAAGACACATTGATTGGTTGCCTCTTGCAAGGGCCCCAAGGCTGGGGATCAAGCCAGCAACCAAGGTACTGCCCCTTGGACAGAATCAAATGTGGGACCCTTTAGTCCAAAGGCCAACACTCTAACCACTGAGCCAAACCAGCTAGGGCCAGACTTTCCCTTTAAACTGAAGCCCAGAAGTTCCCTTCTCCACCTTCAGTGAACTATAATAGTTCATTTACTTGTACTCTCCCAACATCTAGTCTTTCCGAGGACATTCCCATGCCTGATTATATTCTATAATTTAGCGCCTACAATTATAGTGACAGATTTATGCAATTACTGATTAAAGTTTTAATTTATTATTTATTAAGTGAAAAGCCCCAGGCTAGGTGCTAAAGATATTGATGTAAGTAAGGAAAATAGCTTTTGCCCTCATTCAGTGTACATATACATAAAAAAACTAATTACACAATTATTCATCTTTACTAGTATGGAGTGTACAAAGAAAAGAAGTTAGAGGATTATAGGGATATAAAGTAGGAGGGACCTGACATAGTCTGAAGGTTTGGAAAATTGCTTTGAGGAAATGTTATATAAAGTGAATTCTGAAGACTGAGTAGGAATTAATTAACTGAAGTAGGAGGGAACATAATAAATGTTTATTGAATGAATAAAATACTGTGGTTTATGTCTATAAAACTACACTCCAAAGACAAATGCAACAACTTTTATTAACCACATCAAATCTTTCTTTCTTTATGGTAACCAATAACATTTAATATATTTTCTTCTGAGAAACATCTTTTATTTACATCTTAACTACCATCTCTACAAAACTATTTAAATGTACTTTTCTAGTTGTAAATATGTCTGGTTTCAAATCTTAAGGTATCATGTGCTGATGGTTTGAGAGCCTATATGAGCCAAATGGAGTATTAGAGCTGCTATATTCCATGATTTTTAGATATCATTTATTTTTAACATCTTCAATAAATCATCAAAACAAGTATTTACCAAGAGAATTGATTCTTACAAATGTTGTTTATAACAGAAAGCCAAGAATATATTTTTATATTCTGGCAACAAAATCTTCAATTGTAATGACATTTCTATAAAATATATGAAATAAAATGTTTCTTCTAAACCTCTCTGGTGAGTTCTAGGTTCATAGGATTTACTAAGTAGTTATTTGTTTAATTGAAGAAAGTAGAACTACTTAAATGTAAAAATAATAATAATAATTTGGTGGGGGGAAAACTTCTGAAAATTTGAGAGCGTAGCTTAAAAGTTTATAACAAATAGCTGGCTGGATCAATTATTTATTTTATCACCATGTTGTTGGCTGGCCCCATACAGGTACAATCTATTTTTATTGTTTCCTTTTTCACTTCACCCCTTATGCCTCATTAGGCTTGGAATAGAGAAAAGGCTACCACAAATAAAGCTTAGATCAATCATTCCCCTATAGGCTAGAGTAAGCAAAATCAATCACTGTCCATTCCAGTGGTTCTCGGCTATTGACTTTAAACTTTCCAGATCTAGAGGTTACTGTACTGTTAATTGCACTGAAGTTGAATGTTTGTGCTTCAGCACATTACTTAGCTATCTTTAGAGAATACACACTTCTATATCTCTATTAATTTCTTATGTCTATTGATGAAAGTTGGGGATCTTTAACCTGTGATTGGAAGTCTGATAATATCACCCTAAAGTATTTATGAATATCTCTTATATAGAAACTCTTCATTTCCTCAAGAATTTATAGCTTTTAGTTTCAAATCTCATTGTATATTGATTTTTTAAAGCTCTATATATTAACTCAATATATCTACACCAAGGAAAATTGACAATAAGCTAGGAGGATATATTTTTTAAAACATATGAAAATATATGATTTGTGTTGTTGATGTTTATTATCAAAACTTCATTTTCCCTTTACAATCACAATTATTAAATCTAGTAGTAGATTATTGTTCCAAAGATAATCATCATATTAAGAATTGTAAATAATTTCTTACTATGCACATAGTAGTTAGTAGGCATACAACTCCAAATAGGTTTCTTTTAAAGATGAAAACTAGTATTTCAAATATACCCTATCCTTAGAAACAGAAGCAATTGACAGATGTGCACATGTAGACATATGTATCTTTACATGGTCTTAAAGGGTGTAAGACCACGACTTTCCAACTAAACTCACAGATTTTAAATAGGGTAAATTTAGGAATGACTATGAACATGTCTTCCTAAAAAACAAAGTTTCTAGGAGAAAAGTATAGATGATTCAACTAATCAGTTAAACATTTGATAAATTAAAAGCTAAATGTGCAGTGATTAGTCAAAGTTGAGTCCATTTCATTGGCATGACATTGTCCCTGGGTACCCATGTTATGGTGAGTTCTGGGAAAATTTGTGAAGTCAGTAATGCTGTCCTTTTTGCGTTTCTTAGCTCCCTTTGGGGTGATTATATTTTATCTGTCTTTTACTCAACCTGTCACTATCTGACACAAAAGTACTGAATACATTATATTTTAATAAATAAATTATCACATAACTAATATTATAGTTATTGCTTATAAACTACTCACATTGAACCCTTTGCTATGTACTTTACATACATTATCTTATTTATCCCCTGTAACCACCCTGTGAAGCATGTATGTTCTATGATTATACATTTAACCCATTAAGAACAAAACAAAGCAAAACACAAAAACAAGCTAGGAGAAATTGAGTGAATTTACCAGTGTTGCAAAGCTAGCATGTAGCATAATAGCCAAGTTGTTTTCATAGATGTGAATGCCACAGATCTTTAGTCTGGAAAAACAAATAAATATACAAACAATCACAGCAGCAACTAAAAGAGAGAAAGCAGGTAGCTGCTCTTACTCCATTAGCAAAAACAATTGTTGGAAGACAAAATTGAGCATATTAAATTCAGAAAAATGATAAAAACTTCTTTATAAAGAATAACATCTTATAAGGATAAAATTTTATTTTGACACTGGATATTTACTAAATCCTTGAATTAGAAATTGTTTCTTCAGATTGAGTTTTATAGCTCAAATCACTTTATCTCTAATATATTTATTCCCCTGTTTGAATAATGGAACGACTAAAGACTTAAAAATATTGAAAAGAATCAAAGAAAAAAATGAATGTTCCTAAGGCCTACAAGCTATAGATATCATGTTCCAAAGCGAAATTAGAGGTGTGGTCTTAGATTGGAAATCAAGAGGCAAGAGTCAATAACAAAACCAAAAGTAAATAAAAATTGTAGAGTTGAATTTCCAGCTTCTCATAAGAATCTTCAGTTATATTATAAAATTTAAAACAATACCTATTTAATTGACCTGAAGCCAATAAAAAATATTCAAAATAATCAAGAAAAAGGTAACTTTATAATGTTTTGACCCTGTAATGTAATTTTCTTTGAAAACACAAGGCAAGAACAATAATATAAAGTCTGTATGTAGTATGTTGTTATTGAATATTCTGACGTTTATCTTACAAATCTTTTAAATATTAAGAAAGAGTAATAGATCCCCCCCCAAAAAAATCATTTATATCTTTATTGATTTCAGTGAGAGGAAGGGAGAGGGAGAGAGAGAGATAGAAACATAAATGATGAAAGTCATTGATCAGTTGCTTCCTGTACGCCCCTCACTGGGGATAGAACCCTCAACACGGGCATGTGCCCTGACCGGGAATCAAACCTTGATTTTCTGGATCATAGGTTGATGCTCAATCACTTAGCTATGCCAGCTGGGTTCCTCTAAAAGTCATTTAAAAACAATTTTAAAATGTTCTCCAAATGCACTCAAGTCTAAATACTCAGCCCACAAATCCACTAAAATGACCCCTCAGCAGCCCATGCTGGACTAAAAACAGCACACTAAGTAGGGAGAGCTCCTCCTGCCCCTTACCACTTTGTAAAACTGTTTCTGCTCCAAAGTGTGTAACCAATGAATGCATAAATAAATGAAACAACACATTGTCTCTCTCTCTCTCCCCCCTTCCTCTCTTTCCAAAATTAATAAATAAAATTTAAAAAATAGAAAAATGACAATATAGAATTGTATAAATATTAATAATTTTTAAAATATAAAATAAGTAAAAATAAAAAACAATAACGGTGCCATTATATTACATATATATTCAGTTATATTTCTATATTTAGCCAAATTTTCCCAAGAATGTTTTCAGCACTTTCTTTCATTTACCCATGCCACTTATGCTTTACATTTTTTCCAGTTATTTTGTATTTACAAGGAAACTGATATATCTTTTATATTATTTCTGGATAGTAAGGGATATATATTTTTGAACAAACAAAATCAAATTTTAAACATGTTATCAGAATATCCAAGTTTCCTTAAATATAAGTTGAATTTTGTTGAAAAAGCTTAAAGAAACATTTTATACCTATTAGCTTCTTACAAACAGCATTAATAATTTTAAATTTTTAACCCACTGTTTGCATTTAAATGAATGAATTGCATTAAGCTTTTGCAAATTTTTACATATTTGTGGACCTATTACTATCTTTGTTCAATCCTATAGATAAGGGTCTCCTAGTTAAAAACCATTGCTTTGTCATTGCTTTATCATTTAAATATATTTAGAACTTAAACTTGCATTAATTACACTTAGAGAGAACATTAGATTTTCCTTCATGAAAAAAAGACAATTGCACACACACACAACATGAAAAAACAGAATGAACCATATTTTAATGTGTCTCTAAACCAAATGTTCTATTTGTATTCTTGACACATTTTATATTATTATGATTATCAGATGCTTTTCTTAAACACATTCTAATATTCCAAAGTAGATTTTCACTATAGTTCTCCCTTCCTGACACCTCAAATTAGATGGCTTTTAGATATTATACACATATTATAAACAATCTTCTAGTGATCACCTATTATGTTACTATAAAAATTATTTATAATATTTGAGCAAATGTATAATTAGGGAAATACTTAACTTCAAGATATTTTATTTTCTGTGTTCTGCAGTGCCAAAGAAAGAATCTCTTAGTTTTGTGTAATGAACATTTAAGCAATGGATTTTTATAACTCTGGTGATAGCCTTAATTACTTTTTGATTTTCTCTCAACATGTGTCTCTAAATATAGAAAACTAAAATTGTTCTTACTTTGCTTGGTGTACAAATTCAACAACAGATTTTCAGTTTTTTTGTAACTTTATATTTTATATGGTCCTTTTATAGTTCATAAATTTTCTAGAAATCAGCTGATACATAATTATCATCTTACTCAGGTAAGTTTGTTCTAAAATAAGCTTGCATAATTATAAGCAGTAATTAGTATAGTAAAAACTTCCAGTTTTCTGTAATCAAAATGTATAATTTTTTTATAGAGTGAAATTTTTCCTGAATGGAATAGAAATCAAGGCCAAACTAATGAGTTACAAAACATAAGACATTTTCTCTTGTAAGTTAATTGTAATCCATCATTTGCATAAATTTACTGTAGGTAAAATATACATAAACTTATGAATGTTAAAAACAATTCTTCATTAAATAACTATCTCTTTAAAAATGAGTTACGTGTCCTGGTCAGGTGGTTCAGTTAGTTGGAGTGTTGTCCATGCACCAAATGGTTGTGGGTTGGATTCTCTGTTGGGAAGCAGCACATTGATCTTTCTCTCTTTCTCTCTCTCCCTTCTTTTCTCACTAGATTGCCGGAGCCCGCCGGCAGAGTCGAACGGTCCTGAGGAAGGGGTGAGGATGGAGAAAAGACAGACACAAAAAATATGGGATCGGGAGGGCTGCAGCTCATTCCTGTTGCCAGCTGCCAGCCCCGAGTTTATTTTTCCAGCTCAATATATACAGGCACTGTTGATTTTGCTGAATAGCACCCCTCCCCACATTCCTACAAGGCCGTTTGAATGCTCTTTCAGAGTAAACACCCTGCCTCCTGCAGGAGCTCAGACCTTGGTAACTATCTTTATCTCGGCTTCTAATGGGAACTTTTGGGGAAGATTGAGTCCTTGGCTTGGTATGTAGCTTAACTATCCTTTAACCCTTCAGGAGGGGGCCAGCTTCCTAATTAGCCTTTCTAGAATTTAGTATTGCTTTGGTGTCTCAAGGACTGAGTCAGGGAGCAGGAGAGCACCTCTGCAGCTCACCCAGGCAGCTCCTCTGTGCCTGGGGCCACAGAAGCTCATCCACATCTCCCAGGGAGCAGGGGAGCACATCCGCAGCTCACCCAGGCAGCTCCTCTGTGCCTGGGCCACAGCAGCTCACCCACATCTCCCAGGGAGCAGGAGAGCACATCTGTAGCTCACCCAGAGCAGCTCCTCTGTGCCTAGGGCCACAACGTCTCCCCACATCTCCCCCCTATTTATTACTTTGAGACACCGTTATCTATTGTCTGCAGGCATAGCATGTGGGGATCGCGGCGAATTTCTTTAATTCCTTTTATACCCATTTTTAGGAAGAGGGGTAAACATAACATTATTATAAGGATAAAGAAAGCCAAGCAAGCCAGTCCTATAGCTAAATGTGTAGCGCTTCCCATGGCTGGCACTATGCTAAGGATTTTGTTAATGATGTTCTCTGCTGTTCTCCCTAAGTCTTCATCTAGCTGTGGAGCATTACGAATATCTAAGATCTCCTTGTGTAAACTCTGGGTATCTAAGGACACATTGCTGTCATGCCAAACCCCTAGGAGATGGCGTTGGATTTTTTCCCAGGGGTGCTCAGTTTTGTTATATACCTTCTGGGTGACACAGATCCATTTATATCTAGCATGGCGGGTAAAGGAAGTTCTCATTTTTAATGCCTGCACCTCATCCCCTAGATAATTAACTACATCAAATAAGGCGTCAATTCTGTCATTTACCTTGATAGCAATGGCCTCCTGAGTTCCTAGGCCGTGCTCACGGGTTTAGACAGCTGACTGACCCACGGGCCGTCTGCGCCTCTGTCGTGAGGGCCGCGGCCGCGCTGGCAGCCGTGGCCATGAGGGAGGCGGGGGCGGCGATGCCCACTGTCAGGAGGCCGACGAACCGGCGCCTCCGTGGCGCTGAGCATGCTCTGCCTCTCCCCACAGCTGGAGCCCCGCGTCATGACACCACGGCCTGACACACTGACAGGCGACATCATCAAGGCGGGCTGCTGCACCACTAAGATCTGAGTCCCCGAGGCCACCCCCCTTACGCAGTTGGCAAGAGTACAGCTGTTGCAGGTCCCATTATAGCCCCAGTCACTTTTGGTAATTTTTACAGTCCCGACGACAAGCCCCCAAGGGTGTGGCACGCAGGCCTGGGCCCATTAATACCGCTCAGTTGAGAGGCCACCAACCTGGATGTGGCCTCGTTTGTCATTTGTTATGGAAATATTAGGTCCCATGGCTGCAGCCAACCTCCACAGCTGTGTTTGTGGCCTTCCCCCGGGGACTGTCCAAAGGCCCTCAACAGTCCACCGATGAGAGGATCCAGGCTCAGTAAGGTTGGCCCTGTAGGGGCTCCAGTCCTGCAAGGTCTCACTGACCCCGGGTATGCTCCACACCGTGGCCTTGTCCTTCCTGCAGGCAGCCCATACAGGCCCCCGGTATGGTTCTTAGTGTCTGGCTCACACAGAGGGACATCGGGCTCCCCCACTGTCCTGTTTCAGAGCCCCATTGTTTTGTAGTCCCATGAGAGTTACTCTCCACCAGGTGTAATTTCCTGCTCTTATTCTGTATGTGGAGTTATTAATAGTCACATCAAGGTACCTCTGAGGCGCCCATGTCTGGTGCATGGTTGTGTCAAGGGTGACACACCCTGTGGCCTCAGTGATGGCAGAGAGACAAATGGGCAGCTCTCCAGTAGTCCCTGCAAAGCTGAAATTGGACTGAAGGAAAGCAGCCATGTGGTCACTGCTGAGCCCCCCAAGCCCCCATGTGTAGTTGGTATAAACAGGAACGGGCCGAGGGCCCCATTCCGCAGCGTGGAGCATCGGGGGATCAGGCACATAAGCCCAATATACTTTGGCCCGTGCCGCAGGAGCTTGGCTCATCAAGAGCACTAACATGGCCAAGAAGATGGTCGTGGCAGGAGGCGTCCCTCCTTGCCCAGGAACCATGTCTTCAGCCCCCTTCCTCTTCGTCTCCATCTGCCTCCGGATCGGATGCCGCCTTGTTCTGATTCGGCGAGTCTGGGGCCGGTCCTCGAAACTCATCTGCTGCATTCCCTCTGTCAGTCGACTTGTTCTCTGCAAACCGCACCAGCCTCTCCGGGAGCCACCGCGCCGCCTCGGCATCCTGTGGGAAAACACAAACATGCCCTCGCCCCCAAGTGAGTGCTGGATCCGGACCCTGCCACTGCCCCGGGAGCGGATCTTCCCACCTCACGAGGGCGTAGGTAGACCGAGACTTGGCTTGCCAAAAGCGCTGTCACCTTAGATTACATGTTGTTGAATTAAACTATTGGCATTAATATGTGTATATATCAAATGACAATCTTTTTTAAAAAAAAAAAAAAACATATCCATAATATGCTTTCTATAGATAAAGCTATCAGTGTTGGCTCTACAATAGCAGACCTTGGTGTGAGTGCAGCCCAGAACTCAGCATCTTTCATGCACCCTACTCTTTAGCAAAGCTTTGGACATTAAGCAGTCTCCTTCCCAGGGAAAGTCAACTCAGAAGTAGGAAATAAATCACAATAAACAAGGAGTCGTTACTGGGGAGGAGAAGTGAAAAAGTCCACCTCTCATCTTGCTGTTCAGCCCTTGCTTACCTGGGTGAACCAGCTGCCTAGAAACTGGTATGATTAGAGATCTGCACATGCTGTTCTACTACAACATCCTTGATTGTCACAAGCTATGCCATATATTTCCAGTCGCCCTCTCCTCTTTACCACTTTACTGCTCTAAAAAGACAGTTTTACTCTGATGTTCCCTGTGGTGTTTTCTTAGGATGCCTCCTTGCAGACAGCTATGCAATTTTTGCATCCATTCTTGTAGCCCTTGAATTAGCTCCTCTAAATGTCCCAGCCGCCCTCCAGACCCTTCCTCCTTGGGCTTTTCCTCCATTACCAGGAGCCATCCATCCTCCTCGCGGCATGAGCCGCGGTGTCCTCTGAGTCTGCTTTGTCCCGCAGACAGAGCTCATCGCCATCCTCACATCCCCCATTAACCTGTGCTAAAGCCTCTAAGGCCGGGGGACAAGGATTCTCTGGCAGAGGCTTCTCTCTATCCTTTGGAGCCGCAGCCCCAGGACCGCCGTCCTCTGTGGCTCTCTCCCACCGCTTGCCTTCTGGGTCAAGATCTAGACAGTCCCCAGTCAGGGCCCAGAGGGAAAGTGTTTCTACCGGCACCTCCGAGGGCCCATGGAGCGAACAGTGTGTCTGCAGCTGTTTTCCAACCCGCTGCCACGTTTCCCTGTTAACTGTGCCCTCCTTAGGGAACCAGGGGCAGATCTCTTCTACAAAGCTTGGAAACTTAAATATCTGTGCACTAGTGACCTTATTTCCCCTGGCTTTAAGCATACTTTTCAGCACTTAGATGAACAATTCTATACTATTTTCCTGTCCCATGATTTTTCACTCCCGACTGTAAATCAACTGCAATTCGTCGCGCACCAACCTTTTACTTTTGTTCTCGGACGCGTCCCTTCCGCGACATCCTTCACCAGATCCTTACTCTCAGGTCCCTGTTCGGGCGCCACTGCAGCAAGGAACAAACTCACCTTTGCTTGAGCAGCTGGTTATTTTGGTGTACTGTTTAGAAAGTCAGCAGTTGAACAAGATGATGATGATGATAACAATAGCAACATTTATGCTTTTGTGTAGTAATTTATTTTCACTAGCCATTGCAGATTTAATAGTTGAACTTTTTACCTTGAATTTCTACCTCATAAGAGGTAGAGTTTTCTATATATATATTACAGATAAGGAAAGATGTTTTGTGGAGTTAATGTCATGTAAATCAGTGACTGAGTTGGGCTAGAATTTCTATGTTTTAATTTTCTACCTAGTGCTGTAACATTATGTTTTTCTTATTATAAGTGTCCTCTGTCATAGGTTATTTTTGTAGTCATTTTCCCATTTTAAAATAATTTTAAAGAATGAGGTCAAAATAACTGAAGACCACATAGAGCCATATTAATCTTGGCAACATTATTTGAACCCAATGATTATGTGAACTTATCACCTATTTCTAAGCCAACACAGTCACAGATATAAATTTACTCTATTCCCTTTATTCCTACAACATAAAGATATTTCAAAATTTTGGCAAGGAGAAGGGTTACAGGGACCTCAAACGTTACCACTCAAAGCTTGACTGATGATTTATCTTCACAAAATATTTCCCTTTCCCCCCGACAATTTTTGTTAAAAGAATATAGTTGTCTTTGTACTTGAAAGAAATTTCTTTCATAATAAGTGTACCTAAGAAGGTCACTTACTTATTTTGTAAAGATTTTATTTGCAAAGAGTCAAAAACTTCTTATTTAAGACACTTAGCACACGTAAGTATAAGAAGGTAATAAAATGTGTGGAATTCCTCTTCTGAAATGCATGGACACGCAGTCTTTACTAAAATGTCTGCTTTGTTAAAATCTTAATTACCAGCTACTTATTAACCTTCTAGGAAAGCATTCCAAATTTTATCACATAGAGTTTCTGTCACAAAGCAACTAATGCATTTTTACAAATGCTAATTTAAAAAATTAATTGGGCTCTATTTGTGGTGTTTTGGGTGGTTCTTACCATAATTAATTCCCTTGTATATGTAACCATCATAATCTTGGTCATGAATTAACTAAATGAAGCCCCGAGACATTCTGCAATGCTTGTAGGAGAATATTTAATGGTTTAATGATTGAAGAAAACCTTTTGCAGTAATCATCAAATATGAGTCCATTTTCAGTTCCTATTCTGAAACATGAGGAGGGCTTTTAATACTCTCCTTTAACACTGCAGAGGGAGAGAACTCAGCCATCAAAGAAGAAAATTGCTGATTTGGGTTAAAAAAAAAATGAGCAGAAACGATGCAGATTTGGGTAGTCATCTTTGGGCTGTAGTTAACAAAGAAAGTGTTAGAATTCCACAGAACACATTGAGCAGGAACATAATCAAAGGCAGTTTTCTTAATAAAAGCTAATAAAGATCTTGTAGCAAGCACCAGCCTAATCAGTCATCTCAACCCAAACCAGTTCTTGGAAAATGAGGAAGTGCTTCAGGTTGAATTTGCAAACAGCCTAATCCTTACCTCACCTCTACCACCTCTCTGCTTCAGGATTAGTATAAACCCTTTGCTGAGGCAGAATTGAAGTCTGACATCAGACTCACTAGTCGTGTATACATATATGTAAATTATTTGCTCTCATTATGGAAACAAATCATTTAATCAAATTATAGTTGTACCATGATAAATCTCTCACTGTAATTTTTCTCCATACAAAACCACCATGAGCTGATGTCTATTTCCTGTCCATTAAAGTTCTAGTGCCCAGCAAAACCCAAGAAAAATCTGCCAGGATTCCTGCATGAAGAGATTTATTTTTTGCCTGCACATGGTATGAATTATAATGTGATCTTCAGATAAATATTCACCTTTTAAAAATAGTTTGGTATCTATTGCTGAACGATTCCATCATAAGCATTTTCACATCCCAAGCTGTTTGTCCTCCAAAGTAACATTTGCCCTTTTATTTCTGTGTAAGAAATTCAACTGTGCCATTTTAATCCTGACCAATTTGAAGGGCTTTCAACAAACTCATGTCCTGCTGTGAATACAACACGTGTCAGTGCGTGATTAATGGTTTTTACTCAGTCTGCTTTTACTCCCTTTAGCCATCATAGTGCTTTATGGCCCATATTGTGCCAATCTGACTTTTTTCACATATTTTAAGTTCATTCTTATCCAGAATCTTGTGTGGATTGCCAAGAAGAGCAGATTACCTTGATTGTCATGGCTGTGCATTACAATCTCTCCACAGACACAAAATCTAGCCTGTTTGGAAAACAAAAGCTAACCTTTTAAATGTTTGGGTTGAGGCAAAAGTTAGCTGGCTAATCTCAGTTACCTTTCTCCAAAATAGCCACGGTTAATTGAAAGAGCTAAAATACCTGCAGAAACATATATATCTAATGTTATACATATTGTAGGTGTCTTTCTCCTCCACACTTGAAAAGGGACATTAAGTTGTACTTAACATGTGAGGTGTTCCTTTGGCTTCTTTGCACTGCTTTCTGTGAGATTAGTAAGTGAAGTATATAACTGATCAATCACTACCTTCAACAGACTAAAAGAAGTAAAAAAGTAAAAAAGAAGGCTCTCTTACCCTTTGGGGCAGCATGGAGGGACCTGGAGAGCATTATGATAGGCGAAATAAGCTAGTCAGAGAAAGACTAGTATCACATGATCTCACTCATATGTGAAATTTAATGAACAAAATAAATTGACAAACAAAATGGAAGCATGGCACAGGCTGATGGATCTCAGAGGAAAGGGTGGCAGGAAGAAATTTAAAAAATAACTTATGTGTATATATGCATAGTCCATGGACATAGACAATAGGGTGGTGAAAACCTGGGGTGGGGCAGGAACTAGGTGGAGGGAGGCAATGGGGGAAAATGGGGGACATCTGTAATACTCTCAACAATAAAGATAAATAAAAATAATAATAAAATGAAAGCAAGGGGAGAAAAAATAATAAGTTGAATGCCATTTAATGCACTTAAGATGTTAAAAACCTAGTACAGGAAGTAGAACACCCACTGATTTAAAGTTAGAAGAATTCACTTTAAAGATGGAGAAACTGAAGCCCAAGAATGTAAGTGACTTGACAAAAATACCGTCCTTAGTTAATGAGTCAGAGATCATAAAATTCCATGTTTCTCCTCAATGTCTACATCCAATGCCACAAACCTAAATCTGGAAGCCTCCTTTTGCTTTTTTCAATAAATCACTCTGTAAACTCAGATTCCCTAACTCCAGAGCCTAAGCTGGAGATTTTCATGCAAATGATAACTTTAAGGCTATTCTATCAAGAGATACTTGTGAAAGAAAAAGTAGAGAAGGGGATGTATTAGTCTGCCTAGGCTGCTGTAGTAAAATATAGCAGGCTGGGTGACTTAAACAACAGAAATTTATTTTCTCACAGTTGTGTAAGCTAAAAATAAAAGATCAAGGTGCTGGCAAATTCAGTTTCTGGTGACACCTGTTTTCCTGGCTTGCAGACAGCTGCCTTCTTCTGCGTGCTCACATGGCCTTTCCTTTCTCTGTGTTCAGAGAGGGAATCATCTCTGGTATCCATCTTTTATAAGGACACCAGCTGTATCAGATTAGGGCACCACTCTTATGACCTCATTTAACCTTACTTATCTCTTTAAAGGCCCTATCTTCAAAGACAATCACCTTGGGAGTTAAAATGTCAACATAGGAATTTCAAGAACAAACAGTTCATTCCATAACTGCAGGGAAATGATTCCATTTTAAGTGAAGTCTAGGCTTAGCTTGATTCAGAAGGAAGTATAAATTGGCCACAGAATTAGTCTTGTTGAGGCTAGAGAACTAGGCTTTTGCACCAGTTCTCTCCTCAGTCCCATCCCCAGTACTATCAAATTGGTCATTCATATCAGTAGATCATGGAGTGATAAAAACTGCAAGATGGATGCATTTATGCAAGAACAATTCTTTGGCAGAGTCTGCAGGTGGGAGCCATTGGCAGCAACATAGGCAAGAGTTACCAGATGGGCATACCAAAGCAGTAAGAGGTCTCTGGGAATGTGGGCAGGGATCTACTAAGGCACTAAATTATGCATGGGTTTCACTTATTTGATTGTCACTTCCTTAGTCCAGACCCCCGTTGTTTCTCCTCTGTACACTGTAATAGTCTTTCCTCCTTCTAGTGTTTTCCTTCTCTATTTCATCCTTCTTGTTGTTGTCAGAATGTATTTAAAACAGCATGGTGATTAACAGAGGAGAAGGGAGATGGGTGGAGGTAGAAGAGGGTAAGAGCGGGGGTGATAAATGGTAACAGATGGAAGCTTGACTTTGGGTGGTGAACATGGAATACGATATACAGATGATATATTATAGAATTTTCCATCTGAAGCCTATATAATTATTTTGCCTGTGAATAACTGATTTAATAATTAAAAATTTTTAATGTTGACATTATTACAGACTTCTGCCATCACACCCCTTTGCCCACTTCCACCTACCCCCGCCTCCCCTCTTTTGGCCTTCACCACACTATTTTCTGTGCCCATGGTAAATGCATATATGTTCTTTAGCTTATCCCTTCAACTTTTTTATATTCAATCACCCTCACTTTCCTCCCCTCTGGCCCCCTCCAGTCTGTTTCATGTATCCATGCCTCTGGTTCCATTTTGCTCATTAGATTCCACATATTAGTCCTATGTAATTTTATTAACCAATGTCATCCCAATAAATTCAATAAAAATAAAAAACAATAATACAAATATGGCAGTGTCATATCTCTCTAAAATTTGCCAGTAATATACTTACTGGAAACATCAAATTCCTGATGCTACACCTAAGATTCTTCTTATCTGAGTCTTCTCTACTTTTCCATCTTCACCCATTGCAATTTCTAGACCCATATGCCATGCTTGAGTTATACTGAAAAAATATCACTTTTTTTTAAATCCTCAGCTCACCTAACCTTGTATGCACTTGGATTGTGCATTAGCCCTTTTGTTCAATTGGCTTTCTTGTACTTACTCTATAAATATAGGTAAAATGTCACCTGCTCCAGGATATCATCCACCCATCAAAAACTAAGACAGTTTTAGCTGCTTGATGGCTATTTGGGCAGCATACATTTATTAGTCTTTCATATTACATTATAATTAGTTGGTTTACATACCTAACTGGTAGTATAAACTACATGCATTAAAACAGAAAAAAAAAATTGTGTCAAATAAAAACAAAATAAAGGGAGTATAGCTATTAGTTGATGCAGTTCTTTCCCCCCTAGATTTATTGAGATATAAACAGTACTGTATAAGATTAAGGTGTAGAGCACATTGACTGGACTTAAATATACCTGAAATGATTACCACAATGAGTTTAGTTAACATCCATCATCTCATACAGGTACAAAAAAATAGAAGAAAGTTTTTCTTGTCATGAGAACGTTTAAGATTTAGCTCTTAGCACTTTCAAGTATATCATTTAGGCTCACTTTGGCAGAGGTGGTTTTTCACCAGTCTGCTTGGTTTGATGTTCTGGATGTGTAGCAGGTAATGTCCTTGTAGAGGTGAAACTATCAGAGTCTATATTAGGGAAAGGCTATTGCTGATGCTCTGAGATTGAGTGGGAAAGTACTCCTGGCTGAGAACTGTTGGATAGAACTGCTTGGTTGGCTCCCTGCACAAGCAAGGCTGTAGTATATTTCTGTGGTTTCCTGCATTCTCTGGTCAGACTCTTAGACTGAGTACTATGCTTAGCAGGGAGCTATAAGTTAGCTTCCCTGCCCTGGCAAGGCAGCAGAATGGGCTCAAAGACAGCAATACTCATTGTTTGGGGACCTAAATCAGGCTAGATCGTGCACTGAAATTTCCTGGTCAGATAGGGCTGCTGGTTTTGCTCTAGAGTTTAGGTCCACTGGTCAGGTGAGCTGAAGGTCACATTCAATAGTGGATGAGGCTATAAATTAGTTTCTCTGATTAAGTAGCAAGGCTCTGGTTTGAAACTCAAATTAGGCAGAACTATGTACAAGCTTCCCTGGCCTGAGAGGCCACAGCCCTTGCTCTGCAGATGAATAAGGCTGGCTGCTATGTTCTCCACTCAAGTTCTGCTTACAGGATGGTCTACATAGATTCCTGGGAGCTCTGGTTAGGTTTCCTGGTTGGATTGGACTGGAAGCTGTATTTAGCTTTAGGTGGGTTTATAAATTAGCTTCTCTGCCCAGCTGGAGCTGCAGAACAGGCCCCGGGGGTAACAAAGCTCTTGATTTGGGGATCAAATCTGACAGACATGCTAATTAAGCCCCTTGAAGAGTTAGAGCCACTGTGTTGGCTCTCTGCAGGCATCACACCACTGGTAGGGTTCTTTAATTAAGTGCTGCTGTAATTGGGGATGCTGGTGGGCTAGCAAGATTCCTGGGAGCTCTGTTTAAGTTTCTTGGTTAGAGGGTTGGAGACTGTATTCAGCAATGGGCAGAGCTATCGAATAGCTCCCCTGTCCGGGGAACGGTCTCAGAGCAAGCCCCAAGGCAGGCAAGACTCTTGTTTGGGGACTAACTGATCTGTGCAACACTCTCAAGGCAGATAGAGTAGCTGACTCATCTCTTCAGATGGGCAGTCATTGACTCAGTTCTCTGCTTGAGTGCTGCTGGGCCAAACCACTTCCCAGGTGCTTAGACCAGGTTTCCTGGACAGATGGATCCAGAAGCTACCCTCAGCATTAAGCGAGGCTATGAACTAGCTAGCTTTGGCACTTGTGGTGGCAAGACTGGCTCTAAGGCAAGTAAGGCCAGTAAAGCAGAGCCACACACCAAGTTTTCTGACCAAAATAGGCCACCTATTTTGCTCTGCTGAGAGGCAGCACTGTTGGCTGGCTCTCCATTAGAGTGTTGCTGGGCTATACAGGTTTCCATGTGCTCAGACTAGGCTTCCTGGTTGGGTGGGGCTGGGAGCTATTCTCAGCAGTGAGAAAGGCTATGAATTAGCTCCTCTGCCCAGTTGGAGTGGTAGAGCTGGCTCCAATCAACTTCCCAGGTGTTTCAGTCAGACTTTCTGGTCAGGCAGGGTTGAGAACTACATACTCAGCAGTGGGTAAGGCTGTGAATTAGCTCCCATGCTTAGGCAAGGTGGCTGAACCAGCTCCAAGTTCAGCTAAACTGTTTATGGACTTGACTCAAACCACCCTGTATCCCAAATTCTCTGCCTAAAATGTGCAACTGGCTTTGCTTTGTGGTTAATCAGTTCTGCCTTATTGAGCTACAAAACTTACAGGTGTTCTGGCTGGCTTTTTGATTGGGCAGGAATTACATTCAGCAGTGGGAAGGGTTATGAGTCAGCTTCCTTGCCTATGGACCTGTTGGAGGAGGAGACTGGCAAGCTCCAGGGTTGACAATGCTCTTTATTTGAGATTCCAAATCAAGCAGACCTGGGCCACAATCTTGACTCCACAGATGAGCAAAGTTGCTGGTTGGGGTCAGTACTTGGGTACAGCAGGTAGGAACTCTGTCTACCAAAATCTGAATGCTGGTTGTTGCAAGGCCTTCTCCACTTCTCTGCCTCAATCAGATTCCCAATGGTCAAGTCCCATAGATTCCCTCATAGTCCTCATTGGGTGAAACTGGAGTTGGTAATCCCAAGAAGCAATCCACTATCCTGGGGGAGCTGGATTCCCATCCTGGCCTTTCTCTTCCCCCTGAAGCAACTATAGGCTTAAGTTAGGAGACCTCTGGGTGTGGTGCTGTCCTGGTCTGAGAAAGGGGCAATGCAGTCAACAGACAGCTGCCCCTCTTACCTTTCTAATGCAGTTTGTCTCAGTGGTGCAGAGAGGTGCTGCAGCATCACTCCCTTGTTCTAGGATTTTCTCAGTGGTATCCTGTCCATGAATAATTGTTAGTTGTTCTTGTGTGGGGGAGTAAAGTCAGGAATGACTTATGTTGCTATCTTCATGATGTCACTCCTTAATGGAGTCCTTGAAAGCTAAGTTAAATTTGGATTTAATCTAGTAGGTAATAGAAAGCCAACATTGGTTATTAAGTATTTTTTAAAGAAAAACAGTAAAGTTTAAGCATAGTTTACTTTAGGGAATTACAAAGTAAAATAATAATGAAATATCACTACACACTTATTAAGACCATAATCCAAAACACTGATAATATCAATGCTGGCGAGGATGAAGTGAAACAAACTCTCATTCACACTTGGTAGGAAGCAAAATGGTAAACCACTTTGGAAGACAGTTTAGAAGTTTCTTACAAAATTAAACATACTCTTACCATATGATCCAGCAATGGTCTTTCTTAATATTTACCCAAATAAATTGAAAGCTTATTTCCACGTAAAACCTGTACACAGATGTTTATAGCAGCTTTATTCATAATTGCCAGAACTTGGAAGCAACCAAGATGTCCTTCAATAGATATATGGAAAAATAAACTGGTACATTGAGAAAATGGAATGTTACTTAGTACTGAAAAGGAATAAGCAATCAAGCCCTGGAAAACATGGAAGAAAGTTAGATGCAAATTACTAGTTGAAGAAACCAATCTGAAAAGGCTACACACTGTATGATACTCTGGAAAAGTATGGAGACATTAAAAATATCAACAGTTGCTTGGGGTTAAGGGAGGAAGGAAAGAATAGTCAGAGAACAAAAGATTTTTAGGTCAAAGAGACTATTCTGTATGGCGCTACTGTGGTGAATACATGCTTCTCTAAATCCATACATTTGTCCAAACCCACAGAATATACAACACCGAAAGTGAACCCAAATGCAAATTATAGACTCTGAATGATAATGACACGTCAGTGTAGATTCATCAGTAGAAATGAATAAAGGGAAAGTGTGCATGTGTGGGTACAAGTATTGAATGAGAACTCTTTGTACTTCTCACTCAACAGTGGCTCCAAACTGCCCCCCAAAAGTAAAGTTTATTGATTTTAAAAAGATAAAGAGATATATACTTTTGCTAACACTAATAAAGAGATAGAGTAGTATAATAATTATAGACAAAGCCAACTTCAAACAAGAAAATTTATCAGCAATAAATAGAAGGATTCCATAATGACAAAGGGAATTCATAATGACAATTGCCCTTATCACAAACATCATCCTTAATGTGTATGCAACTAACCACAGAGTACCAAAATTTTGAAGTAAAAAGTGATAGAACTCCAAAGAGAAATGACATAGCCACTATTATAGTTGATATTTCAACTTATTTCTTTTGATAAATGATAAGCAGGCAGAAAATCAGTAAAAATAGAACTGATCTAAACAACACTCTCAATCAACCTGATCCAATACATATTTATAGAATACTCCATCCAACAACAGGAGAATATAGATTCTTAAGCTCCCATGGAACATTCACCAAGATGGAACATAGTGGGCTACAAAACACGTTAACATATTTAACAAAATAAAAATTTTGTTAAGTATGTCCAAAGACCACAATGGACTTACACTAGAAATCAATAAGAGAAAAAGTGCTCAAAATCTCAAAATATTTAAAAAATTAACAAAATATTTCTAAGTTACACATAGGTCAAAGTTTCAAGAGAAATTAAAAATATCTTAAACTAAATGAAAAAGAAAAAATTACTTATTTAAATTTGTTGGAGTCAGTGAAATTGCTGCCTTGAGAGAAAGTTATAGCATTAAACACATATGTAAGAAAAGAAAAAAGATCTAAAAATCAATAATCTCAACTTATATGTTGAGATAAGAGATAAAAAGTAAGCCTAATTATAAGAAAGTGAAACAAACTAGGAGAAAGGAAAACTACAGACCAGTATCTGTCACGAACAAAGATGTAAAAAATAAATCTCAATAAGATATTTGCAAGTCAAATCCAAGAATGTGCAAAACTAATTATACACCATGATTAAGTGGGAATTTATTCTAGGTTTGCAAGACTGGTTCAAAATTTGAAAATTAAATAGTATAATTCAATACATCAATAGACTAAAGAAAAAATGTCATATGATCATATCAACAGGTACAGAAAAAGCATCTGACAAAATCTAACATCCATTCATAACATCCTGGACAAGCTAGGAACACCTTCAACTTGATAAATAATATTTCAAAAATATATAGCTAAGATTATAACAAATGGTGGGAAACTAGACATGTTTTCCTTAAGATCAGCAAGGTTAGCGCCCAGCCTGGCATGGCTCAGCAGTTGAGCACTCACCTAGGATCCAGGAGATGTGGTTCAATTCCCTGTCGGGGCACATGCCTGGGTTGTGGGCTCCATCCCCAGTGTGGGGCATGCAAGAGGCAGCCTATCAATGACTTTCTCACCATTGATGTTTCTCTCTCTCTCTCCCTCTCCCTTTCTCTCTCTGAAATCAATAAAAATATATATTTAAAAAATAAAAAAAGGATCAGCAAGGTTACACTTTTTTAGTAATACTATTTAAAGTTACACTGGAAGTCCAAGCTAGTACAATAAGGCAAGAAAAAGAAATAAAAGGATTATATAGTTTTGACAAAATAAAATAAAACTATCTTTGTTAATAAATGACTTGGTTGTCTATCAAGAAAATACCAGCCTGGAAAGTGTGCCTCGGAGATTTAGCATTGACTCATGAACTAGGAGGTCATGGTTTGATTCTTCCTCAGGGCATATGCCAGGTTGTGGGCTTAATCCCCAGTAGGAGGTGTGCAGGAGGCAGCTGATCGATGATTCTCATCACTGATGTTTCTCTCTCTCTCTCCCTTTCCCTTCCTCTCTCTGAAATCAATAAAAACATATATATATATATGGGTTTTTTTGTGGGGTTTTTTTTTGTGTTTTTTTTTTTAACAGACAGCTTTTTATTACCAAAAAGGTTTTGCACATTGTTGTGGCAATCTTGTGTCTATTTAGGAAATGGACTTCTCCAAAAGCAAATGAAAGTAGGTTCCTCAGGTGACCAAACCGAAGATCACCATTTCCATGTTTCATTAATCAAGATGTAAAATACAATTAAAGAAAATATTTCACATTCAAATCTTGGCTTTATGTTTTTTTAGAAGGAAAATACCTGGGGGGTGGAAATTATCAGTGATTTGTTTCTTGCACCATTAAACCATGCAATATCTATAAAAATGGAATTGTAAGCTCATTTATGTCCAGAAAAGTCACTATTCCTAGTGAAAAAATTTTGACATTTTTCATATCATTCCCTTATCTTGAAAATTCTGCAGTACATTAAAAACCTCATAAAATATTTCACTTAGAGTAATATAAAATATTTTCAGATTCACAATACATTGTCATTTACTGGAGACTATAATGACTTATTGGCAATCCGTTGCAATTATGAGTTATTCAGGAATTGTAAACTAGGCTAAATAACCAGCAGGGAGGGGAAGAACCGCCTGCATACGGGTCAACAGCTCTCATGCTCAACTTCAAATGAAGTTCCTCTAGACCTGAATGTACTCTGCTGTCTCAGAAGGGACACTATCAATCAGGGTCCCTGAGGAAATAGATGGCACTCAAATTAAGATTACCTGAGGAGGATTCCATAAGAGGTGGGGTGGGCGGGGAGGGTTGTTTTAAACAAAAACACGTGCAGGGACACATGGAAACCACAAGTACAGCCAGGACTGCAAAGTTGCAGGGTACAAGGATAATACACAAAGTCAATTGTTTTTCTTGATACCAGCAATAAACAATATGAGCCACCAAAAAAAGTAGTATGGAATTATAACTAGAAGTATAAAATAATATTTATGAGTTCATATTGATATAAATACATTTTTGTGAATGAATAATTGGGGAAAATATGCAAATCTCCTCTATAGAAGAATTTCTAAAATTTATGTAGATAATTTACCCTCAAGGTGGTAGAGCGTAACTGCCCAACCCTAAAGTGTGGATCATATACAGTGACTTCCTTCTAAAAGTGCAGTATGGAAAAGGAGAAAAGAAAAAACTTTAGTTGGGAAACCTGACAAGTACTGCTATAATCAGAAACCAAGGTCAGCATCTACAGTGTTATGTCATGATGATAACATGAACTATTGATATGATGTCATAAAATGGCAATTTACTTGTTTTGTGGTCTTCCTTCCTAAAACCCATAACCCCATTCCAATTTTTAAAAAATCAGAAAAATTCCAGATGAAATCTAAAATATATAATAATAATTTTAAAACTATTCATCTTAATGTTTATATTTTTAAAACTCTAGTAAGTTCAGATGACAAAAATGGAAACCAGGATTATGGGTCTTGTATTCATTTCATAAATATGACTTATTGGAATCTTAACTATTAAAAGCTCCACAATAATCCACAATAATAAAAAAAATGGATATATACATATTTTTCTACTCTATGCTAGTCATATTTCTGCTCCATAATTTAAACAATGTTCTAACATACCTAGAAATTGGTGCCACTTTAAAGTTCATGTGAATGTGTATTTATCCCACATTTTATCACTTTTGAAGTGATATTTATAGCACATTTTATTTCTACGAGGTCATTAGAGATTATACTCATCCCTGCTATATCATATTCAATTCTGTTTTATCTGTATTTAGCCAGATATGTGATACTTTTATTCAGGTATAACAATTTGTTTGAAAAATAAAAACAATCTAATGGACTTAGAAAATCTATAAAAATTTATTTCAGTGATGGATACTACTTCCACACTTCCTAACGTTTCTCATCTCGGTATTTAAAATGCATTGCCAGGACTTTACAGAGGTTAGCACTGATGCCAGTGCATATGTTTACTCATGGAGTTTGGGCTGTATTGCTAACACTTCCCTGAATTGCTTAAAGGTCGTATTTAGCATTAAGCACTCCATAGCAAGCTACTTCCTAAGATCCCACATTTACACAACATGGTCAAGAGTAAAATCAGACCTTTAGGGACTTCATATTACTATTTGAAATACATTGATAAGTACTCCATTAAAAAAAAGATTAAGAGAAAGATCTTTGGTCTACCCACTTGAAAGCAGTTAAGTCAATGATTTCATCCCCTTTGTTCTAATCAAAATATTTAGTGGAGTCCAGGAAATAGATTTTCCATTCTTCCTGGCTAATCTTCCCTTGCTCAAAACTCAGAACCAATTAAATGAAACCAAGAAGCCATTCTGAAGCAGAAAACTGGTACACAACCCAAAACAGAATTTGTGGTTTTACACTTAGACCCCATTGTCTTACACTCTTCTTTTACTTATTAAGGATATTCCTATATCTATGACATTTATTATTTTCTCCACTCTGTTGTAAATTTTATAAAGACAATACCAATTTTCTCATCACTTTTTCCCATCTTACCTTAGCTAAGTCACATAATATTATATGAACCTCATTTGCCTTATCATAACTATGTAATATACCTTACCTGTTGGAAGGCATGAGACTGAAAATGAATGTTTATTCAAGTTTTTTAAAGCCTAGCATATTTGTTTACATGTTAGGAGAATTTAATGAGGTAAGAATACGTTTCTGTATTTCTCCCTATTCTCTACTCCTTACTTCCAAGCATATACCCAAGCCCCTTGCATGTTATTACTTCAGATATTTTTTGCAGAATAGAAAACAGTAGTTGTCTGAAGCCTTCTTTCAGACTTTTATAGAAGTCTAAACTTATTGAGAGGGCTATTCTAGGTTCTTATTGCCCTCCTCTTGAAGGCAAGAGAGGAGAAAGGCTAAAATTTTGAGATGATAAGGAAATGAAAAACTGAGAGGTGTGGTGGCTGATGAGAGTAGAGCTATGTCCACAAATCTGTGTCATTTCTTTGGGAGCGATAAGACTTGGAGGGGAATGCCTTCAGAGGCTGGATTATGGGCACTGAAGTCCAGAAGCTGGCTGGGAAGCAACAGAGCTAATAGCTTGGAGGGTTTAACAGACTGTACAGTGGGCTCTTGAGGAGCCAAGGTGGATGACTGTTAATTAAAGATTCTTTTCTGACGCCATGGCTCTATGTAGAATTAGAACCGTGGAACAAGTCTGGGGTAATAGATTATCTCACCCTGCTGACAGAAAAAGGACTCTAAATTGGAATTAAATTGTTATCAGGAAAATAACAATATGTCTAAGAAACCTGACCAATTATATTAAAATCTAACATGTTAAATTATACAAACCTTTTATAGTCTCCTCAAATGACGGATTTCAGCACTCAGCTTGCACATCTATAAATGACAATTTTGATGAAATATATTCTAATCTCATTTTCTTCAAAATATGTGACTAAAACATATCTGACAATCCATGGAATAAAATAGACTATAGAAAACCATTACATACAGTAAGTAGTTAAAGAAATGAGAATTGAATAAACAGGATACTGGAGTCAAGTAAACTTGTAAAAGTAGGTGACAATTGTGAATGAAATAAAACACTTTTCTAAGTGAGAGAATGAAAGAGATAGCAATTGTAGTAGCTGTCTCCTATTCAGATTTGAGGGCAGGAGTCTGGGTTTGCTGGGTTGTGTTGAATATTTTGAAGAAAACATTATTAACAAGGTATAAATCAATTCTTTAGGGGGAAGGAGAAAATATAGAAGAATCACAGGGTAAGACATTTATAGAGAGGTATTGCTACTCTCCAAAGGTTTCAGAAAAATTACTGAATTTAAGAGAGAAAAATTTTTGTGTCAGTACACCTTTTGTTTTTAAAACACTGAAACAATATTTATAACCAACATATGATTTAAAAGAAAAAAATTAAACTGTGTGATAGCACACTAACGAAGGTATTAACCTATGATTTCTCCTTTGAAATTGACTTTTATGTATTCATGCCTCATAGTTTTCATTGTTCCCTGGGATATCCATTTCTAGTTGATTACCCCTATTGGAAAAGGTGTTTTTCAATAATAATTCCCATATGATCTAACTTTTCATTAACTTCAAATGTAGTTTTGTTTTTGAATGTTGCTCTTTAAAAAAAGTTGTCTAATTCATTGTCATCATACCTTCGAGAAGCATATTCCACTACTTTTTCCTCTCCCAAATGCAAAATGTTAAAGGATTTCCATAAGCACAAAGTGTGCCTATTTATCCAAGTGAGCTAAATGGCAGGCATTTCTTTGTGATGACCTGGCTTCATATATTACTCTGCTTACCTTAAATTTGAGCATTTTCAGAGAATTGACAGGAAGCAATCAAATAGGGTCTGTTTTAGAGAATGTCTTTGTAATATATTGAACCAAGAAACAGTAGAAGGTTGGTGGTGTAGTTTAAGTTCAAGGAGCTAACTTAAGAGGAGGCATGATTCTGTACTGAATTCAAAATCATTTTACAAGACCAGTTACTAGGAATTTATGACTTAGTGCTTGAGTGAGAATTTTAAAATACATGTGAAAATAAAATCTAAGCAATTTTGTCATTTTATAACTACATTCACCAAGAAACTTTGAGAAGGCTAACTGTTACGATCATTGGTAACCACAATTTAGCAGAAATACCAGACAGCAATAAACTGACCTGTCACGTAATAAAAAATCTTAGCCCTGTAACTCAACAAATTGATTTTCTTGGTCACTTGCCTTCTGGCAGGAAAGGCATTATTATATTCAATTGTAAAATGAGGATGCAAAATAAATTATACTTCTAAATAATTATTTTAACTTGTCTAGTGTATATCAAGTGAATGCTGCTGGGCAGTGCATAGATGACTGAATAGTGCAGAATCCTGGCAAAATCCTAAAACTGTCTAAGTAAGGGTGAAAATATGTTCAGAGGGATCACCATTGAGTAAAATGGTACATAGATTAGGCCTTCTGATTAGTAACCAGATGTAATTTCAGGTATTTCTGTCAATCTAAACCTTTCCTAAAATTTTCTTCATCATTAATTTCTTGCTAAAACTCCTCATTTAATTTCCTAGTCTATAACTAAATTATACCTTTTTTTTTTTTTTTTTTTTGATTCTCCAGATTTCTTAAGCAGACAGTTCTTTTAATACACACTTGTGGAATTTCACCCATATTCAGCTCTGCCCCAGTGGAAAATTAGTGGTTGAGAATAGTCATGTGCTGTTTGCACCAATCCCCACAGGCGTTGCTTTGACAGTCACAGTTCAGAAGACACGCCATGTTGCCTGCATCTTTTTTTTTATATATATGTATTTATTGATTTCAGAGAGAGGAAGGGAGAGTGAGAGATAGTAACATCAATGATGAGAGAGTCATTGACTGGCTGCCTCCTGCAATGCCCCCTACCAGGGATTAAGCCAGAAACCTGGGCATGTGCCTTGACTGGGAATTGAACCGTGATCTCCTGGATCACAGGTCAATGCTCAACTGAGCCACGCTGGCTGGGCCTCCTGCATCTTTAGAGGACTCTACATCCAAATGTTCTGACATTACCTGGGATCTAAAGGGTATATGGTTCTTTCAAATAAACTTCAGTGGGGGCACAACTCTAAATGTTTTCTTTAGTGAAACCCCCTGGATGAAAGACAAATTCAAGTGGCCATAATACAGTAATTCCTGGATCGTGTACTAAAAGTTTCTACTTATTTAAGTAAGTCTGATACTTTAATATCTTTTGCTTTCACCCAGAATTCTGTTCTGAAAATATTCTAATTTCCTTCATTCCCGCTTTAAGCATTAGGCTGTATAATGAAGAAGTAAAGTATGACTCTTATGTGTAATTATGTTTAAGTTTTTGCATGAACTTCATTTTGAAAAGCCATTTTCTTTAAGAGAAAACTTAGAAAATGCATTTAATACTATATTTAGTTCAACAAAAAGTCAAAGACCTTTTTAATGTCTTAGAAAGTACTTTAAAATAGTAAGAATGGTATCAATGTCCATGTGTATATCTGTATGTAGATTCCTTTTCTTATCACTGTTCTTTTTCACATGCCAATAACAGCAAAATCTTGAGTATCTTCTCCCTTAAATCTCCAAGATCCTCCTTTCTTCACCTTTTGCTCATTAACCTCATTTTTAATTTCACTAAAAAGTCCTCATTTTGTCACAATCTAATACACCAACTTTCCTTCCTTGGTTCCATTCCGACCCCATTTCTGCTCTCAGTGCACCTGATATGGGGTTTCCTTAGAGATCCTCTTTCCCACTCACATTCAGTAAATAGGTGTCCAAGACTCAGTACACAGTAACAGCATGTCCTCCTCCCGGCCTTCCCTCTGAAATACTTCAGTCTGTTCCATGCTTCAATATCTCTGGATCTATTTTTTCATCAGTTTATTTTGTTCATTAGATTGCACATATGAGTGAGATCATGTGATACTTGTCTTTCTCTGACTGGCTTATTTTGCTTAGCATAATACTCTCCAGGACAAACAATAGTGCAGGGAAGGCCTGGGAGGGGTGGGAGCAGGATGGAGGGGGGCCAATGGGGGGGAAAAGGGGGAAATCTGTAATACTTTCAACAATAAAGATAAATTAAGAAAAAAAAAACAATAGCAGGAACAAATATATTTCTAATGTGTGACTTATTTAGATATAAGTAATGGTATTTTAATTACTGTGATACTAAACTAGTGCAGTTTTTTAAATATATTTTTTTCTTGAGCAAAAAATAAAGAAAAATCACTCAGTTCATTGTTATGGAGAAGTCTTTTCCTAATATGTCCCTTAAAAGTTTCTTCTGGAGGGTGGGGGGTGAAGGGGACCTAATATATGGTGATAGAAGAAGATCTGACTTTGGGTGGTGGGCACACAGTGCAATATACAGATCTTGTATCATAGAAATCTACACCTGAAACCTATAGGATCCTAATAACCAATGTCACCCTAATAAATTTAATTAAAAATTTAAAGAATGATATTAGAACAGCTAAATGTTTTTTGAAAAGTGCTGGAGAAAATGCAGAGCAACTACAAATCTCCTATATTGCTAGTAAGGATGCAAACTGGGACAGCCATTCTTAAAAACAGTTTGGTAGTTTCTTATAAAGTTAAATACACACTTACCTAAATGTGACCCAACAATCTGACTCCTTGGTATTTATCCTAGAGAAATGAAAACTTGTGTTCACAGAAAAACTTATACATAAATGTTTTAACAGTTCTATTCATAATTGCCCCAAACTGGAAATAATCCAAATGTCTTTTGACAGGTGACTACGTAAACAAGTTGTAGTGTAGTTAATCAATGAAATACTATTGGGCAATAAAATGAATGAATTAGTAAAAATAAATAAACTAATAAAAGTCATGCTATGTTGATACTAACAAAAATAAATTCACATTTGTAGAACTAGCTATCAGTTGGAAAGAATTTATAGGTGGCTCTTACCATGTGCTTATTATTTTCCAGGTGCTGTGCTTTCAGTATTTTATGTCATCTAAAATAATTGGTGTTGATATGACACTGCTACCCAGGGTTTCATCTTTTATTCTCTTATCTTTATTTAGAGCCTCTTTTCCCCTGTCCTCCCATTCTTATGCAAACTTATCAACAGTGCGAGTACTTTCTCTTTTATATGTACTGGAAATATATAACTGTAATTACATAACTGTATTGCTATATATTCCTATAATAATGCCTTCTGAGGAACCAGAGTCTGAATGCCACCGAAGAGAAAAAATTAGTGGTTGAATCTGAGGCAGTAGAAATGAGCTGGTCATTGATCTCATATTCAATGGCCCTCGATATCACTGGCCATTGGATATGAAATCTGGGAGTGTCAGTCATAAGCAGATAGTTAGAAGGAAAAAGACAACAGATGCCCCTCTTTTTTTCTCTCTTGGAATCAGATAGGCATGAGCCTCCAGGCTAAGTAGTAGCAAACTGCTGGGGTAAGTGATAGAAATCTTCCAAGGACTGTAATGATTGGCCATCAGATATTTAGTGTGGTGTGAGTATGGGAGAGGGCGAGGGGAAAGTAATAACCGTTACCAAGTTATAAATAATGTAGAAATATTTTTGGTCAAAAACAAGCCCACAGTTCAAAATATTTGCATTAAGTCTGTACCAGTTTGAGAAGTGGGAAAACAGGAAATAGGAAAATAAAACTTTTAGAAAAGAAGAGTTTCTTTCCAATGTGTCTGGCATTAAACACACAGACACAAACATACATGCATACACATTCCCAATTTCCAAAATACATGCTCTCAACCAAAAAAAGCAAACGAACAAAGAAACAAAGGTAAACACACACAGTTTTTGGTGTCAGTCTGCCATTCTAAACTAAAATTGTTATTTGGAAAGAAACATAACAAAACAATTCACACTCCAAAAAACCTGTAATATGCCTTTTATTATTAAAAACAGAACCTGCCCCTCTTTGTTCCCAGGATTATCTCAAAAATAATAGATGGACATGATTTGTATTTAAATATATTTACAAAAGTATATTTTAATGAAATAGTGGCTCAACTCCCAAAAGCAATTTTATCGTTCCTTCTAAAATATAGGAAGCACTTTTCATATCTCCATATCATGATGAAGATGATAATAAAGATTATGATACAATGATATCTGATTCTCTATAAAATGAGTAATTTTATTATCTCCATTTTATAGATTAAAAAAATACTGAAACACAGTTATTGAATAACACCAAGTCACACAGTGTGCTTGTTAAATGATAATTGGGCAGTGAGTAGATTTATAAATTAATTGTTTGAGAAACAAAATATTGAGCAACTTTTATAAACAATTATAGAATGGATTAAATATATATAAAAGCTCTGTGAGAGCCACATTACTCCCAACTTTATATACATATATTTTAAATTTAATATTCATCCAGGGATATGTTTTTATTGATTTTTAGAGAGAGGAAGGAAGAGAGACAGAGCGATATCAATGTGAGAAGAAACATTGACCGGTTGCCTCCAGTATAAGCTCAGACCAGGGATCAAACCCACAACCTAGGTATGTACCCTGACCAGGAATAAACCCAAGACCTTTTGGTGTAAGGGATGATGCTCCAGTCAACTGAGGTGCCCAGCCAAGGAGAAACCTTATAATCTTATTCGACTTCTTGCTGTATCTCCATTTCCTAGTATTTGCTGATTTCTAAACATTTCATTCCCAAATATACTTAAGAAAAATATTCAAAAATATAATTGAAGAAAATCTTTAAATAATAAATTATGTTCCTAATTATAAGAAATTTAAAAGTCACTACAATTAGACAATTTTCACCTAAACAGTTTATGCTGGACAAATTCTTTAAGCCCATAAACCATGTACCTTTTACAATACAGTAAAATCTGAATATAATGGACTAATTCAGGAGAGGGGGTGTCTATTAAAGCCAAAAGACTGTTATATAATAAAATAGATTTTCTGAGTCCATATGTTAAAAAATTGACAAATTAGTTAGTTCACCTGTTTTTACTTATCTAGACAAGTTTGTGTAATTAAAATTAAGTATGCATGAAAAGTTTAATTCCACAGAAAAGTTTTCTCTGTGTATTACTGTAATTTTAAATTTATTCTGAACAGGTCTAGTAAATGGGTTCATTCACCAGTCACAGTCAGTAAACAAATGCACACTGCTGGGGCATGACTTAGCCCAAGTCGAAACACAGGCCTGTGCTTGGCAGAAAGTCCCACCAGGAGACAACAGAACCAATTATGGAGCATGATGTGGTGTGATCATGTGCTAAACATCTGAGGAACATTCTTTACAAGGAGTGACTCTTGTATTTAAATAGGTAGAGTCTAACTGCAGATATGTAATATTTATTTATGTCTGCAAAACTACTACAGTGGTTTTCCAACATATGGCCTATTCGCTAAAATTTGTTAAAAATAACTGTGAATTAATAACAAAAAAATAACCTGTTAATTTAAATATAAGCAAATCTTGGTTAAAAGCATTTTAAAATTAACAGGGTGTTAATTTTCACATATGATATACAAACCAGAAATTTTGTTCATTAAATTCAAAGTCCATTAAATAGAAGTCCACAAAATCAAGGGTTTACTGTACTACTTGGTATCTAAGTGCCAGAACTAAAAGCTCCAGAATGAGAATATCATGCTAAGTGAAATAAGTCATACAGAAAAAGTTAAGAGCCATATGACTTCACTTATGTAGGTTATAAATCTGAAAACAACGAATGAACAAATAAAACAAACAAGCCCAGCTGGGCGTGGCTCAGCAATTGAGCATCAACCTATGATCCAGGAGATTGCAGTTTGATTCCCGGTCAGGGCACAGGCCTGCATTTGAAGCTCAATCCCCAGTAAAGGGCATGCAGGAGGCAGCCAATCAATGACTCTCATCATTGATGTTTCTATCTCTCTCTCCCTCTTCCTTCTCTCTGAAATCTATAAAGACATATTTAAAAACAAACAAACAAATACAAGCAAAAGAAAACAAACAAAAACTCATAGTCATGGACAACAGCATTCTGGTTATCAAAGGGGAAGGGGGTGGGAGGGAAGTAGTAAAGGGTAAAGAGGGTCAAACATTGTGACAGAAGGAGATTTGATTTTGGGTGGTAAACACAGTACAATAGACAGATAACATATTATAAAGTTTTACACTTGAAACATAATTTTATCAACCAGTGACACCCTAATAAATTTAATTTTAAAAATATCCAAAAGAAAACTTACTCTTTTCACAATAAAAATGTATAAGTGTAGCTACAACCAGAGGCTTGGATAGTATATAACTATAAAGCTATAGTTGTAAAATCATATTACTACTATTTTATGTGATTCTTAGCTACTCTTAAAAAATTTTTTGTTTGTTTCTATTTAAGGCCAATGGAAAATTATTTTTTATGAACAAAACACTGAGTAACAGATATTATTGCCTGCCAACAGACATTAATCCTTTCATACATGCAGTCTCAAGTGAGTTAGAGGCTTTCTCTCTCCCCCTTCTATTACTCAGGGCAAGGAAGCCAATTCCCAGTTTTAATGGTAAGCCATGAATAGCCTAAGAGACCCATTTTTGAGGCCCATTCCTGTTACCAGTGATTGGTTTAGTATGGGCGTGTGATGCAATCCTGGTCAATAAGATAAATAAAAGGGTCTATTGAGAGATTGCTTGAAATTGTTTCTTGATTTTACAAAATTCAATAGGAAAGAGATAAGCCTTCTTTTTGTGACTGACATTGTTATATCTGTGTCTTATGCCTGTAATTGTGTCTGTGATCTTGTAGGTGTAATAGCAGGCAGCCTAAGGAAAAATTCAGCACACTTAAGGTGGCAGCGTGAAAAGACAGCAATATTTGGGACTATAGTGACTTGATTGCTCTGCTAAATTAACCATTTCTGAAGTACACCTTCTCTTGATTCTAGGTATATGAGAATGAATTCTTTATTATTTGAGACAGTGGGGTGGGTGTTTTCTTATTTTTGTGGTCAAAACACTGGAATATATATATATATATATATATATATATATATATGCACATATATGTATATATATATATATCTTTCCCTCCCAAATGTAACATTTTATTTGCAATCTCTGTACCCACTACTCTACTAAGTTTTAAAAAGTTGACATAGTGAGTTCTATATTTAAATATGTAACCAATTCTAATTTATAGTCCCAACTTGAGATGCACCATACCAGAATATCAATTAAACATATGTGTGTATGTGTGTGTGTAATATTTTGGATCATTTTTTAAAAATACTGTTAGGAATTACAAGTTTAATCAATGGTACTATAAGCTACAAAAATATTATGTCCTTTCAAAATAATTTCACACAGTATATATAGCTAGCCAAAAAGCAATTTGTTAAACAAACAAATGCATATTATATTGCTATCTATGAGAGGTCTAGTATTTGTAAGGATAGTCATTTCATAATATGTAGTATAATTATTTAATGCTATTCAATAAATAAGACCCATTTATTCCTAAAGGATTTTGTATAATCCTAGGTTAATGGTTAGGAGATGATCTGAGTTAAATATAGCTTTGCAACACACACTCAATGGCTTTGTGACTGAAGGCAGAATACTTAACTCTTCTAATACTCATATATTTTATTTTTTAGGTGCTATAACAATATTCCTATTCCTCAATTTTCTCTTGTGATGTCTAAATGACAATTAACACTTAGTACATGAATAATATATGATACATAATAAATATAAGCTATTTTGAAATGCATGTTGTCAAAGGAATTATAAATCTGATTTTTTTTTTTTTTTGCCTGAGATGATTGTAATACCAAAAAAATATGCTTCCTACAGAGTTTTAGTTTCTGATTTCTTTTACATATAAAAACCAATGATATCAAATTTAATTAGTGGCTTTTGTAAATTATTTTGCTTCCATATCAAATAGTATTTGGGTGAAGTTAAAACCTTATGTACACATATCAAAAAATGTTATAACTTACATTTAACTGCTGAGGATTAATAAAATTCTTTGTGAAAAATTTAATTTAGGTATTCTGAAATTTTTGATGTTGAAACAGTGAAAATACAAATACTTCCAATTAATGATGTGAGACTCTGGAAGAGTATTTGACCTTCAGTCAATTTGCTATTTGTTTGCTCCTGAGAACTTTACATGAGTAGAACATTTCTTATGGTAAAATTGACCACTGTTAGGTAAATTGCATTTGAGATGAAAAAAATTCTAAATACATGATAGGAAGCCATCATGTTGAGCATTCCTGGTTTCAGAGACCCTTGTAATTGGCCTGTCCTTTGGCTGACACCTGAAAACCATACCCATAGAACTGTTACAAGAGGTATTAGTTTCTGTGGGGAATAAGTTTAACCCAGGTGACTTCCACACCTCCCCACTGTGAGCCTTTTTTCATTCCCTCATCCATTACCTATCATCTGAAGAACCAAAGGGAATAGCTACTGGATGCTATTTAGACGATTTCAAAGACACGCACTGAGTAGAGTGTGTTTCACTTTATTGCTGAAAAATTGTATTTTCTGACCTAAATTCTTCTATGTGAACCTACTGCCAAACATGGACTTTGGCATTTTGTGAATTTGAAGGTTTAGTGGCTCTTAGAAGGACACCATGGGCATTTCAGTGTGATACTACAGATATGTTCCTTAAAAAATTTCATAATCATTTATTTATCAGAAAAGCTCTTAATAATATCTCTAACATGAAAGTAGAACTTTCAACTAAATAAATGTGCATTAGATGCTATATATTACTAAATTATCCTAGTAAGACCTAAAAAGTTACAAAAAGAACAAAAAGGGACTCCTACTTTTGGTTAATTTATGAAATATTATAAGAGATTGTGGTCCCCCTACACAAGCAAATAAAGAAAAGTGAAAATAAGTCAGATATATTACCAAGTAATAATTACTTTTAAACCCATCAGAAGGCTGATGATGAATTTAGTTTAAGAAATTTTAGCGAATTTAATTCAAAATATTAAGGCCCATTTTAGGAGAGAAGAATCCCGTGGCTATTTTTACTAGTAAAATGATGGGAGAAGAAGGAATCTTATGGAACTTCAGCTACAGAGCAAGTCTGCAGCCACCTCCAATTTTTTCCCCATTAATCTTCAATGAGTCCATAGTCAATATGCTGAAGGCTAGGCCAAGGCAGGATTGCTGAGAGATAAGTACATGAAGCATATGGGACCTGCTCCAAGTGCATGAATCATACACTGGGGACAGATCAGTGAGACAGAGAGACATTAAATGAGGTGCAGAAAGCTAGGGAAGGTATTAAAAAGCTAAGAGAGTCCCCAACATTCTTGAAAATTGGGCACTGTGCTGTAAAACATAAAGCACTCTCCAGAAACTTATTTCCCCCTCAAAACATTTAAAGCTAATGGTGAAAGGAATCTATCAAAAGTTGTAGCAATGCCCAGACTTAGCTCGACTCCAGAGTAAAATGAAACAGTTACACTATCAACTTTCAGAGGAGAAGACATACTTTTTCTCACTATTATTCCAGTGTATATTTTACACACAATGTCTAACATGCCATAAAAATTTTTTAATTCCCATGAAGAAGCAGGAAAATAGTACCTAAGATAAGGAAAGTAAACAGACACTGTAAACAAACCCACAAATGCCCCTGATATTGTAATTTTCAGATAGGGAATTTAGAAGAAAGTTAACCATCACAGCATACAATATCCATAAATAGATGAAACATTTTGGCAGAAACATGGAAACTATTAAAAAACTCAGCCAAGTGGAAATGCTAAATATAAATGCATAAATATACTAGTAATAACAAAGAATTCACTTAATAGTTTTAAAATGGTTTTTCGATCCTCTTTTGGACTCAGTAGGTGAAAGATCATTGAAACTGAAAATAGTCCAAACTGAAACATAAAGATAATAGTGTAACAATATATAACAGATTATCTGGAAATGTAAAGAAAAATATTAAATGTGTGTGTATGATTATTTTCAGTACAAGATAAAGAGAAGAAAAAATAAGGCAACAATTATTTGAGGAGATAGGGAATAAAAATTTTCTAAAGTACATAAAAAATATACCAGAGATCCAAGAAGATTAAAATATCTCAAGTAGGAAGAATGCAAATAAAAAATTAAGTACATCATTCTCACTGTTCAAATCCAAAGGCACAGAGAAAATCTTAGGAGCATTCCAAGTTCAGTGCAAGACACATTAAAAAGAGGAAAACAACAATAAAAATAATGGCTGCTTCTCATTAGAAATAATGAAGGCCAGGAAACAAAATATATCTCTAAAGTGTTAAAATGAAAACATTATGAAGGCAAACTAATATTTTCAGAAAGACAAGAGCTGAGAGACTTCATTTCTAGGAGACCTACATTACAAGGAATACTGAGCATTCTTCAAACTGAAATACATGATTACAGATAGAAATCTGGCTGCAGGAAAAAATAAAAAGTTAATATTTCTATAATTATGAAATAACTTCTAAAGTAAACTTGTGCACAGCTCATTACTCTGTGTGTGTGTGTGTATCACTATGACCATTTTAAGGAAATAATAACCCCATATCATGGGATTATTACCCATTTAGGGGAAAACACACACAAACTGTGATAAATAAGAGGTAAAAGTGCAAGAGGAAAATACATGGAACTCTACAACTGTAAGGTTCTTACAGTGTTTGGAAGGTTAATCTAATAATATAATTTGAAAGTAGACTGTGAAGCTAGCATGCATACTGGAATCTCTAGAACAATCTCTAAAATAATCCAAATATTTTTAACCAAAAATTTATAAAAGATATAAACTGAAATACTAAAAAAATAGATATGATTAAAACGATGATAGGCAGGAGATAAGAAACAGGAAGAAAAGGAACAGATAAAAATAGAAGACATGCCAACATGGTAGATTTATTTTATTTTTATTTTTTAACATTTTTATTTATTGATTTGAGAGAGAAAGAGGAAGGGAGAGAGAGAAACATTGATTTGTTTTTCTACTTATTTATGCAGTCAGTGCTTGATTCTTGCATGTGCCCTGACTGGGAATCAAACCCATGACCTTGGTGTATCGGGAAGATTCTCTCACCAACCGAGCAATCTGTCTAGAAGAAATACACTCTAAATTAAAGTACTAGGCCAGTTAAAAGTAAAATAGTAGAAGAATACTTTCTATGCAAACAATAACATAAGAAAACTTGTGCAGCTATATTAATGTTAAATTAAGTAGGCTTGAAGACAAATAAATATACTAGAGAAAAAGAAGGATATTTTGTGAGACAGATAAGTGACTTTTATTAAAAAGTCATACCATAATAAGTATATATAAACCTAAAATACAGAACTTCAAAATATAGGAAGATAGAATTTACAGAAATAGAGGAAGATAGAAAAATCCACAATCATAGTTGAACATTTCAAGTAGAACGAGCATGGTTACTACCTTCAAGAAGCCTTCAGTTTGGTAATAACATGTCAAACATCAGTAATTTACCTCAGAATATGACAGTATACTGTATAATGATAAAATTTACCTTGGTGCTAAACTAGAGCACAGTGAGGAGACAGAAGGAAAGTAAAACTCAATTCAATTTCAGTTAGATGGATGAGATGATTGTTATAGATAAAGACAGTAATAGAAGTAAAGACACATGGTGAAAAAAAAAAGTCAAGGATGTGTTTACAGCTTTACCACTACTTTGATCTGACTAGAGACTGGAATACCTGATGAAAAATAGAATCAGAGATGAAAAATATACTACAACCAAATGTATCAATTTAATAAGAAAGCATACATTTATATTTTGCTTTTTATTTTGCATGAACATAATTAGGAAAATTGTAACTTGAAAATTTCGTTCACATCAAAAAAATAATGTGCTATGTTCATGCAAAACAAAACTGAAGTCATAAAAAGGATAATATATTATGCAAATATTGGAAATGAAAATTTATGTTCTAGAGCCCATATAATAATTTCAAGAGATCGTTTTAGGCCATTGAAGAAAATTTCTCCTGTAGAGCTTGAGATGGTGATAATTTGATTACTAGATGTTTTCATATTCTATTAAGTCTCTTGTATTCATCTATGCAACAATTTATATTTCCAAATTACTGATGTTAACAAGTAACTTGATTTCATCAGAGTTTAAAGACATGTGATAATCAGAAAATGAGCCCTGCTAACATTACATTCCAAAAAAAAAAAAAAAAAATGAGCACTGCTAACAAAAGCTACAAACTAGAAAGAAAAATTGACATATTTTGTTAAATCTGGAAGAAATTGCATGAAGATGCTGGAAGGCGATATATAACTCAAGCAAGATAGTTTTCCAAAAAGTGTCCGTGTGCTGAGTGTCACATTCAGTTACTGAGGCTTTGGGACCTAGTATCACGTGAGAACAGTAAAACCCCGTATTTTCCTCTTGTAACTGAAGTCATCCCACCACAGAAGTACAGGTGAGGAGAGTCTCAGAGGAGAAATCTGCTTATATCCCATTATATTATTAATTTTAATCATCAGTATTTTCACTATTATTACTATCCAGGCTTAGCCTTCAATCCTGGGAATAGTATTAGAAGTGAAGGAATGATGGTAAAGGAAGTATTAACACCCACTGAAAGTATATAGATTACATGACTTTATTATGGGCTTTTCTTGTCTCAAACAATAAAAATTACACAGAAAGATACCAACAAAGCAGAAGACAAAACAGAGTTGGTAAAGGGACATTAAATTCTATAAAACCAATGGAAATGGTGCCTTAACTCAGTCCCTTCTTCCAAACCCATACAATTCTTAAATCAATTTTAGTTTGACTCTAACAGCCATCTTCCAAAAATGAGTAATATCTACAAAGGATTTAGCATGGCCTTTGTATACAAGATTTTACAAAAGGAAATAAGCAAATTCAGAAAACATTTGACAAATACCTGCTCTATGCCTAAGACTGTGCTCTACTGGGCATATACTAAAGTATATGATATGTGATAAAGATTCTTATAAGCTATATTATAGGAATTAATATTTTTATTGTGGGCAATTGATAATTCTGGAAGGCTTTCAGCAGAATAACCAACTTAATAACATTGTGGTGTTTAGATAAATATTGACAGAAAATAGAGACATGTAAACCTGTACCAGAATATCCAGATAGCACTGAATAGGTATAGAATCTATGATATTGGTATGAGAAAGGGACACTTGAGGAAAAGTAAAACATAAAAATGAATGCAGCACATACTATGTGCTATGCTCTTCACATGCTGCCTCAAGAAATTCTTACAGCATCCTATCAGTTAGAGGTTATGTCCATTGTATCAATAAGGGAATTGACTTACACAAGGATTTTACTTGTCCTGTTCAAGGCAACACAAGTTGTAAGTGGAAAAACCAGAATTTGAAACTTACCTAAATGAGTCTCTGAAATCATTACTACACTCTTGAATAAAGAGATATAATAAATAAATTACACTCTTGAGTAAAGAGATGTACTTTGAAATAAATTAAATATTTTTTGGTTTTATTTGAGGTTTGAGGAAGAGACAAGAGAGAAAGTTAACTGTATAATTATTATGGAGGGTGATGTGTCATTTACCAAGGTAAAGGCATGCAGGAATAAAAGTATGTTTTAGGGTTAAAAAAATCAAATTTGTATAGAGTAAGCTTGAGATGTTTACAAAGCTTGAAAATTAAGATTTCTAAAATTACATTGAAAATATATGTATGTCTTTTAGGAAAGATTTTTAAAATATATATATTTTTTACTGATTTCAGAGAGAGGAAGGGAGAGGAAGAAAGAGATAGAAACATCAACGATGAGAGAGTCATTGATGGGCTGCATCCTGCATGCCCCAACTGGGGATTGGGCCTACAACATGGGCATGTGCCCTGACTGGAAATCGAACCACGATTGCCTGGATCATAGGTCAATACTCAACCACTGAGCCAAGCCACTGGGCAGGAAAGGTTTTATCAGAGCTTCTATAAAGCAGGTTTATATTTAGTCTACCTTTGTATATACTTGGCACCTTGCACATGAATATGCTTTGGTATATAACTGATATCAAAGTCTTGGAAATTAGTGAGAATATCTGTAAGCAGAAAGAGAAAGGTAATAGGCTTAGAACAGAAGTTCTAAGGACAGAGAATTCAAAATAGCACTAAGACTGGTCAAAGAGAAATGTGAAAAAATGCAATACCACAAAATGTACCAAAAATCTGAAATTCAGGGATATTAAAATCTGTCAAATGTTACAAAAAGATCAAGTGGATGGGAGTTTAGAAGATATTACTTAATTGATTATTTTTAACATGTAATAGGTATGTCAAAGAAATAACATTTTAGTGTTCCAGAATTCCAAGACTACAAGTATTGAAGTGTGTTGATTTAATTGGCAGAATAGAGAAAGTCATTGAAATGGAGAGGAAAGTTAAGAGATGGTAAAGCTAATGTAAGTTATCAATCCAAAGGAAATATTTTCAAATGTTTGAGTCATGGCTCTGATTACACTTGAGTTGTGAAGAGTGCTCACTTCTTAGGGTATACAAGACCTTTGAGACTTGTGCAAAGTTGGCTGTAACTGAAATAAATTATTTCTGTAGAAAATAATTTGCTCTTAGAAGTAGCTGTGACTAAATGAATCTGTGCACTTCAAGAGGCAATAGAGGTATCTATTTGAATCTGGTTTTGTTCTTTTGAGCTAAAATAAATGCTTCATGTAATTACAGATGCTTCTCAACTTATGATGGGGTTACAATCCTTATAAATCCATCATAAACTGAAAATATTAAGCTAGAAATGCATTCAATACACCTAACCTATTGAACATCATATTTTAGCCCAGCTTACCTTAAACGTGTTCAGAATACTTATATCGGCCTACAACTGGGAAAAATCATCTAACACAATGAGTACACTGTGGAGTCTCAGTTATTTACCCTTGTGATTACAGGGCTGGCGGAGAGCTGTGGCTTACTGCTGCTACCCTGCATCATGAGAGAATATCTTACCACGTATCACTAGCTCAGAAAAATATCTATACTCAACATTCAAAGTACAGTTTTTACTGAATGTGTATTGTCTTTGCATCATTGTAAAGTCAAAAAATCATAAGTCAAATCACCGTAAGTCAGGGACTGTCTGTATAAAAGTAATGCAGCATTAGTATGAAAAGGTTGTGTCTGTATATATTAAATGACTATTTTATGTAGAAAATTTAAAAATAATTAAAAGCTTGAAAGGTTGTCAGTTAACAAATTTTTATTATTTTTTAACTTTGAAAGAAGTTGACAATCTGGGAAGTACAGGATCTCTTGACTATGTTCCTCTGTATCCACCACATCATTTTCCAGTCTATGTTTATAGTATTCTCAAAACATGCCACCTCTTTTTTTTAAATTTATTTTAGTTTTAATCCTCACCAAGGATATGTTTATTGATTTGAGAGAAAGAGGAAGAGAAACAGAGAGAGAGAGAGAGACATCGATGTGAGAGAGAATCATAAATTAATGTTGCCTCCTGTACTTTCCCCAGCCCCGACCAGGATCAAACCGAAACCTAGGTATGTGCCCTGACCAGGACTCAAACCTGCAAACTTTTGGTGAACAGGACAATGGTCCAAGCACTTAACCACCCAGCTAGGGCAAAACACGCCACTCTGAAAGGAGTCAATATCTGGTGTTACTTGTTGACATGGATGCTCTTTAATTGGGGATTAAGCTCTTTCTTACCTTTACTTAAGTGTTTCTCAACATTTTTTCTAATCAATTCTAAGAAGTGTTAAAATCACAAATACACTCTCTACTTGTCCTATACTATGTAAATATCTATGCATTATACATAAAAAAGAGTAAGACTATTTTACTGGCACACAAGGAGAACTTTTGTCCTGTTAGGAGTGCTCTTGTGTCATAGAGAATGCATATATCTCATTCAAAATAAACAACATGTGATGCCTTGGTAAAGGTGTGTTATTAAGAAAGCTATAAAATTAATTAGTATTCATAACTGTTTTGTTTTGAAGTAGTAAGTTAGATGTTATCTTCAGCATAGTATGGCAAAAAATGAGAACAAACTTTAGCATAGTTTCCCCATTTAGAAATGTTGGTTTAAATACTGAATCAGATGCATGATCATGAGATGCAAAGTGGTATGAAATGTTGCCACATTTGCAGTAGTGTAAACATAGAGCTATATGCATTTTTATAAACATGACAGACCTAAAGTAAAAGAAGTAAATCATTTATTTAAAAATATTTATTGAACACTGGGCATTTAGTTGAGGTTATAGTGGAAACAGGCCTGACCTCAAGGAGACCATTGCCTAATAGGTGAAAGAGCACCCCAAACCAGGTTTGTAATGGTAAAGTTCAAAGGTATAGAAAACTATGAAGATTTAAATTGAAAATGCCCAGCTGGCACAGGGGACAGTTGGCAGACTGTATAACAGGTCTGTGGACATGGCAGATTCTGGATCCTGTGGTGCCAGGAGGGAAGGGAAGCAGGCACAAAATCTGTTCCACTTATGAAAGCAGTTGGCAGATGTCAAATGAGATCAGTAAACGGCGAAGATTTCAACAAGGCAGGCTGGGTTATATCCAGATTTTATTTTATTTTTAAAGAAGGAAGGGACAATTAGGGGAAAACCATTACTAGTGAAAGAGAGGTAAATAAGTAAAGCCAGAGGAGCTGAACCCAGGCACGGGAACCTGGGTTAATGGAGGTGGAGCCCTAAAGGAAAGAGTTTAAGCATCAGGTGTCTACAAACTAAAGAAACACAAAAAGAGAAAAAGAAGGAACATATATGTAGCACTAGCAAGAGCATAACAACCACTGATAGAGGAGTAGAGCTACCTTCCCCTTTACCTTTTGTTTTATGTTTTCTACAGCAAAGCATCTGTGAACAGGGGTATGTAGGAGGTCACCCGAAAGGCAAGCAGTTGATTATAGAGATAATTTAAGTCTTTTCTGGGAGTCCCAAATTCCAACTCCCTTAATTATTATGTCATGTCCAGTCCCAACACTGAATGAATCACTCTTTTCTCTGTAAAAAAAATCAGTAAAATAATAACATTCTTTAGGACCATAAATATAATATCATCTTATAAAACTATTCTACATGTTTTAGTTAAACTATCTTATAAACTGTTATAAACAGCATTTGTTGCTCTAAAGAAAACTACCTTTAAAAACTCTCAGAGGCTCTGTTATACTTGGTTTTTCTGAGCCCACACTCTACTAGCTCACCGGTGTGATTCACCACCACAGACTTAAGATCCTGTGGGAAGTGCACCCTCAGCCAGTGAGGGATGTTCTTGTCATCCTCATTTGGAACTTAGAATATAATTTCACCATATAAAAAAAACATTAATCAGCCTGGCCAGCATGGCTTAGTGGTTGAGCGTCAATCTATGATCCAGCAGACTGAGATCTGATTCCAGGTCAGGGCACATGCCTGGGTTGCAGGTTCAATTCCCAGTAGGGGCTATGAAGGAGGCAGCTGATCAATGACTCTCTCATCATTGATGTTTCTATTTTTCTATCCCTTTCTTTTCTTCTCTCTGAAATCAATAAAAGCACATTTTTAAAAAAAAGCATTAATCATACTATATTTATATATATTTAAGGATTAATTAGGCATATGCAGCTTAACTCCTATGTACTAATCACTATAATATATTTCAAGAAATGGATTCAGAGTTCCAAAAATCAATTTACAAATGAAGTTTTGGTAGAAAAACAGTTTGTCAACTGAGCTTCATCCTTAAGTTCCTAAAATATATTTTTTCACACTTTGCTTATGACAGCCTAGTTAAACCCGGCATACTACTACTGATCTTCAAAACACATTCTGACTCTCAGTGATTTTGGCAAGGCTTTGCAATATTCTAAGCCAGCTCGCAAAGCCTCAAACAAGTATATATATCTGTGCTTAGGCAGTCTTAACTTAGATCCCTTCAACTTGTTTTAGACTTGTATTTCTTCTGCTCCATGTGAGAATACATTTAATAAAAATCCCTGGCCAACTTTGAGCAAAATTCTTGTAGGCTCTCTTTCTTTAGTCACTGTGTCACTCCTCTTGGGATATCCAGGCCTTTAATGGCTGCTTAGCCAGACAGGTTTTAGGAAGTGTATTCTCAGCATCACAATTTTTTTCTAGAACTGCCTTTCCCTTACCTCTTGTTTTTGTAGACCTGTTTGAGAATGCCTACTTTTCGAAAACAAATGTAATCTATTTTACAGGTAGTTTTATGGAGTAGGGAACCTAGAGAATGATATGCTAATTTGGCTTCCTTTGGAAACATTAAGCAGTTTTTCAGCTGTAATACACAGAACTAGAGAACATACTGGTAGCTTTTGTTCAACCATTACTTTCTTAAATAAAATGATACCTAGGATTAAAACAGATGCTGCAAATTAAAAATCAACTTAATGGCATTATTATTCTTTAAGTATTTTCTATTGCACAACAGTATATAACATTTCAGATGACATTGTTTGTGGAGAAAGCTAACTATTTCTTAATAAAATTTAATATTTTAAGAAAGAAAATATGAAGTCTAAATAAGGAAAAGTCAGATTAGAATACTATTATGCTTCTATAATGTCCAAAATACTTGATTTCTTATATCTATTGCATTTGTTTCCTATTTTATTAACAAAAATATGATGTAGGAATTCTGATGGGACTTCATTTAATATAATTATATAAATTTCTTATAAATATATTATTAGAGATACTCTTTTTAAAAAAAGAAATATATTTGCCCAGCCTTAGTTTAATATACCTGGAATGACTGTTCTGAATAACCAGTTTTCTCTGATGCCCCAGTAAGGAAAGAGGAAAATGGCAATAATATATGGCTGGAAGTGTAATTCTCACAATTTCTATCCAGAGACACCTGAAGACAGTGTGGTATAATGAAAAGAGCCCTCATTGTCTCTAACAATTTGTGTAACTTTAGGCAAATCACTTAAACTTTCTAAACTTTAATTTTCTTACCTACAACATAACTGTAATGATACATTACAGAGTGACTGAGAAACATCATTGAAACATCCAGCACTAATTATGGTATATTAACGTAATAAATAGCAGCCTCCCATTTCTCTTGGGTTATTAGACTTATTTATTGGCGTCCTATGTATGTTTCTTTGCTAATAATAAACTACAAGCCAAGGTTACTCCATTTCTGCTCAACACACACACACACACACACACACACACAAATGTACTCTAAGTAGTTACAGGAATTCTTTCCCTTTACTGAGGTATCTGCGCAAGTACTCCCCTTCTATTTGTTTTCCTTTATTCCCCTTAGAGAAACGGCAATAACTTAATTTTAAATTAGTAATTTATACTGTGAAAAAATATTTAATTTGTAGCTTCCATGCATTTTTAAATGTTATCAGTGTTTAAATGTGCTAAATATCTGGGTGAAAAAATGAGAAAGAAGAGACATTGTTTTATATTTAATGTTGCTGAAATATCTTTAAGCATTTGACATATAGATTGATTGATCTTTGAGATCTCCAATGTAAAAGTTTATCATAGATCATTATAAAGTCATACATTATAGGTTGATGAGAATAGAGAACAATTTTTTGTACTAGAATACGAGGTAATAAAATGCCATTGAAAGTATGGTACATTTATCAAAACAATAAGGATAGCTCAGACAGTTTGCTTTTTAAACTGAGTGAATCTGCTACTCACATTCATGACTTTTTAAGTTGTACAATGTGAATAGAAAAATGTTGCCAAACTATCTTATTTCACACATACCTATTATGAAGTTTAACATAAATTAATCACAATAAGAGGTTAACAATAACTAGTTATAAATCAGAAAAATTATATTATACTTTAATGAAAGTTATGTGAATGACTTTGGGGCCACTATTAGCAAAATTAAGGGTTATTTGTACACAAGCACTGTGATACCATAGCAGCAGATATGATAACCTAGAGGCTACTAAGTGACTAACTGGTGGGCAGCATATGTAGTATAAATAGAATGGACAAAAGGGATGATTCACATCATTGGTGGACAGAGCACGACTATGGGAGATTTCATCACATTACTCAGTATAATGCGCTATTTAAAATCTATTCCTGGTAATTTCCACTTAATATTTTCAGACCTACTATATTAGGAATGTCCCCAATTTAGGTCAAATAGGTGGGTACTGCTATGGTAATGCTAATTCTTGTGAAGCTACTTATTCTAAGGCTTTACAAATGGACTGTGTTTATTGTAAACTACCCTTTTATTTTAAAAAGAACATTAATAATACACAAGAATAAACTCAAAATTGATAAAAAATTTAATTGTAAGTCATGAAACCATAAATATCTTAGAAGACGACATAGACAGCAAAATCTTAAATATCTCACATAGCAGAATTTTTATAGATACGTCTCCTAGGGAAAGACAAACAAAGGAAAAAATAAACAAATGGGACTCCATCAAACTAAAAAGCTTCTGCACAGCAAAAGAAACTATCAACAAAATGAAAAGGGAACCCACTGTATGAGAGAACACATTCACCAATAATACATCTGATAAGGGGTTAATAACTAAAATATATAAAGAACTTATATAACTTAACAAAAGGAAGACAAACAATCCAATTTAAAAATGGGCAAAGGACCTTAATAGACACTTCTCCAAAGAGGACATACAGATGGCCAAGAGACATATGAAAAAATGCTCAAAGTCACTAATCATCGGAGAGCTGCAAATTAAAAAGACAATTAGGTACCACCTCACGCCTACCAGAACTGCTACCATCAACAAATCAACAAACAAGTGCTGGAAGGATGTGGAGAAAAGGGAACTCTGGTACACTGCTGGTGGGAATGCAGGCTGTGGAAAACAGTATGGAGTTTCCTCAAAAAATTAAAAATGAAACTGCCATTTGACCCAGTGATCCCACTTCTAAGAGTATATCCTAAGAAACTCTAAACACCAATCACGAAGAACTTATGCACCCCTATGTTCATAGCAGCATAATTTATAATAGCTAAGATCTGAAAACAGCCCACGTGTCCATTAGTAGATGAGTGGATAAAAAGCTGTGGCAAATTTGCACCATGGAAGAACCTTTTAGCTTTTGGCACAGTATCGTGGGACCTAGACGATATTATGCTAAGTGAAATAAGTCAGTCAGAGAAAGACGAGTATCACACGGCCTCACTTATATGTGAAATCTAATGAACAAAATAAACCAATGAACAAAATAGACTCCACTTGGTGTTTTGAATGAGACTGACTTGAGCATTTATAATTGCTAATGGAAGGAAAATAAGATATGTAGATGTTTAAAGATAAAGGGTTAATTGATAGCTCAAGTTTACTGAAGAAGGAGAAAAGTGAAATAGTGCAAAGCATAAGAGAAACAATCAGCCTGATTTCAAGAAAAGAAGCAATGCCATTACCATGGAAAAGAATGAAAAAGGCTGAGGCTGATATAGGTAGGATTATTCCTTATACTTATCTATGTTATAACTTGTTTTAAAATTAAAAATAATTACTTTATGACCACAAAATATACAAATTAGTTTCTAAATGTTAAATACAGAAAAATTCAACAAGGTATGCCTCCTTTATTAATCAGTAATTTTAATAATAAGAAATATGTTAGTGCTTCAGTTATACCCCCCCAAAAATTTTGGCAATTTAGACAAAGATTTTTTGATAAGCACACTTTTTACATTTTAGAAAATTGTAGATGCATATGCAGTTGTAAAAAATAATACAGATGTGTCCCATGTGCTTTTTACCCAGGTTCCCCAATGGTTACTTCTTACAAAACAATAGTACAATATTACAAGAAGGATATTGATGGTCCAAACAGAAAAATTCCACCAAAAAAAGATTGTTCATGTTGGTCTTTTATAACCAAATTCACATCCCTTCACCTCAAATCTTTTCCCACCCCCATCAATTTTCTCCCCTCACCTAGTCCCCTAATCCTTGGCAATGACTATGTGTTCTTCACTTCTATATATTTGTCATTTTAATAATGTTATATTAATGGAATAATACAGTGAATAACCTTTAGGTATTAACTATTTGTTCTCAGCATAAGTATTTGGAGATTAATTTATGTTGCATGTATCCATAGTTTTTCTTTATGTTGCATAGTATTATATCAATTTATCCATATACAACAGTTTGTTTAACCACTCGCTTATTGAAAGTCACTTGGGATATTTCTGGTTTGGTGCTATTAGGAATAAGGCTACTATAAACATTTATATGCTGGTTTTTGTTTGAACATATTTATTCAAATACTCTGGGTTGAATGCCCAAGCGTACAGTTATCGAATTGCATGTGTGCACAGGTTTACTGTGTAATAACTTTCTAGTTTGTTTTCCAGAGTAGCTATAACATTTATTTCACCAGCAACGTATGAGCAAGTTTCTTTGCACACCTGCTGGCATTTAATGTTATCACTATATTCTGTTTTAGCTATACTTATAGATGTATAGTGACATTTCATTATGTTTTTAATTAATAATATTGAATATCTTATTTGCTCTTGGTATGTGGTCTTTGGTGAAATAGCTTTTCATGTATTTTGAATTTTTGAATTTGACTTTTTTACTATTGAGTTTTGAGAGATTTGTATATAATATACACATATAGAAACTAGTCTTTAGGTAGTTTTCAAATAATTTTGTGTAGTTTATATCTTGTATTTGTATCCCTTATTAGTATTTTACAGAGAAGTATTTTTAATTTTTATAAGATAAAATGTATCAATATTTTTCTTGTATGGATAGTACTTTTGATATTAAGGCTAGGAAATCTTTCCCTAGCTTTGAGTTCATTTGTGTGTATTATGCGAGTTTAGGTCAAAGTTTGTTTATTGCCTATAAATATCCAAATTCTCCAATATAATTTGTTTGAAAACCAATTTTTCAACTGAAGTACCTTTGTGTAGATATATTTTTGAATTTTCTATTCTGTTTCATTGGTTTATTTGTTTATCCCTCCACTAACACCATTACATTATGACAATTGTAACCATATAATATACTAGGCCTTAATATTTGGTAAAATGATTCCTCCCATTGTGTTCATTTTCAGATTTCTTTGTTTTTAGCTATACTAGTATTGTGCTTTTCCACATAATTTTCTAGTCTTCCATAGATTATAAAAACATTGCTGAGATTTTGACAAGAATTACATTAAAGCCTATAAATCAATTTGGGGAGAATTGATATGTTTACTATGTTGAATCTTCACTATATGAGCATGATTATATCTTTCCACTTATTTAGACCATTTTTCAGTTTCTTAACTTTTAAATTTTTAGCATATAGATCCTACATATTTTTTCTTTAGTTTATATGTCAATATTTTGTTTTCTTTGGAGCAAATATAAATGATATTATTTTTATTTTACATATCAGTGTGTTCACTATTAATAGACAGATATATGATTAATTTTTATTGTTGATCTTTTATTCTGTGAACTTACCAAGCTCACGTATTAGTAACAGGAGGGTTTTTTGTAGATCCTTGGGATACTTTATGTAGACAATCATGCCCTTTGTACACAGTGACAGTTTTATTTCATGTTTATAATTTATATGCATTCATTTCTATTTCTTGCTTACTTATAGAGGACATCCAGTCTGTGTTGAATAAAAGTTGCAGGATTAGACATTGCCTTGATCTTAGAATAAAAGCATTGAGTGTTTTATTCATAAGAATGACATTAAATGCTGTAGGTATTGTGTGTGTGTGTGTTTTAAGATGCTCTTTAACAAGTAGTTTAGGTAGTTCCCTTCTATTCCTAATCTGTTAAGTTTTTATCCCAAATGAGTTTGGGACTTTCTTGAATATCTTTTCTTTGCCAGTTGAGATGATCACATGATTTTCCTTCTTTAGCAGATTGATATGGTCAATTACATTGATTGAACTTTCAAGTATTGAGCTTATATACCTGGAATAAATACCATTTCATCATGGTGTATACATTGTTTTAGGTTTCATTTGCTAATATTTTAAAAGATATTTGCATTTAAATTTATGAGAGATATTAGTCTGTAATTTTCTTTCCTTATTCTCTTTCTTTTCTTTTTTTTTGGTTATAGAATAATACGGCCTGATAATATGAGTTGGGAATTATTTCTTTTTGTTTATTTTTCTGGAAGAGATTGTGTAAAATTGGTTTTAATTCTTTAAATGTTTGGTAGAGTTCTACAGTAGAACAATATGGAACATTCTGAATATTTTTTTTATCTTGGTTGAGTTTTGCTATTTTCTGATTTTTGATGAATTGTTGTGAGTGTAAAATTGTTGATAATATTCTCTCACCTTCCATGTAATTGTTGCAAAATCTGTAGTGATATTATCTGTCTCATACCTGATTTGGTTATTCATAGCTTTTCTCTTTTTTAAATTTCTGTTAATTTTAGTAGTTTTTCAATTTTATTGATTTTTTTTTAAGAATCAGGCTTTTATTTTCTCAATTGCTTTCATATATTTCTGCTCTTATCTTTATTATTTTTTTCTTCTACTTTCTTTGGCACATTTTGCTTTATATAGTCTAACTACCTGAGGTAGAAACTTACATTATTAATTTGAGACGTTTCCTTCTCTTCTTTTTTTAAAAAAATATTTTTATTGATTTTTAAAGAGAGAAAAGAAAGGAGAGGGAGAGAGAGAAGCATCCATGTGAGAGAAAAGCTGCCTCCTCCATGCTTCTACCAGGATCGAGCCTGCAACTGGGCATGTGTCCTGACTAAGAATCCAACCTTGCAACCTTTTGGTACAAGCGCCAACACGCAGCAAACTGAGTCATACCAGCCAGGGCTCCTCTTCTTAATGTAAGCATTTAATGCTACAAATTTCCCTTTCAGCACCAACTTACTTGCATTCTACAGATTTTGATGTTTGAAAAACATGATTTAGCTATTCTTTGTGATACGTTTGCCAATGTCAAATCCTTTTTGTTTTCTTTCATCTGTGAACATCTTTATTATCCCTCCTACCAGAAGGATAGATTTCTGATATACAGAATTCATGGGTGATAATTATTTTCTTTCAGAATTTCTCAACATCAGAAAAGGATAAAGATCTAAAATCAATAATTTAAGTTTCCATTTTAGGAAACCAGACAAAGAAGAACAATAGTAACCTAAAGCAATCAAAAGAAAGAAAGTTTTTTAAAAAGTGCAGAAATCAATAGAGAAAATCTTTGAGAAGAAATAAAATTGGAAAACCTCTAACCAGGCTAACCAAGAAAAAAAGACATTAATTACCAATATTAAAAATAAAAGAGGATTCATCACTATTGATCACAGGGGCTTCAAAAGATTAATAAGGAAATATTTCAACAACATTATGGTCATAAATCTCATAAGTTAAATGAAACACACCAGTTCCTTCAATAATCACTACCAAACTCACATATGAAAAAGTAGATAATCTTAATAAGCCTATATTTATTAAAAATATTAAATCAATAATTAATAACACTACAAAAAAGAACCACCAAGCCCAGATGGCTTCAGTGATGAGTCCACCAAACATTTAAGGAAGAAATGATGCCAGTTCTCTATAGTCTCTTCCAGAATATGTAAGTAAGGTGAACACATCTGTTACTGTGACACTAATAGAACTTTCTAACTCGTTTTAATAGGCTAACATTACTCTAATAACAGAACCTGATAAAGACCTTAAAAAAAAGAAAAATATCTCTCATTGACACAGATGTAAAAATTCTCAGCACAATATTAGCAATTTAAATCCAAGAATGTATGAAAAGAAGTATACCCCATGACAAGTGGGGTAAGCAAGGCTGATTCAACATTGAAAAATCAATTAATGTAATCCATCACTTTCACATATTAAAGAAGAAAAATCATTTAATCATATCAATTGATGTAACAGAAGTTTTTGACAAAATCCCAAAACCATTTATGATAAAAAGAAAAATCTCAGGATAACAGGAATAGAAAAAACTTCCTCAACTTAATAAAGAACACCTACAAAATACTATAGCTAGCATCCTACTTAATGGTGAGACATTATACACTTTCCCCCTCATAAACAAGGCAAGGATGCCCTGTCTCACCATCCCTATACAACAGTATATCAGAAGTCCTAGCCTTTGCAATAATACAAGAAAAGAACTAAAAAGTATGTAGACTGCAAAAAAAGAAATAAAACTATCTCTATTCTCAGATATTATGATTGGTGCAAGTGGAGAAATCAGATTTTGTTGACCACCTTTGGTTGTCCCAAGTATCTTGACATTTCTCATAAAACTTCCACCCCGCCCTATAACTGAACAAAAGAAATAGAATAAAACAATCTAAACGATGAAGAAAAAGACATCAGAGGACACTGTTAAAGAAATATCCTTCCAGAAAGCAGAATCAAGGGTTCATACACCACTGGACCATAAAGAACCCACTTCCAGACCTAAAGAAGAAGACATAACCACAACTGGAGATTCAGTTGAATGTATTGACTGGCTAGGAACCTACTTGCATCTGTAAAACTCTCTGAAAAAAATATAAAGCTGGGTCTATGTACGGTATTCTTTCATTCAGTCTGTTATTCAAACAATATTTAATGATCACTTAAAACAAACCAGGAACTGTCCTGTGTTTAAGAATGTAAAAGAGAGGTGCGACTCCTGCATATATAAAGTTTGCAGTCTGGGGAGTGTGTGTGTGTGTGTGTGTGTGTGTGTGTGTGTGTGTGTGTGTGTTGGGGGCAGAGTATATGCAGCCCATTTGCATTTGAGAGAACTTTAGGAACAAAGAACACGGTCCATAATAGATGCTTGCTAATGATAAAAATATGGTGATTCCCAGGATCATATAGATTTTATTGTTTTCTCTGATCAATACTTACTGCCACCACCATACCTCTGTTTTCAAAATGAAGCATTCCATTATTCCAATTACAGAAGGGGCCTCCTGATAGCTTCACTGCCTGTGAGCAATATAGAAATGCCTTCTTATGCAGTTTTAATCTTATCTGCTACTTATCAACACATCATTAGTACATTATTTTCCATCAAGAAGGCATCTATAATGGAGAAATAAACTTTGGAACAGTACTGTGGTTCTTTATTGTGAAGGAGAATTTTTCAATCAAAGTAATGGGAAGAAAAGGGAGGAGTGAGGCACGTATGTTAAGCAGAAGCTCATGTGTTCTGGTTTCAGGTCCAAAGAAGGTACTCAGTGACGTTAGGTAAGACACAATTTCTTTTATTCTTCATTTTATCCTACCATTACAAAGAAGGATGTAGAAGAAATGATTAAATAATATCTATCTATAATGGCTGTGAACTTTTTTTTTTTTTTGCCAAATAAGGCAAAGGCAGAAAGACTGGGACTGAGCCATAGTTCTGTCACTTATTTGACATGTTGGTTACAATGCATCCTTGCCTTTTGGGAGTTACAGAATGAAGCTCTTAAAATACCTTTTAAAATAGTTGTATTTGTATCAAAGAAGCTAAAAGTAGTGCCCTAAAGTGTGTTAATTTATGTATTCTACACATAGTTTATATTTTCTTAACACCTCTTTAATTTTATTTTTTTTGGAAATATATCTTTATTGATTTCAGAGAGGAAAGGAAAAGGAGAGAGAGAAACATCAATGATGAGAGAGTCATTGATCGGCTGCCTTCTGCACTCCCAACTGGGGATTGAGCCCGCAACCTGGGCATGTGCCCTGACCAGGAATTGAATCCCGATCGCCAAGATCCTAGGTCAAAGCTCAACCCCTGAGCCATGCCCGGTCGTGCCTTAACACCTCTTTAAAATAAGGCATTTCCACTTACCAGAAAAACAAGCAACACAGAAATTTAGTGATTTATGGTATGCCACGTGTAACATATTGTATTTTCCAAAGATGGTGGCAATGATCTCTCTCAACCCACTTATCTTCAAGAAACTTAGCACTCACTCTCAATAAATGGAGCCTAGCTCATCATCATCATCATCATCATCATCATCATCATTATCCTTTATCATCAATATTGGTTCATTAATTGTGAGAAATGTACCATACTAATGTAAAATGTTAATAATAAGGCAAACTGGGTGTAAAATATGTGGCAACTTTCTGTACTACCATTGCAACTTTTCTGTAAATATAATACTCTTCTAAAATAAAGCTTATTTTTAAAAAGTCAAGGTGAACTGAAATAAATAAATATTTAAAAATAGAGTGCAGGAAGAAAGAGTGTAATACCTCAAGAAAGTCACCTTATTTGGGTGCTTTTGGAAAGATCAGAATTCATAAAATTCTGTCTGTGGGATCATAGGTAGGGAGCATTGTCTTGTGTATCATGTAGCCACCAACAAAGCACTTTCAACTTGAAACCTTACAAGGAAGCCTAAGAATTAGAGCTCAGGAGGGAAACCATATTAAGCTGGATACCTGATTTGTCTTCCAGTGCGTGCGTATGTACCCCAAATGAAGAAAAGTAGTTCACAAAGTCAAATTACCGATTGCAGAGAGTGCATTGTGTTGATGATTTGCTGCAGAGAAGAACTCTCCTTTTGGGTGAGTGGTAGAAAAGACCAAAAGTGAATGCAGGCAGTTTGTGCTTAGGTAGCTTTTATAAGCATTTTTATAGTCTTAAGCTTAAATGAGGGGTGTTTTTGTCACACTTTCTAAACAATATTGGAAAGATGGCAGAGTGGAAATGGTTTCTTAAAGTGAAAACCATTAGACTGGTGGGTTTGCCTTTCTAAGTTTTGCAGTATTGAATAAAACACTTATCATGTGACTCAGTTTTACCATCTGTATAACAAAAAATAATATACGCCTTATCTAGACATCACAGCATTGTATTATTGAAAATTAAAAATAAAAATAAATATGTGTGCTACCAAATTCCAAAAAAAAATATTATGATTGTCTATAGAAAATTCAAAAAAAAAAAAATCAACAAAAAGTCTCCTGGAACTAACAAACAATTATAGAAAGGATGCAGGATATAAGGTTAATATACAGCAGTTAATTGATTGCTTATATGCAAGCAGTGAGCAAATGGAATTTGAAATTAACAGTACAGTGGCAAGTGAGATCTTATGATAGCAACACATATAAACATGTAAAGACGATGTTTGGAGATACTGTTGAAGAATGGAGGAATAGATTTATTTTTTTTTACCTATATAAAACTTGAAAAAAATACATGATTTAATTATTTATTTATTCATTCATCTATTCACTTAGTAATTATTTATTGAGCCCTTAAAATGATTAACAAATGTGCTGACACCAAGTTGAAAAAAGACATTGCTTTCCTTAGAAAATTGTAATCTATAAGGGATTACAGAATAAATATTAAATCTTTATACATGCAAAATTATTTAAGTAGTTTAAAAGATTTTAAAATAAACTGCTACAGCAGTTAGAGGAAGAAAGTTTATGATTGTAAAGTTAGATTAAAAATAGTGACTTTGAAGGGAAAGACATTTGCAAGATAGTAGAAGAGAAAGTCCCAGACACTCTCTCCCCTATGAAAATTTTAAATTAACAATACATGGACCAATTCCCTTTATGAGGAATCCAAACATCAGTTAAGAGGTTCCTGCATCCCAGGTAAGTATGAAACCAGCTTCTTTGAATCTGGTAAGAAAATGTGTGGCTCCTATTCACTATCCTCACCCCTTCACCCCCAGCATTGAACAGTACAGTAGAGAAGAAAATCCCAACTCTCAGCTTCTTGTGGAAACAAAGAAGGAAGATGGGAGCATACATCCAATCTTCTGACTCTTCAGGAGGCTATCAAAGAGACAGGTTTCTGTTTTGCCTGAATCTAGAGGACTCTGAGAACAAAGCTGATAGTTTGCAATAACATGTATTGCACCCACCAGTGTCCCTCCCATGCAGAACAACACAAAGCAATGAAAAACAACTCCCAGCTGCTTTTTGTGGAGAGAAAAAGTTGGAGCATGTGTCCAACATTGTGGCTTTTGAGGGAGTAAGGGTCTGCCTTTTCAAATGATTTTTGTATCATTTGTCTCTGAATGCTGATGGGACCAGTATATTTCAGTTGCCTTGGAACTAATGAGAACAAAAAGGAGGGAGGTTTGTTTGTGGCTTGCTCCTGCTCCAGAAGACCCATGGCAGAGCAGAGAGAAATTGATTAGCTTGGCACATTGTACATCCTGGGAAGAGAAGAGTTGTAGTGCATGTCCAATATTCTGGTTTTATGGGGGACTGCCCAAGAAACTGGTTCCTGTCTTTCCCAAATCTAAGAGCAGTGCCAAGTTGGGAGTCACTGAGAACAAAGGTGACTTTGGACTAGTTTGTACAAATGTACATGCCTGCCAGAGCCCTTCTCCCTTGTCACAGTAAGGGGTGATCATAAGAAAACTCCCAGCTCCTGGCTCCCCCTTGGAAAGAGAAAGAGCTGAAATTCACATCTATCATTCTGGCTTTTCAGGAAGTTGCCTGAAAGACTGGTTTCTTTTTTGCCTATTGGGAGTGCTGATGGAACCTAGAATACTCTACAGAGGGCCACTGAGAACAAAAGAAAGGTAGGCCATGATACATGGTTTACTGCTGCTTCAGAAAACCAGCAATACCACAAATGAATGCCAGAAAGAGCAAGAGATTACAGGCTCCTGAAAAGAGAAACCGGTAAAAACCTATAAAATTGGAAATTTACAAGCCCTTGGCCAGAGAAGCCACATCCACAGAAAATTATGAGAGGCCCCTAGAATTTCTAAGGGGCTGATCATCAAAGGTATTTCCCTATGAACCCAGGCTGTAAAGACTGAGAGAGATGGCTGTTTTTCAAATGCACAGATGAACATAAAATTATTAAAAACACAAACAAATAGGAAAACATGGCTCAATAAATGTAATCAAATAAATCTGTAGAAATTAAACATAGATAAATGGAGATTTATGAATAACCTGAAAAATGACTTAAGACAATCAAAAAGATCATGAAATTCAGGAAAACAAGTCATTAACAAAATGAAAATTTCAACAAACAGAGAGAAAATATAAGAAGTCCCAAAAAGAAAATTTGGATCTCAAGGATACAATAACTGAATTTTAAAGTTCATCAAAGGGGTTAAGAAAAATTTTGATCAAGCTGAAAAAAGAACAAGCAAACTCGAATACAAGTCATTTTAAATTATCTAGTCAGAGGAAGAAAAAGTTAAAAAGAATAAAGAAATATACAACCTACCAAGACTAAGTCAGAAGAAATAGAAAATCTGAATAGAACTGTAACTAGTAAGGATTGCATCAGTAATCAAAAACCTCCAGCAAAGAATAGACCAGGACTGGATGGATTCACTGATTAAGTCTACCAACCTTTGAAGGAAGAATGATAATACTTCTTAAACTCTTTTAAAAATTGAAGAAGAAAGGATACTTATAATCTCATATTATGAGGCCAGCGTTATCTTGATATCTCATCAGTATTCCTGATGAATATAGATGCGAAAATTATCAACAAATTACTAGCAAACTGAATTTATTAACACATTAAAAGGATAGTATACCATGACCAAGTAAGACTTATCCCTGGGGTACAAGGATGGTTAAATATACAAAAATCAATCAATGTGGTACACCACATTAACAAAACAAAGAATAAAAACAATATAATTACCTCAATAGATACACAAAAACCATTTGGCAAAATTTAATGCCTTTTCACGATTAAAAAAAATACCTCAGCCCGGCCAGGCGTGGCTCAGCAGTTGAGTGTCAACCTAGGATCCAGGAGATCGCAGTTCGATTCCTGGTCAGGGCGCATGCCCGGGTTGCAGACTAGATCCCCAGTTGGGGGCATGCAGGAGGCAGCTGATCAATGACTCTCTCATCATTGATGTTTCTATCTCTCTCTCTCCTTCTCCCCTTCTCTCTCTGAAATCAATAAAGATATATTTAAAAAAAAAATACCTCAGCAAACTAGGAATAAAGAAAATTATCTCAACATAATAAAGGCCACAGAATGTAAGACCTGAAACCATAAAACTCCTAAAAGAAAATATAGCTGGTAAACTCCTTGACATTAGCCTTGGTGATAATTTTTTGGATTTTAAGCCAAAAGCAAAGGCAATCAAAGCAAAAATAAACAAGTGGAACTACATTCAACTAAAAATTTCTGCAGAGCAACAGAAGCCATCAATAAAATTAAAAAGGCAACCTACTGAAGGGGAGAAAATATTTACAAATCTTATATCTGATAAGGGGTTAATATTCAAAAATATAAAGAACTCATGCAACTCAATTAAGAAAATAAAGTTCCTATTAAGTAATGGGCAGAGAATCTTAAAAGACATTTTTTCAAAGAGGATATACAGATGACCAACAGTTACATGAAAAGGTTCTCGACATCACTAATCATCTGGAAAATACAAATCAAAAACAAAATGACATATTTACTTCACATTTATTAGAATGGCTATAATTCAAAAGACAAGAAATAACAAGTGTTGATGAAGATGTGGAGTAAAGGGAACTCTTGTCCCCTGTTGGTGGGAATGTTATTTGGTACAGCTACTATAGAAAAGAGTATGGTGATTCCTCACAAAATTAAAAACTACCTTATGATCCTATATTTCCATGTCTAGGTATTTATCTGGTGAAAATGGAAACACTAACTGGAAAAAATATTTGCACCTCCTGCTCATTGCAGTAACATTTACAATAGTCAAGACATGAAAACAATCTAAACATTTATCAACATATGAATGAATATAGAAAATGTGTTACATATATATATAATGAAAAATTATTCAGCCATGAAAAAGGAAATCCTGACATTTGTGACAACATGGGCCGACCTTGAAGACATTAAACTAAGTGAAATAAGTCATATTGAGGAAGACAAATACTATGTGAAATCTAAAAAATAAAGAACAAATCAAACTCATAGATACACAGAACAGTTTGGTGGTAGCTAGAGGTATTTTGGTCCTGGGTAGCTGAAATGAATGAAGGAGGTCAAAAGGCAAAACAATCAATTATCAGATAATTAAGTCCTAGAGATGTAATGTGCAGCAGGGTGACTACAGTTAATAATACTGCATCATATTTTTAAAAGTTGCTGAGAGAACTTAAAAGTTCTCATCACAAGAAAAAAATGTAATTCTATGTGGTGATCATTTAGCAATATGTACATATATGAAATCATTATGTTGTACACCTGAAAGTAATATAATGTTATATGTTAATTATGTCTCAATAAAAAAATATATAAGATATTCACATCAGAAAAAATTTGTCACTTTTACTGCAAAAAAAAAAAACTTAAAAAATGTTTTATATAGAAAAATGTGATCACATCTTTAAGGAACCTGCCAAGATTTTCATAGTTATTCCTAAAACAAATAAACATAAAACTGTTGAAGTTTCTCTATATATCTAAGAAGTGGTTTATTTGTTTTAAGTAAAGGAAATATAGTGTGAACCAGCTATGTTCAGGTAGCTTACATTTTAGTGAAGAAAAACAAGCCATGAATAAATTAAACAAATGGGTATATGATAGAATGAAATGTACTAATAAGTATTATGAAAAAATGAGTAATTGTTTTTCTCTAATCTAAGTATATTATTTAAGAAAAAACAAGTGGTTAGTGACAACATGAAAGTAATAATTGTACAAACTAAGTGAAGCTATGTAACCACAGACTTTTTACACAGAACATTAATCTTTATACTGGAGTATATGTACTCCTGGAAAAACAGCCTTTCCAGCAGGTTCTCAGGTGTGGGTTTCTTAAAATCATTTGTAGATCCTTAAGTGCCATAAGGACGTTTACCACCTGAAGATGACTTTCTTCTTCTTTCTCTCCCTTCCTTCCTTCACTCCATCTATCTTAGAACTAGAATTCAGTACTTAGAAGAAATATCTATTGGAAGGAGAAAAAGATGAAGTTATACCTTTTTGGCAGAAAGCTAATCTAATTTCATTGATAAGTTTGACTGTGAGAACTGGCTGTGACATTAGGTAATACATGGTGAATATTTTTTAAAAATTGAATGACCTAAATCTGTAGCTCCAGGGTTTTGATAAAAAAATGTATTTAAAGCTCATATACAATATATAATACAGAGGAAAAGTTATCCATTGAAACTATATTTAAAACTTTAGATAGCAACTATAAATTTTACAGGGAGATGCACATTTTTAATAAATTAAAGATACGTTAGCAAAAATATTTAAAAATCAAGGTTAGTAACACTAGACATAATAAACTTTATTCATTCTTAACAAAAGCTATTTGCTTAACTGTTAATTTGTTCTCACCCCTTTTAGAATAAGATCATATCAGTGTTTTAATATTAAAATTTAAAAATGCTTTGTTTAAATGCTTGACTGAATTTTCTTAGCAAGACAAAATAACCAGTTATCTAATATTTAAGTTTTTTGAGTTTGGCTATTTCTGATTATTCCAATGAGGACACACTTTCAATAACTTGGCATAAGATGATCTTATTGTCATTTTCCATTCCTTTAAGGACAATCACACAAAGGGTTTTTGTTGCTCTTGGTGGTTCTCAAAAGGACCTGAATATTAATATGTGATATCTAATGTTATTGATAGAAGCATATATTTTTAGGAAACTGTCCCCAAATCACAAATCACACTTAGATTACCTTAATTGCATAGCTCAGAGAACAGTTTTCAGCCTCTCCTTTTTTTCCTTCCCTGCACTGGATGCAGTCATGCATTGCTCAGTTCTCCCAATCCTAAAACATTTATTCTCCGGGGGCTAACAGTTCACATTTAAGCTCCCAACCTCATTGCACTGAATTTACCCAAGAATACTCCCAAGGTCAAACTAAATGACTGGTCCGTGCCTAATTCTGGACAGTTCTGAGCTTCCATTCTAGCTTCACAGGTCTCAGTGGTACCGAATGGCCTTTGTTGAACCTACATCCATAACCCACTGGCTCTGCCCATTCCTGCACTGAGTTGATTCCTAGAGCACTCCCATATAAACTTCATGCAGACACAGCCTGTCAAAAGATCTGTTTCCAGAGAAGCTTTACCCATGACACTCTCTTTATTCACATTGAATTAATTATAAAACCTGTCAATTTATCTCACATATAGGTTCAAAATCTGCAACTTCTTTCCCATCCTCAGTGCTACAAAGATATACCAGGCCCTTATCTGACTTCTTTTAACTGCTCTAGCTGCTTCCATTTATGTCCTCATTAAACCCATTTTTCACACTACTATAAAATAATCTTTTAAAATTTCAAATCATACCAAGCTACAACCTTTCTTAAAATCTTTCAGCATTTCCCTGGTCATTATGGTTCAGTTGGTTGGAGTGTCATCCTATGCACCAGAAAGTCATGGGTTTGATTCTTGGTCAGGGCACATATCTAGGTTTTGGGTTCGATCTCCAGTCAGGGCATGTATGGAGGCAACCGATTGATGTATCTCTCTCACATTAGTGATTTTGTTTGTTTTTCTCTGTCTCTCCTTTCCTCCCTCTATAAAATAAAATAATAAAATAAAAAAGTAAAATAAAATATAAAATATATAAAATAAAGTATAAAATAAAATAATTCAGCATTATTTTATTCCTAGAAAAAAATCCAAAATCCTTAGGAAGACATGTTATATAGGTCGCATAAGTTCTAATCCTTCAAACCATTATTTGCACTCTGTACTTTAGCAATCATAGACAATTTATAGTTTTCTGTGTATATGATGCCCTCCCACTCCTTCAGTGATTCATATTGGCTCTTCTTTCTACCTGGAACTCCAGTTCATTTTGTGTACCTCTAAACTGATATGCATATTCCAAAGACTGAGTCAGTTTTTACCTCATCTGGGAAGACTTCCACAGGCATAGTTTGCCTCTCCTCCTGGGACTGGTGCATATATTTGTTGCATTATACTTTTATTTTTTTACCATGTGAACTAAGCTTAAGCTGCATGAATGCATTGTTTTATTTTTCACATTAAAACATTAGTCACATAAAATATAATTGTTTTATTTCTTTCTTTTGCATAGTACCAGATTCTGTAAATAACTGAAAGAAGTGGCATTAATTAGAGATATATTGTTGGTGGGGAAAAACTTGCATTGCAATTGTATTTTATGACTGTAGAATTTTGGAGAACATTCCAATAATTATCCACCAGAAGGAAAAAATTAAATGACTATAAAAATGAATATGTCCTAACATATGTAACATTCATATTCTTAAAATACATATTCTTAGAAGAACTTTAAAAAGAGTCAGAAAAGGCCTTGAAATCTGAAGGAAAAAAGAACTGCAATTATTAATCAACTACAATTTTCTCATTTAGTCTATCTAACACCTTTTTGAGTTAGTGTTACCTGACTGATGGGGTCCATTTGCCTGCACACATCAAAGTCTAATAAGACAGGAACAGAGGTTCACAGCCAAGAAAATTAGGATTTATTAAGGAGTTGGCACCATGCCTGGAGTCACAGGTAGCTCATGCTCAAAGACCTGGTCCCCTGATGGCTTCCAGGGGATGAATTACATAGAGAAAAAACATTAGTTATGGTGACTAATGAAGTTTGGATCATGATCTCTACTGATTGGTTGCTGCTAGAGTAGGGGATAATTGATCATTGCATCTGGTCCTAATGTCAGCCATTGAGTTGTTCTGTCCAATTTCACAAGGATTTGTTCTGTGGTATTGTTCTGTTTTCCTGGTTCTTGAGCTAAACCACAACTGAGGCCAAGATATTATGTTTGGTTTGACTGGAAACTGTCTCAGTAGTCAACAGACCCAGGACTTTGTTCCTAAGACTACTGGTTGTTAACCAGAGTCTCACTGTCCTGATGGCTTAATAGTTAAGCAAGATAGAGGGAGGTGGGTGGGCTCTAGGTGAAGCCAGTTTAAGTCAAAGAAAAAAATTCAAAATAAAAGGCCAAGTTAAAAAAATAAGGTTTCTGTGTGGTTACATTAACTAGTGTTTCCTTCACTTTACACGTAAGGGAATTGTGCCAACCAACAATGGCATTAAATGGCTTTAAAAACTTGAACCAAGGAAATTTTTGACTCTTAGTCAGAAACTCTCTCTCAGTATATTTAGCTTTTCTAAAATTCACTTCACTTCATTGAATGCCAGTTTACTCAATGATATCTATATTATAATTTAAATTGTTTCATTCTTTCCTTTAGAAAACTCATGAAACTTTTCACGAGTGCCTTGTCTTTAGTTGACTACCTTCTCTCTTTTTGTCCTCAAGTGCTTGATCAATGAAATATGTATCTCAGGTGTTTTGATGATTAAAGAACATATCAACATATTAACAACAGACATAATAGCTGGGAATTATCCATTTGATTCAGAATCTATTTGTCTGCAAAGTTACTATACTGCCACGAAATATCATAAAAACAAGTTATCAAATTCCATAAGGAAATCTGGCCAACTATTTGCTGCCAGCAGTACTAGAAGTGATGACATTCCTCCAAATAGGCCCTTTGACAGCAATAAATAGCCCAGCAGTTGCATGTGCAAAGAAAAAGGAGGCTAGGATGGGAGATAGAACGAAGCAGATAATCACAGTTTAACATGTTGCAGTGAACCAGTGATGGGTAATTTCGTGGCCATTTCCTGGAAGTACATAACTATAGAGATGATATACTCAGGGCATTGCCAGTTGGTATAATTATTGTAGGCTGCAATAATATGGAGGAAAAGGCTGTTCAGATGAAAAACTGAATTGTCTGTGGGGTAAAAAACTTCCCTTGGAAAAGAAAAATTAAAACGTTTTATAAATATTTAGTATGCCAAGTTTACTTGTTTAGACATGTTACTGCATCATGAATAACACTGAAATTTATACAGAAATTATTACCTTAAAAGAAAACACATGGAATGAATATAATCTTTATGTAATGTTCTATGATCAACTGTAAAACAGAAAGTGAAAAAATAGGCCCATTTTTAAAGCCTTGGCATTTAACACTTTACTTAATTTTACAAGGGTTATTTGTAAACATTAGCTCCAGCTTTTTCTGATAAATTAATTTTCTCGAACACATCTTACCAAGACCTGATAAATATACTGAGTTCTCAACTATTAATAAGAATAAATCATGAATAACTGAACAAGATTGGGTATTTATTGTTCAGCATATTGAAGTGAATTTGGGGATACCTGACCTATATGCTGGAATAATCAGACCACTTGCACAGGTCATTCTCAGCTTTATTGTAGTGAAATTTAAAATATGCAAAGCCTTTTAGATGGAAATGCAAACGTCCCTGTGTCTAGGTAGGTCTCTTACTGTTAATGCAAATAGAAAACTTTTTATGCCTAAATTATTTCCTTCAAATAAGCTGTCCTGTCTTTCCTAGGAAAGGTATCAAGCTGATAGTAGTTGATTTTGCTTAAGTGCCACAAAGAGTTTGAGGAAAGAATGGGGCAAGAGCTTAATGAGAATTTATGTTCTGTGTGTAAAAATTGCTATTCCTGTTTCTACATGGATCTTACTCTCAGTTTTTATCCTATTCATTTGTCAGGCCAGGAGAGCTATATTTAATATAAGTCTTACTTGTTGGGAGAGATAATAGTTGAAATAGACTAGTAATGATACCCTAAGAGCATTAATTTTTAAACTTACACTAGATTTACTTTTGTATATGCCTAAAATTTGGTTAAATATTCAATCATTTTCGATGGTTTACAAAAATGGTGGAAAAATGTATGTATATTTTCTTCATATCTATTTTCTTTATTCTATCTATCAATTTATTTATAGCCAAATTTAATTTTAATGTGAAAATTTTAGGTTTCTTAAAATTTTATAATTATAACAAATATTATAAATAGAAAAGAGCATTTAGTTTGTGTGAAAATAAAGGCTCTTGAAAGTACTTCAGTGAAAAGTAAGAGTAGAAATTTAAAGTGCTGTGTGAAAACTTTCAATCACAGAATTTTCTGTGATTTTCATTTTTCTACATGATGAAACTTTAGCTGACCTGCAAGAAAATCTCAAAAAAGATTGCAAACTTTGAGTTGATATTGATGTTATATTGATACTATAAAATGTGAATCTTTAATGACTAAAATACTATTCCTTTAGTTACTTCTGCTTAGACAGTGATGAACTTAGAACTCTGCTTTATTCCCATAAAACCAACTTCATATGTTGCATTGAAACCAGGCAACAAATGAGTTTGGGCTGGCTGTCACTACTTGAGCCAATTAAGCAGAGAGGGTTGAATTGTATATGGGCATTTATTCCAACAATCTTGGCAGGATGGGAGAGCAGCAGGTCATCCTCAAAAATCTGCTTTAACCCCTCCCCCACCATAAACCAGCTGCTTATATTGGGTAGGAGGATAGACAAAGATTACATGGAGAAATAAGCACAAGGAATTACAGACATGGGAAGTAGGCAAAAGGAATAAGAATGGGTTTAATGGTTACAGGTTACAGGATACAGGATACAGGTAATGTGCGCTGGGGGTCACAAAGGGCAGACTTCTCTGGAACACCATTGTTTCAGGAACAAGGTTGTTAATCTTTCCATGCTGATAGATAGTTCTCAGAGAATGTACCACATTCTGAGGTTAAGTATCATGTCCCAGGGCACACAACTCTCTGATTAACATTTCTGCCCCTAACAGTATTATTATACACACACATACATATATAATATGTGTGTGCATATATATATGCACAGAGAGGAGAGAATTCTTTATTAGAATACAAAAACTCCTTTCACTTTTTCACCTATTTGAAAAAAAATAAGTAGAAAAATATAATTTTACATGCTTCATGCATCTGGTAAATGTATTTGTTATTATTGTTATCAATAGTAATATCATATAGGTAATTCATTGTTGTGTCAAATTGGCAGTGAATTGATTTAGAACAAGAAAATAGAACCAGCAGATGCAAACCCATTGATTTTTGGCAGCTGGAAGTTGAACAGCTGAAAGACATGACATTTTGAAGCAGGGATGGAAGAGAAACAATTTTTGGCATGAGCTGAACAGTTTACAACAGCAGTATTGCTTTCTGAGTCACTAGTGCATAGTATAAACACAACATTAGGGTTGGTGGTGAGAAAATAACTGTATTTCAGTGTTAACCTTCTGAATTCAAATTCATTATTTGCAAATATTATATAGACTATTTGAAAGATCTTTCCTCAACGTATTAAAGCAGAGAAAAATAGTGTAATTTTTAAAAACCTTGGGTTTTGAATTCAGCTCAAAATATAGACATAAATAGTGTCTCAAGGTTGCATGTTTGGCAACAAAATGTCAACATTTAGTAACAAAGGCAGAAACCTAGTAGCAAACAACAGAATTCCTTAGAATATAGAAAATCTTTTCATAAAGTTCACTCAAGGAATACATCCAATGTACTTATTATTTCTTATTGATAGCTTAATTGATCTCCATTTAATACATAACTTTTAAAATTAGTTACTTGGTGTAAGCCTATATATAGCAGATAAAACAGGCTAGTAAGCCAGGACAAGCACAATAAGGAAACTGAGATGCTAAACAGTTTGCAGCCACCTAAATCAAGGACACTTAAGAGTAAATGGTTTACACTTCTCCCCAACCAGAGGGCGAATAGCTTAAATCAGTCAACTCAGTGAGACAGAAAGCAGAAATCTAATTAGTGCCATTTGCCAACCACACCCCAGAACAGATGAAGTTAAGGCACTAAATCTCATTTTGACATATCAGCATAAAGCTGATGAATATTCATTTTATTGAGATCCTTCCCAATGCCCCCTTTTCTCTGACTTCTTGGTGAGTCAATGGAGGCCACCTTAAGTTTATTTCCCCATCTAGTCCCTCTTCGGTTGCCTCTTCTATCCTAGGCCCTTCCTTGCTTCACTGGCCCATGCTCTAATAAATGTCCTCTAAAATTCAACTGGACTCATGTTGTGAAATCTTTCTTGCATGAAGTTAAGAACCCACACACTATGGGTCAGCACTAGGCTGACCCACTCAAGGCCAGGCCCCCTTTCCAGGTAAAACAGATTGGAATAGAAAACTAGAGTGAGTCTTATGAACAGGTAAAAGATGAGACTGTCCTGAGACTGAAAGATGAAAAACATAGCAAGCTGACCTGAGTGATATCATCATACAGTAAAAGGGTAAAGATACTTTATGAAAATGCTGAGTCATCCAGTAAAGTTTCAATTATGGTCAGGTAAGCTTACGAAGTAAAATAAGGATAATTATTTTTAGAGGGAAAAATGATCAGAAAAAGTGTAAAATTTTAAAAGATGTTTGTTCTTAAATATGCAGGACTCAGATAGATGAAACAAATGATAAAAATATAATAAATGGTAAAGCAAAAAAATAATAATAATAAAATTAAAGAAGAAAAGGAAACTATGGTCCTTGAATGATCTCATGAAGTAGAATTAACTAATTAATCCAGATAGTCCACCTCCATCTGGATTGTTTCATGAGTTAAATAAAGAATACAGTATTGCCCTGGCTGGTGCCACTCAGTTGAGTATTGTCCTGTGCACAGAAAGGTCACAAGTTCAATTCAGAGTCAGGGCCCATACCCAGGTTTCAGGTTCAAACCCTGGTAGAGGTGTGTATGGAAGGCAACTGATAGATGTTTCTCACATCCATGTTTCTTTCTTTCTCTTTCCCTCTCCCTTCCTCTCTCTCTAAAATCAATAAAACATATTTTTAAAAAAAGAGTATAGTATCACTTAATCTCATCACTATTACAGTTTTGTCTGGGTCTTACCTAATGAAAGAATCATTTTTATTCAAATTAATATTAATTATAGTCAATGGATTTATTCATTACAAATTGTGTGCCAAGCACTCTCCTTAGTGCTTCAAATAAATCATCTAATTTTCCTTACATTAAAAAACCTGCTTGTCCTGTACTGTTATATCTTCATTGAATAAATTAGAAAACAGAGCCCCAGTGAGTTTAATAACGATTGTTACTTTAAAAATTGCCAAAAATCATTAAACAAAAATAGTTAAATATGTTGTAGAACAATATTTTATTGGATGGAATATTTTGTAGTCATTAAAACAGCTGCAAAATACCTGTAAAAATATGACAGGAAAACTTGTTATTTTTTTGGAGAAAAGGATTCATAATTATATGTTGAATATAGATATAATTATCTAAAATCCTTTTTGACTAAAAAGATTTTTGCATATGAAAATACTGAACAAATATAAACTATATACCATAAAATTATTAACATATTCTTTTGGGTTGTTGAATTCTAATTATCTTAAGTGTAAAAACATAGTTAATTATTAATTTCCTTGATAAATTTCTATTAACAAACCTAGATATTTTTCATTTATTTATACCCCTGAATTATTCCAGATGAGTTCAGTGATCTCAAAGAGTTAGCAGATATTTTCAAAATAAAAAAAAATCACTTAAACTCATTTAAGAAAATTTACTATATTACGTATTACTCTGAGGTGGACTTTCAAAATAAAATAGTGATAATAATTGGTGATCATAGATTTCTAATCTTTAGTCTCTCTAAACCATTCTTTGTCCATTAATGTACTATAATATAATTTTGGGACTTAATGATTCAATTGTTTAAAACACTTTTATTGAGTGTCCTATGTGTTCTGGGAACTGTGCTGAGTCTTAGTGTTATAAAGATGAAAAAAACACTGTCCCAGTTCCAGAAGAGTTCATTGTCCAGTGGGATCAATTATAAAGAAAAATGCATTAATCTAGGTGTTGAACCTTTGAGTTTATTAATACTTTGTATGGGTTATTCATTGATCTTTCCCTAAGACAATAATTATACTACTTCTTTCTAATTGTTTAGCAACTTATTAAAATTATAAACAACATTTATCTGGTTGATTTTTTAAAATGTCATTCAAGATTATTGATCCTTGTGTTTTAGGCTCTAGGAAGACAAATATAAATAAGACATATTTGAATGGTATGAGGTAGAAAAAAATAACTAGTAATTAAAGTTTGACTCCACAGATAACAATTAAGGCAAAAAAATCTGTTTAATAATATTCAATGTAGGGAGTAAAACTGAAATGCAAAAAATCTGATCTACTCCCCTCAGTAATAAGTACTTTTAAATATTATGAAGTGTATGGTAGTGTAACATCATATTATCTTAATTTAAAATTTATTCAGATACTTAATAGAATTTTTATAATATGAAGTATTTCATCTTTTTAATTCTTATAAAGTTCATTCATCAAAGCAATAAAGTTAAAACAAGCAAATAAGCAAACAAAATACAATTGACATGGGCAAAGGAAGAGACAACTAAAAAATTAAACTAACAAATATAATTTGAAAGATATGCAAGTTTTATAGCAACCAAAGAAATGAGAACTCAAATAAATAGAAAAGTTAGCCTCTCAAACAGTGAGAAATAGCACTAAATGCTCATGGATATGTTGTAAAGACATTCCATGCAAGGTATTTCTGATACAATTAATGTATACAGCTGTTTTGGAGGACAATTTATCAAGATGGAGAAAGAGCCTTAATATTGGATAAACCCTAAAACCAGTAATTCCATCTTTATAAACTTTCTGAATATAATTATGTTTCAAGATACAGGGACAAAGGTATTCGTTAAAGTGTTATTGTATTCATATTATATTTCTATTGCACAAAGCATATATATATATTTTTTAAATCAGAAAAGAACAAGCAAACGTAATAGAAAATACAAAAGCAATAAATGTTTACATTATGGTTTTCGAATGTAATCCCTTCTGGTAGACTGTTCCAGTTCTGAAACGTTCAAAAACCGAGGGATCCACAGCCGACAGCTGGGCCTCAGGATCTTGCCCTCAGCGGAAGCCGGGTGGAGTGTTCAACTTCTGAGGCGAGTTCAAAATCGAAGCATTTGCTTCTAGGTTTACGGCATTTGTAAACCGAAATGTTCATCAACAGAGATGTTCGAAAACCGAGGTAACACTGTATATTATGGACATCAGCACAAACAGTTGTTAAAAAAAAGTAAATAAATAAAAAGAATAAAAATTGAATATAATACAAAAACTAAGGCACTAAAACTTTTTAAAAAATTGCTTGGAGCCCTGGCCAGGTAGCTCAGTTGGTTAGAGCATTGCCCCAATAGGCCAAGATTGTAGGTTAAATTCCCCGTCAGGGCATAAATAAGTGGAACAATAAATTGATCTTTTTCTCTCTCTCATCCTTCTTCTCTCTCTCTTAAAAAATATCAATCAATAAATGATAATTTTTTTTAAAAAATTGCTTAGAATATACCAGCTACTGTGGTAAGTGCTTTATGCACATTATCTGCATTTTTAGAACTATAGTTTAACGCCTCTTGTGCCATGAAATAATCTGTGTCTCAAACCACATTTTCTTATAGAAAAGTATGGAAACAAATATATGTTTTAAAGTTCATCACTTTTAGAGAGATTAAGCATTATTCTGTGTAACTTTTGTGTGAATTTTTATTATATCTGTTTGTGTGAGTGTGTGTGTGTGTGTGTGTGTGTGTGTGCACTCCCATGGGGCACACAGGTGTCTCTGTTCTTAATGCAATATACCTCTTACAGTAGAGCCTGGGCAAAACATTTGAGAGTCACTGCCTTATCTCATTTAATCCCCACAACAAAATTATTCATTGAGTACAGTTATCATTACCAATTTACAGAAGGAAAATTGAGTTCAGAATTGATAATTTTCCCAAATTTATATTTAGTATGTGGCAGAGTCAAGTCTTGAGACTGAGATTCTGAGGTCAGAGCTCCATGATTTAGATTCTTCCTTCTTTTCCCAGACTGCTGGTTTACAAATCCTACCCCCGCCCCTCTTCTGCTCTTAGTTTTAACCTTTTTTCTATAGCAACCTCTGGGGATTACCATCTTTCACTCACACACACACACACACACACACACACACACACACGAAACAAAAATATTTCTAAGACAAGCAATCTCTCCTCTATTATCAATTTGGAAATCCTCTCATACATGAAAAGTTATCCTTTTGAGATTTTTATGAATTTTTAGTCTATGTCATAATCTCTCTCCTGTTCTTTCAGGGTTATAGCAGAATCACACATATGAGTTTTCAGTGTTTTACACACACACACAGACACACACTCTAATACACACAAACCTATCTAGGACATCTGTTAATGATAGTATAGCATTATAGATATTATGAAAAGCAAAACATTTAGGATTTGGATAAATTACAACAAATGTAAATGTTTTTTAAGCTTTTAAAAACTTGTAAGAGAAATTTCCAAGATAAACAAATCAAACTTCCAAAACCCAAAACTGTATCTGATTCTAGAAACCAGAGGTAAGTTAAAAGGATGAATGAATACAGAAGATGGTGTTGCTTCCCCCCAACCCCCTCAACACAGCAAATCAGAATTTGGTGCATTTTCACCAAACACACAAAAGGTAGCTGTGTGAGGTAATGGATATGTTAATTAACTTGATATTGTAGCAATCATTGGTTGTTGTATATGTAGATCAAATCATTGTGTGGTGTACTTTAAATATATACAATTTTCTTTGTCAATTATACCTCAGTAAAGCTGGGGAAAAAGAATTTGGGGCATTATAGACCTAAAGGGAAACTACATTAGTCCTAGAGCCAACCAAAGTCAAAAGACAGAGCTGGCATTTCAGAGAACAGGAAAAACCTAAGGCTAATACATAGATAAATAATGCTTTATTCCATCAGTCACCTACAATACTATACTTTACTTGTCATATAAGAAATTCAAATTGTTGCCTGGCTGGTGTGGCTCAGTGCTTGAGCATCTGCCCATGAACCAGGAGATCACAGTTCAATTCCCCGTCAGGGCACATGCCAGGGTAGCAGGCTTGATCCCCAGTAGGGGGCATGCAGGAGGCAGCCAATTAATGATTCTCTCTCATCATTGATGTTTCTATTTCTCTCTCCCTTCCTCTCTCTGAAATCAATAAAAACATTTTTAAAAAATGCAAATTGTTTAAATAGCTTTACTGAAGTAGAGTTGACATGCACATATTTAAAGTGCAGACTTTCATAAGTTTGCTGTATAAATAAACATGAAACCATCATCACAATGAAGATAATGGAACTACCCATCACCTCCGAAAGCCTCCTCATGCCCATGTGTAATTCCTCCATCCATCCATCCTGCCACTCTGCACCTCCATGTTCACCACCTTAGCCATCCCACCTAGTCCTCAGTTAACCACAGTTCTTTCTACCTTATATCATTATAGATTAGTTTGCATTTACAAGAATGTTATGTAAGTGGAATCCTTACTACACCACCTTTGTGTGTGTGTATGGGTGGGAAGAGTATCTGGCTTCTTTTACTCAGTTTAACTATTTTGAGATTGATACATGTTACCGCATGTAACAATTTTTCATTACTAGTATTTCATTATATAAATGTTGTTGAACTATTTTGTTTATCAGTTCACCAGTTTTTGTTAATTCACTACAAGAAGAATACTTTGGTTGTTAACAATTTTGTTTACAATTCTTACAAATAAATTCTCTATGAAATTTTGTACAACAGTCTTTCTGTGGATAGTCTTCCATTTCATTTAAGGAAACACCTAGCAATGTAATGCCACAGTCATGATAATCATAGGTTTCATTTTGACAACACTCCAAACTGTTACCTTATCCCTTATGCCAAAGTGGTTGTACTAATTCAGGTTATGACCACTCTATTTGTTGTACATCTTCACTCCCACTTGTTTTTTTGTGGTTGTTGTTAACTAGAATCTAAACCATTTTATTAGGTATATAATGGCTCCTCATTGTGGTTTAATTGACATTCCCTAATGACTATTGATTTTGCACAAATATTCGATCCATATATCTTCTTTGGTAAAATATGTGATTAAATCTGCTCATTTAAATAATCATGTTGCTTCTTTTCATATTATTAAATTGCGTAGGTTCTTTACATATTCTGAATATTTTAAGTATTTTATCTGTAGTTTGCTTTTCTTTTTTCTTTTTTTTTTAAATATAGCTTCATTGATTTCAGAGAGAGGAAAGGAGAGGGAGAGACAGAAATATCAATGATGAGTCATTGATCGAGCCCACAAGGGGGGCATGTGCCCTGACTGGGAGTCGAACCCCAATCACCTGGATCCTAGGTTGATGCTCAACAGCTGAGCCATGCACGGCCGGGCTTCATTTTTCTTAACAGTGTTTTTGAGGAGCAAAAGTTCTTTATATTTAAGAACAATTTGTGTATTTTTCTCTTTTCATGATGATGTTGTGTCATATAAAAAAATCTTTACCTAGGAAAAAATCACAAAAAATTCCTATCATGTTTTCTTTTAGAAGTTTATAGTTGTGGTTTATGCACTATTTGTTGAAAATACCATTCTTTGTCCACAGAAATGTATTTGCACTTTTGACAAATAACAATTGAGCATATATATATATATATAGATATAGATATAGATATATATATATATATATATGGGTCTAGTTGTGAACTCTATATTCTGAACTACAGATCTAGTTGTGAACTCTATACTGATCTATTTCTCTATCTTTATGCCAGTACCACACTCTATTGATTGCTGTAACTTTACAACACATCTTCGAACTTTGCTATTTTATGAAAGCTCTTTTGGCTACTGTATTAGTCAGGGCTCTTAAAAGAAACAAAGCTGATAGAATATGTGTGTTTGTGTGTGTGTGTGTTTGTGTGTGTGTGTGTGTGTGTGTATCTTGACAAGACCCAAAATCTCCATGTTGAGAATAGCTACTCAAAGGCTTGCAGGCTTGATATCCAGTAAGAGCTGATGTATCAGTTTGAGTCCTAAGGCAGGAAAAAGGCATTGTTCTAGTTATAAGCAGTCAGGCAGAAGAATTCTCTCTAACTTGAAGGAAGGTCAGCCGTTTTGCTCTATCCAGGACTTCAACTGATTGGATGAAGCTCATCCACATTAGGGAAGGCAATCAGTTTTGCTCAGTCTAACAATTAAAATGCCAGTTTCATCTGAAAACACCCACACACAGAAACATCCTAAATAATATTTGATGAAATATTTGGGCATTCTGAGGCTCAGTCAAGGACAAATCTAACCATCAGAGCTATTGAAGGTCCTTTACTTTACAATATTACTTTCAGTTGGTTGAATTCTTCAAAAATCCTGCTGGGATTTTGATCAGAATTGTATTGAATCTGTTGATTAGTTTAGGAAAAATTGAAATAAACATATTGGATCTCTTGATCCATAAATATTGTATATTTCACCATTTATTTAGGTCTCTTATAATTTCTTAACTAATGTCTTATATTCTTCAGTGCATAGTTTATGTTGTTGGAACTATCTCTAAGCAGTTTGTATTTTTTATGCAACTGTACATAAGTGACACCACTTATTCCTAATATTTGTAATTACTGTGTGTAATTACTCTCTCCTTCACATAAGACTTAACAGAGGTTAGTCAATTTTATCAATTTCCTGAAAGAACCAACTTTTGTTTTCATTGAGTTTTTTTGTTATTTTCTGTATCGTTGATTTCTACTCTGATCTTTATTATTTCCTTTCATTTGTTTACTTTGTGGTCCATCTGCTCTTATTTCTCTAGTTTCTTAAGTTAATATCAAGCACCTACTCAGAAACTTTTATTCTTTGCTAATTTAGCTGTTTACTGCTATAATTTCTTCTTTAAGTTTTAGCTGCATCCAGTAAATTTGTATATTGTGTTCTCATTTTCACTAAGTTCAAAATATTTTTATTTTTGTTTTCTAATTTGACTTCTCTTATTTAGAAGTATGTTATTTAATTTTCAAATATTTAAAATTATCTTTTAATTATTGATTTTTAATTAATTCCTTCATGGTCACATAACTTTGCAGTATTAGAAACCTTTTGAATTATTTGAACTTTATTTTATAGCATAAAATAGAGTGCAAGTCCTTCATAAATGTTCTATCTGCACTGAAAAATAAGGTGCATTCTGCTGCTGTTAGGTGAAATGTTCCGTAAATATCAATTTGATTAACTATTTAATAGGGTTGCTCAATTTTTTCAATCCTTACTGGTTTTCTTGTCTATTTGCTGATATCTGCAAGTACTATTGTGGATTTGTCAAATTTTCCTTTCAGTTTTATCAGTTTGTGCTTAAGTATTTTTATTCTTTCTTACTAGGTGCAGAAATATCTAGGATTGTGTTTTGTTTTCTGATGAATTTATCTTTTTGTCATTGTGTAATTACCTTATCATTTGCTCTGAAATCTGCTTTGATATTAATAGAACCACATCTATTTTTTGAAAGATATAACATAGTACATCTTTTCCATTATTTTCCTTTAATATTTTCTAGTTATATATTTAATGTGGTTTTCTTGTAGGTAGTATGTATTTGGTTCTTTCTTTTTTTTATATACTATAATGACAAGGTCTGTCTCTTAATCTGAGTATTTATTTTGATTATTAAGAATGCTGGGTTTAAACCTACCATTTTGCTCTATTTGCTGTGTGTATCCATCCATCTATTCTTGTTCCATTTTTCTTTTTCTACTTTATTTTAGACAAATTGAATATTTTTTAAATCTAGTTTTATCTCCTTTGTTGGCTTAGTAGTTGTGTGTTTTTAATGATTGTTTTAGAGTTTATATACATCTTTAACATCACACTTTACCTTCAAGTGATATTATATTACTTTATGTTTAATATAAGAACCTCTCATAACCTCCATTTATCTCTTCTTAGACTTTGAGTTATTTTTGTTGAAAAAATGGAAGGAAAGCAACCCCTGATGTGCAGAAAAGACTAATGCTCATAGCTAAGACTTGATGTTATTACAAACTGACTAATGCTTACAGTTAAATAATTTTTTCTACTATTTAACATAACGATGTGACAGAATGTGTATTTAAAGTTGCTCTGAGACCATGATAAAATGAGACAAAAATCAGGTCACTAGGCAATTCACAAAATACTAAACATCTCTCATTCTCACTAAGTGACTTTAGCAATTACAGCTTTATTCCCATATTGGTCTGTCCTCCTACAGAAAAGATTTGAGATGCCCAACCATAGAGTTATCCCACTTTCTGACAGCACCCAATCAAGAATAAACCCCTGCTCCTTTACTGCCTTCACTGAGTTACCCAGCCAGAGCCTAAACAGCATAATAAAAAATTTTTAATGCCCTGCTACTAAGGCACTTGATAGTTCCCAAAGCAGTGTTCTCCATCATTGCAACAAGTAATAAACTCAAGGTGTTTAACTGCAGGGTTGTTGGTTGAAGGACATTGACATGTTCATATATTTTCTCCTGCATATGTTATAAAAAAGTTTATCATGTGAGAATGTGGAATCAATAAAAAAAAATGCTTAAATGTTACCTTTGAGAATAAAAAAGCACAAGCATTTGACCACCATTTTGATATTATCTTATAAAATTGAAAAGGTAAACAACTTATGACCTATACTCCTTGATAAATACTCAATAGATATATATACCAGGTAACATTTCCAATATGCCCAAACAATTCTGTTTACAATAGAGAAAAGCTGGAAACAATGTTTTCATCAATAAGGAAATGGATAAATAAGTCACAACATGTTCATATAATGAACATTAATGAAATAATTGCATGCATCAAAATGAATAAATTCCCTATCCAGTCAGAGAAAAATACCCAATATGATATCACTAAATATAAAGAGAAAATCATACAAAACTAAACAGTATGTCTGGCAGGTGTTGCTCAGTGACTGAGCGCCGGACCATGCACTAAGAGGTTGCCAGTTTGATTCCCAGGCAGGCGTACACCTGGGGTTGCAGGCTTGATCCCCAGCAGAGGGATGCAGGAGGCAGCCGATTGATGGTGATGGTCTCCCTCTCATTGATGCTTCTACCTCTCTCTCCTTGTCCATCTGGTTCTGGTTGGACACCTGTCTTTTTAGTTTTGAAACTGGTTTACTGTCTGGAATGCCACTGTTTCAATGTAAAAATCTGTGAATGCTTCAAAAGGTGAAATCACAAAATGAACTTTGAGATGTCTGTTAATGTTTCTCTAATTTAAAGAATTTCAAGGTTGGGGAGCTTGGTACCACAAAGTAAGTGGGAGAGAAAATATTATAAATGAAGAAAGGGTGAAATGATGTATACATATTTTCAGAGCGAGAATTGCACATTCTTAGAGGTCTGCCTATTTGAAAGTTTTTTGAATTTCTTTTGGTCCTTTTAACCCCGCAAGAGTTGTTTTCATGTCTTTCTGTGCTTATATTTTATTTTGTTTATGGATAAAGTTGTAAAACAGAAGTTGTAAGCTCATTATGGTTTTAAGCATTTTATCTGTAAAAGGAGAGTCTTCTTTCTTGTGTTAACATTAGAGTGAAATCTTTTTCTAGGATGAAAATGGAATCTGAGTCCTACAGTCACAAGGAATGTAATTATACTAACAGCTTGCAGGAATTTAGAAGAAGGCTCCAAACTTCAGTCAAGTTTACAGTGCTAGCCCACCAGACACTTTGATGTCAGCCTGCCAAGACTGAGCTGGGGACTCAGCTAAGCCAGGGCTGCTACTTTAAGCTGGAAATATGGTGCTAATTCATTATGTAGGAATAGAAAACATACAATATTGATACTATACATTTTCCTTCTTGCAAATAGGTATGTGGAACATATGATATATACTTGTGAGCTATACTGGCCTTATGTGTAACATATGTAATTATCCTTCTCTCAATTTTCAACATCTGTAGAAAAATTATTTCTGTTACAACTGTAATCAATATGGATGATCAAGGCTGTAATACAATGTGTAACATATGTAATTACCCTTCTCTCAATTTTCAACATCTGTAGAAAAATTATTTCTGTTACAACTGTAATCAATATGGGTGATCAAGGCTGTAATACAATAATAGTAGAGAAATACAGATGTGTATTGAAGATTGGGTATGTGTTTTAATACAGTAGTTTCTGATTATCAAAGGAAAAAGAGATAAACTAATACTTGAAACTCAAAATGTGTAATTGTACCAGAAGGTGAAAGAAGATATTAAAACATCAATTTTCAGAAATACATAAAGTGGTAGAACATTTGAGGGAAAGTGAATGTTCGAGGGAAAGTCAATTTGTATTTTGATTTTAAATACCTGCAGATAATGAGTCTGAAAAGAAGAATGAAATGTGCTAAAATTTTGACAAAGTTGGTTCTGTTTGGATTGGATTTTTCAAAATAAAAATAAATCTTATGAGTTCTTTAGTGGAAATTGCTATATTACTGCAAGACTAGAATTTTGTTTTATCTTTGTTAAAATGGCGTATTGGTTATGGAGTACGCAGTTTGCTCTTAAGGAGAGTTAGTGTGTAATCTGTCCATGTATGAAAACTTTCTTGTCATACTGGAATAACTTTATGTGCTTTTATGCTGAATTTGTCTTGCCTGTAATTACTTTTAAAATGACAAACAAGCAAATGATAGAATTTCCTCACTCCTTAAACAGTTAAAAAAAATCCTTACGCTCATATTACTTTCACTGTATTTTTAAATAAACCATGTAATTCCAAGTAATAGGTTGCCTGATCTGACAGGATAAAAATTAATTATGTGGGATTGAGTAAACTGGTAAGAAAAATAAATGTTTTAAAAAATATCGTTAGATTTTTTAAAATCTAATATCAGATGTCTATAAAAATACTTTTATTTTTCTTCTTGATCTATACCTAACTCCAATTTTAGTAGACTATGGTTTTGCAAACCATAATAAAACATTTTAAAAAATATCTTGTTATTGCCAAACTCTTAAGATTGAGAAATAAATACTTCTACTTGTCTCTTTACTTTTAATGACTGTATAGATATTTATATATCTATAAATAAGGAGCATAAGAAATTATGCTCCTTTGTACTAGGAAATAATTGGACACATTGATTGAACAACAAAGGACCTACTTGGAGTTTCATACTTGAGAATAAATTTCATTTAATAAAGATTGACAAGCCAACCATTAATGTTTGCACTTCAGGTATAGAAGCAATGTCTACCAATTCCTTTTAGGACTTGCCAGGCCCCTGCTTGTAGATTAGGAAAGTTAGCAAATTTGGAGGGACCTCAAATGAAAGGGGTGTGCCTAAATTTGTAGGTATAAAATAATTTTTTGGTTTTGCTGTATATACTTAACAGTGCAGACAAGAATGTGTTTGCCCTTGCTGACAGTGTTTTGGCACTTAGATGAGGAATAAACTGTCTAATTCAAGAAAATAAACTGAGAATCCTTAATAGTTCAATGCTTAATAGAACTGAAAGGTAAATTTGCACACCTATCAGTAGTTTTGCAAAGAACTACTTCAGAAGATTTTTCTGTAACTGCGAAGAGTTCTCTATAAGCCATTAAGGCAATGTGGCATGGAATAGTGGAAAGTAAAGTAGAGGGAAATTTGAAATATTTAGTAATACCTACCAACTCTTAAGTATGTTCTCTATGTTAGGCTCAATGTAATACTCAATATGCTTTTTGAAAGTGAGTCTCATTTCATGTTCACAAACGTTAAACTGAGGTTGAACAAGTTTCAGGAACTTTCCAAAAACCAGACAGCTAATTGAATTGCAAAACCAGCCATCAAAGCCATGTCTGTGCTGCTTAGTCAAGGGTCTTTTCCCTTGAATATTTAGTGTGACTGAATTCTCCATTTCTAGTGAAAATATGCTATATTAATTACCAGTTTACCAAATTGTTTTCTTTACCTCTTCTGCTTTGATTTATGTACATCTGAAAAATTAAGAAGTAGACTTTAAAGTGGAAGTAGACACCAAAATTAGATAAGAAACATGCTCTCCTCTGGAACTGCAGTCCAGCACACATTTGAGAAATCTGTAGATTACTTTGAATATTGTGGGCCAGCATCTTTTCTGACCACAATGTTATGGAACTAAAAATTAATTACAAGAAGAAAACTGAAAATTTTGCAAATATATGAAAATTAAACAGCATGTGACTGAACAACCAGTGGATCAGAGAAATAAAAAAAATATTTAAGAAAAATAAAAATGAAAATGTAACATACCAAAATTATGGTATGCATCAAAAACAGTCTTAAGAGGGAAGTTCATAGTGATAAATACCTACCTCAAGAAACTAAAAAATACATAAATGAACAACCTAACTTTTACACCTGAAGGAACAAGAAAAAGAAAAATGAAGCCCCAAGTTAAGAAATAACAAAAATTAGAGAGAAAAATAGAAAATAGAAACTAAATAGAAAATATAAAATAAATACCATGATCAAGTGAGATTTATTCCAGGGATGCAAGAATGGCTCGACATTAGCAAATCAGTCAACGTGATACACCATATTAATAAAATGAAGAATAAAAATACTATGATCATCTCAACAGATGCAGAAAAAGTATTTGACAATATTCAACAACCATTTATGACAAAAATTTCCAACAAATCAGGTGTTGAGAGAACATACCTTAATATAACAAAGGCCGTATATGCTTTACTAATTTTTATGTTCACTGAAAAAAGAAATTTTCTATTTGCTTTTGAGGAAATCATTAGCCACAACTTCTGTCCTTTAAGTGAATTAGACTTTTCAAACATAAAAGTCAAGTATCTCCTATGACATCAAGTGACATCTATCCACTGTGAGACATGACCTTCCATGAGAGAGCAATTCCAAATTATTCTCTTCCTTCTTGCCTCAATGTGTATTAATAATTCCACTACAGAGTTTCAGCTATTGTGACTCTACAACCTACATTGAACTTCATTAAACACTTGTTTATTTCACCTGTTTTAACTTTTTAAAATTACCACTTTTGAATGCACTTGTGTGTATTATTAGGATGATGGGAATATAATATATACCTCAGATAGCCTCATGGTTTTGTTTTTGTTTTGTTTTTGTGTGTTCCTTGCTAGCCTGTCTAAGGCATTATAATATTTTATAAGAAGCCAATATTTAGAGTGATTCAGTAAAGATAAATCAATTCTGGATTTAACTATTTTCATTCTCTTTAAGTCAAGTCAAATCAGTTACCTTTCCCACCTGCCTCATTTACCTTGCCATTCTGATTCTTCTGTCTTTAATAAAATCCCCACTATTTATGCATTCTTTTTCCTGTCAGCCTTTGCAAATGCTGACACTCTTTTTTACTTAACCTTTTACAAGTCTCAGCTTAAATCTCAATGTATTAGACATGTGTTCTTACAATATGACTCACATAGTACAGGTCTTCCCTGATTATATAATTATTATCACAATTTCTGTTTTCACTCTTTCAATTAATTGTATTTTTCATTAGACTAGAGCTTGGTGTGAGCAGTACTTATGCCTATCTCAGGGACACTCAGCAGGATTTTGAAGTTTATGTGCTGAATAAAGTTGCCCATCCAAGATAGGGTCTATGTTCCATTCTTTACTAGACCATTTGATGTGTTTTTTTCTGTTAATTTCTACTCAGATGGGGTACAGTTTTGCAATAAATGATCAAGCCCTGCACGTAGTAACGGGCTCCTACACCAGTTGCTCCTCATCATATCTCTTGAATTGATTCATTGCCAGGCAAAGATAAAGTTTAAAAGTGTTTAATCAGTTGAATGGCTTAATCATGTTAGTTCCTGATAAATGGCCTTTCTTTCATTCGTTAACAGTGTTTTAGCCTTATGCCATTTTAGGTCAGAAATAGTTGATGTAGTGGTGTGAACAACACATTTGGAGTTCCTAACTTTGTTATTCCAATTCCATCATTCACCAACTGTGTGGGCCTGGAAAAGTTACTTAATCTCTGATTTTTAGTTATCTCATTTGTTAAATGGAAATATTGACAGTAGTTATTCCATAAAGTCATGACAGGAACTAATTGAGCAAAAATACATTAAAAGCTTGAAGCAGTGCTTGGTACATAAAAATTCTGTTTAAGTTATTTTACTGTTTTTACTATCAGACACTAACCTGTAAAATTCATTGCTTAGTTAGTTGAAGAGTATTGTTTATTGCATCTTTCATTAGATTACTCAGATTTCTTAGAGGAAAAATTTCCCTCTGGTATCTGTTCTAAAAATAGCATTGCCTCTACTAAGAAATGGGTTATTTGTAATTGATCATGTTCTCATCTTTGTATTATTGCTTGAATTTTTAAAGCTGGCTCTTCAGTCCACTTGTAGCAAATTAATAAGATTTTACAACATGGAATTTATATACTAACTTACATAGGCCTTGCTTATGTTTTACTTTTAGATTGTATTTTTATTACCTTAAACTGATTTAGGAAATTGATGTTTTATATCAAATAATCAATTAGTAAAGTATGAGAAAATACAGTGACCCTAATTTTCTATGTAATTTTCATAAAGTTTCTTATTTGTCCAGTATAGTTTTCATTTCTATCCAACAAGTAGAAGAAAACCTTTCAAATGGAAAATAGGATAAAGTTTGCGTAATATGCTCTTTGCATGTAAAATCTTTGTATTATTTAGTCTTATAGAACATTAGCACATGGTAAATCAGAGTATAATTACTGTGGTTATATTTACAAGCTGCCATAAAATCTTTACTGTTATATCCTGTCTTCATAATACACATGGAAGGAGCGATCTATGGCTTTTGCAGAAGATGGCTTTTGTAAACATTACTAACTGGAAGTAGGCTATATTAAGAAAAACTTTTTTCCTAACAAAGTAAAACACAAAACAAAACAAATGAACAAAAACTATTGGCTATTCTAAAGCAACAGTGAAAACTTTAATATATGATTCAAAATTGCTCTAATATCAGACACAATAATGAACCCTGGAGATGTTACTGAGGAGATGACGAGACTTTTGTTCTTGTCCTCTTGAAGGACCAATTTCAATCAAGAGACAAAGTGTGGAAAAGAAAGCAAGAATTTGTTGACTGAAGCAAATATATACTTAGGACGGTGAAACAAGAAAGAGTATACATGCATATAAATTCTTTGGTTACTCTCTCCGCCTCCACGCACCCACCCTCCTCCATCCCTCCTACATTCGTCAGTCTCATCTATGCTTCCATGTCATTGAATCTATTCTGTTCATTAGCTTTTTAAGTTCTTTAGATTCCATGTATAAGTAAGATCATGTGATGTTTGTCTTTCTCTGCCTGGCTTATTTCACTTAGCATAATTTTCTCCAGGTCCATCCATACTGTCCCAAAGGGTACGAGATTCTGCTTCTTTACAGCTCATGGTGGGGAGAGGGACTGAGGAGGGGGATGGGATGGGGTGGAATGGGTCATTGGGGAGAAAAACGGACATCTGTAATATTTTAAACAAAAATAAAATAAAAAAAATAAAAGAATAATAATAAAATAAAATATAAAATAAAGTATAGAAGAAGTCACAGGAGAGCCTAGGCTGGGCTGCTTTGGCTCACTGAGAAGTCAGAGAGAGAAGGAGGCCTTGGAGACAGGTTTAATGGGTAAGCCTGGGACTAGCTGCCACTGTCCATTGCTCTCCTGGTTGCAAGTCCTCTGGGGTCCCCTTGGAAGGAAAAAAGAGGAAGGAGATGGCACTGGTATGCTCCCCTGGTGGAGGGCACATGCTAAGTCATTTGTCTTGAGAGTATTTATCTCTTTTGCAAGTGGAAATATTAAGGAAGTGTCTCAAGGTAGGGTCTCAATAGAATGTTCATCAGTTTTCCAGGTGTGCTCTTTCAGGGCCTTGGTCTCCACTGATTGGCAGGTGCCAGGGCAGGGGGTTATTAGTCAATGTAGCTAGTCCTGAGGCAGCCATGGTGTCACTTGACTGGTTTTGCTGCTTTTCTGGGTCTGCAGCTGAGATACAGCTGAGACTTGGATGTTACCTTTAGGGAGGAAAAGGTCAGGGGGATCTGAACTTCAAAGCCAGCAATATGCTAAGGGTGAAAAGGTTACCCTGGGGGTGAGGTTCTTGTTTTCCCAGTTTTGCTCCTTGCTAGGTATCCAGGGCTTTTTGCTCTGGTGAGTTTCTGTACGTGGCCTATTGTCCTTGCTCTGTTCATGTCTGTCTAACATTGATACTGTTAAAACTATTACTATGTGAAGACTATAATAATTGCTATCTTCCTGGTTGTTAAAGTTAATGATTGCTTAACTTCATTAAACAATTTCTAATTGGCAATGATTTAAAAATATGTTGACAGTGTTCTGATACAATCATAACATGGGAAACGTATTCTGAATTTGAAATTCTATTTCATTTTAACTGGGGTAGCAAATTTAGCTTCTATAAGATGTATAATTCTGATTTTTTTCTATTCCATAATGTGAGTACAAAGTTAGCTTTCAGTACTATTTTCCACCTTTCCACAATCTTCTTAAGGTCAAATATTGCTGTACCATTACATTTTAAAATAAATTCTAGAGAAAATGCTCTATGAAATTGATATTAACAAGTTTAAAGTAAATTTACCCAAGAGATCTTATAATCTTTCCAGAGTAGTTGTTTCAGCTTGTGAGGGTTATGAACTTTACTCTTTACTTCATTCTCTTATCAAAAAATCCTCACACAAATACCCACAGGCAATTATAAAAATAACACCATTAATGGCCTAAGTGACTAGAACCCAAGCAAAACTGCCTAAGGGATTAGCCTTGTGAATCTCTTTTAGTTTTCCCCACACAAAACTTTTAAGAAAAAGTCCCTGAAATTATTGTATAAATAATCTCCCTGGTGCTGTGTCTTCCTGTATCTTCAGGGGACATATTTAACCAAAAGGGAAAAGACCATTGAAAAAAAACATTTGCTCTCCCCTTTGTTAAAAGAAACCTTGGCATTGGAGCGCAGGAGGCCCCTTCTCTAATTTAACTTTGACTGACTGAGGACGTGTTTTGTTACCAGAGATTACATGACTTGCTCAAGGTCATAAATCTAGTTATCAGCATAAATCTGATTATAAGAATTTGATATTCTATCAAGTCATTCTCCACCAAGTTGCTTTCCTCTTACACAGATGATGGCATTTGTCATGCAAAGAGTGGGGACAAATATGCCAGTTTAGCCAATTTAATGAAATTCCTCAAAGCTTGGATTTTGTACTTTGACAATGACAAATTAGTGATAGACTCTAAACAACCAAATGACAGAAACAGGCTTAAATTCTGAAATGGTTACATTGATGAGAAGAATGATGGAGAAAAAGAGATCAATAAAGAGTCTATTACGTTGGTTCAGGCCTGAGCAGGAGATGGAGCTTCACCAATAATAGAGAAGCTGGGAATAGTTTGAAAAGAAAAGATTAGGTAAACATTTAGGGGATAAAAGCCACAGGTTTGGGGATTGAACCAGAGGGAAAGGAAGATCTTGAAGATGACGTCTATAGATTCTGTGAGGTTTGAAAAGAACTAACCATAAAAAGTGATCAACAAGGCCTTAATATTTTCCTCAGCTTGACTATATTTTTTACACAGGCTTCTGTGTGCCCTTAAGCCCCTAACTGCTCTCTTCCCCAGGCCTACCCACAGAGGAGCTCCTGTTTTCTTAGAGCATTTATTTAGAAAACGTGTTCTTGCAATTTTTTCTCTCTGCCCCTTTGAGATATAAATCATGTTAAAATCCTCTTGCCAGTTTACTAATCCAAAGCTGTTTTCTCACAGAATTGAGAACCTTCTCTTGGAAATGTAATCAAGAAACACAGTATCCCTCTCAGTCTCTGTAGAAGAGTAGGAGTTTAACTCCAACTTGCAAAACTTCCTCTTGTAATAAAGATATAAGAAGCTTATTTTCCTTTGGATAAAGTGAATTAGCCAAGATAGATATCCGTCGCTAAGTTGTTTTCTTGTTTGCTCACTCTAAGCTCCACCCTGACACTCACTTCTTGGATAACAATGCATGAACTAACAATTCCATAAATATCTTTCATTTGGCAAGCTCACTTAAGATTAAGCATTTTATAAATCTTTGCCTTGCCAGCATCAGTTTCTAAATAGTTTTCTAGGACAAATATTTTCATTTTTAAGTGGAAATTATATCAGTTCTCCAAGGCTGTTACAACAAGATACCACAAACTGGGTGGCTATAAAATAGCAAACATTTGTTGTCTCACAGGTCTGGAGGTCAGAAGTCTGAAATTACAGTGCCATCAGGCTTCTGACACTTGTTACTCGCTGTTCCTTGGCTTGCAGATGTCACTCTAACCCCTGCCTCCATCTCAGCATAGCTGTTTTCTCCTGTGTGCTTCCATGTCATCTTCCCTCTCTGAGTGTCTGGGTTCAAATTCCCTTCTTCTTATAAGGACACCATTCATATTGGATTTGGGGATCATTCTATTCCAACATGACCTCATCTTAACCAATATGATCGGCAATTATTCTATTTCCAAATAAGCTCACAATCTGGGACACTGGGAGTTAAGACTGTAACATATTTTGGGGGTCCAGAATTCAATCCTTAACAGAGATTAAAGGATTATAGCATGCCTTTAAAGCCAAAGTCCTTAATGAAGCTCTTAGAGTGCTTACACCCATCACCTTCTGTTTATCTTGAGTGCTTTAAAATTATGACATTTGAATCAATCTAACAAACTGGGAAGCACACCTTTGATCATAAATAGCTCTCAAATATAAATATATTTGGAAAATCATGTATTATTAGCCACTTCTATATTCACTTTCACAACAGATTTGATGATTCTTAGCAAATATTAAAGATATAAAAGACATACTTGTGAAAATGAAAACTTCTGCAATGCAATTCAGAAACTACCACTTGGTGGCAAGATAATTCTGCTGTTAATGTGCTTAACAGTGGCTTGTTCTTTGAATTATAAATCCTTGATAAATTTAAAATAGGTATATAAAGGTAATCAGCCTAAATCATTTGTATATATGTATATATATAATGCATATATATATATTCATATATATCATTCTAACCCAAGGATATGTTAGAGAGAGGAAGGGAGAGAGAGTATAAGATGATAAGATGATGCTCAAACCAACTGAACCACCTGGCCAGGGCCATTAAAATTTTTTTAAAATAATTTGCATAATAAAAGTGACTCTGGTAAAATAAAATATACATGTAAAATCCAAACAATGAGTTAATTCTATTGACTATCATTAAAACAACATCTAAAGTGAAACATAAAAATTAATGAGAAAATAATTATTCCATAGACTGGATGGAGCAAAAGTAGGTTTACAGTTGTATGTGAAACACAGTTTATTCTTATATTCTTAAATATTCTTGTATTATATATGTTTCCATGTGAAAAATTGTAAAGCCAATTTTGTCAGCCCCTGTATATATTTTATGTGTGTATGTTTCTTTAAAAATCTGTGTGTCATAAATATATTTTAGATCTAACCCATTTGGTTGAACACAATTATTCAGTCCTGTACAGTATTTATAATTATCTCCCAATAGAACTTTAGAATGTCTCCCTTTATTATTGAAACTGCTGCCACTTTTTACAAGAATTAATGAAGCTTCTGGCAGAGCAAATGGATTCCTTACTTACCTCATCAATGGTGTGGTGTCACAGTGTTATACCTAGAAAATGTACAAGATTTGTTTAATGAACCGCATGCTCATTTGAAAATAGAGAAGAAAGCATAACTTTGTAATGATTCCCTTTTTGAAGGGAAAGACAGTAATAATAAAAAAGCCTCTTTATATTCTAAAGAATGAACAAAAAGAATAATTAGAAATATGTTTGAAGGAAAGAGCTATGTGGTAGTATAAAATACCAAAGATTGAATGATATTCTTGAGCAAAGGGGATTGCACGTAGTCAGTTGCTTTGTTGTTAAACAATTGACCTTTGCAACACTTATTTAGGTTTTTCATAGTCATTCTAGGGAATAGTTGAAGGAATAGACATAGGAGAAATAAGAGTCTGAACTGTTTATTTGATGCTATTTTGAGGCACTGTATTATAGTAGTTAAGTAAGCAAGATTTGGCACTAGACACCTGCTTGAAGTCCCACTTCTGTCATCTACTAGCTATGTTATCTTGAGCAAATTACTTATTTTCATTTAATCTGTTTCATCACTTGTAAAACAGAGGTAACAATGGTACCTACCTTAGCATTGATGTAAGAATTAAGTAGAATTATCTACTTAACATGCTTAGCTTCGTATCTCTTATATCACAAACATAAAATATTTTTTAAATTATTTTTCTTAAGTATCCATAAGTTACATATTTTTCTAAGATATTTGATGAACAGTGAGTACCTTGGGAGAATCTCAGGCAAGATGTTTTGACCAAATTTTCTTTTACCAAACCTGTTCACAACTTACTAAAATTTTTCAAGTAAGGAAAGATTATGGGGTCTTTTTGGTTGCTGAGGGAAGATCAATTTTGCTTGCTCTGTCTGGCCTTTGGTACTCTGCTTTGGCTGGCAATTGGAATTCAAAGAATGCCTGGCGGTGTCACATTTTCTGGGAAAGTGCTGAAGCCCCGTCCTGTTAATGCTGACTGTAGCTCCATGATGAGCTTTTCAACTTCTGTGTCATGCTCTTTAATGAATGTTGCCAGGGGCTGCCAACTTTTAAACTTTTTTTTCTCTCAAAATTTTTCATCTCTTAACATATTGCACAAGTTGATAGAGAGAGATCTCACAATGTCACTCAGGATACTGAAATATTCTACTCCATGGTTATTGCCATTGGCAAAAGGGCAATACTGTATGAAATGTACTGCATGAGTAGGTCTTTGAGGATTGCTCCTTTTTTGCTATTTTTAAGGTTGGCTATTTGTTAATTTAACAAATGTAATAGGGGAATACATAAATGAATTGCCTTGGGAAATTAAGTTAAAGAATATTAAGAATATTATATTAAGAAAGAATAATTTTAATAAAAATATCTAGCATCTCAGCACTTCAAAGTTTGTTTTCATATATTTTAGGATTTTTTTACGTTGATGAAATAAATAAGCTATTTCAAGAAATACTTTTGCAGATAATTTGTATCAACAAAGGCTTGAGGGAATACATGAACACTGGAGTAGCTCTACACAGCCCAGCAGACAGAGACATAAAAATAAGCCACTGTACTTCTTCTCCTTACCCCTTTATACTCAAAATACACAAACATAGACACAAACAAACAAACAAGGTAATGCTTAACTACTTGCTATTATAGTCAAAATATAGACAACAGTTTTCTAACTATGTATAAAAAAAAAGCACAAACCCAATCAGTTCCATGATGATACTGTAAATAATAAAAAATAGTGGCGGGGATAGGAAGGATTAAAAATGCTGGTTAAAATTCTATGTTTATTTATTTTCTCTTCAGTGTATTTCTATATTGTGGAGAAAGATGCCCTCCAACAAGTTATGGCTCACCCAATTAGAAGCCGTTTGTCAAATATTTTAGTACTTTTCCTTCTTATTTCTAAAACCAGTCTCAGAAAAACAAATACTACATGATTCCAAGAATATGAGGTATCTAAAATAGTCAAACACAGAAATGGAGAATAAAATGGTGGTTGCCAGAGCCTGGGGTGAGGGGAAATAGAGTTGCTCCTCAACGGATATACAGTTTCTGTTATGAAAGACGAGTAAGTTGTAAGATCTGCTGTATAACACTGAGCCTATAATTAACAATACTGTGTTGCACACTTACGTATGTTGTGTTCTTACCATAATAACCTCCCCAAAAGCTGTCCATCTTCAATGTTTTAAAGATAAATAAGAATGTACACAGTTTTCTTATAAAGCAAACAAAAAGTCAGAAACAGAGAATGCTTAAAACATTAGAGCAGGTTACTATATTTAGATAATAGAGCATATTTCTATTAGCAGCTGGGGCGATGGTATACATAAGAGATTGTATGTGATAGTTGATGTGAGATTCAACCTTTCCAAATAGAGTGGAATTTGAAATATTTTGAAGAACTAGGCTTCCGGGAAGAAGATGATTTCTGAAAGATCTGTAGTGGTCACAGAATTGACACAGAAAGGAAGGTGGACTATTTATTTAGCACTGTATGTCCAATTGGAAGTGAATCTCTCAGCACAGGTTATAATTTGCCCTCTAGAAACAGATCAGAATCTTGTGTACCTTCTGGTGTAATATTAACATATCTTATTCCAGCCCAACAAATTTTGCACATTGTCTCTATAAAAAAATGTGTATCTTACCTATCCTCAGGGCTGTCAATCGCCACCATAAAAATGAGACCTAGTTCTCTGAATTCTCACCATATACTTCCCACATCATTAATTGGTATTTGACCATCTTGCTTTGGGACATCTCTTCTATTATTGTCTTGAATTGTTGTTGGATTTATTTCATTTACTTTGAAAAGTAAAGCTTCTGAAATTCACCCTAAAGTGTAAATACCTTGGGATTTATTTGTATTTCCCACCCTCTGGACCCTGGAATTTGTATAGTGTAAGTTTCAACAGGTTTATTGATGACTCATATGAATTTCCAAATTGTTTCAGTCGTAACTTATACTTTCCAGAATCCCCAAATAGGGTCATGATAAATAAAAGAGACTTCATAGCCCATAACATATACATGCTGTAGATATAGAGAGTGAAGAATCAGTTGGCTTTTAGGGCAATACCTACTAAGGAATAGGTAATTAGTCATGTGTCAGAGTTTTAGTCTCACCCTGCATGTGCAAAAACTCAATGAAGCTTCTTAACTCAATCTGAATGCCAACAGGGGAGGACTGGTTGTTTTTAACTACATTTGTAACATTATAAAAAAATGGTGAATAAGCTATATAATCAATACACAACATTTTCTCTAGATCATATTCTTTTATAGTTATTGAAATTCTTCTGCCTTCTATTATTTTTGAAATTGTAAAACCTAAAAAAAATGAATAAAAATTCAGAAGAGTGTTTTGATGAACAGTATGTCTAACCAAAAGGAGGTGAGATTATCATGGGTACAATGAGCCATTTGTTTCTCATAACAGATATCACCTCTTAGGAGAATATAGTGTTTGTAGCACTAGCATGTCTCAAAATTGAAGAGGGAGTAGTAAACTGAATAAGTAGTGTCAAATTGTTGCTCTTAACACTTTGTTTGGTAGGTATTCCAGTTTGTCATCCTTGTTATAATAACATATCATTTTTAGATATATTAACACTGTTAATTACATTACAAATTCTTTCACCTTTAACTGCTTTTTGATTGAACTTTAAGAAACTGCTTTCCTCTTTGACCAGGTAGATTTCCTCCTACCCTCATTTTCCCAGTTTTAGTAAAAAGAGATCAGTTTTTGAGAGATTTCTCTATAGCTGCAATATTTTGTACACTATTTATAAAAGCTTAGGAAATGTTTCATAAAAGAAATTACAAGTATTTACGCCAATTATATAAAAAAGTATATTTAATTCAAAAGTAAAAGAAAAATGTAAAAAATACAAAATGCTTTGAAACTCATCAAAGTAAAAGGGAAAAAAAATCAACATTTGTGAAAAAAATCACGTTTTCTCATGAGCACATAAGTAACATGATGTCATAATATTAATAATATGAATGTGCATGGCTTCCATGTAGTTGTTTAGGATTTTGCAAATTATTACTTATAAAAAGTTTGTGTTAAAATACTATATTTGAAGCTTTTTATTAATTATAGAATTACTTGACATCAAAGATCATCAGCTGACTTTTTCTTCCACATCATTTGTGACAAATAGAAATTATCAGTTAAATCTGTATTATTATGATAATGTTTTGGAAATCAAGTAAAATTTTATTAAAAGTATACTTTCCATATAATCCATCTGAAATATAAAAATCACTATACATAAATTTTATCCATTCTTTGCAATTAAAAAATAATGGCATAGAGACTTTAGAGATAATTTAGATAGTGGGGCTTTTGGAATAAAGAAGAACAAATTTTATTCTGTTAAATGAAGGTGTAAATACATTTAAAAAGCTGAAAAAATATTCATGTTATATATCTTTATTGACTATCTTCTCATTTCTCTCAAAAGTCTAGACAAAACTGCAAGATGCATTATATGTCTTGATTTGGGTAATATTCTCTCTGAATGGTAACATATAATAACAAATTTGGGAGAAGCTATATTATTTTTTCAAATACAGTCATCTTGAATCTTCACATCTTAATCTATATAATTCAATGTGTAATAAGGCTAATGGCAGTACATTGGACAAGATTGGGCTTATTCTCATAGTTTGGGTCTTTTATAAAGACTTTAACATTTACTAGGAAACACTGGAAACTGAGTGGATTTCAGGACTAATGGTGAAGTATGTTTTAGGAGGAATGAAACAGAAAAAAATCTTTGCCTAAATGGTTTCTTTAAGTCTCAATGGATAAGATTGCTTCATAGTTTGTAAAATACATTCTAGCAATTAAGGTTCATTGAAAGAGAAGATACTGATCAACAAATCCTATAAAAATTCCTAGCTTAGTGTCTAAAGACAACAGCTTCACTAGCAAAATTTTCAAAGACAAATGAATAAATTCATTGTTAGATATATAAAAAATAGATTCTTCTTTTGAGTTCCACCTCCCTGTGGTAAACAAGGGTGAATACAAGTGGATACTCTGGGGGTGATTCCTGTTCAGTTGAGTGGACTATTTCTGGGCTACAAACACCTGCTTGTCCATATCTTTGATGTTGGCCTGGATATATAAACAAATTGTTCTAGGCTGACTGGACAAGCTGAGGGAGCACTGGGGAAACTAAAGATTAGAGTTGTACCACACCTCCTCTCCTCTTCCTATGAGAGAACCATGAGCATATCATGTCCACCTGTCAGGTATTTATAATCTTAACTTGAAGCAGCACTTTCTGTGCCTGGTTCAGAATAAGTGCTCAGTGAATATTTGTTGAACTCATCAATTTCCTTTTCTATGTTTTCTATATTTTTCTATGTTTGTTTCCTTCTTTGCTCACCCAAATGTATACACACCTATTTACACTTAAGCATAAAATTTTTCCCCAGTAATATATTCATCCCTAGTGATCATTAACAAAGAATTTTTTAAAATTCTCCTTAAAAATGTCTACTTTAAACACCTTTATTAATCACAACTACACATATTGGAAAATAGTAGTACTTATATGTGGAATGTTACATATTCATTCTCCAGAAAAAAACCTGCTTCTTATATGAATTACAGATCCTTGAACTGACTCTGCGGCCTCCTGCCTGTCTTAGAGTGCCTAGTAAAATGCATTATGCATTGTACCTACTTGGCAATAATTGTATAAGTTAGTGAAAGTAAACTGAATTAATATTTTAATTATGAGATATACACACATGAAACAGCAGGAGGATCAGATTAACCACAAAAAAGTCGATATTATTAACAGGAGGTACAAATTTCCCTATCCTTAATGGTGTTTTCCATATATAATTTTAGTTACTTCTAGTAGTCTGATAAAGTCAGTATTATCACACTCGTTGTACATATGAAGAAACCAAGGTTGAACTATTTAGCATGTCTAGGGTCACCAAGCAAACAAGTAGAAGTATTTTTATTATTACACACTCCATTTTTAATTAGTATAAATGTTTAATTATATAAAACCTTATTATAATTGTGACTTGGGTTTTCCTTAAAGTTTTATCTTTTGGATTTCATTTTTTGAACCATGTAATAAGGGCTTAGATGTCTACAATACTCTTCCTTCATATCCTTCTTTACATCACCTGCTTAGCATAAAAGAAAAAAAATATCAAAAGTTTTCATTTTCCCTCCATTAACTTCATATTTTGCTTCCCCAAAAGATACTAGTAATAGATGGTTCAATCTTAAGAATATATTTATGAGCTTTCAAAGTGAAATTAAATATTATAAAGAAATCTTGTTAGAAACATTTAGATTACTAAACTGGTTAGAAAGTATATTAAAAATTGTGCTACAGGTTCTAACTAAAATTTGCATCTCTTATCTAGCATCAGCATTTATATCAACTAAAAGAATAAGGCGCAATTCATTTTGTTTTTAATTTTTAAAATTGATTTGAGAGAAAAGAAGGGCTAGAGAGAGAGAGAAATGGAGAGAGAGAGAGACACATCTATCGGTTGCCTCCTGTACGTGTCCCAAATGGGATGGAACCTCCAACCTCCGTGTGTGCCCTGATCGGGAATCGGTGTGTGGGATGGCATTCCCAACAGATGAGTCATACAGGCCAGCTCGGGCATTATTCATTTTTAAACTTTTTTTTTCTCTTTTATTCATTTAGTTAGGTGTCCCACATTGTTGCTATTGTTGTTATTGATCTTTATTACAAAAGTCAAATGTTTCATTGCCCTAGAAATGAAATAAGTACAGCATTTGTAGTTGTACTTGGAACTCCTTTTTACTGGGACCCTCAGTGGACTACCTATTGAACAATGGCAAAGGTAAGAGTATTAGATGTGAGTATTAAGAATAAAAATATTCATACATCCATGTAGCCATCCTCAAGGTAATAAAGATATTCATCACATCTCCAAATTCACTAAATTATAGGCATTAAATATATTTGGTTATTTAATTTCAATTATACCTCAATAAAACAGTTTTTAAAAAAGGTATAAACAGCTTTGGCCAGTGTTGCTCAGTTAGTTAGAATGTCTTCCAGTACACCAAAAGGCTGTGGGTTTGATTCCCAGTCAGGGCACATGCCCAGGTTTCAGGTTCCATCCCTGGTCAGGGCTGGTGCAGAAATTAACCAATTGATCTCTCTCTCTCTCTCTGTCTCTCTCTCTCCCTCTCCCTCTCCCTTTCTATCTTTCGCAAAATCAATGAAAAGATATTCTGGGTAAAGATTTTTAAAAATTCAATAATAAGAAAATGAATCCAATTTTTTTAAAACAGGTGTAAACATTTTAAAAATATGTATGTTGAGATAATGGGACCATGAATATTTTGTCCTAAAGAAGAGAGATAGAAGAAAACAAATTAAAAGTAATAAGAGTGAAAATAAAGAAAAGTTACAAATAGGTCTTTCTATCATGCCCCCAAGGGAAAACAAATTAGTGTTAAAACTTGAACTTTAGCTAAAAGATGTACTCACTAAATGCAATATAAAATTTTAGGGAGAATTTTATGTTTAAAAGATTTACTAGTTGATGGCATGAAGACCTTCGTTTCCCATATTATGGCAGACTAGTTTATTCAGATGCACTATCCTGATAAAAAGAACTAAAAACGCTCAAAGCAAATGCAAATTGCTTCTCTCTCTGGAGAAATAAAAATTTATCCTAGGACTGAAAGTAGTTCAATAAATTTTTTCAATGAAAACCTGAAGTTTAGAATAAAAAATAACAAAGTACCTGAGGAAAAAGCACCATGAGTAAAAATGAGCTTTTAAGACATACAATAAACACAGACCTACCAAGACTTAAATATCAAATTACCAGACATATAAACAGCTCTGGTTACTTTGTTCAAATACATACATACATACATACATATTAAAATACATCTTTATTGATTTCAGAGAGAGGAAGGGAGAGGGAGAGGGAGATAGAAACATCATTGATGGCTGCCTCCTGCACACCCCCCACTAGGTATCAAGCCCGAAACCCAGGTATGTGCCTTGACCAGGAATTAAACTGCCATCTCCTGGACCTTAGGTCGATGCTCAACCATTGAGCTATGTCCGCCGGGCCAAATACATGTTTTTTAATCTTTAAAACATCTGCAGAAAATGGACACTATACACAGTGACCTTGCCAATTTGAAGAGAAAAAGTGAATAAATTGAATAAATTAAATATTGAGTTATCTAAAATAAAAACTAAGTGAATAGATTAATAAACTAATTAAATATAGTTAACACAACAAAAGAACTGGAAAACAGAGCAGCAAAATTACTGAGAATATAGCAGATAAGTGACAAAGACCAGATATATTTAACAGAAGTTAGGCAACATGGTGAATCGAATGAGAAAGTTTAATTTTAATAAAAGGAGATTAGCAAGAATAGTTCTCAGGTAACATGGGAGAGATAATGAGTGAGTCTTTTCCAGGTTTGAAGGGCAAAGCCACAGACTCATGAATTCCATTGAATTCTAAGCCAGATAAATAGGAGAAATATACATTTTAAGCGTGATGTAGTGAAACCGAGCAATAGAAAAAGATCAAAGAGAAAATCTTAACAGTCAGAGGGGAAAAATATCCTTCAAAGGAGTGATAGTAAGACTAATAGCTTACTTCTATACAGCAACAAAGGAAGTCACAGTACTGAGAAAAACTGTTTCAACTTCGAAGTCTATAACCCTAAAGAATTTTTTAGGACTACGCAAAACCTGCCATCATTAAAGGAAATTTGAAAAGATATCCTTCAGGCATAAGGAAGGTGATCTCTGAAGGAATGCGTGTGACACAAAAAGAGATGGAGAGAAAATGAATTGGTAACTCTCTGAAAAAAATCTTAGCAAATGGAAGCTTTACTAAATAATAATAATTATATAATTGTTAAAAAGCAAGCTATAATTACAAGTGACACTGTTTCAAAATTAGTTGAGAGTGTAATATGTGGTGTTAAAGTTTTCCAAGATCCTTTGTTACTGAGGGATAACTTTCCCAAAATAATGTTAACCATTAGGTTTTAATAAACTAAGTACATCCATAGTCACCTTCATATAGTTCCTAATTTTTATAATATGTAAACATATTTTCTATTTTTAAAATTATGTTAAATGCCCTCTCCCTTCTCTCATACAAATATTACAGATAAGTGCTAGAGAATCTAAAATGTGTAACCAGATTCTAGCAGCTAATTTCTCTCATACAGGAACATCCACTTAATTCTAAATAGTAAATACACAGAAGAAAAGTTTTATTATATGCATGTCACACATTTTCTCCCAAATGAAATTCTATGCATAGAATAGAATAAGAACTACATTTGAATAATGATTAGACATTTTAAAATGTGAGTTATAATTATAGTTTTTACTCTCCTACTATACTTGGTGAGAAATTATGAGTAAACCTACATGCAATTTTAAAGAAAGCCTTATAAGTATATGAATGCATATAAATTGTTGAGAATAATTGAAAGGAATGGTTTCTTCTATATAAGATAATATTTTAATAATAGCTTTTGAACATATAATGCTTATTCATCTCTATTCATTTTATCATAATGCTAAAATAATGAATTTGTTCACCATGGCCTATATCATTACAATTAATGTTGGATTTACTATATCCTGTTAATATAAATGCAAAGGGAAATTTTTTTCTTTTTAAAAGTAAAACTGGTAATAGCTTCTTCTACCTATTAATGATGGTGCATATTTCATAATCACAGAAAAAGAATTTTCCTATTGCTTCCTTCCACTTATAGTCATTAGTGAAATATAAAAATGACTGAGATCTTGAAAAAAAACACCTTCCTTTAGGGGAAAATGTGCACAAGTATGAGTTTTGTCTATTCTCAGGGAGGCTAAGAACTCTTCTGTGGTGTGGAGTTCATGCAGGATCCATCATATTGGGTCTACAGAGAGAGAAATGAGGTGTGCTGCTTAGAAAAATCAAATGGTTCTCTTCTCTCTCTCTTTCTCTTTCCCCTCTCTCTTTCTCTGACTCACCATCCCTCCTCTCCCTCCCTCCCCTTTCCCTTTAAAAGCTGAGAAATCAGTTGACAAAAATATCAGAAATAATTTTTAGAAACAAAAAAAACTAAATTTAAGTTTCACCCCATCTTTCCATATTGCTAATCTTCACTAAACTGTGCTAAATGCACAGATTCTCTTTCATCTGGGAGAAAAAAAAATTAAAAATCTGCAGCTGTTTTCATATTCTCTTTGTCTCAAGGTGTAGCAGTGAAAACCACTGTTTTAATAAGTTCAAAGGGCATAGGACAAATGAATGGAGGCAAAGATGTCGGCCATCGCTTACCACTAACAATCTTGGAGATACCTGAAATAATAAGGAGCTCCATAAACTTTTATTTATATTTAGAATTCAGAAAACAACAGTCTTGAGCTATTGTATATGATATATTATTTAACATAATTATGTTGCAAACTCTTAACCAGATGTTATATAAATTACTTATGTGCTTACAAATTTACTTTGTCAGTTTATATTTCCAAGCCTATATTAAAATAGGAAAGTCAGAGGAAATATTTTCTCTTCATGTAATATTTATTTTTTGTATTTATTCCTGTTTGTAGAATACTTAAATACTACAAACAAGAAAGCACTCAAAATTATAAGTTGAATTTTTACCAAGTGAATACAGCCATCCATGTACCAGGACAAGGTCAGTACATAGCACAGCACTGGCATCCAGGCCTCAGCATCCTACAGCAGCCCACCCACTACCAGAGGGCAGTTTAGACTGTTTTGGAACTTCTTAAGAATGGGATCATGCAGTGCTTTTAATTTTTCAGTATTTTCTTTCAATATCATTTTGTTAATCCAATTCACCCACATGGTTTCAATACCAATAATTCATTTTTTCTCATTGTATTGCATTCCACCTGATGATTATATAATAGTTTGTTTGTTGATTTTATTGTTGGACAACTTAAGTTACTTCTATTTTTTTTAATATTACAAGTTATGCTGTTATAAACATGCACATGTGTTTGGTGAATGGATGTACATATGTCTGTGTTGTATGTAACCTGGGAGTGGAATTTCTAGGACACAAGACACAAATCTATTCACCTTTAGTAAATTACTTTTAAACCACTGTTATATGGGTGGAATAGAAGCACAGAGGTGAGGCAGATTAAGTACTTACTTTAAAGTGAGGCTGGCATGAAGCCCTGTGCTTACTATATTTTTACTAAGTAATATAAAGCATGTTATTTAACTTTATTGACCCTCAGCTTATTTATCTGTGAAACACACATACACTGTACCACATAATCTTATTTCAGTACTAAATAAAACAATGTATGTTGAAAAGTGCATAACAAATTTAGTATTTGATATTCATTTGTTTGCCCCCTTGCCTGGATGTTATTAGAGTAAAAAATTAAATTATATGTGAATATGACTGATTAAGTCAGGGCTGTAAGAATCATTTGGCAGATTCTGCTCTAACTAAGTAGTTTCTCAGCACTTGTCCCTATTGATTTCATTGGTACTTCATAAGCTTGGTGTGCACAGTAAACGATGCTCATTAATTAAGAATTTATTAAGCAACAGCTCTGTGTTCACCATTGCCATGTACTATGTGGAGAATGCAGAATAAGCACAACTCTCACTTCCTGTCCCCCAAGGTGCTCAAATGTAAACAGTAGGAGCTCAGGAAGTATTTTAATAACAGAACAAATTTCAATTGGATTACATTATAAAAGCAGTGATACCCTCTGCTTCATACTTCTTCCACATGGTTAAAGCTATTGCACTGCAAATTTTAAAGTTGTAAAGCATATAAAGTTTGAAAGAAAACCTAACATTTGTTTATTTTACCACTCAGGGATATATCACTTCCAAGAATATTTTCTAAGATAATCTTTCAAGAAGTATTGTATATGGAGTCTTAGATTTGTTTTTATTCCTCAGCTGAGGATATTTTTTTATTATTATTATTGATTTTAGAGAGAGAGGAAGGGAGAAACAGAGAGAGAAACTGTTCGGTTGCCTCCTGCACACCCCCCCCACCAGGAATCAAACAACAACCTACCTATGTGCCCAGACTGGGAATTAAAGCTGAAACCTTCTGTTATACGGGACTAGACTCCAACCAACTGAGCCACCTGGCAAGGGATGGTCTTAGTTTTAATAAAATTTTCTACTGATTTCTAACAGGTACTGCTGAATAAATTTTTTTTTGAACAAAAAGATGAGAATATTAAAATTAACCAAGGCAGGTGCTCATCAGGACTGAGATTCTAGGTTTTGCTCTTCTGTTAATCGTTGTTCAGTTTTAGAGAGCAACCTATCAGAAGCAAAATAGGTCAGTTTATGTTTAAGTCCGGGAAATAGAAGCTAATCATAAGCAATGTGACTTTTCTTTACTAAGAAGTGAAGAAGTGAGAGTGATTTTATTTTATGTGGGAACTGAAGAGGTTACAGATCAATATGAGTAAAGACAGAACAGTAGGAGTAAATACTGCACTGGATTTTGAAATATAACAAAGGGTTTACTAGGCCTTTGTAGAGGGTTGTGAAATGCCCTACCCATATGGCACTATATATGTAAATATATAAATGAATTAACTAACATAGTATGTGCATTGGGAACTAAATTATGTTTTTTGGAACATTAGATGCAGATGGAGATATGGAGTAGAACATAAAATAGGAAACAGAAACTATATCAGAGAGGACCTTGTATATTTCCACCTACACTACAGAATGTTGTCTTGATAACTGGTGGTTCTCGTATTTCTAAATGCATAATACCTGACATTTCTTTTTAAAAATGCAGTCTTGAGACCTCTGCTACCAGTAACTCTTCTCCACCTTTGATTCACTTTATTTGGAGGACCCACAGAATTTGCATTTATAAGATTTACACTGGGAGAAACACTGTTTTAGGCATGGAAAACTTTAAAAGCTGCTACGTAAAGGACTGATATTATTAGATTTCTGGTTTTTAAGGAATAATTTGAGAGAAGCGAGTCCAGGCTGATCAGTTAGGACACTACTGGGAAGGTACAGGTGAGCAATGATGAAGTTTTGAAATATAATAATGATTTACAAAAAAGACAGAAATGCAGTGCATTGGAAAATGAGAGTCTGTTCAATAAACAGTTATTGATAATAAAAATAGATCTCTTATTTTCTGTTTTTCACATATGCAAAATTTCTACCTCACATTAAACACAAAAATTCCAATGGTATTGAAAATATAAATATGATAGGGAGAACAACATAGCTTTTAGAGGAGAATAGCCTTACAGCTTTGGTTTAAGCATAGAGTTTTTAAATGGTGTATAAAAAGCTTTAAAAAAAGATAAAATGGAATATATTAATATTAATATATCTTGTTCATTCAAGACATCATTAAGAGAACAAAAGGGCAAGCCACTCAGTAGAAGCTATTTTTAATACATAGGTTCAGAACATATAAAGAATTCTTAAATAATAAGAAGACAGAAACCTCAATGGAAATATGAGTTAAAATGCTTACTTTTGAAAAGTGGATATCTAAATTATAAATTAACATATGAGAATTTGCTTATAATATAAGACATCAAGGAAATGCCAATAAAAATTGCAATGTGATACTACTATATGCCCAGAGGAATAACTAAAATTCAAAATAATAAAACATTCAAGTGTATACAAGGTTTTTCAATAAACAGAATGCATATATTGCTTGTAGGAATGCAAACTGTTAAATCTACTTTGGAAAATTATTTGGTTCTGTTTCCTAATCTAAAGTAATGAGTACCTTATTAATTTTATCTCTGTTTATACAACAAATGCAAATATATGTACAGGTTCAACAATAGACTCTAATGTTCTCAGAAGCAGTAATTATAAGAGGCACAAACTGGAAACAATTCAAATTCTAATCCACAATTGACTTAATAAATTGTAGTACCTTCAAATAATGGATACCACGTGTTCTGATTGTTTATTGCTGCATATAAAACCATTCTAAATTTAGCAGATTAAAACAACAATATTATGCTTGCAAGTACTTTGACTCAAGACTTGCAATAGGGTACAATGGGGATGGATTTTTTTCTCTGTACTGTGATGTCTAAGACCTCAACTGGAAAGATTCTACTGACTGGGGACCAAAAAGCTTCTGAAGGCTTCTGCACTCATGTGTTTAATGTCTGACGGAGATTACCAGAAGGCTGTCCTCAGTGAGAACAATTGCATATGGCTTGTACTTCTCTTGAACATTTCTGCTTCATTCTAAGAAGGGAGTCCCTAGAGGAAACATTTGAAGAGGCAGTGTTTTAAGAAACCAAAATAAAAGCTAAAGGGTTTCTTCTGCCTTGAAGTCACAAATCAGGCCTTATACCTTAAGCCACATTGTACTGATTAGAAGCATGTCATTAAGGTTATCATGATTCAAGGGGAGGGTAATTAGACTACATCACTTGGAAGTAACAAGGTTACTTTGCAGATCATGGGGGCTGGGAGGTACTGCTGTGACCATCTTTAAAAACACAATCTACCATAGAATACATAGATGAGACTGACAATTCAATCCATCAATATAGATGAGTCTTTCAAACATTTTGTTGAGTTAGTGAATCCAGACAGAAAAGAGTACATGTCAAATAAATCCATTTATACAAAGTTTTATAAAAGGCAACACCAATATATGCTTTTACATGTGGTTACCCATTGGGGATAGTGATTAAAAGGGAGCATGAAAATGATTTCTGAGATATTATTTATTTTATGCTTCTTTTGTGAGTACTAGTTACACAAGGTTGTGTTTAGCATGTGAAAATTCATCAATTATTCAATTATGGTATAAACATTTTTTTTCTGTGTATATGTTATACAACAAAAGTTAAAGTAAAAAGAAAAACCCTTTCAATTTGTTTAAATTTAGTATATATGATTTTTGTTAATATTTTAAGATAATTTCTAAATTTTTGTTTCATTTCTTCCTTCATTCATTGCTTTGTAGTTTCTTTATTTTTTAATCATTATACTTCTGCACAAAACTCTTACAAAACAAGATGCTACCCCATTAGAGATAATACTTGTAAAAATAATGCTGGTGTAGTTGCTTGTTATTAATATAAATACCTGATTTCCAAATACAAAATTAGGCTCACCACTATGAGCTTCTCTTTGTTAAAAAGTAGTAAAATTGAAAGTTATTGAATAAGACATGAAGAATTACAATACATGACGCAATTGTTATTTTGTTATGGTATTTATGTATACTTAGAAATAGCCATTTCCCCAAGAAATTTGGAAAGTGACATTTTTTCCTTAAATGTACTTTAAAAATATCCACATCTAATCCATCAACAATTCTTTCTGTTTGTTCTTTAACACATATAATCCAACCATTCTCTACCACCTTCACTGCTATAGCTCTATTCTAATTCACCTTATCTTCTACTTAAAATTTTCAGTATCATTCTAATAAGGGCCCCCATTTTGCCCATTTATCCTTGCATTCTAATCCACAACACAGTAACTTCAATGACCCTTTAAACCTGTCAGATCATGTACATCACTGTTGCTCCTCTACAACTCATCCTCCAATGGCTCAGAGTAAAAGTAAAAGTTCTCATCAAGACATAGAATGTGGTACATGCTTCAGTTCATTCTGCCCTCTCAGCATGCTTACTTTAACTACCTGGCCTTCCTGCTTTTGTAAAAAAGGTCACACAAGTTCTTATCTTGAGTCTTTGTATTTGAATTTTCCTCTGCCCAAACTTTTTTCCCCAGGGTCCTGTTCTTTCATTTTCTTTGGTGTTTGCTCAAATTTTTCCTTTAATTTGAGGGTCTGCTCTAACCCCTCTACTTAATGTTTCAACCCTTTTCCTGTCCCCAGCATTTCCACTTATTCAACAATTCCCAGCATATTTTTGTCCAAAGCAATAATCAACTTTACATATTTGTTATTTTGGCATTTGTTTCATCACCATATGTCTTCTCTACCTTACTTTTACCCTTAATGTAGTGAGTTCTGGCTCAATAAAGACATAATGTGTGTGTGCACACATGGCCATGGCCGTGTATGCACGTGCACTGCCAGGGCTTTTACCCATTCTCTTTTCTCTTTCTGAAACAGCCTTCTTTATTCCGGGCCTTTGCCTCCTTTTCATTTTTAAGCCTAAAGGTTATCACCTTAGGGAATTTTTATCTTATGCAACAAAAAATAGTCAGGGCTTCCACCTATTACTCTCTATCATATTTCCCTGTTCATTTCTTTCATAGATCTTTAACATTATGTAGTTACTGTATTCATTTAATTTTTGACTTGCTTTTCTTCTTAACTAGAATATAATTTTAATGAAGAGAAGACCTCATTAGAAATTGAATGTGTAAATAGACTGAGTGGATTTTACTTGGACATTGGCCTTTTTTTTTTTTTTTTTTTTTGGACAGTTGTTCTTATAGATAAAGCTTATATTTGCCTATTGAGTATATTTTTTCTTGCTTCCTTAGAGATAGCTAAAAAACAGTTAAGTAATATTTTTTCTTGGCAACATATGAAATTTTTTATTTCTACTTTTGGGAGTATTCCAGTTCTTTTTCTGATTACCATATTTCTTTCAAAGAAGAAAGGCAGTTTCCTTCATCTGGTCCAAGGAAGAAACTGATAAATCCGATGCTAATCCCTAAGCCAGTTAACTACAAAAATTCCTTTGGCCCCAGGATTGGCATATGGTTGATTTCAACATAAAAAGCTAAAATAAACCACAGGATATATTATTTTTCATCCTGTTAATTGATATTCCATAGTTATTTTGTTCTCATGAGGTCTCCCTCACTTTAGAGATGAAGACAGATGAATTTATTGTCAGGAAAGTTGGAAAGGTACAGAATAGATCCACTGGATTTAGCTAGATTGAATCAGATTTACCTCTGGACTTATAGTTGTGTGAGCAAACATATTTGCTTATTTTATCCATTATAATTGGTTTTTCTACACTTACAGCCAAAAGCAGCCTAACTAAAATTTAGAGATTCATTCTCTTATTTTTTAACAGCAGGCCTAGTGCACTCAATTGGAAAATTTTGCATGTTATCCATTGCTTTGGACACATTGATTGAAAACATCACTGTAGCTATTTGGAGAGGCATTTCATGGGAGAGAGTTTGTGCTTATTACCTTCACAATGCTTTGAATACAGATGATATTTTTAGTAAACTTTCAAACATGAGGCCCTAGTTCCTGTCATTATTACTATTATTGATTAGTTTAGTGTCTTTCAACAACTAAAATCAATTACAAGTCAAAGGTAATGCTATTTTATTCTTTATTCCACAGGTTGAAAATATTTTAGAGAGTAAATTTCAGTACAGCTATCAGTCAGCTAGCTGTGAGAAATGGGAAATCCTCTAGAAACCCAGATGCTACCTTCTCAGGGTCGAGCACTCCTATTATTACAGCACTAGCCTGGGGAGTGCAATGCTGGGTCTCTGACTGCTGGCAAGGCCATTCTGCTGTGTTCAGGTCCTGGGAAGGGGGGTCTACTGGTTGCACCTAAAAGTGACTTTTGGAGCCCTCCTTTTCTGGGGAGTCTCTTGGTGGAGGCTCAGGCAGTGACTAAACTGTGTGGCTTTGGAAAGAGGGCCAGTCTCTGCCATCTCCAGGGAACAGCTGGCACACCTCCCTCCATATGTTGAGTCACTTGGCTGGCCTCATCCTGCTGAGTGTAGCCAAGCAGGAGACCAGAGTTCCAGGCAGTGCTGGGACTTTTGGAGCGTGTCTTCCAGGTAAGTTTTTGTCTAGGAACCAGACAAACAGGTGCTGGGGTGTGTGATTGCATCATGGGAGAGGGGGAACACTACTATCTCCCCTGAAAACTCAGCTTTCACTACCCTGGGGAAGGGGAAGAAGTACCCAATTTCCCCCCAACAGGCTTGTGGGCACCACAGCCTAATGGGAGACTGCACCATCTGCACCAAGTCTCAGATACCTTGCTTCATGGGGTGTGGGGAGGGAGGCAGTTCAGAGCTAGGACATTCAAAGTGTCAATCCCTTGGTGGTTATTGTCTGAGACTAGAACAAAGTGCTTAGCCCACTCCAGCATGCTGGGCTTGCATCACCCACCTAATTAGAGACCCTTTTGATCTATCCCCCTGAGCACAGGGAAGTTGAGCTTGCTCCTACAGTGGGGATGACTGGCTGCACGTCCAACCTGAACCTGTGGTGCACCTCTCCTAGGGAAACTAGAGTTGGAGACTGGGGCAGAGACTGAGCAGTTGGGATCTAGAGTAGGGACCACTTACCCTTCATAGAATGCCTCACTGCACAGCTCCCAAGTAGAGGACCCACTAACCTTTATCTTCCCTACCCCAGTAACCCCACACTACCAAGCTTACAACCTGTGGAAGGGTCTTTGGTTCATGGCCAGCCTGGGCCAACCCTACAGTCTTTCTTCAAAAGGTTCTGGAGGAAGACCAGGCAATCTCAGAGGGAGGCAGAGTAGTTGACAGGTGGAGGCAGACCTCAGGGAGCCTCAGTCCTTTTACAGTTCTGTCCCTAACTCTAAGCTGGAAGAAGCTGGCCCTTATACACAGATTGGTTCTTCCCGCACACACCCAAGCCCATAGACCCAGCCATAAACAGCGAACAAGAGGGTAGTTCCAGACAGATAGCCCAAAGTTGTTTACACATAATGTCTGGCATCAACCAGTACCTAAACAGTGCCCAAGTGGACCCAGAACCAACACAACCAGTGGTGGGCTTCAGACCACACCAGAGATTGTCCCAATTAGCCACACAAGTGGCACACACAAACAGAGATTCTGACAAGCACCAGGTCTTGCTGGGAACACATCTGTGTTGGGGAGCAGCTCCTGCACAGCCTCTCATGCGTGGTGATTGAGATTTATAATATAGTCAGCCAGTTTGAAGGGATAATTCCACCCATGAAAGGGCCAATAGCATTCAAGACTCACAACAGGAGGGTGCACATAAACCACAAGAAATGCTCCTGGAGCATGGAACTCAGGTGATCTGGAAAATTGGTCAAATGAGCCCAATGAGACTGTTCATCATAAAGCCATTATAGCAAGTTTGGGAGTCTTATCAGATCTACCTAATACACAGAGACAAAATGGGAAGACAAAGAAATATGCCCCAAACAAAAGAACAAGAGAAATCCCCAGAAAAAGAATTAAATGAAATGGAAGCAACTAAAATACTAAATGAAGAGATTAAAACAATAGTTATAAGGATGCTCAAGGAACTTAGGGGAAGAATGGATGATCTCAGTGAGAACTTCAGCAGAGATAGTAAGCATCAAAAAGTACACAGAAACCATAAAAAAGGACCAGTAAGAAATGAAGAATACAATATCTGAAACGAAGAATACACTAGAAGGAGTCAATAGCATGTTAGATAAAGCAGATGATTGAATCAATGATTTAGAGGAAAAGATAAGAATAAGCACCCAAAGAGAACATCAAAAAGAATAGAGAATTTTTAAAATGAGAAAAGTCTAAGGGACACGTGGAACAACATCAAGCATAACAACATCTGCATCATAGGGATGCCAGAAGAAGAAGACAAAGAACAAGGAGTAGAGAACCTGTTTGAAAAAATAATTACTTTATTTTAAAGTTAGAAAACTTTCCTAACCTGGTGAAGGAAAAAGTCATACAAGTTCAAGAAGCACAGAGAGTCCTGATCAAGATGAACGCAAAGAGGCCCACACCAAGACACATCATAACTGAACTGCCAAATATTAAAGACAAGAAGAGAATCTTAAAGGCAGAAACAGAATAAAAATTACTTACCTATAAAGAAGCTCCCATAGGCTGTCAGCTGATTTCTCAACAGAAAAACTTAAGGACAGAAAGGATTGGCATGAAATGTTCAAAGTGATAATATGCAAGGATATTACAACTGGCATAGCAATCAGACAAGAAGAAATAAAAGGCATCCACATTTTAAAAAACAGAAAGTAAAACCATCATTATTCACAGATGACATGATATTGTACATAGAAAACCCTAAAGATTCCACCAAATGCTACTAGATATAATAAATGAATTTGGCAAAGTAACAGGATACAAAATTAATAATCAGAAATCAGTGACATTTTTATTTATTTATGTATTTACTTTATTCACTTACAAACAGGTTTTTATTGATTTTAGAGAGTGAGGAGGGGACAGGGAGAGATAAAACATAAATGTGAGAGAGATACAGAAACATCGATGCCTTCTGCACACCCCCTATTGGGGATCAAGTTTGCAATGTGGGCGTATGCCCTGATCGGTAATTGAACCAGTGACCCACTGGTGCGTGGGAAGACACTCAACCACTGAGCCTTAAAAAGTAACATAATACATTATAACAATGCTCCTGTGTGGAAATATTGCTATTCTTCACTATATTACTATTTAGGCTCCTTTACGATTGTATTACGAGTTTTTTTATTATTTTTCTAATAAGTTTACATTCTAATAATTTAGTCAAACTGGGCTTCTGGTCAAGATGGCAGTATAGGTAAAGGCAGTGCTCACATTCTCTCACAACCATATCAAAATTCCAACTAAGCTACAGAGTCACTATCATTCAGCACTACCTGAAATCTAGCTATACAGAGGTTCCACAAGTCCAGACTGGTAGGAAGGATGGAGACTCAGAATGAGTAGTTCCATACCCATGTGTGGCAGTTAAAATTCAGGTGGATATTTCAGCTGTGGAGGTTCCCCAAAGAAGGGAGGAGTTCCAGCCCCACGCCAAGCTCCCCAGTTCAGGGTTTCACTTCTGCGAAGGGAAGTCCCATAACTTCCAGCTGTGAAAATCAGCAGAGATTGTGGCTGATTGTGATAGAGTGCTTCTGGGGTCCTAGACATTCTTCTTAAAAGGCCCACTCATGGATTTATGTGGACTTACTCACTCTGAGCTCCAGTGCTAAAACTGCAGATTGAAAGGTGCCAGTGACATATGGAGAGGAACTAATTGTCTGGCTTCAGAGTGAGTTCTGAAGGGACAATTTTCTCTAGACAGAAGTGCTGGCAGAATCCAGTTTGTTGAACCCTCCCCATCTAGATGCAGGTGGGCACCACATACAAGTCTCCAACAACCTGGTTAACACTGTACACTTCACCCTAGGGATTCCCAGAAACCCCATCCCATCCAAATTTTGAGGCCCACCCAAGAGGTACAGTAGCATTTCCATACAAATGGCCTATCTTGGTTTGTGCTTCAAATTTTCCTTAAAATCTCTCAAAGGTCCACAAACTGCAAACAGGTAGCATCTGGCCTCTGCGTGCCCCATACCACTTGCTAAGCAGCCCCAGGCCTGGCACTAGAAGCAGCTGGCCTCATTGGCAGATACACCTTTATTGGACACTTCTAAGTCCAATACAAGTGGCAACCAACTGCAGATCACTTTATAGCTCATGCTGAGTGGTGTCAGGCAGAGCACAAGCAGTACCTGAAATTATCCAGCACCTTTGTGGAGGCCCCATTGCCAGCACAATCAATGCACAGGTTTAGACCGTGCTGAGCACCACCCAACCACCTCCACAAGCAACACACCCAAAGACCAAACTTGGCAGACACCAGAGCCCTGCCGAAAGGAGTCCTGTTCCATGGGAGAGGTTCCTGCACAGCAACTCCTGCTGTAATTGAAGCTGATTCTTGAAGCTTATCGGGGTGAGGAGGTCAGTCCGACCCATTGACAAGCCAACAGTAATGAAGGCTTAACTAGAAAAAGAGGGTTTACAGGGGTGGGAGTAAGGGGATTGCACACCTGTAGTGCTCTGCTTAGGTGACCAGAGAGGCTGTACCACTAAACCCCACAGGATAATCTACTACATAAGGCCACTCTACCAAGACCAGGAGACATAGAAACAAACACAGGGAAGGAGCCAAAAGGAGGAGACAAAGAAACATGCCCCAAGTGAAAAAGCAGGACAAAACGCCCCCCCCCCCAAAAAAAATAACTAAACAAAATGGAGACAAGTGATCTATCAGATGGAGAGTTCAAAACACTGGTTGTAAGAATGTCCAACAATGTAGGTGAAAAATAAATCAACTTAGTGAGAATTTCAAAAAAGAGATAGAAGACATGAAAAAGGACCAGTCAGAAATGAAGAATTCAATAACTGAAATGAAGAATACAGTGGATAGACTCAAGGATTGTTTATTATGGCAGAATAATTTAGGTTAAGCTGACTGATGTACTTTAGGTTTCATTGATATTAAGTATTTTATTGTGTAACATTTCCCCCCATTTTTTATTACTATTGATTGAAATGTGTTCCCCCACCCCCAAATTCATTTGTTGAAGCCCTTGTCCTTGGGCGACTTTATTTAGAAATAGATCCTTTAAAGAAGTAATTAAGGTTAAATGAGGTCATGAGGGTTGAGCTCTAATCCAATAGGACTGAAGGAGAGACTCCAGGGATGCACATGTACAGAGAACAGGCCATGTGTGGACATAGGGAAAGGCAGCTATCTGCAAATGCAGGAGAGAGAGCCCTCACAAGAAACAGGATCTGCTCACACTTTGATCTTGGACTTTCGGCCTCCAGAACTGTGAAAAAATATATTTCTGTTGTTCAAGCCATACAGCCTGTGGTACTTTGCTACTATAATTTTAAGAATTATTTTCCAGTACAACAATGTTATAATAAACATACTTGTTTATATCTATTTATAAATTTGAGATTCTATCTTGTAAACTAGGAATAAAAATCTAGATAAATAGAAGCCATGTTTTCAACCTAAATTTTTATGAACTGGCTTTGTATTTTTATACTCTTATAAGATTATATGGGAATTCCCATGTTCCACACCATTACCACTAATTTTGACTCTGGTTAGCTCTTTGTCAATATATAGCCACTCTGTGATTTTAGTTAAGCTCATTGTGGTTAGCAGATGTGCCAAACATTACTGTATTTCTATTCAAATATATGTAATGAACATTTCTAGTAAATACTTCCTATTCTATGAGGATGATATTAACATACTATTATTGTCAAACTATATAAGAAAAATCATAATTACCAGATAGGGTTTGAACAACTGTTAGATTCACTAACTGTTAAAAATGAAGTTACCCTTTAAAACAGCATGGAGGGACCTGGAGATTATTAGGCTAAGTTAAATAAGCCAGTCAGAGAAAGACAAGTATCACATAATCTCAATCATATGTGGAATCTATAGAACAAAATAAACAGATGAGCAAAGTAGATCCAGAGATATGGAAACATGGAACAGACTAACAAATCTAAGCAAGAAGAGGGAGAGGGGGGTCAGGAAGAGATTAACCAAAGAACATATATGCATATATGTATAGCTCATGGACAAACACAATAATGTGGTGAAGGCCTGGGGTGGGGGCAGGAGCAGGGTAGAGGGGGTTGATGAGGTAAAAAGGGGATATCTGTCATACTTTCAACAATAAAAAAAAAAATTAAAAGAATGAAATTAAGCCTGAAGATTTTGTACCTTTATCCATACTTATTTGTTGAAGAGACAGAGGACTTTTAGTTTATGTACTCGATAAAAATGTTAGCACTTGATTGTCAACAAAAATATATTTTCTTCTGATAACTAGATATATATTTATCATTATTTTTAAAATATAGCAATCATATAAAGGTAAAAGCTAAGTAACCTGATATTACATGATATACAATGGAAATAATTTGTTTGCTCTTTTTATATACAAGGTTACTTTAGAAAGACTGCTAAAAACACCAATAAAAAAATATAAATAGTTTCATTACAGAGTTAATAAAATAGTCTAAACAAGAATATTCTTATTTCCAATTTTTTTTTTTCAAAACCTTAAAAGGTAATAACAAGAATCAGATAATTTCTACTTTTCTTACTACCATGCTGGTTTGGGACTTTGTGACCTGAAAGTTAATGCTCCTGAACATCTGGTGCATTTACATGTCTGTGTCTTCCCATTATTTAGGGTAAAAAAAAAAAAAAAATTCAAACTAGTGTACCAGGCAATTCTAAAACATTATTTAGGAATGTGAGAGAGAAAATTGATTTTCAATGCATAGTATATTACAAACACAAATATATAACTTAATTCACAGACTGTTTTTTAATAACAACATAATTTATAGTAAAGTTTCCTTCACAGAAATAAAAATTTAAAAATATTATAATTTTCTGAATAGTAGATACATTATATAATCCAGGATAACTAAAATTAGCATAATCCTGAAAACATAAACTGGAGAATTGGCACCAGTTAACATCTACAAATTGAATAATATGAGTAAAATTTAACTAAGTTAAACTAATTCAGCACTTGTAAAAATCTCATCAAAATTTACCTTCTACTTTCATATCTAACAATTATCTATGATTGGTACTAAACTTAATGAAATATAGCACTAGAAATAGAAATACCACAGGACATTTTACTGTTGCCAGCGCGCATTACTTCATCATGCCATAGAATCAGGGATAAAATTCTTGAAGCTCCAGAAGGAGGAACTCATTAAGCAACTTGAGAAGGTTCCAATGGAAATGCAAACCAATTAATCTTAATAATACCCATGTAATGGTGATATAATATAAAGTGATATACCCTTCATGTGACCAGAAAACACGAATTATAATCTGTAGCTTGTTAAAATTCCCGAGGTGTCCAAATACAGGAGAAATAAAAAATAAAAACACAAAAGAACAATGAGAATTTATTCAGACTTTAAATATTGTTTTGTTATTTTGACTAAATATTGTGTTATTATTACTTTGTTTTTGATGCAGAAAAAAATTGCAACTATTAGCTTTTCTCAACCCCATCTGGGCCAAATAAAAATATATATTTACACTAATGCATAATTTTGCTAAAATTGTTACTAAAAATCAGTAACCTTATAATTACTGAGCACACATAGTACATAATTAAATTCTTTAGAAAATAAAATGAAATATAACCACTGACTAACCTTCAAAGCCTTGGTAGTATAGTTGGCAAGGTAAATGTGTAAGTATTTAGACACAAATTTGATTCTGTCCTATACTAAATAGACTGTAACTATTTTTCTAAGTCATCTTCAAAGTAAACTGAGTTAATTTAATAGGGTTTTTGATGATCTGGATCATAGGTAAATTTATATATATTGGAGACAGAGGTGGATAAAAAATCATTTAGAAAACTTTTAGATTATGTACATATGAGGGAAAGTGCAATGGATTAAGTTGGTAAGAGTGTCTGGAATAAAAAAGATTCAATTTAACTCAAAGAAGCAACTAAATATGTTTTCAAAAATCTTTGAGGGTAAAAACAATAATAAAGGAAAACTGATTTTTAAAAATTTATAGTAATATATTAATATAAAAAGGAGGTTTTGATTAAGATGATTCAATCAACAAAACAGTTATTTTCCTGAATTTTCAAAGTTCAAACTAATATAAAAAATTAACAAAATTTAATCAATTAACCAGTCTGAGAAATTCCTTCTTTGAAAATATATTGGATTAAAATTATGTTCAGTATTAAAAATATTTTAAAATATCCAAAAGCTTTTTAAAGTTTAAGAAAGGATATAACAATGAAGGCCATCACTAGAAATTTCAATTTGGAAGTTATATATAAAATAATAGAAAAATAGATATAGGTGAAATCATGGGGAGAATTAAGTTGAACAAGAGGAAACCCAAAGCTTCAAAAAGATAAAGGTCTACAATTAGACTGGTGGTCATTAATGACTTCTCACATAGCAGTTTCAGTGATCTGGATAAGATGCAAAGAAGACTGCAGAAAAAGATAAATTGAGGACCTAGCACATTGCTTGAATCAACATTTTATTTTATTTATTTATTTATTTATTTATTTAAACATGGAAATTTTATTTATGACTGAGATGACATTGCAGTTGGTAAGGAAAAGATGAACTTTTCAGTAAATGATACTAGAAAATGCATTATCTGAATGTAAAAAGATGATATTGGAAACCCATCTAACACTGCCTATGAAATATCAAAGCCTAATGGATTAAGACTTATACATACAAGGCAAAACTATAAAGTTGAAAGGAACTGGTAAATTTTCAGTATGTTTCCACTTGAACAAATACAAAACCATGCAAAGCTATATAATACATTGCTTAATAATATAAATATGGTTAAATAAAAATAAGAGAATAACAAAGATAAAACTAAGAATTGCAATTCCTCTTAAGAGACAGAGAGGACTTAAATGTTCTTGTTCTTAAATTGGGTGGTATCTACATAGAAGCTTGTAATATCAGTATACTTCATACCTCATTTTATACTTTTTATCACTTTTATGAGGATTCTTTTATACCTATGTATGGCTTTTAAAATATTTTTTTATTTTTATATTTTTTAATTTTTTTTAAATCTTTATTGTTGAAAATATTACAGATGTCCCCTTTTTATCCCTTCCACCCAGCATCCACCCCACCCCCAGCTTTCTCCAGACCAATGTCTGTGTCCATGGGTCATGCTTATTAAGTTATTAATAAACATATTAAGTTATTTAATTTATCTCTCCCCATTCACTCTCCCACCTCCATCTTCCCTCTGAGATCTCTCAGTCTGTTCCATGCTTCTATGTCTCTGGATCCATTTTGTTCATTTATTTTGTTAATTACTTTCCACATATAAGCGAGATCATGTGTACTTGTCTTTCTCTAACTGGCTTATTTTACTTATCATAATACTTACTAGATCCAACCATACTATCCCAAAGGATAGAAGATCCTTATTTTTTACAGCTGCATAGTATTCTATGATGTAAATGTACAACAGATTTTTAATCCACTCATCTACTGATGGGCACTTGGGCTGTTTCTAGATCTTAGCTATTGTAAATAATGCTGCTATGAACATAGGGGTACATAAGTTTTTTGTGATTGGTGTTTTGGTTTTCTTTGACATATTCCTAAAAGTGGGATCACTGGGTAAAATGGCAGGTAAATTTTTAATTTTTTGAGGAAATTCCATAATGCTTTCCATAGTGGCTGCACCAGTCTGCATTCCCACCAACAGTGTACTAGAGTTCCCTTTCTCCACACCCTTGCCAGCACTTGACATTGGTTGATTTGTTAATGGTAGCCATTCTACAGATATGAAGTGATGCCTCATTGTGGTTTTAATTTGCATACCTCTGATAATTAGTTACATTGAACATTATTTCATGTCTCTTGGCCATCTGTATGTTCTCTTTGGAGAAGTGTTAAATCAGGTCCTTTGCCATTTTTTAATTGGATTGTTTGTCTTCCTCTTGTTGAGTTGTATGAGATCTTTGTATAGTTTGGAAATTAGCCCCTTATCAGATATAACCTTGGCAAATATGTTCTCCCATACAGCACGGTTACTTTATATTTTGAGGCTGATTTCTTTTGCTGTGCAGAAGCTTTTTAGTTTGATGTAGTTTCATATGTTAACTTCTTCTTTTGTTTCTCTTGCTCTAGGAGATGTATCAGTGAAAATTGCACTATTTGAGATGTCTGTGACTTTACTGCTTATGTTTTCTTCCAGGATTTTTATGATTTCATGACTTACATATAAGTCTTTCATCCATTTTGAACTTATTCTTGTGTATGGAGTAAGTTGGTGAACTAGTTTCATTATTTTGCATGTAGCTGTTTAATTTTCCAAGCACCGTTTATTGAAGAGACTGTCTTTACTCTATTGTATGTTCAATCTTTACTCTATTGCATGTTCTTGACTCCTTTGTGGCATATTAACTGAACATAATGGTGTAGGTCTATTTCTGGGGTCTTGGTTCTGTTGCATTGATCTATATGTCTGTTGTTGTACCAATACCAGGTAGTTTGGATTACAATGTCTTTGTAGTACAGTTTGATATCTCTTAAAGTGATCTCTTACACTCTGTTCTACTTTCTCAAGATGGTTGTGGCTATTCAGGGTTTTGTTTGGTTCCATATAAATTTTTGAAATATTTGTTTAAGATTTGTAGAATATGCTGTTAGTATTTCAATAGGAATTGCATTGAATCTATAGATTGCTTTGGGTAGTACAGACATTTTAATGATATCAGTTCTTACAATCCATGACATGGTATATTCTTCCACTTATTTATATCTATTTCTATTTCTTTTTTCAGTATTTTGTAGTTTTCTGAGTACAGGTCTTTTACATCCTTGTTTAAGTTTATTCCTAGGTATCTTATTTTTTTAGTTGCAATGGTAATTGGTCTTGTTTTTTAAGTTTCAATTTATGAGAGTTTATTGTTGCTGAATAAAAATGCCATCAATTTCCAGATGTTAATTTTGTATCCAGCTACCTTGCCAAATTCATTTATCAAATCTAGTAGTACTTTGGTGGAGTCTTTAGGGTTTTCTCTGTAGAGTATTATGTCATCTGCAAATAATGACAGTTTTATTTCCTCTTTTCCAATTTAGATACCTTTTATGATTCCTTCCTGTCTGATGACTGTGGCAAGGGCTTCCAGTACTATGTTCAATAAGAGCAGTGAAAGCAGACATCCTTGTCTTGTTCCTGTTCTTAAGGGACATGGTTTAGTTTTTGACCATTGAGTATGATGTTGGTTGTAAGCTTGTCATATATGGCCTTTATTATGTTGAGGTATGATCCCTCTATTCCCACTTTGTTGAGAGTTTTTATCAAAAATGGATGCTGGATTTTGTTGAATGCTTTTTCTGCATCTATTGATATGATCATATGATATTTTTCCTTCATTTTGTTTGTGTGATGTATCACATTTATTGATTTGTGAATATTGTACCAGCCTTCATCCCAGGAATAAATCCTACTTAGTCATGGTGTATGATCTTTTTAATGTCTTGCTGGATCTTGTTTGCTAGTATTTTGTTGAAGATTTTAGTGTCTATGTTCTTCAGGGATACTGGCCTGTAATTTTCTTTCTTTGTAGTGTCTTTATCTAGTTTTGGGATTAGGATGATGCTGGCCACATAAAAAGAGCTTGGGGTTTTTCCCTGCTCTTAACTTTTCTGGAATAATTTGAGAAGTATAGGTGTTAATTCTTCTTTGAATGTTTGATAAAACTCACCCTGTAAATTAATCTGGTCCCAGATGTTCATTTGCTGGGAGTTTTTTGATTACTGCTTTAATTTCATTAGTTGTTATCAGTCTATTCAGGTTTTCTAATTCTTCCTGATTCAGCTTTGGAAGATTGTATGCTTCTAGGAATTTGTTTGTTTCACCTAGGCTGTCCAGTTTATTGACATATAGTTGTTCATAGTATTTTCTTATGATCCTTTGTATTTTTGTTGGATCAGTCGTCATATCATCTCTTTCATTTCGGATTTTATTTATTTGGATCCTCTTTCTTTGTTTCTTGGAGAGTCTGGCTAAAGTTTCATCAATCTTATTTATCTTTTCAAAGAACCAGTTCTTGGTTTCATTGATTTTTTTTTTATATTATTTTTTTAGTCTCTATGTCATTAATTTCTGCTCTGATCTTTATTATTTCCTCCCTTCTTCTTCCTCAGGACTTTTCTTGCTCTTCTCTTTCTAATTCTTTTAGTTGTTGTGTTAGGTGGCTTAGTAGTGCTTTTTCTTGCATTTTGAGGTATGCCTGTACTGCTATGAACTTTCCTCTCAGGACTTCTTTCACTGTGCCCCATAGATTTGGTGTTACTTTTTTTTGTTTCCAGGAAGTGTTTGATTTCTTCCTTGATGTCATTGGTAACCCATTTATTGTTTAATAGCATACTATTTAGCCTTCATGTTTTTGAATATTTTTGAGTTTTTTAATAGTGCTTGATTTCTAGTTTCATGCCATTGTGATCTGAGAAGATGCTTGATATGATTTCAATATTCTTGAATTTGTAGAGACTTGCTTTGTGCCCTAACAAGTGGTCTATTTTTGAGAATGTTCCATGTGCACATGTGAAGAATGTGTATTCTGCTCCTTTGTGATGAAATGTTCTGTAAATTTCAATTAAATCCATTAGATCTAGTGTCTCATTATAGTCTTCGTTTCCCTGTTGATTTCTTGTCTTGATGATCTGTGCAATGATGACAGTGGAATGTAAAAATCCCCCACTATGATTGTGTTGCTGTCAATCTCCCCCTTAAATTCCTCCTAGAAATTTTTTATATTTTTAGGTGCTCTTATATTGGGTGCATATATATTTATAAAGGTTATTTCCTCCTGTATGATTGATCACTTTAGTATCATGTAGTGACTTTCTTTGTCTCCTTTTATGGTCTTTATTTTGAAGTCTATTTTGTCAGAAATAAGTATATCTATTCCAGTTTTTTTTCCCATTTGCATGGAATATTTTTTTTCATCCCTTCACTTGCAGCCTGTGAGAATGTTTTGCTCTCAGGTAGGTCTCTTATAGACAGCATATATATACATCCTGTTTTCTTATTCATTCAGCCACCCTGTGTCTTTTGATTGGAGCATTCATTCCATTTACATTTAAGGTTACTATTGATAAATACTTATTTAAAGTAATTTTTCTCCTTTATGCCAATATACCTTTCTCCCAAAACCTCTTCTTCTTAAAGCAGTCCTTTTTGCATTTCTTGCAATGCTGGTTTGGTGGTACTGAACTTCTTTAGCTTTCTTTTGTCTGGCAAGCTTGTTATTTCACCTTCAGTTTTAATAGCCTTGCTGGATAAAGCAGCCTTGGTTGTATGTTCTTGCTTTTCATTACTTTGAGAACTTCATGCCACTCCCTTCAGGCCTGGAGAGTTTCTGTTGAGAAATCTGCTGTCTGCCTTATGGGGGTTCCCTTGTAAGTCACAGTTTGTCTCTCTCTTGTAGCCCTTAATATTTTCTCTTTGACCTTAGTATTTGCCATTTTAACTATGATGTGTCTTGGAATGAGTCTCTTTTAGTTCCTCTTGATTGGAATCCTCTATGTTTCCTGAGCTTCTGTGGCTTTCTCCCTCACCAGTAATGGGAAGTTTTCTGTCATTATTCCCTCCACTAAGTTCTCTATTCTTTGCTGACTTTCCTTCCCCCCTGGCACCCCTATGATGTGAATTTTGCTTCACTTCATGTCCTCCCAAAGCTCCCTTGGACTGTTCTCATGCTTTTAAGTGTTTTGTTGTTTGTTTGTTTTTTTTTCTTTTTACTTCTCTGATTGAGTGGTTTTATCTACCTTATCTTCTAAGTCACTTATTCTATCTTCTGCTTTATTGAGATTACTTTTAATTCCTTCCAGAGTATTCTTGATATCAGATGTATTCTTCATTCCTGCCTTGCTCTTATTTATGATATTTAGCTCTTTTTTCATGTTTTCACTAAGTTCCTGAACCTTTCCATTAAGTGTATTGTTCTCATTAATTTCCTTGAGCATCTTTATAACCATTACTCTGAACTCTATTTCTGATAACTTGCTTAACTCCATCTCATCAAGGTCTTTTTCTGGCAATTTTTCCTTTTCTTTAGTTTGGTGATTATTTCTTTGTCTCCCATTTTAGTGACTCTTAGTGTTTGTATCTGTATATTAGATATATTAGTTGTCTCCCAGTCTTGTGGGGTGGGATTTTGTAGTGAATATCCAGTGAATCTCAAAGGTGTGCTTTCCTTATACTTCTGAGCTATTTGTTCTAGGTGTGTTCCTATTGTGGGTGTCCTTTTTGTGGATTCTTTGGGTTCTCCTGTTGTGATTGGGTCTAGATTGTTGTTGATTTGTTCTTGGGAAGACTCTCCTCTCAAGTTGGCTATCTGTATGTCTCAGCCCCAAACACATCATGTAAACTATTGTACAGGTGCTGGCAAAGCAAAACAAAACACAACCAAACTGCCAGGAAACAAGCAATATCTTACAAAATATTCTGACAATCATAATGAAAACATCCCTAGAAAGTAGAATTAGAGCAAAGTGAGAACACAAGTGCTAAACAAAAATTAAAAAAATAGAAAGAGAGAGAAAGGGATATTATTGTTAATAGTAAAGAAAAATATATAATAATAACAAAATAAAATAAATAAAAAGTAAAAACAAAGAAGCTACTGGAAGATAAAATGGGCAGAGAAAATGTTCTGAAATAAGGGAGAGCAAAAAATTAAAGTTAGAACATAGGAATAGTAAAATATTTACAAAATAAAAAATAAATAAAGAGACAAACAAACACAACCAAAAAGACAGGAACAGAGAATAAAAGGGGTGAAAAAGAGAAGAAAGAGAAAAAAAAAATTATGACAATGGAACCAGAAGAGAGAGAGGTAAAGGAAGGGCAGGGAGGACACCCACTAAAGATTTGGGGGAAACAATAGAAAAGCTGTTAACATGTTGGTTATAATGATAATATCCCAGCAATTAAGTAGAGAATATAAATAAAATATTGCTAACACACACCAAAAAAACACACAGAAAACCAAGCAAAGCAAAATAAATTTATAAAAAAATTAATTAAAAATTTTAAACAATTAAAAAATTTAAAAAAAATTTTTTAGATGTTTTCTCTTTTTTCTAAAAAATCAACCCCAAAAAGTCAATCATGTGAGTGTTGCCTGGGCAGCTTATGTTGTCTGAGGTTCACTGTTTTGTATGCTGATTTTGGTTCTACTGGGAAGTACTTACGTATCAGCCAATGCCAGATGTCTAGGTTTTGCTCTGGTGTCTTTAGGTAGTTGGCTGGTCTGAGCCTCTCTGTGGACCACGTCCTCTTATAAGCTCTTTTGCCTCCCCCTTGTGGTTGTCTGGTCTTCCTCCAGAGTTTTCTGGTACATCCTGGCTAGTGTAGCTCCAGTTGCTGCTCCCCTTACTTAGAAGTTTTGCTGTCAGTCAGTCACTGTGGGGAAGTTAGTCTCTGCTTCAAAGCCAGCTCCTTAGTCTCTACCCTATCCTCTAATTCTAGCTCCCCATACAAAGGCTTGCTACAGTTTTAGATTCAATTCAGTCTGTTGCCTTTTCTGTATGCGCAGTTTCAGTGGCATGGGCTCAGTGGGTTCAATTAAAAAAAAAATCTGGTGAGCACTTTGCTAACCCAGCCTCCAGAAGGGGTTTTAAATTTTTCCTCCAGTTCCCAAACAATAGTCCCTGAGAGTCTTATTCTTGTATTGTCATCCTGTGAGCTGCTCTCCCTCCCCCCCTCAGGTCTGTGCCCTGAGGAGGATATCCTGGGCTTCAGTGAGGTGAACCAGCCCATTTCCTATTGGGGGTGGTGCTTCTAGCCTACAAGAGAGGGAGGTGTGCTCTGCCCCTCCTTTCCCAGATCTGGTTGGCTGATCTCACAATGCACCCATTTCAAACTCCCCACAATGCAGACAAAAATCCAAGCTTTCACTGGTCTGTCTTCGCAATACAAGCCAGGAAAGTGGATCCCATCAAAAACTCAAAACTGCACAAAGCAACACGCAGGCAGAGAACCTGTCCTGCTAGGTCCCATCACCCCCACACCTCAGAACTAAGCAAGAGGGGTCACAATGTCAGGCCCATGTAGTTCCCCTGAACAGGTAATCTCAGCAAAGCTAAGGCAGCTTTTTGAGTGCTGGTGAAAAATCCCCAATTTGCCTCATCAACAGCTCTAGTAGCTGGATTCCAGATCTGCCTCACTTGCAGCTTTGATCCCTCTCTGTTGGTGGGAGAGCTCTATCTATTCCCCTTTCCTGCATCACACAGTTCAAATGCATTCTGGGGTTTTACACAGTGCCTTACTGGAGGCAGAGGGTCCCTGTATGTGACTGGTCAGTGAAGCCCTCTGTCCCCTTTCTATTCAGAAGCCACACACTGTGGGACAGCCTTTCCCATGGTCAGCACCCAGTGTGAAAGACTGTCTTGTCTGCAGCCATTACATAGTTTGTTTCATTGGGAGGGCACAGTCCCTTCCTTGCAGGCACACTCTTCTGCTGGGTCCCTCTGCCTGCCTTGCATGGGGCTCTCCTTCCTTTCTCCTCCACCCCGGAGGAGATCCCAGCTTTTGGATGCCAGTCCACACTCCCAAGGGGAGGGAGCTTTGCAGCCTCTAACCTTAGGGCCTCGGAGCCCAGCACTGGCTTCAGGGGAGACTCCCCCTTTCTACACCCCCTCCTCTCTTACCAGACTCTATGATGTTTCTTCACTGCTCCTTACTCAAAATATGTCTACTCAGGTATATTTATCTTATTTTTCCAAGTTGGTTACACAGTATTTTAGCTATAAATTGAGTCCTTGGCTGGGAGCAAGGGTGATCTGCTTCTTGTCAGAGTTCTGCCATCTTCCCTCCCAGGACTGATTCTTTTGTGTTAGAGATCTTCAGTCTCTTTTTTGTAGGGTAGTTGATAATATCACAGAGAAATTAAAATTTTTTACATCTACAATATTTGAGGGTCTCCTATATAGCAATAACCTCTATATTAAAAACAATGTTACTGATTTTTATTACCTGGCTTTATTTTCTCTTACACATTTTATTTTACTTCTAAAGGCAAAGAGACCATACCTTATTTATCTTATGTAGTCCAATGGTATATATTAGTATAAGAAAAAACAAATAATTTTAGATATGTTTGGCTAATCATAGCAAACTTTTAAAAGAATGCAAAACTATAAAGTGCAACCCTGTTGTTTTTGCCCCATTGCTCTGAAAGACTAAAAATGGATGATGATTTTATGTACATGATTGCTCCACTCTTATACTTTCTTGAAGAATGAAAAATTAAAAACTGCAGAGCAGTTTATGCTGTTTAAAAGCAGATGATGTATAAGAGCCACTTAAGTTGCAGAAGTGCTACCTGTCATTATATCTCCCACACCAGTGAGAGAAATTAGGTGTTTAAAAAGCTGTAATGTGCCTTTTACTTGAAGTACTCAGGTTTTAATTTCCTCTCCATGGAGTAACTCTGACAGGATGGTGCCTGTCTCTGTTTAATCTGAATATGATACTCTTTCTTTATAAAAAGTAAAATATAAAACCCTAAGACATTTTTTTTCAATTTGCACTTATACCATCCATTAAAAATATAGTACTTGCAACCATTTCAATTGCATACACATATATGCTAGTTTCTTGCATTTTAAATCTTTACAACAGAATATTAAAAAGGACTCATTTTTCCTCAGTGTCTATTGAAATGCCAGTGAGACAGAATTAGATGCCAAAATGATTATGAGACCAATGTGCATCTGGAGCCTTTCAGAAAAAAATATTCCATTACTTTTGAGCTCTAGCACCTCTACCAAGAAAGTAAAAAAAAAAAAAAAAAGCACAACAAAACAAAACAGAATTTCAGAAGGAGAGATTTTGTAAAATATTTCCATGAGGCTATCACCCTATTGATTAAGGCTTGGAAAAACTGAAATATGTAAATATGTCCATTGTTTTCTAGACCAAAACTCATGCCTGAAACATCTTAGAATGCTATCACAGAATTGTGGATGGAAGTCTGAATTCCAGTCCCCCACCTATTTACCTCAGGAATTCTAGATTAGAAAAGATACTTTACAGGGTTTACTGCATTAGCGACAGAGCCCAGATGACTTCCAGAGTTTGCTGGATTTTGAATGTTTTCACTGGATCTTTTGGCCACTGTGGGGTTGCTTGCCATGAACCATTTTCAGTAGGGCTCCCCGATGGGGTAAGCAAACCTTAGCAAAGAGAGGCTGGTTTATTCCACCAAACACCCAGTAGCTGACAAAGGGGAATGCAGTTACAATTTAGGATATAGAGGCAGACAATCACATAAAGAAATGCAGTGCAGGTAGTCCAAGAAGGAACTGCTGAAGAGCTACAACCTGCTCATGATCAAATTAGCACAATCTTCTCCAGGCAAGTTAGGGACCTCAGTTTTAACCCCTTACCAGACCTAGAGTGCCTTAGGCCACCTAGTTTAAGAAACACTGTCCTACCTCTTACCTCTTTTTATTCTCCATCTACTTATACCCCAGCAGAGATCAAAACAGCTCCAGTGGGTGCAGGAGGCTTCAGTAAGAAAAGAAAAAAAAAGGAGATAAAAGAAACCAAACCTGCCCCAATCTTTTTTCCAGTTTGATGCACCATGAAAAAGAGGGCCAAGAGAAAGAAAAAAGGGATCATTCTAAACAAGTTTAAAACATCAAGATGTAAATATACATGTGATGAAATGCTCTAGTTACTAGCTTAAGATGCGTTTTGTTGTTGTTATTAAAAGGGCTTTTTAATACCTGGCAATTAGAAGGGAAATTATTGTCCTTACTAATCTACATTAAGGGGTGGGAGAGTTTACAGCATTAAATGTATTTCAAAGACCATAGGAGACCAAAAGAAAGGTGTGTTTTGATTCAAATTTATTGTTATTTCATACATATTTATATGTTTACATATGATTCTTCAACATGTATGACATTTAAGACTTTTTGCAAACATAAAATAATAAAATTATGCATTTTATTTTTTGTAACAGGAATAATTCCTTTATTGATATTCTTCCCCACCCAAACTTCTCTATTAATATTTAACAGTATAGAATTGAAAATCAATCTAAAGAAGCATCAGTTTGGCAGCCTTGTGAATGAAGGTTCCTTTAAATATATTTCTCTAAGATATCAATGAATAGGGAAGCCTTGCAATGTTTATTCCAGTATCATTTTTTCTTACTTGTTTCCAAGAAAGAAATGTATAATTATGTTTTTATGATGCTTTAATATGTGTCCTTTTCTATACCCTCATTGTAGTCTAAATAAGTTCATCTAAAAATATTGCCCTAATCCCTGGAATTTTAAATGTTACTTTAAAAAAAGAAAGGAAAGGACTCTGCAGTTGTGATTAAATTAAAGACCTTGACAGAAGTGGATTAGCCTGGATTATGTAGGTGGGCTCTCAGTGTAAACACAGGTGTTCTTTCAGGAAAGACAAAGGCATGAGACCATGGAGGATTTGTTGGAGTGATGGGGCCACAAAAAGAGTATTAACAGACACTAGGAGCTAAAAGAAACAAAGAATATATTCTCTCCCACAGCCCCCAGAGGGAGCATGCCCTGCTGACCTCACTTAGCTCAGTGAAACTGATTTTGGGCTTCTGCCTCCAGACTTGAGGGAATACAATTGCTGCATCTTTTTTGCTAGCAGAGCCCTGATTGTAAAGGGTGTCCATCCCTTCCCTTCACAATCATTGTTAGATCCTGAAAACTGCCCCCAGTCATTCCCTTAGAAAGAGATTGGTTTGGGAGTGAATAAAAAGAGGAATGTTTGGGGTAGGGAATAATGCAGGAATCCTGAAAAGAAGTTTTGGCAAAATAAAAGAAAAAGAAAAAGACTCCTTCTTTTTTCATTTTGTGACTGGAGCTGCAATAGTCATCTTGTCAACAGGTGAGTTACTGTGAGGATCAAAGGTGACACACCGAGGATCACAGAGCAGAAAAATGGAAAGGACCTGGACCCGCAATGATGTGGTTTAGCCAGTGAATTAGTGCACCCTGGGAGAAATAAACTTACTTTTAAGCCATTTTGAGTTTGTTTCTTTTAAACATCTAGGCTATTGAAACAATTATCTCAAAGAAAAACATGCTGTATATGAAACTAAAATAGAGAGTCAGCTGGTGCCAAAATGGAAATAGCCAAATGATGCAGCTACTAAGATGATCATGAACAGGGTGACAGAAATAAGGATGAGCCTGGAAAACAAGTTTGTTGTGACACCTCTGTTCTATCTAGAAATACAGATTTAGGCAATGTTCTGAGACATATTTTTCTTTAGTTTCCCACTGCAGACACGGGAAGAAGTTAATTGTTATGCCTAGTATAAATTTAAATATGTATAATATAAATTAAAACTACAAAATTAATAAACATAAATGTTAGCTTTTCTTCATTCATGCAAATAACATTTAATCAGCATCTGCTATGTGAATGGGATCTGTTACCTGTGGTAATAACAGTAACAGGTGCTATTTAAGTGTTTAAGCACTTAAATTTTGTTACTGTTATTACCACAGGTAATATTCTCATTATAACACTATGAGCAGGTGCTGTTATTACATCCCACATTACAGACGGGCAAACTGAGGTTCACATTCACTAATCACTGTAACTTGCTCAAGATTACACAGTAGACGATCTCAGATTTTGAAATCAAACAATATGGCTGCAGAACACAGACACTCTCTCAGGCTCGGCATTACAGTAAATGACAGTGGACAAGACAGACAAGGCGACATTCCAATAGGAGCTCTAACAGCATTTTTAATACTAAACTATTATCGTATTTGACACAAAAAATCATAATGCCCTTAAGGTTATATTATTCTTGATCTAAACTCAGATGAGGAAATTACAGCTTAGAAAGATTGTAAATTACATAAGTTCTAAGAGTAATTGGCAAGACTAAACTTGAATCGTTGTCTCACTAAAATAAAAGCCTGTCTCCTTAACTAAACTTACCAGTATTATATATATTGCTTGTCTAAAATACATAGGCAAAGACCTCTAAGATCAAATAATTACAGAGAATAAAAAACTTATGTTGTAACAATTGAAATGAACACTTAGAGGCATATGCTAAATATCTCTCAAAATTTCTTTAATAAAGAAATATTATATTAAAATAAATTTGTATGTATAAAATATAAATTAAAATAATTAGAAATAAAACTAAGACATAGAAATTTTATTTTTAAGAGTTTACAGGGCATAAATATTTGTAATCATTGTACATAAGCATAGAATGCAAAGATAATTAGTATATTATCTTTATTGATGAAAGAGAGCAGACCCACAGATAATATCATGTGCATTCTATATAAAATATATATGTGATGAGAAAAATAACTGTTCACTGTTTAGTATCCTTGGAGAAAAACAACTACAAAAGAGTATCTTCATAAAAAAGTTTTTCCCTGCTTATTTTTATATCATCTATTCCTGGAAGTAAATACTGAATGCATGAAGCATTTGGGAAAATCAATAATGTCTCCAGACCAGCAGCTTTTTCAAAATGCACCAGGGGGTAGGGAGGAGGGAGAGGAGAAAGGTCTTGTGAGATGCTCTGGGCAAAAAACCACACATGATGACTGTTTATGAAAAGGGTGTTGAGGGAAAATTAAATTTACCAACAAATTGTCTAATTTCTCTTCCCTTATGTGGAAATAAAGTAACCTATTTATTGTATGAATTTTTTTCCCTTAGAGAAGAAGAAATGTTTATGCATAATAAATCATATCAAGTGATTTCTGATGTTAGGTATATGCATATACATACATACGATCATAAAGCAATACATTTTAAGAGAATGGCATTGCACAATAGTGCAAAAAAGTCTTTTCCAAGTTAATTAAAATAAAATTGATAGAACTGTTAAATATGAAAAGAAATTTATGAGTATGGTTTTATTTAAAAATATGTTTAGAGATATTTGTTATCATCCCCATATTTGTCTATGCTTGTCAAAATAAAAGAGAAATATTCCCATGTTTCAAGACTGTTACCAAGCTAGCTATGATTTTGGGGTAAAAACGTGGATTAAATTTTGCTATAGTGCTCTCTATAATAGAACTGCTGCGTGACAACATTTAATGTTGCATATGGAAGTATGTTTGGACTGTTACTTTCAGTAGGGAGTTTCCTGGTTCTCCCAAGGATTTGAATGGCCGGTATGTGATAACTGAAAACTGCAAAGAAGCATTTGAGAAATAAACTTGCTTGACACCAAATACCTACTGTATAACTTCAGTTGTGAAAGGGGGAATAAAAAATGCATTTGTTTAGTTTCTGAGAAGGTAAGTTGGGTAGAATAAAAAGAAAATAAGATTTTAGAATCTGAATTATCTGAGTTCAAATTCCAGAACCACCACTTTATTAGCCAGTGACTTAAGATTTCTGGACTTAAATTTTTTCCATTACACAATTTATAATAACTAACTGAAAGAAAGACCAACAAAGACTTGTAGATTAATGTGGTACAGTGAGTCCTCTAACAGAAGCTGTTCCATCCTTGCTGCTTCACAGTCCTTCAAGGAGGAGACATCTGCACAGCCAATGCTCCATGGGACTTGGTGTTGGCACATCCCTCTTCCCAGGCTTGGTCCCCTTCCTGATGCTCTGTGTCCTTACCCCAGTCACTGCACCAGAAAAGGGCATTGCCCTAGCTGGAAACTCTTCCCTAGCAGGGGAGTTGGATGGGACTGGAAATGACAATGATTCAGTAAAAGCCCCAAGGAGTACGGGAAAATCTTGTGCCACTTATGAGGAACTCAGGCTGTGAGCAGAAAGTTTAGGACTTGTTAGGTCCATTACCACAGGAAGGTCCCCACCAGGGAAAGGACTGGGTCCGGGCCCTGCTGACTCGCCGGCGCAGGGCCATCCACAGGGAGGCCACCGTGAGTTCCCAGTGAGGAATGTATTACTGAGGGATGTTTTATATTAATGGAAACTCTGGGGATCCCCACAGGGAAAGAGCAATCTAGGAAAGAGATTATTTCACTCTACACCTGAATCCTTATCATACACAGAATAATCATACACAGAATAATCATACACAGGATATTACAGTGAGGACAGACTGCTGCAGGGAATGTCAGTGGACAGACTGAGGCTGGTGCCAAACAGGCGGTCACCACAGCTAAAAACAATCCCGCCCCAGCTACAGAGTCCTTACTTAAGACTTGCATAACCTTTACATAAGAAAAGCTGGCTGAGTTATTCTCCTTTTAGCTATGTGCTAGAGCAATAAAATAGCAACTTCAAAATATAAATAAAACAGCAGGTAAGACAAAAATTAACATACCTAAACAGATGTAAATTCTTTAAAAGATCAGATAAGAAGGTACATTCATTAACTGTGAAAGGCCAAAACAGGAACCGGAACATAGCATGATGTCATGTTGTTTAACCAGCAACAAAATCAAATAGTATAAATACAGTTGTAATAAGGCAATAAAAAAGCTGCTGATTCTCCTGATGCTCTGAATGCTGTGTCTGTGTCCGTCCTTCATCTGTAGCCAATTCCATCCACACCTTGGGGACCCCTGGACCCACTGGGGCTGGACCCCAGCAGTCCTCAATTCAAAAGGCCTTCTGACTGTTGACATATAGGCTTAAAAAAATTAAAGACAACAGAGTTGAGAGACATTTTCTTTATGCACCAGAAACAGAATGGCCTCACAAGGCAGTGAGCATGGTTGAGACCACATGCATGTGTGGTTCAGGATCATGAAATTGCTGTATGTATGGAGATACCAAAAGAACTCTCCTGGAAACTGAATTCCAGAGCCCTGTGTAGAGACAGAAGTCAAGGACCTGAGTGAAGTGTAACCTGAACCCACTGTGAAATGAGGCTGAGTAATGAGAAAGTGGAAGGCAAAGACATTGTCTTCCTACCAGGACCTGAAACAAACATTCTTTTGGATCTGCCATATTTCAAATAACTGTTAGTCACTCAGAAATAGTATCTAAGATATAGTTTTATGGGAGGATGATATGAGTCTATTGAGGTACCTACAAAACAAATAATCAGGGAGAAATACAAATTGAAAGGGGAGATAGAGAGGTGGAAGGAAGGGAGGAAGAAAAAGAGAAAGAGAGAGAGGACAAATGAAAGAAGGATGGAAAGAAGGCAGAGAGGAAAATCTTATCCAAAATGAGCTGAGAAAGAAAAATTCCAAAATACATGATAAAATTTAACACTATGAAAGTTGTCTAGAAAAATCCTCAATTCAAAAGAGACAATAAATTCAAAATAACTATTTCAGTATATTTATACAAATAAGTGAGAATATAAAAGAAATTACCAAACCAATTGTGAAGACCCACCAAGACAGAGGCAGGCCCCTAGGCCCCAGGGCAGGACAAAAGGCATACATGAGTGACTCAGTAAACTGCAGAAGGTGGAGGCAGTTCCAGGAATTAACTTAAATCCGTGGGTTTGACCAGTACCAGGTGCACTCCAGCTTCAGGCACCTGTGGTTGAGAAACATCCTGAGCCCACCCTTCCTAAACAATTTATAACCCATGTAATTTTGTAACTGACAATGATTGCTTGCTCACTGTAGCCCTATATAAGCTTGTGGGAAATTTAGATCGGGGTTCGAGTCAGAATTCCACTGCGTTGGATACGACCGAACCCCAGCTAGCTGGAATAAAAGTCCCTTTTGCTGTTACATTATCAGCTCTGGAGTGATTGTCTTTCCGCCGCATAGGGGATCTGATTCTCGGACATAACACAATGATGTCAGACATGAAAAATATAGTCACTGATACAAAAACAATGGTAGGCTAAAATCAGTTAGATACAAGAGGAAATAGGGAGTTGCTGTTCAATGAGTATGAAGTTTCAGGTACACAAGATGAAGGTCTAGAGATCTGCTGTACCACATCATGCCTATAGTTAAAACACTGTCCAGTCATGCACCATGTAACAACAGGAATATGTTCTGAGAAACATGTGGTTAGATGATTTTGTCTTTGTGCAAATATGATAGAATGCACTTATACAAACCTAGAAGATACAGCCTACCACACGCCTAGGCTACATAGCATAGTCTATTGTTCTATAGGGGATGAAAAAGAATGTTCTTTCTGTTCTTCGGGGTTCATGGCTAAGACAGGCTAACAAGAGAAAAAGCAAAAGTTTAATAATATGTATACCTTCTGTATAGTTGTGAGAGACCCAGGAAAACTGAGTAACCAAAATTGCTTGAGCCACCATCTTAAATAACATTTTTACTTGTATTCACCTTAAATATTACCTTCACCTTAAATACCACCTTCAGCTGAAGACAAAAGATGATGTTGGGGGAGGAAAGAGTCAGTTATGGGAGGTTATCAGGAAAAGCCCAGTAAACCAGGGTAAGGTTGTTATACAGATTTGTCTGTCTTCTATATTAATAAAAGTTGCTAGAGATAAGGTCATCCTATTCTTCCAGGTACAAGGTGGGAGACATCCTTAAAAATGAAGATTTTCTTTACAAATATAAATATCTTTCCCCAGGCCTTCCCTATACTATTGTCTAGGATGGGGGCGGGGTTGGGGGGGTTAATGGGGAAAAAGGGGGACATCTGTAATACTTTCAACAATAAAGATAAATTAAGTAATAATAATAAAACAAATGGATAAAATCATAGAGTTGGAGAGTTCAATATGAGCTATCAGAGCAAAAAAGGGACTAGACGTATTTAGCCTTCCAGAGAAGCGGTTATATCCTCAAGTAAAATCAATAGTAGATTCAAATATATATAAATGTTTTTTACAAAGTGTAACTTCTACTTGGTTTTCAGAGCTTTTCCCATGTCTGCTGTTTCTTAAAATTAACCAGCTTAAAATAATCCTTGTGCCAAATAGACATATTTTGGGGTGACAAATCTTGTTCCCTTACAGCTCCTAGGCTACAAACCTGAAAACCATGTTAGTGTACTTACGATCGTGTTACAGTTACCATAAGTATATGTGTAATGTGTTGTGCTAGTGGTGAAAGAACTTCAAGGTGGCTCAGCAATTCCACTTCTGGGTATTTATCTGAAGAAAATGAAAACACAAACTTGAAAAGATATGTGGGCCCCCACATTCACTGCATCATTATTTACAACAGCCAAGGCATGGAAGCTTCCTAAGAGTTCACTGATGTCTGAATGGATAAAGACAGTATAGTTTATACATACAATGGGATATTACTCAGCCATAAAAGAGAAGCAAATCTTGCCATTTGCAATCAAATAAATAACATTGAGGACATTATTCTAAGTGAAATACCTCAGACAAAGACAAATACTGTATGATTTGACTTATATGCAGAATCTTAAAAAAACACACAGCAAGTTCATCAATACAGAGAGCAGTTTGGTGTTTCCCAAAGGTGGTGGGAGGTAGGGTAGGCAAAAGAGACGGAGGTGATCAAAGGTATAAACTTTTGGATTAAAAATAAATAAGTTCTGAGAAAGTAATGTACAGCATGGTAACTATAGTTAAAAATACTGTATTGTATATTTGAAAGTTTCTGAGAGAGTAGATCTTCATCGCAAGAAAAAAAAAATTGTAACTATGTGTGTTGATAGATATTAATTAGACTTATTGTGGTGATTATTTCATTATACATAAAAATACCAAAATATTATGTTGTATACATGAGCATAATATAATGTCATATGAAAATTTAAAAAGGAGTTTAGTGGGTAAAAAAAATTAAATTACATATTAAAATAAAATTTTACATTAAATTAACAACAAAAATAAAAACATAAAACAAAAAAATAAAGCATTTGATTCCATATTTTCTTATATGAAGCAGAATTACCCTAAAACATATGATCTTTCAAAGAAGCTACTTCAAGAAGTCAGCCTCTTAATAGTAAATTATATAAACTATAATCAGAGAGGTATCTCATATGAAAATAGCTGTTACCTCATAATAACTTTATTATTGTCTTTATTTTTAATTTAGTCATTCAACTCAAACAAATTAGTACTGAATCCTTAAGGGCTATAGTGCAGAATAAATGCACAAAGTACACTAAAATATCAAGATTCCAAGCACAAATTTTGATTATGATGATGTTTTATATTTTCTATTTGGTTCTTAATTATGGAAAAAGAATGCCATAACTCATAGTTTTAAGAGGAAATAGTCTCTTCCTCCACTTAAATGCAAAAGCATTTATCTCTGACTCCTGTATGGCTCTTTTTTTTATGAAGTATTATAATTTTTGTCATGTTATTAGCTCCCTCAAAAAATGGCAAGGTTCTTGGTAACAAACACTTGCCTTTTCTTAATCATTATTCCCTCCTTTGCCTACCAGACGGCAGGAGGCATGCTAGGTATGGATAAAAATTATTTTGAAATGAAGCTATCATGGGGGAGGAACAAATTCTACCCTTAGGGTTCTCTGACTGGCCTAATAATACATGAGACACATTAGCAAGAGAAAAAACACACAAATTTACTGCATACTTTTGTATGGAAACCCCACATACATGAGAGATTCAGTGACCTCACATGCAAGAGAGATTCATAAATAGAAAGGAAGATTGAGGTATATAAGTTATCCTGAGTTAGAGATGAGGTAATACACCTAGGGGGAGTGGGGCTAAAAAGGAGCATTGCATGGCCATAAGAACAGACATTTAGTAAATAGTAGTTTACCCTACCCTATATACATAGGCCAAAATAAATTATCTCTGATGATCGCTTATTATGGGCAAGACCCCTATTTCAAGTTCTTCCAGGTAGTTAAAGGGAGGGGTAGAAGTTTCTCTTGAGCCTGAAGCTAAAGTTGCCATAAACTCAAAGATCTGCATACCACTGAGGCGCACTCTGGGGTGGCTCCTTCTGAACCTTCACACTATAAAGTACCAATCAACAAAGCATTAATAATCATATATTTGAATTAATTAATGCCATTTGGTAAGTATATGAGAGATACCTAAAGATATAAATTCTGAAATAGAATTTCCTGTTGTAGGAAAGCAACAGTAATATTATTGAATTCCACAAATCTATTTAAAATTTGTCTGATTTAATAAATTTAGATTTTTAGTTATTTAATTTCTCTCTTTTTCCTTCCAATGTTTTTGGTGTGGTATCTGTAATAATAATTTTGTTAGATGTGACAAGCAAAATTGTTTTAGATGTACAAATATTTCTGAACTTTATTACATATATTAAATACTTGAAGAATTACTGTGTCATGTGAACTTAAATGGCCTATGACTCTATGTTTATCTTTCATAACAATTCAGGTATAGTATTTACAATTATACTTTTCATGGTATAGTTTATATAAAAGGATGCAATAGCTGAATTTAAATAGGTCAAGTGTGTAAAAAACTAAAGGAAATAAAGTTCTTCAGATCTTAAAATAGGTCATTACATAGTGTCCAACCCTTCCTTTGGCTCTGTTTATGGAGATTCAGACTTGGCTGTGGTGGGCCACATTTTTATTCTCAATATTCCAAAGAGGTTTTAGAATGGTTTGTTATAAAATTAGAAGAAATTGGATTTTGGACCTTTATGTTGACCTACTCTTCAACTGCTAATAAAATCATTTTCCTTCGTATTTGAATTCCCTTGTAACCTTATCATGTACTACATGGAGGTAAGATTACTAAGTTGTGTTCTTCATGACTTCCTGAAAGGTGCCTGCCTGTCTGTCACCTTTAGCTCACCCTCTCAGTAAATGTGAATTCTAAGAGATCTCAGGCTAGCACGGTGAAATGAAAGTTAATGAGGAGGAAGATATCTCTAAACTAACTTGAACTCCTTTGGGGGAATTTTTTCTCTTTCCCTTAAAATAACATTTCTTTTGAAGAGTCATACAGTTTTCTGCTACTCTTGTCTGAAGTATTGTTCTATAATGGTGAAATATTTATGTAGTTAAAATGTTAAAAACAACAAAAACCCTCAACAAAACAACAAAAAGAGCCTCAAAAGTATAAAAAAATGACCAGAGAGAAGATGTGAAAATGAGTCGAAAATGAAACAGCATATAATACTTTAAATATATATGAGAAGGTAATAGCCAGGCAAAAGTAAGTGACACCATTAAAGGGCAAAAGGACATATTAATGCAGAAACTCCTGATACTGTCAAGGGTGTGATTGATTCTTTAACCTCAGTGTTCCCTGGAGAAATGAAAAGGTCACGAAGTACTTGCAGACTGTATGATGTATTTATCTGAAGATAAGCATATAAAATAATAAAATATACTTTAGCAGAAACATTTTAAAGAGCCCTTTTTCAAAAACATTTGAATAAAATGCATCTATGCATATTTCAAAGGGAATTATTCGGGTTTTGTTTGCAATATCTTTATTGTGTTTCTAATTTTGGCCTAAATTATTTTTCCTCACCATGAATGTGATTAAAAATTGAGAGAACATTTTCAATGTGATGCTACAAAACTAGTGGTCTGTTACCTGAGGTGTCAGTAAAGAAATTCACTGTTCCCCACAAACTCCCCTCAGTATACCAAAAATAAAAGCTTCATGACATACTTGAGAAAGTAGGAGGGCAAAGACTATAACTGCTTCTCATACGGTGCCAAAGCCTGACACATATTCAAATCATCTGTAAGATTTAATTCCAGCTAGGTAAACATTGCTAAATGAAATGATTTACACTTAAAGTGCAGCATGATCTGCCAAATTTATTTACATGCAAAACATGTGAAGAAGCAAGTAACAGCATATTTTTTAGTATATACACTGTTTTTAAATATATATATATTTTATTGACTTCAGAAAGGGGAAGAGAGAATGAGAGAGAGAGAGAAAAACATCAATGATGAGAGAGTCATTGATCGGCCGCCTCCTGCACTCCTCCAACTGGGGATCGAGCCCGCAACCCGGGCATGTGCCCTGACTGGGAATCGAACTGTGATCTCCTGGATCCTAGGTCGATGCTCAACCACTGAACCACACCTGGCTGGGCTATACACTTTTAATGCAAAAAGTAATACAAGTCTCTGAAGAAAAACTGTAAAATATGTATATTATCTATAATTATCTGTCATCTGTCTGTCCTATCAGTCTATAAGTTACACGGTTATCCATAGTTACTTTTAACATTTGTTATGCATAGTTGACATATATATATGTGTGTGTGTGAAAAATATGTGTGTGTGAACATATGTGTTCATGTTTATGATAAAGTACAATTAAGGCATTAATGTCACAGTATATTTATAAATAATGGGAACATAGGGAAAGTAGTTCAATTAAACACACACAAATACACACATTATACACATGTGAAAAATTAAAGGACTTTCTCCACGTTTCTTTGTTTTTATAAATACAGTATGATGTCAATGCCTTTAATGTACTTCAGCATAAACAAAAAGAGTAATTTAACTATTTAAAAATAACTTGTTTCAAATATTTAAATATTATGAATAATTCCCTAATGAGCATACTGTATAAACAACTTTGAGTACCACTTTGTTTATTTCATAGCATATAAGTATAGATGCATTTGACATTATACAATGTATTTATAATTATTCACCACTTTATAACTAGTTATAACAAATCATTTATTAATAAGTTAAATAATTATTTTGTTAAATGTATAAAATATTCCATGCATTGTTTCAGAGGCAAAGATACAGCAATGAAAAACAAACAGACAACAACCCTCTGCCTTCATAAATCTTATATTCCAGAAATGGAAAATAGACAAAAAACCTATACTTTATTAGATGTTCAGTTTTCTATGAAGGACAATGAAGCAGAAAAGAATAGGTGGTGTTGGAGGAGTGCAACTTACCACTGAGAAGTTAATATTTGAATAAAGGCATAAGGAACATAAGAAAATGTACCATACAGTTATTGGAAAAATGGAATTTCAGCAACGGGGAGCACCAAGTGCACAGGTTCTGAACCACCAATAAAATATATAGCAAGAAAACCAGTGTGATGGGAATGGGAATTGATGGGGAAGTGTTAGAAGGTAACTTTCCAGAAGTAACTAATGTTGCAGATCATGTAGGGCCTTCTGCACTATTTTAAAACCTTGTATTTTATTTTGAGTGATACTGGAAACCTTGGAGGCTTTTGAGCAGAGTGGTGTGATGTGATTTATTTTTTAACAGGATATTTCTTCAGCTGAGTTGAAAATCAACAGAAAAGGACCAGGAGTTGCATGAGGCTTTAAGAGGCATTTGCAGCATCCCAGGTGAGAGATGACTGATTTGAGACGGTGGCAGTAAGAGGAGGCAAGATTCTAGCTGCATTTAAATATTGAGCCAGAAAACTACGCTGAAGGATTGGAGGTCAGATGGGGGAAAAGGAACAGGTTCCAGGTGCCTCCAAAAATTTGGTTTGAGCAACCAGAGAGATGGAACAATTGTGAACACGGGGAGATGTTGGAAGATGTAGGCAGGGGCAAGATTAGAGCTCATTTGAGGTGCAAAGGAGATATTAAGTGGTCGCTTAAATATGACTCTAACATCCATGGGTGAGGTCAGGGCAAAAGATGTAAATTTGGGATTCACAAGTGGATAGATGGTATTTAATGCCATGCAGCTGGATGAAGTAAGCAAGTGGTTAAATAGAAGGAAAGCCCTGGCCAGTTTTGCTCAGTGGTTAGAGCATCAGCCCTCGGACTGAAGGGTCCCAGGTTCAATTCCAGCCAAGGACAAGTACCTGGGTTGTAGGTTGGATCCCTGGCCCCAGTCAGGGTGTGCAGGAGGCAACCAATCAATGTGTCTCTCTCATGTCAATGTTTCTCTCCCCCTCTTTTTTTCTCCCCCTCCCCACTCCAATCTCTCTGTAAAGCAATGGAAAAAATATCCTCAGGTGAGGATTAAAAAAAAAATTAAATGATAAAAATGTGAAGAGGTTCAAGACTGGAATCTTGGAGATGCCAGAAATATAAATTTGTGTAGATTAGGAGGAATAAGCAAAGGTTGTTAAATAAAGGGAATCTTGAAGCCAAAAGGAAACTTAAGGAAACTAGTATCTTAAAACTCTCATAAGGTGTCCTGGGTGGAGGAGGTGAGGCGACAATGATTACAGTCTTCAAATTCTATCCACACGTCAAAATGAGATTTGAAATATAGTTGGATGTAAGTGATTCAACAACAATTTGACTAAATTTTTAATCAAGAATTCACAAAGGTTATATCTAAAGAAAGAATAAATTTGCCAGTTAAGAATTATATTTAAAATTTATAAATAATGTTTTAAAATGTCACAAAGAAAGAAAATGTAGCTCCTTTTTATAATTACAGATTTAAAAAATCAGCCTCTTGGTCACTCTGACATAAAAAAATATAAAAATAATATTTCATCTTTGTTTTACCAATTATATTAAAATGAATTCTTTAAATAACAAATTTTAAGTTCCAGTATAATGAGATCTTAGTGTATTACATTGGTTTTGCTGAGGACCTCATTCAAGGTCCACTTGTAGTCTCTTCCTGTATTAGTATCTGTTCTGTGGATTTTCCTCACCATGGTATATGCATAGTTGTGTTACCCCTTAAGGACTTACAAATAAAAGTAAGCATTGAGTAAAATCATCAAATAAAATGTTAAAGTAAAAAATAATCTGCACTGTGCTGTAACGTAATGTTCTACCCAGTTCTCTGTTAGTGCGTCAGTGTACCATCCTCTAGTTGCTTGAGTGTGGTTGGTCACAGCTAATTGCTGCCTGTTTATAATGGATTGCTGGTTGTGCTGGCTGCCTGGAGTTGCCTCCCTGGGAAAGCATTCCTCCCTCCATAAAGGATTGGCTCTGAGGTGCAGAACTAAACCCGTGTTTCCTTGCTTCAGTGAAGGAAAACTCCGCTGGGTGATTCATGCCCCAGAGCACTCCCCCTAACTCCCTGAACCCCAAACTCTACAATATGTACATATAGAGATAGTAAGACACAGCAGTGAAAAACTAAGTTCCAGTATGATGTGTATGTTATGGGGATTTTGTTTAAAAGACAGAATATATTTATTATTTTTCTGTAAGCATAGAACATCTTTAGAAGCATACACAGGAAGACAATGTAACCACTTTTATTTGAGTGTTTGAGTTATTGAGACAAAAACATGTGAGGAAGAAAAAATATTCTCTTTCTAATGTTATGCCATGCCCATTAATTACTTATTTAAAAGTTTTATTGTCACTGTTTATTTTTTTAATGTAACTGCTTGGGCAGTAGCCACTTACAATTTGTGTGGAAGGTTAAATGTCACACAAAAAATCAAATTGTAATCTTTGTGGCCTGGGACCAAAAGATAAGTTGGAAAGGAAAAAGTGCTGGCTACAAAAAGGTCTCCTGATGGGTTGGAAGGCACCACAAGTTCAGGTTGGGGTTTTGAGGCAGTCATGTGGGGGTGAGCTGCCCAGGTGCATACCAGGAACCTGGGCTCTACCCCGTGACAAATCTGGGACAGTGGAGCCTGTCTCCTCAGTGGAACAAATTCCAGTGTTCAGGCTGCTAGTCAGGGCAGAGATGTTGGTTTGGCAAAGGGTTGACTCTTTAATTATATATATTTTATAAATTATGGTGTTTTAACTGAACAGTTCATGCTTATGTTTATATAATATCAAAACAACTTGAAAACAGAGGAAATATATAGTAAAGTTTTGAAGTGGAGTAGAGATACATCAGATGAGTAAGGAAATATTAAAAATATTTTTTGAAAAATAATCATGTATTACGATATAAGCAGAATTAGATATATCTAGCCAAAATACATTGAAAAGAAAGATTGTGTGACTCAGTCAGCATCTGTTCAATTTACCAAGATATTTATATGTAAATTAATTTGCTTTTAAAAATTATTTTGCTCTGTTTTATGTTATAAAGTACTGTCCAATTCCTGAAGTCCACTGTATCATTTGATAACAGAGGCTGTGATTAATAGATATGAGAAAGGTCACCTGGACAGGGATTTAAAAAATAATTTTTAGACATGTGAGATTAGGTTAAACACTATGAAAATATAATGCTTAACCTTAAACATCCCTGAGAATAATGATTAGATTTAGATACTTTCTGTGATAAATTCCATATTCTATGTATCTATTCCTATTATTTTCCTGGAATAGTGGCTCTGAATATATAAATGCACTCTGTCTCAAATATCTTGTTAAATCATTTTTTTAGCTTTTTAACATTCAATTATGAAGCTTTAATTTACAAGTATGTTTTACATGCCAAATATGGGCTCTCTGCTAAAGCATATAAATGTGTAAAATGTTTTCAACAAAAAAGCTTCATAATCTAGGAGGGGAATAGGACATATTAACACAAACTAATGTATTATAAAGCATGTAAAAATTTTGCATCATGTTATTTAGAGACTAAAAGATATAATAGGAATTCCTGGTTACTGGTATTCATATAGAATGTTAACATTAGTATGATTTTAAGGAACTAAATTTTAAGAAATGTTTTCTTGCCTGGTTAGAAAAAACACGCACATAGTATAAAACATGAATATGTTTTGAAACCACTATGTTTGCATCATGATTTGATAGCACTTTTTGTTACATAATCCATCCTATTATAAACAGGGAGAAGTATTATTTTATGCTGGAGGAGAATAAAACTACTAGCACCACCTTCAATGAAATGATGGGAGTTAAAACCACAAAACAAAAAGTAGGTGGAGCTGCAAAAACAGAGACAAAGGGAGTGGAGGCAGAGACAGGATTTCTGGACTAGGATCTCAAAAAGACCTGGAATAGCACCATTCATTCTCAAAAGTCAGGAGCATATTTCATGCTTGCAGCTGGTGTGTGTATTGTCTATAAGAGATCTTCTGAATGTTATTTTGGCCTAAAATGCAGCAGAAATGAACCTACATGAAAAATACCATAAGGCCATATTTAATTTGTAAGACAAATTTGTTTCTGCAGATGGAAGAAAATAGAGAGACTGAGTTTTAAACAGCCCCACAGCTACATAGCTCAGTATACTGAGTGGGAGTGGGGGTAGGGTGGGCTAAATATATCAATACGCTTACACACACACAACATCTGGGCGTAAGAATAATGTTTGCTTTCAGACTTGGAAAGTAGCCTCCTTCCTCTTCCCTCCTCACACATATACAGCCTTAAACATACACATACTCTTCTCTCTTACAAACAGCTAGTCCTGGAAACACTAATCTATTTCAAAGAAGATAAGTAATTCCACAAGAAGCCAAGATAAGTACTTTATTATTATACCAGAAAAAAGAAAGTAGGGAAGAAGGGAGGAAGGGGAAAGGAAGAGGAAGGGAAAGAAAGGGAAGCCAGAAGGCAGGAACAGTAAAAACCACTCTCTAGAAAACAATGCTTAGCAGAAAAATATTGCCAAAGAGAGAAGCTTAAACAAAGACATTATTAAATTTTAAAGAAAGAGCAATAACGTATTGGCCTATGTGAGGCCAGAGTACAAAGCAGAAATAGGTGACAAGGAAGAAGTATTGAAGTAACAGAAAGAGATGTATAAACTAAGTCATAAAGCAATGGAAATGTTAAAAATCAAAGAAAAATTTGGAAATGAACAAAGCGGTTGTGATGCCTCTGTAATCACTGGAAATGAAGTCTAGAGAGAAGAAAAATAATAAAGTAAAATGATATAGTAAAAAATGAGCATTAAAATGATGAATAAGATAATTATAAAAGCAGGCAAATAAGATTCAATATATACATTACTGGCCTCTCTAAATAAATCTTAATAATAAAAAATAAATTATTGAAAAATAAAATGTAGTAAAACTTTCCAAATATGAGATGACATATCGTCAGATGGAAAAGATGTAACATGTCCCAGGAAAAACTAATAAAGTGCATTCCACATCAAAACATATGTTAATATATTACTTGATTTCAAAGATTTGAAAAATCTAATTAAAACTATTAGCTATAATCCATGAAACAAAATGTATAGGCTTCAAAAACCCAGAGATCTTTCTAAGGAATATTTTGGACCTTTCTTTTGGCACTACTGGAGCCAATATCAGTACTGATTTGGGAGGATCATCATTAAGAAATGAATATGAATATACCTTGTTTACCATTTTACTCTAATACTTTAGGTTTTTTATTAGGCACTTAATGATCATTTGCTGAAGCAATGAGTCAAATAGTAGTTTGGTTGATTAATTTACACTAAAATGAATTGAATTATTTTAGTTCTACTTTTGTCTGGCAATTGTCAAAGAAAGTGTACTTGCCCTTGATCTACAACACAGAATTTCTGCAATTCAATAAATTGGATACTCCTACCGGGAACCCTACTGTCCCATCTAAATAAAACATTATTTAAAAAAAAAAATAGTATAGAGATTTTACTTAAAGGATATACATGAAATATATTCTTAAAAATTATCTTTATTGTTGAAAGTATTACAGATGTCCCATTTTTGCTCCCATTGATCCCCTCCACCGCACATCCACCCCACCCCCAGCCTTCCACATACCAATGTCTGTGTCCATGGGTTATGCCTATAAACATATAAGTTCTTTGATTAATCTCTCTCCACCCAGTTCCCCACCCCCACATTCCCTCTGAGATCCCTCAGTCTGTTCCATGTTTCTCCTTCTCTGTATATATTTTGTTCATTAGTTTATTTTGTTTATTACATTCCACATATGAGTGAGAGGTCATGTGGTATTTGTCTTTCTCTGACTGGTTTATTTTGCTAAGCATAATACTCTCTAGTTCCCTCCATGCTGACCCAAAGGATAAGAAACACTTCTTTTTTACAGCTGCATAGTATTCCATGGTATAAATATACCACAGCTCTTTTTATTTTTTTTAAACATATCTTTATTGATTTCAGAGAGAGGAAAGGAGGGGGAGAGAGAGAGATAAAAACATCAATGATGAGAGAGTCATTGATTGGCTGCCTAACCCACAACTCGGGCATGTGCCCTGACCAGGAATCGAACTCCTATCTCCTGGATCCTAGGTTGATGCTCAACCACTTTGCCATGCCCAGCCAGGCTACCACAGCTCTTTTATCCACTCATCTACTGATGTGCACTTGAGAAGAATGTATATTCTGCAGCTTTGGGGTGGAATGGTCTGTAAATGTCAATTAGATCTATCTGATCTAGTGTGTCATTCAGGGCCACTGTTTCCTTGTTGATTTTTTTGTCTGGAAGACCTATCCAGTGAAGTCAGTGGGGTGTTAAAGTCTCCTAGTATGACTGTATTGCTATCTCTGATTGAGTGATTTTTTTCTACCCTGCCTTCTAATTCGCTGATCCTATCCTCAGCTTCTTCTAATCTGCTGTTTATTCTTTCCAATGTATTCTTTATTTCTGCTATGTCATTCTTCATTTCCTCCATAGTTTCCATATATTTTACCATGCTGTTGAGCATCCTTACAATCAGTATTTTGAACTCTATATCTGATAAGTTGCTTATCTCCATTTCATTTAGCTCTTTTTCTGGATACTTCTCTTGTTCTTTCATTTGGGCCTTGTTTTGTTTTTTTGTTGTTTTTTTTTTTTTGTCTCTCCATTTTGGCTGCCTATTTGGGTTTGTTTCTATGTATTGGGTATATCTGCTAGGACTCCCACTCTTTCTAGATGGTCTCTAGTGCAGGTTAATGTTAAACACTGTTTGTGATTGTCCTTCAGTACCCTGGTTGGAGCTATTGACAATCTTCGGCTTGAGGTGTCCTCTACTGGGGCTGGGTGCAGTTGGACAGGACCAAGATGCACACCAAAGTCTGCTTTTCCAAGGCCCAGGTCCCAAAACAGATCAGGCAAAGACTCAAAGCACTCTGAGTTCAACCTCTACCTGCAGGCTGATTAATCTGTTTCTCTTAATGAACCTCAGGCTGTAGAAGCTCCATGGGACAGGGTGAGAGGTTTTCTACTAGGGTCAGGCAATTGCTTTCCCCCTCTTCCCAGGCAAAAGCAGCAAAATGTCTGTCTGAGGAAGATGTCCTCTGCAGTCTGAGAGAATGACTCAGCACTGGAACCCAGATGGGTGCCTTCTGATCTCTATCTCCAGATCCCACAACCCTAGATTCTCCTCAAACAACTCAAGTCTACTCTACCCTCCCTCTGCTGGAGCCCAAGGTGAGTGGCTGTACATGAACTTTGTGTGTTGACTCTTTAAGGGGGTGCCTGCATTTCCAGCCATCTCTCCTTGGAAGACAGAAAACAGGCTGCTTTTCACAGCCAGATGTTATGTGGGTACCTTTCTCAGTTCTTGTGCTCTTAGCTAGGAAGCCCAGGGTGAGGTTTAGGCCCCAGAGTCCTCAGTGGGAACACGCTACAGCTGAGACATTCCTCTGGCCCTTCAACTGTTGCCTGTGGGAGCCCCAGCCAAACCTCTTGTCCCTCTGCACTTTCTACCAGTCTCTATGTGGTCTCCCCTTTCCCTCCTTGGTTATGAGGGTGCTCTCCAGCTCGTCTTCAGTTGCAGTTGATTATTCATGATGGCTTTTCTATATTTTAGTTGTAATTCCTTTTTGTTCCTGGGAGAGTGTCAATGTAGCTTCCACTCTGCGTGCCACAATATTTAATCTCTCCTATAAAAAATATATCTCCTATATATTTTGAAATTTATAGTCTCACATTTAATGTTTAATCTAGTTAAATAATTTGATTATTTTATGCATGCACTGAGTTTGGCCTTTCATAGTGCTCATGGAAGTTTATTTTGATATGGATGCTATCAATCTTTATTTAGGGTATTATAAAATGGGCACAATATTTGACATTAAAATTATAATGTTCATTGCTTAGAGAAGAATGAGAAATATTCTTAGGTCTTATATTAAGGAAAAAATAACTATTCTTCTCCTTTGAATTTAGAGACTTAACATCTAGTAGGTAGGAGTAGTTCCACCTCTTCTGATAGTGGGTTGTTTGTCTAATTTGGAGCTGCAACTGAGATATCTGGGCATTAATGCCTGTCTTGAGCTCCTGCTGGGATGCTTAGTAAGACCCCTGTAACACTTCCAAAAAGCAACAATCTCTGCCTCTGTTATCAATGCTATTTGTTGAAGGTACAACTTTTCCAGTCTTACATTTTCATTGTCACAAACAAAAGACAATCCCAAAAATGTATAGTCTGTGATATCTGTATCTAGATATATAAGACTTATGTCATAATCTTAATTTAGTTTAACTTTATTTTATTTATTTATTTCTTGTCTTTCATTCTCTCTCATCTCTCTTTATCTCTTTCTATCTTTATCTCTATCACTATCTGTCTTCCACTCCCATTAGAGCTAATGTAACACTCTCTCAAACATATAATATAATATGTATCAATTGTTTTCAAGTTCTGTGAATTTAAGAATTAATGTCAGTCACAATAGCTTAATGTTCTGAGATTTTGCAGGATGTTGGGTTTTCTGCTGAGTAGATCAACCACTCACCAGGCAATGACTAAAATGTGCAAGGGCTTACAAGTTTGGGTGAATAATGGGGGTTGTTATATAATAATAAAGTCTGAGAAGTGAGGATACCACTGTCTGAGAAAGCAATGATTTATGGGTCTGCATTGGACAATATTGTTTGAGCCTTAGTAGTCTTCTTTAATTATACAAAACACTATACCTAGTCCATATATTTTGCAAATGCTTAACTATACCATTTTCTGATAGCCATTTGGGTCTCATGGGGAAAATCATACATATGTATTAATCTTCTCTGAATTATTACTTTTTAACTAAAAAACAAATCCCAAGGAGTTAAATAATGATAAGACTGTAGAAATGTAGAAACACAAACTGAAAAGGTTTTAAAGTCAGTGCTGACATTGCCTGCATTTTAATCTCTTGCAAACATAAAAATAACAACGTTTTAGAAGTAAACTATTTTAATATCACTTTGAATTATAGACCGATGAAACTTTAAAGTCCTAAACATGAGAGTCTCCTAATGTTATATAAGAGTGACAAATGATTGCACATCACATGTGATAGGCACTATATCAAGAGATATGACTGTTAAATGGGGATTTGGTGATAGATGTGAAGAAATCAAGACAAACATAAAAGAAATTTTTTAATAAAGGAAACAAATGGGAGAGAAGAAGGGATGGAGAAAGCAAGAAATGAAGACGAGAACATTTAAATTGGAATTTAGACTTTAAAAAGTAAGAAAAAATATCTTTAGGCTCAGGTGATAACATAAGCAATAAAGGACTAGAAATTTGTGATTTAAGGACTGTAAGTAGAACAAGGTAGTTAATACAAAAGTTGCAGAAGAAAAACTACAGTTAATAAATATGAGAAGCTGAATTGGAGCAGATTATAAAGGGTTGTACCAGCTACGTAAAAATGCTTTTTTGTATCTGCTGCAGAAAACTAAGTAACATTAAATGGCTATAAGCGAAGAGGTAATACTCTATTTACTATTTATTTTCATGAGTATCAATAGTGTCAATCTATTTACTTAACTTAAATATTATTAATGAAACCTCATAAAATATGAAACATTCTTTATTACTTTTATTCTAATTACATTTTATTAAATATAGTGATTTAGTGTCTATCAAATATCTTTGATCTTCCTTTCCTTGTATAGCCACCAGCATCTCTAGTCTCTCAACTGGTTTCCTTGCTTCCAGTGCTAATTGTTTCAAATTCATTCACAAGGATTCAGTTACAAAAATATTTCTAAACTAAAATATTTGATCTGATCTTTAAAAAACTTCAGTGACCTTCCTTTGCTCCCACAAAGAAGTCCTATTTTTAAAATAAATGTAGGTTACGAGACTCAAACATCAGCTCCATCTGTTACCTCGTTCCACAGTGCTACCTTCAGGGTCTAAGCTCCAACTCTACTTATCACTTCTCAGTGTTTTCAACTCACTGATTCTTCATTTTCCTGATTGTTCTTTTCTCTGCCTGCAATAGATCACACGCCTTTTACTTTGCCATATGTAATTATCATAAAAACTTCTGACCCTCTTTAGATAGAATAGGAAATTAAGGAAGACAGCATTTAATAACTTAAAATCACAAAGCAAATGAGGATCAGGGTCTGAGCATGAGGAAATTAGCTTCAGAGCTTATATCAGGACTATGAAAAGAGGTTTCCAGGAAATGTTATGAGGCAGTGGCCCAGCTAAGTAAGTGTAATAGAAAAATATTCCATCTGCAGTGGGAAAATAGGAATGCATACTAATAAAATTTAACTCTACCTAATGCATCATTTATTTGCATTTGCCACTAAATTATATCTTTCTTGTGGTGTGTGTAAAGTTGATCTCAGTGCTTTGCTTATACTAGTTTGATTTTAAAACATGTGTTCTTTATACCATCGTGTTTTAATCTTTCCATAAATTGTGTCTTTGTGCTAACCCATAATAACTGATAAAAGATCTGCAAGTGATTGTGCTGAACTTGCTGCAAAGAAATAAAAGGTGTCATAAAGATATGACAGCACAAGGTTTACAATGGCTTGCCACACTGTCAAGGAAACACTCAACACAGAACAGTTATCAGCTGGTACTAAGAGAGCTGATGGATGTGCTTTGCCGTAGTGGAGGTATCAGAGACAGCCATTGTGTTACCAGAGAGCCTCCTGAGTAGGAAAGGGGCTCCCTCCTCCTCAGCTCTTGTCACACTTGTCAGAAAGAATTCAGACAAGTGATAGAAAACAGTGTTGAAGCAAAGCAAACAAATTTATTAAGGCTACACATGGCATAAAGCACAAGCAGGCAACTCAGCTTTTCTGAGCACCCCGCCCATTGGGGTTGTGAGGGTTATATATCTCTGTTGCAAGCTTCAAGGTTCCCCTCTCCTGGTATCAGGATTAGCATACAGGATTTTAAGCTCCCCCTTGTCATTGTGGTTTGACTGTTGATAATCATGTCTTGGCAGGTCTCAGGACTGCTTGGGTGTGATAATAAGCCCCCTCTCCTGCCTTAGTATCTATCTGTCCTGCTAATATTCCCCCCTTAACTGATACAATCCAAATGCTTTTGGGGTGTTAATAGTCGATGGCCCATCTTTTGTACCTACTTCCTGCTGATTGAGGTTGCCGAGCTGGTTCTGGGACAGCATCACTTGTTCCCTGTCAGGGCAGGCAGGGATTAGTGTTATGTATGGAATTTGTCAGCAGCCTGATCTAGGGTATTGAAGGATATGTTCAAATATCCTTGCTGGACGATCATTTGTAGGCAAATTTTCTTTAACTTGGAAGATACAAAATGGAAAAGGAGATTAAAAGTACAAGGTCCAAAAAAAAGTAGGAGAAATAGGGAAGCCAGTGAGCTTAGAAAGGATAGTAGCCAAGAGCTCCATGGCCAGAGGCTGGTCCAGGAACTCCACCCCTGTTTGGCCTGGGCCTGGAGTTGCCTGGCCATGTTTAGAAAATGATGGCTATGGTCTTGGACTTGGCCAGTTTGGTTGACCCAAAAACTGTATTCTTCTTGAAGCATGGCACAGATACCTTCTTGTGCAGCAGTCAGCAAATCTAAGCCCTGTCTATTCTGAAGGATGACTGCTGCTAAGGAGTTGATTTGAGTCTGGAGGGTAAAGATTGAGGCTGCAATTTGAGTAAGCTGAGCTATCTCAGAGGAGAGATTGACAAATGTTGTTTGCTGGTACTGTTTCAGTGGTCCCAGAGGTGGCTGCTACTACTCTAGTTAAGGTGCTGATTCCTATTAAAGTAGGAATTAAGGGGCCCCCTCCCTTAGAGACCCTGAAAGTGGTGCTCAAGGGGATGGGTACAGGGGCCATAGCTTCTGCAACATATATAGCTGGTAAAACATATCCTAAGGTGCAAAGTCCAGTTGGTGGGTAGGCATTGATAAGTGGAGTCTTTGCAGACCTAATATAATCCTTTACAAGGAGGGAGGCGAAATATATTGAACTGGGTTTTGCTGCCATCGGTTCTGCTAAAGGTGTATTTCCAGGAGTATATACTGGTGAAAGCTGCTGCAGTTAAGGGGCTGAAACAAAGGGTGTTATTGTGGGGAGCATTGGCTTTGTCTTCCCAAAACACAGCCCAGTGGTGTCAGTAAAGACGTATCCCTGGGAATTGCTGAGTGAGGGAGCCATTGTCTGTTCCTATGGTTCCCTAATAAGAGTTGGCTGTTGAAGTTAGGTGGGAGCAACTTAAGAGTGTCCCCTGGCAGAATCCTCCAGAATAGTCTTGCCTCTAAGAAATAGATATATTTGGTGGTGATGTGAGGTGAGAGTGCCATGGGTCCAACAAGAAAGAGAGAGTTCAGTTGTTGAAATCTATTTGAACAGAAAAGCTGCAAGATATCTCACTTTGAAATCATACGAGGTGCTCTTTGTCTTATCTGGAGGAATGGAGACAGAGAGGGGTCTGATCTTTGAGCTTGACCCTGGTATAGATGGGCTCTATACTATGAGGAGTGAAGCCTGTTTTAGTAGTGGATACTTATAACTACTAGTATTCAGAAGGAGTTGAATTGTACATGAATTCCTGTGTTTGGGCCCAGAGCCGTAGAGAGGCTGGCCGTGCCTCCCTTGACTGGCCTAGAACTTGTAGGCATCCAAGAAGAGTGGTTGTAGGTAGTATTAGCTACTAAGTTAACTGCAGCCTGTAAAGACTTAATGAAGGGAGAGGTATTGACGAAGAGTATTGGTTTAAGACATAGTAATAGAGAAAGGATAGTCCATGGTATAATTTTGATTAAGAGTTTTACCATTGTTTGTATTATATGGTTATGGTTTTTAAAAGAAATAATTCCATTAATAAGGGAGTGAGCAAATCCTCAGGCATATGTCCTGTATAAAAAGAATTCAGAGGACAAAGGTGATTTTAAGATTTCATTATCAATCATAACTTATATGTTTGTGGGGGTTTTTTGTGTGTGTGTGTTTTTTTTAAGAATAGTTACAAGCCTTCTGTGGGTTCACAGGTCTCATCATTGTTCCCTAATTTGTTTGTTTTGTGTCTGGTTGGGTGATAAGGCTTCACCCAACGATGGATCCAACTGGCTATTCCCAGTACTTTAATTACTGTGAGAATAGAGAGTAAGACTGTGTAAGATCTCTTCCAGCTAGGGGCTAACTGTGCTGCTGGGGATCCTTCCTTCCAAGTTTTAATAAAAACCTGGGATCCTGGTTCATATAATGGAGCTGAGGTGGTTGGGGGCAGTCTTTTTATTCATAGCTCTTGAATTGCCTGCTGAAATTTTGTTAGTGAAGTAACAAACCAGAAAGTTTTATTTGGTTCCTCATCTAGCAGAATGTCCATGTATAAGAATGGCTTCCCTTACAGGGTCTCAAAGGAGCTAAATCTTAATAATGGGGTTGGACTGATCCTTACTATTAATAGGGCAGTGGGAAGAAGTCATAACCAAGTTTGATGGGTTTCCTGACATAATTTTGCTATTGTTCTTTTGAGTGTTTGGTTCACTTTTTGACTTTTCCGGGGGGTTGGGGCCTCCATGCAGAATGCAAATGCAAAGCAATACCTAAGATCTTACTGACCCTTTGAGCTATAGTTGAGGCAAAGGCCAGGCCATTGTCACTTTGTAAGGACCTGGGGAGACCAAATTGAGAAGTTAATTTTTTAATAACATTCTCGCCACCTCCTGTAACCTTTCGGTTTTAATAGAGAATGCTTCTATCCACCCTGTAAAGGTGCCTATAAAGACTAATAGATATTTGTATCCCTGGCATGAAAGCATGTGGGTGAAATCAAGTTGCCAGTCATCTCTAAGATCAGTATCTTTCTTTTGTACCTTCTCCACTAGTTGTGAGGGCCTTGAGCATTGATGATTATTGGTGGCACAGAAGGGGCAACCTTGACATATTTGTCTGATGGTCTTTTGTAATCCCTTTCCAGTAAATAACCTCCCACATATTTGGGCTAGTTTTTCCCCTTCCAAAAATGATAGGAGTCATGTAAGCCTTTTATAACTTTCCATTGAATTCCCTGTGGGAGATGTAAAAGACCATCTCTTTGCTACCATCCCCATTCATCCTTGTTATATCCATGTTGCTTAGAACAATCTATTTCCTCCTTGGTATAGCAAGGCACATATTTCTTTACATTTACAGTGGAGAAAAGGGCTCCCATGATATTTTTCCTTTTTGTGGTGGCATTCTTGGCTGTAGGATCTGCAAAATTGTTTCCCTGGGCAATTTCATCAATTCCCTTTTGGTGTCCCCTGCAATAAATCACTACTATTTCTTGAGGCAATTTTACAGCTTCTAGGAGTTGTAAAATATAAGGTCTATACTTTATTGGTCCCTGTTTTGTATTCAGATACCCTTTATCTTTCCAAATAGCTGCAAGAATATGTAGTATTAAAAATGCATATTTAGAGCCAGTATATATTTTCAGTCTCTTGTCCTTTCCTAATTCTAGGGCCCTTGTGAGAGCTATTAATTCTGCTAATTGTGTTGAGGTTCCTGGGGGTAAAATTTGAGCCTCTATGATAGCATGAGGGGATACTATTGCATATCCAGCCTAACATACCCCTTCTCTCACGAAACTGTTCCCATCCAAGAACCAAACTTTATCCGGATTTTGTAGTGGTTGGTCCTTTAGGTCTTGTCTGTTGGCATAAACTTGGTCTATGATCTCACAATAATTACGTGCAGACTTTATATTTAGGGTAGGCATTTAGGTGGCTGGATTCAGGATGGAACAGTTTTCAATTTTTCCTATCAGTTTTCTACTAGAATAACCTTGTATCACAACATGCGATTATTGGTAAGCCAGTGAGGTCCTTTAGTTTTGAGTAATATGCCAATATGGCAGGAAGCGTATAGAGTTGTGTTGTGTCCTAACAATATCTAAAGTGCTTCTTCTAAAAATAAAGCTGCCGCTGCTACTACCCTAAAGCAATGAGGCCTGCCTTGGGCTGCTGTATCTAATGTTTTTTTAAAAATATCATACAAGCCTCTTGGTGGGTTCCAAGGCCTGAGTCAGGACCCCTAATTCTATTCCCTATTTCTTAGTAACATATAATTGGAAGGGCTTTTCTAAATTTGGTAAACTTAGAGTTGGTGTCTCTGTAAGAGTTTCTTTTAGTTGTTTGAAAGTCCTTTGTTGTTACTTTTCCCAGTATAAGCTAGTTGGTCCACACTGATTGCTTTCCCTTAGAGCTTGTAGAGGGGTCTGGCCTTTTCCCCATATTTTATGATCCATAATCTGCAATATCCTGCTAATCCCAAGAATGCTTACAGTTGTTTCTGGGTGGCAGGCTCAGGAAGGCATACAATGGCCTATATCCTACTTGAGGATAGTATTCTCTCCCCAGGGGTTAATATGAGACCTAAATATTCTAGTTTTTGTTGTAGTATCTGAGCTTTATTCTTAGATATTTTATACCTCCTGTTTGCAAGGAAATCTAGGGTCTGTATTACATGTTTATGGCCTCTTCCTCTGTGGGGAACAGATAAGTAGGTCATCTACATATTAGACAACCTGGCCACACCCCCTCAAGGGATAGATCCCTTCAGTTCTCTGCCAATGCTTGTCCAAACAAATGTGGGCTGTCTCTAAATTGCTGAAGGAGGACCTTCGAGGCCAGTTGTTGATTATGTGCCTATAAATTTTCCCATTCAAAAGCAAACACAAACTGACAAGCTGGGTCCATGGGGAACACAGAAGAAGGTGTCTTTTACTTTTTTTTTTTTTTTAATATATCTGTTGATTTCAGAAAGAAGGAGGGACAGGGAGAGAGAGAGACAGAAATATCAATGATGAGAGAGTCATCAATGATCGGTTGCCTCCTGTAGGCCCCCTACTGGGGATGGAGCCCACAACCCAGGTATGTGCCCTGACTGGAATTGAACCGCGATCTTCTGGATCCTAGATTGATCCTCAACCGCTGAGCCACGCCTGGCTGAGCAAGAAGGTGTTTTTTAAATTTAGTATAGAGAACCATTGAGTTTTGGAAGGAATTCTTTCCAAGACAGTATAAGGATTAGGAACTACTGGATGTATAGTGATGAAGGCCTTGTTGATTGCCCTTAAATCTTGAACCAATCTTTATGTCCCATTTTTCTTTCCAATATGTAAGATGGGAGTATTTCAGGGAGAATCACAAGCTGCAAACAACCCATGACCAAGGAACATAATGATAACTTTCTGTAGCTCTTTTCTGGTCTCTGAATTTATGGGATATTGCCTCCTATTAGGAAAATTGGTAGACCTTTTAATTTGATCATAACTGGTTTAACTCCATGAGTCCATCTCAGAGTTTCTGTTGCCCATACTAGGTATTAAGTTCTTGTTTCTTATCTAAGTTGGTTTTGGTTTGCCCCTCTCTAAACAAATAATGCCATAATGGAAGTCAGCTCCTTGGTGTCTAGAGAGAAAATTGTGTCCTAATTTTATTCAAAATATCTCTCCTAATAAATGTGTAGGGTACTCTGCTATGACCAAAAGCAGTGTGTAAAAGTGGTTGCTCCCCAGAGGCAGCTCAAAGGTTGGGTAAAATGTCTTGGTGGAGGTGTGCCATCTACTCTTTGTATTTTAGTGCTACCCAAAGGGGAGGATCCCTTATGGGAGGTCAGCACCGAGAAGGCAGCTCCAGAATCTAAAAGAAATTTAATAAGCTTTTCTGCCATAAGGGTTACCCTTGGCTCTGTCCTACTTATGGTGATGTTCCCACTGGGAGCTGACTGGAGGATAGGACCCCATCAGTTTAGAGCCATGGCATTCAAGGGAGCTGACCTCGGGTCCCTTCAGCCCTCAGGGCAGTCCCTTTCCAATGTCCAGATTTGGGGCATAAGGGACACCTTTTTCAGGGAGGTCCCATCCTGAGGCATTCCTGCTTCTCACACTCAGGTTTCCCTCAGTTATGACAATTACCAGAGGGAGAGCCTCTGGGTTTTCCCTTTTGTGGACCTTGAGGCCATTGCCCTTCCAGGAAGGCTATAAACTGAGCCTTCCTCTTCTCCTTGTGTTTTTGCCTCTCTAAGGCCCTCTCCTTCTCTTCTTGGTCTCTATTACAGAGCACTAAGGAGGCCGCCTTTCGTATAAGCTCCATGGAGCTTCTGGTCTCATTTCTAACTTCTGTAATTTTCTTCTAATATCTGGGGTGACTGAGTCATGAATTTGTCTTTTAATACTATTTTCCTGCAGGATCCTCAGGATCTAGTATGTTTGATTATAGCCTCCAGCAACCTTTCTAAAAGGTTGTCTGGTTCTCCAGAGGTACTTGGTTAGTGGTTGTCAGTTTATTATAATTAACTGGTTTCTTTTGGGAGACTTTCATTCGCTGCAAGAGGCAATAAAGCATGTGATCTCTGGCCCATCTCCCATCCTCTGAACCATAGTCTCAATTAAGATTAAAATAGGGAGTGGCCTCCATTCCTGGTGAGTTGTTATCATTTTGCATATGGACCTTATTTGTCTTTCCCTTAGTGCTATCATTTTCTGAGGTGGCTGGGGCTTCTTGGAGGATTAGATTAACATCCTTCCAAGGTAAGTCGTATATTAAGGTGAGCTTTTTCCATTCCTGGATAAACTTGCCAGGGTCATCCTTAAAACTCCCCAACCTGTCTTTTATGGCCATTAAGTCTCATGGACGTGCCTACCTTGTGTCCTGAGGATGGCCTTACCAAACAACTGGAGATTGGCTAGATGCTCCAAGGATGGATTTACCTCTCTCAGCCAGGGGACTGAACTCCATGCAGGCCAAACAAAGGGGAGACAGAGGTCCCTACGGACGTTAGGATGATCAGGCCTTGACTCACCAGACCCCGTTGCCCAGGTGTCACCTGGGGAAGGTTCTGTGGGCTCCATATCCAGAGGGCAGGCTTACCTTCTACCTGAGCATTGACGAGGTGAATTTTGATGAAGGATTTATTCCCCAGCTGACAGGTAGGTTTCCTCTACCCCAATGATGATAAGTAACAAGAGGATGAATTAGAGAGTGTAGGAAAGATAAAATAACTTCAGAGCACTGCATTGGGTGCCAAAGTGTTACCTGACAGAGTCCGGCATGGAATAGGTCTGCCTCAGGCCAGCCTGTAATGTGTGGGTCCTTGACTTTGTGTAGGAAAGATTTCACAGCACAAGTCCAGATGGGTTTGAGAGTATGTTTATTAATGCTGGGGCCAATGAAACAAAAGAAGAAATTAGGGTAGAAGAAACAACAGGAGAAAGCCTAGGCGGTGCTCTGCTTTGACTCCCTAGATATGTTACAGGAAAAAAGTGAGCCAGGGTGGGGCTTCTTTAGCTCACTGGGAAGTGATAGAAAAAAGGGGTCTTGGAGACAGGATCAGGGAGTAAAGGTCAAGTTGCCACTGTCCACCACTCCTGTGGCTGCAAGTCTCATAGGGACCCTCAAAAATTAAGAAGAAATAAAAAGTTCATGCCCAGGATGGGGCATGGGCATGCTCCAGATCTAGCCACATTGAGTCTTTGTCCTGAGGGCTTTTTATCCACTTTTTTCTCTGTAAGCAAGAATCTTAGGGGAAGTTTTCAGTAGAATATTCATCAGCTTTCCAGGTGCATTTTTAAATATGCTGATTCATTAAAATGAGTGGATAAGGGAATTTTGGATAATTCTTTGGTCTGTTTTATTGTTTTACTTTTATCTTAGGTCTGTCTGGCTTTAGTAGGGTTTTTGTTATTTGTTCCCCAACTTCATCTGTCCTTAGGTTTAGCTGGCACAAATTGCATTAATCGGGTCTTTGTTCTCTGTTTTCCCAAGCCAGAATGATTTAAGCTATGTATTCTCTGGTTAGGGAAGGGTATATAAACCATTTGCTCCCTAGTGTCCTGGGTTAAGGAAGCTAAGGTCTTGCAGTTCACAAACTGACTGCAAGCTGCCCACACTGTTTGGTCGTCTTTAATTTTCTTTTCTCAGTTTCCCCATTCCACTTGCTCAAGGATTTTCCTAGCTTCTTACTGTCCTGCTACAAGAGTATTACATGAAGAAGTCCTGTTATTTCATTTTATTACATAATTGTCATGGAACCTGTCCCCAGATTAATGTGGTAAAGGGCCCTGATCAACCTGGCAAATAACCTTAAGATCTTAGCTTCAATTTAGTCAATCAGGGTGTCTCACCTGTACTTTTGCTTACAAAACAATAGTTGGCTAGTACCTTCTGGCCAGTGCCTTTCCTGACAATGTCAGGCTTTGGGGAGCCAGTGACATGTCTGGACATGGTCCACATAGCTGAGGGCCTGGAGTCAAGGACTCAACCCTCCCCACAAGTTCCCGTGAAGAGCCGAGATGAGATTACCAAGGAACTACTTTGTATCAGCCTCACCTCCTTACCAGTTGTTTGTTACTCACTATATAATAAAGGCTTGAAGCCATTTGGGGCTGCTCCTCATTGGAGGGCAGCCCTCCTGATCCCATGACTGTGTTTGTCTCTTAATTCCCACCATTCCAACTCAGGTTTGTTCATTTCTCAGGCTGGTTCCTGACATAAGGCAACATAAGGAGGAACTTCTCTGGGCTCTTAGGATCATATCTCTAAAACTTGAGGGGACCGCAATTGATCTTTTCCCTTGCTGTGTGACAGATGCAACAGTCTCGCTTTTTGCATTTCCCACAAAGAGAGTACAGAAGCAGATAGAGCTGCCAGAAGCCACGTGGGGCAGAGAGGTGCAGCGGATTGACAGCTGACTGACGATTTACACTTATTTTTCTCCCAGCCATGCTCCAAATGCAGAAAAGCTAAGGATTTTATGGAGGGGTCTCAATGCGCTTCTTGTGGGAAGGGCTTCCAGGGGCTGTTACTGCCCCTGGTTATCCTCATTTTTATGTGTCTTGGTTTCTCTCCTGGTTGTCTAAAACAACAGGAAGGACTTGGAGCACTGGGTGACCATCCCTTATGTGTGCATCCACCAGAAGAGCCAGTGAGTTAATTACAATTGAAATGGAAGTCCTTATGAGGCCCTTGCATGTCTTAAAGTTCAACTCCAAACACCTATACACAGCCCTTACTTGCATAGGATATTTGAGACTCAAACTGGAGGGAGGAATTGACTCTTTTTTTGGAGCCTGGGTGAGCCTGAGCACTCATTTGGTTTTACTTTGAATTTTCTGCCCTTGGGCACAGGCCCAGTATGTCTTGCTAATTTTTGTTATGCTGCAACTCAAATAAACCCTGAGAGCAAAACAGAAAAAGAAATTCCCAGAGGGACTGAACTCACTGTGATCCATCCTCAGATATCAAAGATGACCACGTAGTGATCTGAGTCATGCACCAGAAAGATGTTGCCAGATAGCTTCCCGATTCTGAAGAGGGCTCTCCCCTCCTCAGCTCTTGTCACACTCATAAGAAAGAATTCAGACAAGTGACAGAAAACAGTGTTGAAGCAAAGCAACATAATTTATTAAGGATACACTTGGCATAAAGCACAAGCAGGCAACTCAGCTTTTCTGAGTGCCCTGCCCACTGGGGTTGTGAGGGTTATATATCTTTGTTGCAAGCTTCAAGGTTCCCCTCCCCTTTTATCAGGATTAGCACACAGGATTTTAAGTTCCCCATTGTCATTGTGGTTTAATTGTTGATAATCATGTCTTGGCAGGTCTCAGGACTACTTGGGTATAATACTAACCCTCCTCTCTTGCCTTACTATCTCTCTATCCTGCCTAACAATTGCAGTCTGGAGGTTTGATTAAAATTTCATGAAGATTAGCATGGCCAAATGTTTGCCTTGATTTCAGGGGATATAAAGGGAAGTGAAAAGAGACTTTTACATAAAATGTGATTAGTACTAAAAAATTAAAAGAAAAAACACTTTGAAAAGCTTAGATTTTTTGTATGTTTTTTAAATGAGGATCCATAATTACTTTAACTTAATTATGATTATCAAAAATGAAGTAATAGATCATAGAAGTACCACAAAATCTAAAAAAGCTGGGACTACTGGTTTCCAGTGAGGCATGAAAAAAGATTGGAAGTTGCCATCTGTCCTAACAACAAGTAAAAAGCTAGGCAAACTGAAAAATCATTAACTTTTTTTAGACCCATAAGAGAAGTATAGGTACAGGGCAAAATGCTACACCCCTCCCTCAAATTACAGAGGTTAATGGGCAAAATGGAGACTCAAAACTTACTTAAGCAGAAATTGACAAGCTGAAATCTTAATGGCAACCAGAGCCAACGTGGGGCAGAGGTGGGCTGGGTAGAGAAACCTGAACTGCAATTGAATTTCTGGAGGCTCAGTGTGGACAACTCTGAGAATTAAAAACTCTAGGGTGCCAAGTCATGGTTGGGGGTGCACACCTACATGAGTTTCACCTGAATTTTACCAGGTTCTCATGGTGAATAATGGAAAAAAATTTCTTCATGCTTCCAGCAGGAGAAGGGAGGGAGGGAACAATTTAAAATTGGCTAGAGCACACTGTTCTTAATAAGGTATACCTGTGACCTACTGGGATTTTATTGAAGCCTAACTCATCTGAGTTAAGCTCTAGCCTTCTACATAGAGGAAGAGAAACACCCCAAATCCAGCACACTCTTGCAATCCTGTCCTACCTAACGAGGAGGAGGTACTGAGAAGCACAGTGAAACCTTGGTTCTTGAGCTTAAATCATTCTGGAAAGCTGTTTGAGAAGTGATTTGTTCCAAAACCAAATCACTTTTTCCCATTAGAGATAATGTAAATTTAATCCATTCTAGAGCCCCAAATTATTCCCTGTTTTAACCTTTTTTATATACATGTCAAACGTACATTGGAATAACTAGACAGGTAGATGCAAAAAATTAAACTAGTTCACCAACTTACTCGATACACAAGAATAAACTCAAAATGGATAAAAGACTTAAATGTAAGTCACAAAACCATAAAAACATTAGAAGAAAACATAGGCAGCAAAATATCAAGCATCCCACATAGCAGAATATTCACTGATACACCTAGGGCAAGAAAAAGAGGAAAAAATAAACAAATGGGACTACATCAATATAAAAAGCTTCTGCACAGCAAAAGAAATCAACATCAAAATGAAAAGGGAGTCCACTGTATGGGAGAACATATTTGCCAATTATACATCTGATAAGGGGTTAATTTTCAAAATATATAAAGTACTCATACAACTCAACAAAAGGAAGACAAACAATCCAGTTAAAAAATGGGCAGAGAACCCTGGCTGGTGTGGCTCCGTGGTGAGAGCACAGGTCTGCACACCTAAGGGTCTTAGGTTCAATTAGGGCATGTACCTTGGTTGTGAGTTCGCTCCCTGCCCTGGTCAAGGCCCTTGCAGGAGGCAATCAGTTGTGTCTCTCTCACATCGATGTCTCTGTCTCTCTTCCCTCCTCCCTCTCACCCTTCTACTCTCTCTGAAAAGCAATGGAAAAAATATCCTCAGGTGAGGGTTAACAACAACAGAAAATGAGCAGAGGCCCTAAATATACTCTTCTCCAAAGACGACATACAAATGGCCAAGAGATATGTGAAAAAAAGGTCACTAATCATCAGAGAGATACAAATTAAAACAACAACGAGATACCACCTCACACCTGCCCGAATGGCCACCATCAACAAATCCACAAAAACAAGTGCTGGTGAGGATGTGGAGGAAAAGGAACCCTTGTACTTTTTAACCTATCAATAAACACTTTAAAAACAAAAAGGACATGAAACCTAAATGAAAATTTAACAAAAAGGCAATTCAATGTACAGTAAAAAATGAAAATTTACTTACACACTAGAACTTACTTTTAATGCTGAGAGCTGTTGATGACTGAATATGGAGAGAAGGGACGAAGGGATGAGGGATGTTATTGTTTGGAAGAGGAGTCCCCTTCCATAAAAATGCCAGGGAGCTGTTCTTCTAAGGTTCTTCCTCTCTTTTTTCTCTTTGCTGCACTAGAACTTACTTCAGGCTCAGTGTACCTCTGCCTAAAAACCTATCCAATGATGTTTGTTTTTGCCTTCGTTTTAACACTTGCTGGAAGTGAAACACTACATTGTCATTGAACAAGTTTATTGCATGGGTTGTTACTTCTTTGTCAGTGGGATATTTCTCAATAAAACTTTGCATTTCTCCCCACTTCCCAAGTATTCAGTACTTTTGATAGCTTCTTTATGGTTTAAAATTGTGCTAACCCCGATTTTGCCATGCCATATGGTAGCCAGATCAAACACATGGACACCTCTATCATACTTTGCAATTATTTCTTTTTAAAGCTCTATCATTGTCCTCACAACTTTTTTTTTCATTTTGCTGCTATCACTAACCTTCCTAGGACCCATGGTGACTTACTATACATATTTAATAATTGTAAGCAGCAGCAAAAGCAAGATCACAGCACAATTTCCTGAGATGTTACCAATGTGAGGCTTAGAGAGAAAGTGACTCACAGTCATGCATTCTCTCCTTTGTCACCTGAGAGATATGTGACTGATCATACAGGTATCAGCATAAAACGGTTGACAGGTCAAGAACAGAAGTTTTGTTTGACAACTGAGACTTTTTTCTGTGAACAATTTGGTCAAGAACCAAATTGTTGGAGATGGGAGATGTTTGAGGACCAGAACTTGACTGTACTTATGAAATCCACAGTCCAGAGGCACCAGTTCACTAAATGACTAAGAGCTAATAATAAGCAACTATAGAATGCTTCCCCAGCCCCCGACACCTTACCCCCATGTTACAAAAGGCTCATTTAGAGCAGGTCATTTTACCCCGACATCATATTCAGCTATCAAGAAAAATAAAGACACACTAAAGGCAAAAACACATTTTGAACACATAGCAAACATTGTGTGTATGTGTGGCGAGAATACTTAAGACTTATTTACTTAGCAAATTTTAAGTATATAATACTGCATTATTAACTATGGTCATCATGCTGTACATTATTAAATACTCAGAATTTCTTTTTCTTCTTACTGAAAACTAGTTCCCTTTGAGCATCTTCTGTTTCCCCACCACCCAGTCCCTGACAACCACCATTCTCCTCTCTGCTTTTGTGAGTTCAATTATTTATTTATTTTAGATTCCACATATAAGAAATACTATACAGTATTTATCTCTCTCTTTCTGGCTTATTTCACTTAGCATAATCCCCTCCATGTACATCCATGCTGCAACACATGTCACAATTCCCTTCTTTTTCAGATTTTTTATATATATATATATATATACACCACATTTTCTTTATTCATCTAATTTACTTTCCCCTAACAGTGTACATGTGTTCCCCTTTCTCAACACCCTTGCCAACACTTGCTATCTCTTGTCTTTTTATAATCACCATCAGGACAGGTGTGAGGTTATATTTCATTGTGACTTTCATTTTAATTTCTCTAATAATTATTGATGTCGAGCATCTTGTCATATATCTGATGGTCATGTGTATGTCTTCTTTGGAAAAATATCTATTTAGGTCTTTGGCCTATTTTTTAATTGAACTTTTCTTTGTTTGGGGGCATTTTCCCTGTTGAGTTGCTTAAATTCCTTATATATTTTAGAAAATTAACCCTGTATCAGATATACAGTTTATAAATATTGTCTCCCATTCTGTGGATTGCCTCTTCATTTTGTTGATTGTTTCCTTTGCTGTGTAGAAATGTTTTTATTTTAATGTAGTCCCACTTGTTTATTTTTTAATTCAGTTTTTCTCTGTTATTGCTTCTAGTTTCATACCATTGTGATAAGAAAAGATATTTTATATAACTTCTTCATTCTTAAATGTGTTAAGACTTGTTTTGTGACCTAATATATGATCTATCCTGGAGTATGTGCTATGTGGGCTTGAGAAAAATATGTATTCTGGTGCTATTGAATGGAATGCTCTTTATATATCTTGGGTCCATTCAGTCTACAGTGTTATTCAGATCTGCTGTTTCCTTATTAATTTTGTTTGAATAATTTATCTAGTGTGAAAGTGGGATAATGAAATCCTGTACTGTTAGTGTAGTGCTGTCTATTTCTCCCTTCAGCTCTGTTAATATTTACTTTAAATAGTTAAGTGCTTCAATGTTGGTGCTTATATATTAACAACTGTCACATTCTCTTGATAAATTGATACCTTTTTCACTATATAGTGACCGTCTTTGCTCCTTTGACCAAATTTACTGCTGCTCTCTTTTGGTCACCATTAGTATGAAATTTATTTTTCCATCAGTTCACTTTTAACCTAAGTGTGTCTTTAAAGCTAAAATGAGTTTCCTATAAGCAGCATATTGTTTAATCTTTTTTTTTAATCCATTCAGTCACTTTGTGTCTTTTGATTGCATGATTTAGTTCATCTACATTTAAAGCAGTGATTGATTTGTAAGGATTACTGTTACTGTTTTGTTGTTTTCTGGCTTTAAAATTATTTTTCTTTGTTTCTTCCTTCTTTTCTAAATTTGTTTTTGTTTTTGTTTTTTTGTTTAGTGGTATGTTTTAACTCCTTTCTCTTTTGTTTAGCTATTATAAACTGATTTTCTTTGTGGTTACTATAAGGCTTACATAAAACACTATATATATATATAATAAATTATATATATACATATATATGTATATGTCTATTTTAAGCCAATAACAAGCTACCTGCAATTTAATACAAAACCTTACACATTTTATGCTATAGATATCACTCTACATCTTTTTATATTCTGCATCCACTAACAAATTATTGTAGTTACATTTTTTTTTTAATATTTTTAATTTTTAACATTTTTACTAGAGATGAAAGTGACTTATGCACTGCCATTACGGTATTAGGATATCTGAATTTGACTACAGTTGACCCTTGAACAACATGTTTTTGAACTGTGTTGGTTCACTCAACATAATTTTTTTTCAAGATATGTATTAGAAAAGTTTTTGGAGATCTTCTTGCTACCGTGAAACAATTATATCAATTATACTAGGCAATGATAAAGCAATCATTTTGCTGCTTCTTTATGTCAATTCATGAATCATTAGACCTGTAATTGAAAATGAACTTTTTTCACATTATCTTTTCATTTTTGATATCTGGTGCTAGTAATAGTTATAACACCTCCAATGTTTTGCATCAGATAAGACAATATTGATGTAGGTATTGATAGACATACAATTCATCTTGTAAACAGATGACAAAATTACAGTATCTATAAGTACAGTAAAGTACTATGAGTGCATTTTGTGTTCCTTATACTTTTCTTTTTTTCCTTTTTCCTTTTTCCTTTTTCCTTTCCTTTCCTTTCCTTTCCTTTCCTTTCCTTTCCTTTCCTTTCCTTTCCTTTCCTTTCCTTTCCTTTCCTTTCCTTTCCTTTCCTTTCCTTTCCTTTCCTTTCCTTTCCTTTTTTCCTTTCCTTTCCTTTCCTTTTTTCCTTTCCTTTCCTTTCCTTTCCTTTCCTTTCCTTTCCTTTCCTTTCCTTTCCTTTCCTTTCCTTTCCTTTCCTTTCCTTTCCTTTCCTTTCCTTTCCCCTTTCCTTTCCTTTCCCCTTTCCTTTCCTTTCCTTTCCTTCCCTTCCCTTCCCTTCCCTTCCCTTTCCTTTCCTTTCCTTTCCTTTCCTTTCCTTTCCTTTCCTTTCCTTTCCTTTCCTTTCCTTTCCTTTCCTTTCCTTTCCTTTCCTTTCCTTTCCTTTCCTTTCCTTTCCTTTCCTTTCCCTTCCTTTCCTCTTTCCTTTCCTTTCCTTTCTTCTTTCCTTTCCTTTTTTCCTTTCCTGCTTTCCTTTTTCCTTTCCTGCTTTCCTTTCCGCTTCCGCTTCCCCTTCCCCTTCCCTTCCCTTCCCTTCCCTTCCCTTCCCTTCCCTTCCCTTCCCTTCCCTTCCCTTCCCTTCCCTTCCCTTCCCTTCCCTTCCCTTCCCTTCCCTTCCCTTTCCACCTCGCCTTGCCTCGCCTCGCCTTTGGCCTGCCCTTTTTCTTCCCCTTTTTCCTCCCCCTTTTCCTCCCCCTTTTCCCCCTTTTTCCTCCCCTCTTTCCTTTCTTCTTTCCTTTCTTTTCTTTTCTCTATAAAGAATAACATTTTCTTTTCTCTAGCCTACTTTGTTGTAAAAACACAGTAAATAATACATGCAACATGCAAAACAAGTGTTAATCATCTGTTTATGTTATCAGTAAGGCTTCAGGTCTACAGTAAGCTACTAGCTGTTAAGTTTTTGGGCAATCGAAAGTTATACACAAATTTTTGATTGTGTGGGGAGTGGACACCTAATTCCCACGTTGTAAAGGGTCAACTCTATATAAGAGTTAGCTTTACCAGTGAGTTTTATACTTTTATATGCTTTCCTGTTGTTATTTAGTGTCCTCTCATTTCAACTTGAAGGACTCCCTTTATAACATTTCTTATAAATCATGTCTAATGGTAATGAACTCCCTTAGCTTTTGTTTGTCTGAAAATGTCTTTATCTCTCTTATTTCTTTTTTTTTTTTTTTTTTAATATGTTTTTACTGATCTTAGAGAGAGAGGAAGGGAGAGGGATAGAAAGATAGAAACATCAATGAGAGAGAAACATTGATTGGCTATCTCCTGTACACCCTTTACTGGGGGTTGAGTCCACAACAGGGCCATTTGCCTTGGCTAGGAACCAAACCAGTAACCTTTTGGTTCATGGGTCAATGCTCAACCACTGAGCAACACTGGCAGAGCTATATCTCCTATTTCTCAAGGACAGTTTTGCTGTATACTGTATTCTTTGTTGGCTTTTTTTTCTTTCAGTACTTTAAAATATTATCCCACTCATTTCTTGTCTATTGTATCATTAGCTCCCAGCATAATGTTGAATGAATACTGAATAAACAATGAAATTTGGTAGTTTCAATTAATCCTGGGGAAAGCAAGAACTATCTCCAGAGGATCCACATTCAACTCCATAGAGTGGTGGAAGGAGATCCTAATATGAAAATCCTATCCCCCATTCCCATCTGATTCTCAACCTGCAAAAAATCTGCTGCAAATGAAGCAAGAAGATAAACAAAGGAGACACATGCTGTTTTTTAGCTACCTTTTAGAAATAAACATGCCATCACAAAAATCTTTGAGTAACTCTATCCAAATATTTTATTGATTTACTCTCCAGAAATGGGACCACACTCACCTGACTTCTAGTGTATAGCTTTTTAGTATAATTTATTTGCTGATGCCTTAGCTCATACCTAACTATAATTTTCTGGAAAAAGAGTAGGCCTATTTAAAACTCTCTTCTTATAAATAAATACTCAAGAAAGAACTTCTTTCATGACAGTCCAAAAAGAAAGGAGATATTTTAAAGATGATATAACAAGTAATGCTTCTGATAATGCTTACTATGCACTCAGTTACTAAGTGCTCTAATTCTCTCCTGTCAGGTACTCTATTAAGTACTCATTTAATTCTCACAGCAATACTTTATTTGATAAGGTAGATAGTATTATTATTTCCCCATTTTTTTCCCCAGGTGAGTAAACTGAGTTAAAGAGAAGTTAAGTTTACGCAGCAGAGATAGGATTGGATCCTGCACAATATGGCTACAAAATCCATGTTCTTTGGTCACTCCCCTCTATTTCCTCTGAAACAACAAAAGAAGGTGAATGGTGAGAACAGCTACAGAAATAAAACAATTAAACTTCTATAAAAATGAGATCTACATTAAAAACAGCAAGAATTGAAAAGGATGTTACTGAACAAGTATTCAATGCCATGGGGCGCAGGCTAGTAAAATCAAACAAAGAAACAAATGTGTCTACATATGGAAGAGAAACAAAACAGATCTAGAATATACAGAGAGTTTTCTTTAAAAAAAAAAAAAACTAACAAAAAAATAGAGTAGAAATCTATTAAAGATATAATAAATAAAAGCTTTACCTAAATAAGAGCATAGTGGTAATAAATACCATGTTCCCAAGAAAAAATCATGTGTATTGATACACACAGAGATACATCTTGATTGGGTGTATTGCTTTTTTTTTGCTCTTTGTCTTGTTTGTTTGGTTGGTTGTTTTTAGTTTTCCCTCAGTGGAAATCAGTCCTATAACATGGGAAGCTATTGTAAATCAAAACATAAGTATACAAATACATAATATATCCCAAAACAAAGGTAGAGTGCTCAGATATGAAGAAAAAGGGTGCATTCATTTAGATGCATAGTATCTTGACATCTGTTGGATCTCATTTTCCCTAGTCTGGTTTCTAAAGATGGCAAAAATTTGACTTTCGTTATTAAGACTACTATGGCCACATTGGATGCTGAACTACCTAATCAGCATGTGACCACTTAAACCAAATCAAAGAACTTATATGTTTATAAGCATAACCCATGGACACAGACATTGGTATGGGGAAAGCCTGAGGGTGGGATGGATGAGAGGTGGAGGAGATCAATGAGATAAAAAGGGAACATCTGTAATATTTTCAATAATAAGAAAATTTAAAAAAAAAAAAAAAGTTACAGATTGAGTATTTCTAAAAATGTTTCTGTGCATTGAGTAAGCTGTAAAAGTTTTATTTTCCAGAGTAAGCCCACTTTAGCCTTAATACTAAGTTCTAACTAAAACTATTGACTGGTACAGAAAGTATTCTAAATGTGGCTATTTTGATTCATGAATTTAAGAAAGTATTTTAAAAGCTTATTTTTTCCTGTACGATTTTAATGTATTTGAGCTTCTTGTCTTACCTTCCCAAACACCTGATTCACATTATTTTTGGCTCCTTTAAGTGCTTGTCTTTTAAATTCACGATATGTCAAATATGACTTCAAAACAGATACTACTTATTTGAAAAATTATACTGAACAGATGCAAAAATAAAAAATATATATTTTAAGATTTAATGAGATCAATGTGTGATGCAAAATGTCTACCCTTTGACTTTACAAGTGTGTAAGCAGGGTTTACCCATTATACTTGAATTTGGAATAGTCTACTATCTATCCCTGACATAGCCATGCCAATTACTACAAAGAAAGTCAAATAAAAAGTCAAATTTAAAGACCAGAGGAAAGAGAACATTGAGAACATAATGCAAAACCTCTTTTATAGTATATCAGGATTAAATTAATACTTCTCAAGTAATACAGAAGATTTACAGTAATATCCGGAGATTCCTTCCAATGTACAAAAGAGAATCATGGAAGTGTTTTACATTAAACTTTTTAAACATAAATTGTTCTATAGCCTTACTGATTTAATTAACAAGAAAAAAACAAACCTCCCACCCTCAATTTCCATTCTATACTCCATTGGTTTTTTTCTTGATCAAAGTGAAATTTTATTTTCAAGGTAGAGTTCTACATCTTCATATTTCTTACGTCACATTTAATAAACTCATATATTAATTTAGGATGTTTCTTTCATTACTCTTGTACATGAAACTCCAGAAGCTTAAATATTGGCATGCACTATCTGGACAAACCTTTTATATGCTGTTAAAATCAGTTAAATGTGGGATTTTTAACATTTTCTGTGCTCATAATATAAAGAATGGAATTAGAAGGTTTGATGAGAATCTATTCTTTACCTTACTACACTGGACTTACACATATCATTTGGAGTGAATTTTAGAAGACGAGATAGGAAAGTGGAGATGTTTCTTGGCTTGTCTTTTAACTTACGATGGTGAAGTAGAAGAGTAGTGAGCAATACCAGGGAGGGACTGGCTGTGGACGTGGGGGCGCTGCTGTCTCTCTAGGTAGTCTGCAGCTTTGAGGCTGTGTGGCTCTTGTGGCAGCAGCGGTTGAACCTGATGTGCAGACTATTGGATTCTGTGACCCTGTGGTTAGAAGGGCCAGAACGAGCAGCACCAGTGTGGTTATCGCAATAGCCATAGTAGATCTGCCTTTGGCTTCTCCTATCCTTCCCTGACACACTCCTATCCTAGAAACTCCACAGGACCCCTGCACTGCCACTGCTGTCAGGGAGACCTACTCCCACCGGAAGGCTCTTGGGCACTTGGGACCTGGCCACTGGTCAGGGGCACACATTGAATTTTAAACTAGAAATAAAAATTGATAAAGCTTTCAGGCAGAAAAACTCTAAGCCAACTAATGGAGAGGAAAAAAATCAAGTTTGGCTCAGATATCTCAATAGCAATAGTCAATTCTAATTTACAGGAATGCAATGGCTGCTGAATTTTAAGTGGTCCTAAGGGTGAATCAAATGTTAAACACAAACTGTCATTCATTCATAGTTGCAGTAGAAAGAACTTTACACAATACAAGAGCTCAGGGAATGTAGGACCTATTGGCTCTCTGGAAAGGTATGAGTTGAAAATAAAATACTGTCCACAAATAAATTCAGTGAAATAAAAGATTTAAAAATATAGAAAACGTGTCATGGAATAGCTGCTGTCAAGGATTGAATCTCTTTAAATGTGGGAGAGTACTACAATTGCAAGAATTATGATGCATGAGGAAACAAAAATGTTATAAACCATGACAATACAAGATAATGTTATCTTGTTATATAAATACTAAAATATTGAGATAAAGTGAGGGAGAGAAAGTGGGAAGAAGTACTGGGTGTAGTAATTAAATTATATAATGTATGTTATGAAAGTAACTTAAAAGGGAACTAAAAGATGTCTGTATACTTAACAAATGGCAAAATATATTCATGTATGCACCCAAAACAAAACAAAGCACAGATTATGTAGCCAAAGAAACAAAGGAAGTACCAGAAAAAGTTTATATTAACATTGTCTCTACTGTAAAATTATGTATATGTATTCTGGATATAAATATTTAGCATAGGCCATGGTTTAATAAATGGTATGTACTTGGTTTAGTATTGTTGGAAAACATACCAACCCTTCACCTTCCCTCAAACATTTTGTTGGATTTTTTTCCTGACAACATTGATAACTAATTTTCCCCACATTTTGGCAAGATTCTAGAGCTTTCCAACCACTTTCAGGCATTAAAATATTTCATACAATCTAAATCAGTCTTCTATATCACTTCCAATTCAATGCTTCTCTACTTTCCCCAGGCAGGGGGATAGGATAGAGGAAAGGGGAGGGAGTTGGTCATTTTCACCCTCTTTGTTTTACCTCTTTCTTTCCTGGCTTCTGCAACTCAACTGTAAGAATAAAAGTGGGAGGTACAAAAATTCCACAAGGAAAGGCTCTTTAGTTTGTGCTGTTGGTAATTTTATCTTGCGTTTGAATTCTCTTTTTTATGAGAAGAATATAAATGTGAGCTTTTCAAAGAAGATACATTAATGGGTTCTTTGAAGACTCCATCAATACCTCATCTCCAAACTGCTCCATCCCCTGAGCATTGCATCCTCTGTCTGAACTCCGGAGGTCCCTCTTCATGCTTGCCTCAGTAGTGAATCTGCCTCGCATCTACTTTTAGTATTACAGGATGCCATTCCTATGAAAACATACCTTATACCACTATTGCCCTATATTTTGGTCCCCCTCCCCCCCAAATATAAGTTATTTTGGTCATAGAATCTGGGGTCTGACCCTGAATAGAGCTGATATCTGGGAAAGGAGGCAGGGCAGCTGTAGGGGTCTAGTCATTGCCTGGCCTCCTGCCACCTTTGATGGTACCAGGAAGGTACAGAGTGAAGGCCAAGGACTGAGCTGGTGGTGACCTCTGATCTCCTGCCCTGGGGAGGGACCTCACTGGGGTCTGTGCAAGGACAGCAGGCCATACTTGTTCTCTCAGTCACCACCCTGGCCTTTGGTCTCTGTCAGGGCAGGCAGCTGGCACAAGTGAAGTCCTGGTGGGGGTCAGAGAGAGCTGTGAGATTTCTCATCTCCTCCATTTCTGGAGGCATTTGTCTTTCCCACCACTTGCCACTCTCTGGCCGTCTGGACTCCAGTTGGTAGCATATACCTCATTGCGAGGCCTCGCAAGCCTGTGGCGAGCTTCTGGGCCTTCATGTTCCGCATCTTCAATGTGCTGTCACTGTTGCCACTGACCAGGAGCTGGCTGTTGGCTGACCATGCAATCTGGTACATGGCAGCCATGTGATCATGCAAGGAAGCCAGGTACTTGCCCGTCTAGCCATCCCACAGCTTGATGGACTTGTCTAAGCTGGCAAATATGCAGGAACCAGGGGAGAAGAGCACCTGGTTGTTGAGGGCCTGGTATCCCATGTCCTATCATTGCAAGAGGCTTCTTGTCCTCTTCTGGGACCACAAGAATAAGATAAAGTCATCTGAGCCAGACACCAGCCTCTCTGGGCCCTGGCCCTGCACAAGGTTGTATGGGCTCAGAACACTCTTTTTTATCTCCTACAAGGGCCCTTGGAGGTGTTGGGCATGAACTGAGGCCTCAACTGCCTCAAAGGCCACTGTGCACAGGGTATAGTCAGTCCTGAGGGCCATGGTATTCACCCAGTGGCTGTGGCCTTGCAGAGTCTGGCATAGCAGGGCATCATGGTCCCTCCAGACTTTGATGGTGCAGTGCTGTGAGGCACAGTAGAGAGCCCATCTCCTCCCCATCAAAGACAGGAGATGGCTGGGTGTACCTGGTAACGACATGCTCACAGCAGCCCAAAGTTGTGTCCCAGACCTGCACACTGCCTGGAGCTGCTGGTCACTAGTGATACTCGGAGTTTGTATGGAGGGGTTCCCAGCTCAAGCCCGTGATCCACTTGCTATGGCCGGTGAATATCCTGCCCACCTGCTTCCCTGTGTTTGGGTCCCACAGGAGAATCTGACCATGCTTGCAGGCTGAGGCCAGCTTCTTGCCACCTGGGGACCAGGATATGCTAACGGCTCAGGGTCTGTGTCCCTAGTATGTGAAATATGGCATCTCAGAGCTGATTCCAGAAGCCCACAGTGGTGTCTCCAGAGCCACTGGCCAGGTACCTTCCTGTGGAGCTAAAGGCCACAGAAATGACTGCCTCGCTCCTTCCAAGGGGCCGGTACAGCGGGTCAGAGCGCGGACCTTAAAGACAGCCTGTGGCTGGGAAATGCTGTTGGTAACTTTCTCCATCTCCACTTCCTATGGCTCCAGCGTCCTCCCCAGTGAGGAGAGGGTCTCAGCATCGATCTCAGCACCGTGCACATAGGAAGTCAGTGGGAGGGGATCCTCCTGGGCCGGCGGTGCCTTGCATATGTGCTGCCGCTTGCGGGGGGTGATGCCCTCGGGCATGTGCAACCGGGAGCGCCGCAGCCCTGCCCTCCTCCCGGAGCTGCACTAGCAGCGGCTGGCACCTCAGCGCCCCCGCCTCGCCCATCGCCGCCCGTCCCTCACCGCCACCCCGCGTCCCCACGTGGGAGAGAAGGCCGCCCTGTATTTTTTTACATTGTTATTGAAGATTGCTGTCTCCACCCTCTTGCCTTCAGGTTTTAACAGGTGGGCGTTTAGCGCCTTATCTATCAAAACCCCAAAGTCAAGAAATCGCAGGTGCCCTGCCTGCAGAGCGGTGTGGAGCGGGCTTGCTCATTTTCTTGCGACTGGGTGAGAATTTAACCTGAGATTCTGATACCAGCTGTAAGGACAAATACAAATTAAAAATGAGAGACCTTTCAACCTGTTGAAAACAAGAGAAAGTAAAAGACAAGCTTCCCTCTTCCCTATTTTCAAAGAATTTATTTTAGGAAAAGTGTAATTGTAAGTTCTTTCTCTGTATCTGTGAAATGTATGTAAAACTTTAAAATACGGAGTGGGGCAAAAGTCGGTTTACAGTTGTGAATGAGCAAACGACTTTAATCTTCTATGATTACTTATTAATCATTGTATTATATTCTATACAAACAACTGTAAACCCACTTTTGCCTCACGCTGTATATAAATAAGTCTCTGGCCAGCTTTATGACCTTGGAATGACTTTCTCAAGTTTCTGTGAGAAGGCAGAAGCCCAGGTTCCTCCAGGTGCCTAGCTCTGAGATGAAAACTACCTCCTATCATAAAAGATGGTCTTTGTGATCTCTGAGCAGATCACCTTGATGTCCATCACATTCTGGTTTAATGTTTATTCAAGACAGAATTGTGTGTGTGTGTTTGTCTTCTACTTCTCTGGAGAGGTTTGCTGAATATATAGAAGGTTTTGTTTTCAATTACATCTCCCCAACACTGCCCACCTGCAAGCATCATTCTTTTCCAGCTCTGCTTATTGCCTCCGGGTGCAAAAGCAACCTCCCTTTCCCCACAGGAAACACTTAACATTTATTTTTCTTGATATTATTGGAAATGAAATTGCCTTAACTTTTTTTGAATTATTTGTTGTTAGTGTATAAAAATACAACTGACTTTTGAGTGTTGATTTTGAATCTTACAAACTTGCTGAGTTTGTTTAGTATTCCTAACAGTTTTTTATGGTGGGGTTTTTGTTTGTTTGTTTGTTTTTGCATGGGTTCTTTAGGGTATTTATTTATTTTTAATACAGATTCTTATAAAAATCAAAGGGTATGAAAATATACACAGTGAAAAGACTCAATCTCTTCCTTTTCTTTCAGGCATTCACTTTCTTCCCTAGACTATCGATTTCTTATGCACTCTCTCAAAAATATTTCTTAGCTATATGAGCAATTGCTACATCCTTCTACTATTCACACTATTATGTACTTTTCTTTTGTCCACTTTCATTATACGATAGCAATATATAAAATACCTCCTCACTTTATGACATACATAAAGCTGCAGTTCTCTTAGCTACTTCTTTTTTGGCAGCAGTAGAGTATGTCTGTTATATTTTATTCCTTTCTACTGTTTAATCATGCATTTCAGAAAGACTTCGCTGAACAGCAGTTTAATGTTTCTTAATTGTGCCCTTTTCCTTCCATGATTCATATAAGGCCGGTAACATTTGCAAAGTGATTCTCTATTTTACTTGCTTTTTTTTTACCGGCCTATACTAGTAACATAACCTTCTAGATTTTGTCTCAGGGGAGCTGAACAAAATATTCGCTAATGACAATGAATCTGATCCTCTTTCAATTTTTTGAGTTGAGAAATCTCAACCAGCTTTAAATACAGATCTGAACTCAGTATATTAAGATATTTCCTGATTCTCCTCTCGTGTATCTCCCCTTTGTTCCTATCCTGTAGAGTATTAGTTTTAGAAATTGCTATGGCCTTATTTTTATTTTTTTTATTTTTTAAAATTTTTATTTTTTTAAAAATATATCTTTATTGATTTCAGAGAGAGGAAAGGAGAGGGAGAGAGAGAGATAGAAATATTGATCGGCTGCCTCCTACATGCCTTTGACTGGGGATTGAGCCTGCAACCCAGGCATGTGCCCTCACCAGGAACTGAACCCCGATCGCCTGGATCCTAGGTCCGTCGATGCTCAACCACTGAGCCATGCCTGGCTGGGCTGGCCTTTTTTTTTTCGGTGACAAGCAATTACTAAACTTATTTAAAATCCTTGAATGACCCTGAAGCTTTCTGTTCAATTTTTGATCTGAATTTCTTCTGACCTTTGAAACTGTGGGTAAGCTACATGCGCAAAAATCCCTTGTGGCTTAAATGGAGAATGAATTTTGAGTACAACCAAACTACAAATGGTTTGTAAAGCATGAAATTAACTATTTAAAGCTAGGAACTCTTAAGTATTCTACAGTATTCTCAGAACTTAGGTGCCTTAAAATTTTAAAGCAACAAATATTTTTATTACTTCCTAGTATATGAAAGTCTTATATGTGAAAGATTCCATTCTCTATAATCAAAAGAGGAAACTGTTGATGACTCACAAAAATAGCCATTCACCTAGGGATAAAGTATCAATAAGCTGCAATGACCTGCCAAGATAGAACCTTAAGAAGAATAAGGCACCCTTCTGGTGTGGCTCAGAGGTTGGGCTCAGAGGATCTAAGAGATCAAGGTTCAATTCCTAGTAAGGGCCCATGCCCAGATAGTGGGCTAGATCCCCAGTGTGGGGTGTGCAGGAGGCAGCCGATCAATGACTCACTCATCCTTGATGTTTTTGTTTGTTTGTTTTTAATTTACCTTTATTGTTGAAAATATTACAGATATCCTCTTTGTTCCCCCTGAACCCCTTCCACTCCTACCCACTTCTCACCCCAGGTCTTCTCCATACTTTTGTTTGTGTCCATGGGTTATGCATACATCCATATAAATTCTTTGGTTAGTCTCTCCCCATTCACTCACCCACCCCCACCTTCCCTCTGAGATTGGTCAGTCTCTTCCATGTTCCTATGCCACTGAATCTATTTTGTTCCTCAGTTTATTGTGTTCTTTAGATTCCACATATAAGTGAGATCATATGATGTTTGTCTTTCTGCCTGGCTTATTTCATGTAGCATAATATTTTCCAGGTCCATCCATACCATCCCAAAGGGTGCAAGATCCTTCTTCTTTACAGCTGCATAGTATTCCATGGTGTAAATGTCCCACAGTGTTTTGATCTACTCGTCTACTGATGGGCATTTGGGCTGTCTCCAGATCTTAGCTATTGCAAATGCTGCTGCTATGAACATAAGGGTGCATGCATTCTTTCTGATTAGTGAATCAGAATTTTTAAGATATATTCCTAGAAGTGGGATCACTGGATCAAAAGGCAGTTACATTTTTAATTTTTTGATGAGCCTCCATACTGTTTTCCATAGTGACTGCACCAGTCTGCATTCCCACCAGCAGTGTACTAGGGTTCTCCTTTCTCCACACCCTCCTCAGCATGTGTCATTTGTTGATTTGTTGATGTAACCATTCTGACAGGTGTGAAGTGATACCTCACTGTGGTTTTAATTTGCATCTTTCTGATGATTAGTGACATTGAACATTTTTTCATATGTCTCTTGGCCATCTGTATGTCCTCTTTGGAGAAGTGTCTATTCAGGCCCTTCGCCCATTATTTAATTGGATTATTTGTCTTCCTTTTGTTGAATTGTATGAGTTCTTTGTACACTTTGCAAATTAACCCCTTATCAGATACATCCTTGGCAAATATGTTCTTCCATACCATGGGGTTCCTTTGTATTTTGAGGATGCTTCCTTTTTCTGTGCAGACGCTTTTTAGTTTGTTGTTGTCCCATTTGTTTTATTTTTCTTTTGTTTCTCTTGCCCTAGGAGATGTATCAGTGAAAATTCCACTACATGAGATGTCTGTGACTTTACTGCCTATGTTTTCTTCCAGGATTTTTATGGTTTTGTGACTTACATTTAAGTTTTTTATCCATTTTGAATTTATTCTTGTGTATAGAGTAAGTTGGTAATTATTGATGCTTTTATCTCTCTCTTTCTTCTCTCTGAAATCAATAAAGACATATTTAAAGTAAAATAAAATATAAAATAAAATAATAAAATAAAATAATAAAATAAAATAAATAAAATAAAATAAAATAATAAAAGCCTAAAGCTTCATGCCTCTTACTCGGGTCAACATGTAAAACCCAAACTGTAACAATTATACCTCTACAATAGTTGTGAAAAACAGCCTCATGGCTCAAAATAGGCATCTCTACGCAGCAAATTCAAAATGCCCTGCCCATATAGAAGAGCTCTAGTCACCACACATATACCTTAATTTCAATAAAAATGTTTCTGTAATGTTAATTTTGCTCCCCCATATTCTACTCCCTATATACTTCTCATAGTTTTCAGCTATATACTACATGTTAGGGTAAAAATAGGCTCAATTAATAGACTACACTTCTGCACTCAAATGCTAAACTAGTTGAAAAATAATGACAAAAGAAATGTGTGCTTAAAGACCAAGTAGAAATTGGTGAGTAGTTTCCCTTGTACTGAATCTTAGGTTTGTGAGTTGCATTTCTGGCAGGGTCAAGCCAGTTCAGACATCTTCCTTTAGGGACAGAGCCTACACCTAGAGGAGGAAAACAAAGTCATGTTTCATGTGGGTAACTCACTACTGAGAGTGAGAACATGTCTGGTCAACACATGCCCTCCTTTTCTTCTAAACTCGCTAATTGCATAAGCCAGTTCATTTTCTTGCGGTGCAGTGGGTGAATGGATAGATGTAAGCCAGCACTGTCACACTAATGTAGCTTCCTCTACTCAAAAAGAATAACAGGAGTGGGGTGGCCTTACTCATATCTGCTTCAGTCGCTGCACTCCTTTCCCAGGCCCCCAACACATTGCATTTGAAAATCCTTCAAGCTATGTCTTTCAGCTAAGTTTAACATACTTTTCTTGATTTATGCTTCTAAAACATCAACAGATCCAAAAGTAAAAAAATAAAACTTCAATAGATCCAGTCCTGTATTCATTTTAAATAAAAATTGTATTGAGTGCTGCCTGGTGTTGCTCAGTGGTTATTGTATCAGCCTGTACACTGAAGGGTAGAGGGTTTGATTCCCAGTCAAGGGCACATACTTGGGTTGCAGGCTCCAAGGCCCTTTGGCGACCATGGGGGAGGCAGCCAGTTGGTATGTCTCTCTCACATCGGTGTTTTTCTCTCGTCTCTCCCCCTCCTCCCTCTTTTCTGCTCTCTCTAAAAATCAATGGAAAAATATCTTCCAGTAAGGATTAAGAAAAAAAAAATAATAATGAAAGATTAAAGAAGGAAGTTTTCACTGAAAAGAAGAGATCTTTGGTCCCTCCTTGGCTACGACCCAAGACCCACATTCCTCTTCTAAAAACTGCCATTAGTGACAATATAGGAATATGTAAATTGGCCTGGCTCATTGCTATGTCATGCTTCTTCAGCCAAATAACTTGTGGAAATGCATATTACTTTAGTTACTGTGTTCATCATGGAGAAATCTGCAGCATTTTGTAGGCTTTCATTATAAACAATTTATAGTTTATTAATATGGGTAGATTGTCTTATTTCTTCATAACTCATGTTATTAAAGAATGAACAGTGGTGGATGTTCACCAGAACAAGAAACCTCCACCCATGTAGAGTGCTGGTTTGATGTAGAGAAGCTCCATTCGGCCTTCATAAAGAACCTTACAAAATGTTGTAAATCTGTGTTTTTGTCTGCTGGATGAATCCAAATTTATCACATTTAAACCTTGTTTCAAAGAGTAAACTTCTACCTCACTTTTTAAAAAGAAATGCTTGGCCTTCATTAGACCATTTCTCATTCCTTCCCAATTTTCTTCCATCCTATTACAACCTATAACCTTTAATGAACAATCCAACTGTCACTTTGCAATTTTATTTTCTTTACAGGTGTCTTCTTATTTTCAATATTCCATGACGTATAGCCATGACAATAAATAAATTTGAATGGTGACATGAATTTATTATGATATTTACCATGTTATATTTTAAATCCAACATTAGATATCAAACTGCCTATATTGTGTTTGTATAGATATATATGACAGGGGAAAAACAGCTTCTTGTCAAAAGATCATTAAACCTCATAAATACTAGAGAATATATATTTTATCTATTTCAGCTGGCAGGATGAATTATTCTAGGTGGAGAAAAATTCTAATTGATTTAAATTAAAAATTTGTTGTAATCAAAGAAAAGAGGAAAGGAGTGGAGATTTTAAATGTGTTTACCTCTTACTACAGTTTATCCTGATTCTATTAAATATTGTGTTCATATGGTTAATCAATCTTTCAATTATATTAATATTTAATATTATTCTAATATTATTTCAATAATCTTTTACCAAAGCTTAAACTTATTTCCAATAAACTTGGCAAGATGGTATAATAAATGTCTGTACCTTGGCTAGACTTAGTTTCTTTATGACGGCTGTGGAACCCCACAGAGCTACTCTCCTTTCACTTCAATATCTAATCTTGTGTTCCCATGTAGTACCAAATTCTTCTGCTCCCTGATCAGAGTTTTCTGTTTTTCCCTGTATATTAACAGGGGTGAACAAAATAAAGTCACACTGATGGTGTATTAGTCAGCGTTCTCAAATGAAACAGGAACAATAAGATATAGCACTAACTCAGACTAACTGGTTGAAAGTCCATTCTCTATTTTTCAAATCACAGAGTAGATGCTGGGCAGGGTGGGTAATTAGAAATCTTAAAAAGACACCCCCAGAATCTCAGCTGTTAATGAAGAATTTATTTTGTTCTGCGCTGCCCCTTCCCTCTTGCCGATGTGGTAGTGAAGCCTCCTGGTTCAGTCCTCTGTCTAGACAAGTAAGGCCTTTCTATGATGACTGTCTCCATGGTGACCATAGTCCTCCTATACTAAATATAAACACTAGAGCTCCTTCTAACCATGCATGTTCCTTCTTGATATTTGTATGACAGTGAAAACAAACCTATTATACACGTAGACACAACATAGTTTTCTAGTAGGCTATAGCAAATCCTCAGTAAATTAATGTAGTTACTCAGATATTTTTCATTTTTTGAAACTAAAACTATTTTGCATGCCAAAAATTATATATTAGTGAGTCCAAGTAGACTTGCTTTTCTAGATGTGAGTAGCCATAGTCATAGAGGCATTATTGTATTTGTTTACTTGTTTGCTTTTTCATATACCCATGATTATTATAAAAATATTTACTGTCCTCTCAATTTTGCTGTGAACCTAACTGCTCTAAAAATAAAGTCTTTAAAAATATATATTTGTTAGGTCTTTTCCCCATCTTTATTTCACGCAAGTCCCTCTGGACAAAAAGAACAAATAATTCCACCGGATCCTTTTCCTTAACAATCTAAATGTCTATATGTTTTACTCATTACTAAGTTTATCATTTTAATTTTAAATATTTTTTATTAATCCTTGTTCCAAATTTAGCTATATATAAACTGAAATGCAATAGTGTTTTCTACTAACATTAAATAATGTATATATACACATATATATACATATACATATATATATACACACACACACACATATATATATATGTGTGTACTGAAAAGAATCACTGATTACACATGTACCTAAAGAGATATTCTAGTATTCTAGCCTTTGGTTGTATCATTAACTAAAGATCAATTTCCTGTGAAATGATATATTTTCTTTCATGTAGTGAGTTACTTTCTGAAATACTTCACTGGTTTTGTGCTTGTGCAGTATAACTGGTTATGTATCATATTTTCAGAGGTTTATCTAATTGCTCTAGTAAAAAATGGTAATTAATAGACATTTAATTCAACTGTATCTTGAAGGCTAACCCTTCCTCATTAAATAATGTATCTCTAAATTGCAATCCTGTACTGAGTGATTTCTATTATATATGGTGTTTGTGAATGTGTTCACAAATTTTTCATTCCCTAGTCGCCTGAAAGAAAATTTTCAAATGAGAAGAAATTGCCCCCATTGGTACAGAGTAATAACTGTTACATTGACGCAAGCTTTGATATGAAGAGTGCATAGACTGGGGAACTCCTGGGGCCACTTAGGAAGGCTGCTGAGTTAACAGAGTCTGCAAGGTTAGACTTTCCTTGCATGTAATTGAAATTGGCTCAAGGCTCATGTGGACTAATAAATAGTATAAAATGAACACCTAAACTTAAGCCATTATCTAGTATTCTCTTCAAAGAATAAAGTGTTTGTGTTTTTATGTGAGGGGGTGTAACAATACTAGTTTTTTTCCAGGAAAGGACCACTTCTATTTCCTCCTTGAAAAGAAAAAACAAACTCTATGTGCTCTCTTTCTCCTCTTTTGAAAAAATAATTCAACTGTGTCTTTCTGGAGAGGATCAGCACAGTGACACTGAGTGGCCCTTCTCTGCTCTTAAAGATGTGATTCTATCAGGCATCAAGTTTGATTAGAGTGAAACATAAAATGGATTTTGATGAGGTAAATGTAAAATTTTTTTAATATAAAAGTGAAACGAGAGAAATTGTGTATAATGTATGATAAATATTTCCTCGTGTATATGATAGAATTGTATCACAGTCCGTTTTTCTCAGTTCACAGAGATTATTTTTTTCTTCCTAAACATCAGTTTATGGGCAAATGCACCGAGGTCTAAGGAAATATCTCTCTCACTTCTGGCTCATGCCTACGGGATGCACAATGTTGTATATAAAGCAGCATGTGCCAGGATCTGCATAGAATCACTTTCCATCTGCTGCCCAGCGGCCCTGCTCCAGGTAGAACTTTATTACCTTTAGTCCTGTGCCAGTACTAGCACCTGGATGTAGTTTAATTTCGGTCACTGAGCTATATTTTAGGCAGAACCTGACAGGAAGGAAAAACAGATTGTGGGGAAGTGCAGAGTATTTCACTTTTCTTTTATGCTTAGGAGGGTGGTAACTAAAAGCTTTACTTGCTGAGAATTTGATTTCCAATATAAACACAGGATTTTTGTACTTCCTGTCCATGTAATAATAACCACCCTCTAGAACAAAAGCTCCTCATTATATGGCATTTACAGGATATTGCTCAGCTCTCTGCAGTTGATAGTTGAGCAATAAAAGGCTCCCCAAGGTTGCTTTCTGACTTGACGGAGGTCAGTGAGCACGCTGACCCCGGTGAGCTGAGTCTGGCTGAGCCTTGTCCCATGTTCCAGGGCAATCGGCCTCAGCTTCAGGAGGTTTAACTTTCCACTGCAAATCCTTTCAGGAGGCATATGCGCAAAACCTTTTATTTGTTTAGACAATTTTTCTCTTCATTAGAGCCAGACACATTTAATCTAAACATTTGAGTTGATGGTCCTAAGGAGGTATATTTGTGTGATTCAGCATTGAAGCTTTTACATATGGTGAAGGCTCTTTTTGACAAGAATTTATACAATAGCTGTGAGTTGGCATCATAATACTTACACATATGTAATATTTCTTTTCTTATTTTTATGAATCAGATTTTATAGTGAAGGCTAAGAGCAAATTTTCAATTTCTCTTCCACTTATTTTTCTGTTTGAGGTATTTTTTCTATTTCTGCTGTAGCACATTACAATAAACTTAAAGGTTTAAAACAACAAAGACAAATATTACCTTACAGTTATGTAGGTCAGATGCCCAACAGAGTTTCATGGGTCTAAAATCAAGGTCTTCACAGGGTTGCATCCCTTTCGAGATTGTAGGGGAGAATCTGCTTCCTTGCCTTTTCCAGAGTCTGGAGACTGCTGGCATTTCTTGACTCATGGAATTCCTCCATCATTATTATTATTATTATTATTATTATTATTATTATTATCATTATTATTATTTTTAATCCTCACCCAAGGGTACTGCACGCCAGGGGTGGAACCTGCAACCCAGGTACGTGCCCTTGACTGGAGACTCTTCCGTGTGAGGCCAACACTCTATCCACTAAGCCACATTGGCCAGCTTGGAACTTTTCCATTTTAAAACCAATGGCAGGTTGAGGTCTTTGCTAATCTCCTTACTCTGACCTCTTCTGCTTTTAAGAAGGCTTGTGATTACATTGAGACCACCTCGATAATCCAGAATAAATTCAAGGGATTAACTACTTTTAATTCTATCTGCAACTTTAACTCCCCTATGCCATGTAAAGTTATATATGCTCATTTATCAGGAATCTGGACATAGGCATTGTTGGGAAGGGGATCCTTTTTTGCCTATCACAAATTTTATGGAATTTCAGGTTCTCACTCAAACCAGATGGGTTTAGTATTTAAGCTTAACTGGTTGCTCTAATCACCAGTACTGCTCTTGCCATTTGAATGTTTTTCAGCTGTTGGGCACTGTGATTTCATTTACTTCTTCAGAAATGCACCTGAGGTCACTGGGCTTTATGACCTGTTCCCATGTGCATGCACACATCTTCTCCCCATGTGAGAAGCCCCATCTTTGGGGCACTTTGTAGTAGCGTCTAAATTGCTCCCAGTGGTAGAATCATGGGATGTTAATCCCAGTCTTGCAATTATCTCATCCTTTAGTGTCCAGGCTAAGGAATTCTATCCTGGGGCTAACTACTCCTTTCATTTAAGTCACCAGCCTCTCTTCTTACCGTCATCCTACTACACAAGCTTAAATCTTTAATGGAGTTAATCTTACAACTCAAAGGCCAAAGGCAGTGCAAGGGGATGTCCTTATGGTCCATTAACTCAGGGTGGCTGGAAGAGCTTGACTTTGGAACAAAAAAGCTTAGTTATTGTTCTAGAAAGGAAAATGTGTGAAAAAAATTTCCAGCACTTCTTTCTTTTTATTTCTTTATCTCCTCTCTCTCTCTCTCTTTCTTTCTCCTCTGGTTCTTTTCAGAATTTATTGTCCTTGACTGTCTTCTGCTATATATAAAGGAGAGGGAAGATATTTTAAAATAGATTATTTATTCATATTGCATTTATTCTTATATTAATGACACGCATACTTCTGAAATGAAGTCTCCACCTGCACATACTAGTTCTTTTTTCTGGGAGCTAATATTTTATTTATTGCAGGGAATGGTGGGGACATGAAAGATGGTTTGTCTCCTGCAGTAAACAGAGTAAAAAATTTAAAGTGAAAATTATTAGGTACACACATAGAGAAGATGCATAATATAACAGTAGACAAAGTGAGGGCACGAAATGTTTTGAGACCTGTTATAATAAATCTATAACCATAAGTGAGATGACAAAGAAGATAGAGTGACAGTGATTAATGAGAATGATGCTGAAAATGCTAATAAAATAAAAAAAGAGAATAACAGGAAAAGAAGAAGGAAAGGATGAGAGAAGAAGGAAAGGAGAGAGGGGAAGAAAAGAAAGGAGAAAGAAAGGACAAAAGGAAAAGTGAAATTCCTGAAGTCGAATAATATTTGCATAAGAACGTGCTTGTCTTTAAAAGAGGACACATATTCTTTTTGAATAATAAAATAAAGTCCTTGTTCCATTAAATATACTGACATGACCACATTCCAGAATAAGCTTAGAGAAGTAATACCAAGCAGGAAACTGACAAAATGAAGAGTAGTGGCATCCATATAAAATTGATTAGTACATTATTTAGTGCACAGCCCAGCAAATGCTGCACCATACGGCACAAGGAAATCTATTGTGCCGTCACTGTACTATATATAAATTTAAAATTGAGCTGAGATTCGATTTTGAGATACCGAAGATGCTTTTAGTAGCGATTTGCTTTAGTAGTATTGCCTTAGGATGCCATATCTTAAATAAGATAATTGCTCTGCAAAATGTATAGCTATGACCAAATTATTTTTCTTGTATCGCCTTCTCACTTTCTTAGTGATCTGTAATTCTTTTTGCAGTGTTCAGCTTGAGATATTATACTATATAATGAAAAAGGTCTTGATGGTTTCATTGTTTCCCTAGTATCAAAGGACCTAATGACCTAGCTTCCTATCTTATCTCCTGGGTACCTCCAAACCTCTTGAATTACATTTTTTTTTACAATGTCATTTAAATATCATGACCTTGTTCTCTAAAAATTCTGTTAGTTGATTACTCTACTTGCAAAAAGTAAAAATTGTGAAAAAAGTAATCTTTTCTTTTCACTGCTGTATACCAAAAACTCCTAGAAGGTTACCTAGCACATAATGTGCTGTCAAAACATAATTTGTTGAATGTATTAATAAATAATATTTCATAGTGGCTCCAAATTAATAAATCATTGGCATATATTTCTCTTTACCTACATATAAAAAATCATGAGAAAAAAAACAAGAGTTCATGTCTCACTAATATGACAAAATTCACTCTTAGCTTTACTCATTTTTTTATTGTAACTAAGTTTGTTTCTAAATCCTGAAGATTAAAGATTGAATGTGTTATAATACAATTTCTGAAATTATGAAGGGGAAAGCCTCCCACATTTGCCTCTGCTTGTGAACAGAGGATTGGTCTAACAAGTAAACAACTGTCCGAGACACCAGTTCCTGTGTACGGGCATTCAGGAATGATGATTTTGTATCCAGGAAATCTAATGTGTGGTCAGCACTTTCTGGCCAAGTCTACCTCACACCCCAAGGCAAAAATCTCCAGTTCCATTACCTAAAATGGGATTTTCCTCCATTTCCTTTAATTAATTCTTAGCTGCCAAAGATGTAATGGGGCATAGAGAAGAGAAAACACACATTGGGGCTGCACTGAACGTGAATGTAGAGAAAAAATTTCAAGGAGCGCTGAGAAGGGCATCAAGCTTTTATGGAAGTCAATTTCCTAGGCCAGTGGAACAATGACATCAAGTCTCTTTCATACTGAAAAGCTAAGACAGAATGCTATTTTTCCAAATCAAATATTACAATTATATGTATGACTACTGGAAAGAAATTTAGTTTTTTGCCCTGGCCAGTGTGGCTCAGTTGGAGCCTTGTCCATGCACCAAAAGGTCAAAGTTTCAATTCCTGGTCAGGGCATATACCTAGGCTGTGGGTTTGATCCCCAATCTCTTCTCACATGGCTGTTTCTTTCTCTCTCTCTCTCCTTTCCCCTTTCTGTAAAAGTCAGTGAATGTGTCCTTGGCTGAGGATTAAAAAAATAGAACTTCAGAATTTTTTGGCTTCCATCACACCTTCCCATCATTCTGGGTGACTGAAAACGAATATAGAGAATAAAATACTGTAGATTATTTTTGTCTCTGTGTTTGCCGCTTCTAAAATTATGTTTCCTGAAAATTTCCCATACAATTTAACTTAATTACTATTATCATCAAAAACAAATCATCCTTTTGTTTGTATTTTTTTAGTCTGAAAAGCCATGATTATAAAAATGAATTTCCTAAAGTTGTATTTTCCTTCTAGTTCCTGTCTTCTTCTTCTAACCCTAATACATTCCTATTTTCTGCTTTCACCTTATTTATTTTACTGTTTGCTTCCCACTTGTGCTGCCAACTACATGTACCCTTTTTCTGAGACCTGCAGCCTGATTTTTCTATGCACCTGTCTGTCATATTCTAATTCTCTCTGATGTACAATTCCTGTTGGTCGCATTGTCTCATAGATATGTTATCTTTTTAAACAGCCTGTCTCTTACAGTTCCTCTCTTCTACATATTTTTTCTTTGTCACTACAAAACTATTCTCACTTATCATCTGCCTCTCAGACATATTTCCAGGTAAATGTCTAAATCAACAAAGTCAAATATGCTTACACTCAAAAAAGTCAGTAGTGCCAATGCACCACCTCTCAACTGCACAACTGTATCAACAAGTAGAGACCTGGAAACATTCAACATCCTACAGCATTAAGAAAGCACTCCATGAATCTCAACATGACCCTCTGTCTCTTACATAAGTGCATACATACACTTGCAAACCCACACCACATACTGAGAGATACACCCACATGCACATACCCCTCCTAGTGCTGAAAGCCACCTCTCTCAGACATTTCAGCTGTTAGTGGTATAAGGATACTGGAGGTAGGCTGGGTTGTGGTGCAAGCTGCATGGAAGAAAGGAACTGGGACTCCTATTATTCTGTGAATCATATATGTTTGGAAAGAAAATGAGTGAATATGTTAAATCTAGGGCTAAAGGGAAGTGAAATGGCAACTGCCTATTCATATACTTCATATCACTATTTCTTTTAAAAAGAGAAGAACATATCATCAGACTTTATCTGGATTTATTCTTAATTCAAGGGAGGTTACTAGAATTTTTTGCAGGCAAAAGTTCAAACTGCAATCTGTAATTTACAACAAATTAAGGCATATTTGCATACCTGAAGATAAATTTTAGAATATCATTGTAATTGATTTTTTATTGGGAAATATAGTGCTTTTTTATGTTCTCTTATTAATACAATGTTTGAAGAAAACACATATTTCACCACATTGTACGGGGGCCATATAATTAACTGTGAGAAAAAGTGGGACACAGATTGAGGGCTACATATACACCAGACTAGAGGAAAAAAAAAAGTGAAACTATATAAATCTAAAGGGGAAAAAAAAGGTGGCCTAAATTCCAATTAACATACATTGAAACAATAACTTACCTTTCTGGCTCACATTTGAATGATCTGAGCAGAAACTTAATTTTTTTTCTAATTTTCCAAAATTTGTGGTATTGTATTATACCAGGATGTATTCTACACTTCTGGTATTGTTCAGAAACAGCTCGCAAATATAATCAAGCAGATTTTGTATCTTCAAGACTGAACATTCATTAGAGCTCTGCTTGTATAATTCCTCAAGGTAACTGGAAGTCTTTATCTCACCTTGCATTAATAAAGTCATTTTTTTTGTGTAGGAATCTTTAAAAATATATTTTATTGATTTCAGAGAGAGAAAAAGAGAGGGAGCGAGAGTTAGAAACAATGATGAGAATCACTGATCTGCTGCTCCTGTGATCTCCTGGATCATAGGTCAATGCTCAACCTCTGAGCCAGGCCAGCTGGGCATCTGTGTAGGATTTTTGTTGGCCCATGTGCTTAGTCATGACGTGTTATTTTATTTTATTTAGAAGGTTATTGTAGCCCGACTGGGTGTGGCTCAGTGGTTGAACATCCACCTAGGATCCTGGAGATCGCAGTTCAATTCCCAGTCAGGGCACATGCCAGGTTGTAGGCTGGATCCCCAGTCAGGAGCATGCAGGAGGCAGCCGATCAATGACTCTCTCATCATTGATGTTTCTGTCTCTCTCTCTCCCTCTCCCTTCCTCTTCTGAAATCAATAAAGATATATATATATATATATAAAGTTATTGTATTGCATATATTTGGAATTATTAAAGTTGCATTTAAAAAATATTTTATATTCTTATATTCTAGTATCGCTGCATTATACAGCTTTTTCTATTTTAAAAATGTCTTTTATTAAATTATTTTCTGATTTTTGATTATTATATTGTCCTTTCTAGATAAAATACATTTTTCAAACACCTTTTTTATAGGATAATCAATATTGTTCTTTGTTTCTGCTTCTTTATCTTCTCCAGTGAGACGCTTTGATGTATTTCCCACTTTCACCATCCTGCTCTTCTGCAGTAATCTTCCCTAATTCAGCCTGAGTTTATCTTTGTAAAATGCATCTTTCATTTTGCTTCTCACCTTGTAGCCTTTTTGAAATCAGGTGCATTTGATACTGCTGCATACATCTACTATGGTGATTCCTTTTCTCCTCAAGAAGCTGTTGTTTCATTAATGGTTGATTTTACATTAACTGTATTTTAGAGTCAAGGAAACGTGACACATGGGATTTACAGGCAGTCACTTGAATACTTTGGAAATTGGTTTTCTCCTTTTCTTCCAAAATTGAGGTCAGTATTTTCAGGGTAATATCATACAGAAAAGACTGAATTCTTTTTTCCAAGTCTCTATTTCTCTGCCCACACTGGGGTCAACCTTGACCTCCTGCTCATTTCATCTCCTTTTGATCACTCTGGTCATCAGAGTCTTCATCAAATTCTTGCAGAGTCTATCCAGTGAATACCTTTACAGCTTCAATTGCTTTTGAGTTTTATAAAAAATATATATTCAAAATTATTAAAAACTTAGGGAATCTTGGTGAGAAAATATTATGAAAAAGGGGGGGGGAGAGATTAACCAAATAATTTATATGCATATAGGCATAACCCAAAGACACAAACAATGGTGTGGTGAGGGACTGGGAGAATGGTGGGGTGGGGTGGGGTGGGGTGGAAGGGGTCAATGGGAAGAAAAAGGAACATCTGTAATATATTGAACAATAAAAAAAAAAAGTAAAAAAAAGTTTTATCAATACAATACTAAAAAAAATGTAAATGCAGATTCCAGGAAGCCCAGAGTTTGTGAAGAAGCCTCAGAGCATTCCACTCTCCAGAGTCTAATTTAGACACCTGGTTTTTAAAAAACAGACAATACGACACTAGTCATAGACACAGCTTATGGCTGGGGCCCTGGCCCACCCCACTCCCTGAAGCTCCATGCACTTCTAACCTTGGAAACTACACCTGCCCATCAAACACATTTTTGAAATATTTGGGTATGTGTGAGGCAGGGAGTTAGAACTAAAAACTTTTACAGATCTGGGCTTTAAGGGGGCCCCAAAGTAACCATATATAGTGGTTTTCTCAGGATAGGTACTAGTTTACACATATTATCCAAACATAATTGTCCCTATGTAAAATAAGTTTTATCTTCATCTACTTAATAAAGGGATAGAAAATCTGTACTCCTTGGTCCAGGGAAGCTGCAAGCATCCTTTCCTCTTTCTGGAACTCAGGGAAGGAAACATTATCCACCCAAGGCACCAGCATTCTCAGTTTGTAAGTTTGGAGAGATATTTTCACTTCTCTGGGACCTTCGTGGTAGCAGAACCTTACCACTCTCAGAGACACTGCTATAACAGGAGGTGCCAGAGACCTCCACAGAAGGGGACATTTTTTGTTAAAGAGGAGCACACAATAAAAATAATTGTCACAGAATGAAATGATACACATGAGGGAAATTAAGCAACCCAGAGAAAAGAAAATCAGCAACCACAACCTAGAAACTTGAGATAATTAACATTCCATACAGACTATGGCTGTGCCAATCACCTCTCTCTTCATTCTTTATCCCCTCTTCTTCCTAATGAGACACACACACACACACACACACACACACACACACACACACACACACATTTATGTTGGGAAAGTAGCTACCTGCAGGTGACTAAGGTTTTGAATAGGTGTGCTTTGAGGCATTTCCCATATCACTTCCTTGAAGATTTTACATATTCTCCAGCACCTCCTTGTCTCTTCCCACAAGCCAGAACAAAGACATGGTGCTGATGAGCCAACATTGCCCCTGCCAGACATGCTAACAAGAATAACAGCTTAGTCAACGGCAGAATAACAAGAGGAAGAAACCTGTGTCCCTGACAACCTTGTGGATAGAGTCTACATTCCCTCCCTGACCTATTCTGTGAGAAAGAAATACAGTTCTACCTTAAATGGAAAACTATAATTTTAAATCTCTTAAAAACAACTTAAGCTATTTATTTTTATTTTTCAATTACAGCTTACTTGCAGTATTATTTTGTATTGTTTTCAGGTGTATAGCATAGTGATTTGACAATCATATACTTTACAAAGTGTTCCCCCCAATATTTCCAGTACCCATCTGGCACCATGCATAATTATTGCAATATTATTGACTATATTCCCTATACTGTGCTTTATAGTCCTATGACTATTTTGAACTGTCAATCTGAACTTCTTAATCCTTTCAGCTCTTCCATACAGTCCCCGAGCCTCCCTCTCCTTGGCAACTACTGTCTTCTCTCTGTATCTATGAGTCTGTTTCAGTTTTGTTTGTTCACTTGTTTTCTTTGTGAAATTCCACATATAGGATTTGTATTTCTCTGACTGACTTATTCCACTTAACACAATACCCCCCTGGTCCATCAATCCTGTTGCAAATAGTAAGATTTTATTATTTTTTATGACAGAGTAATATTCCACTATATATTTGTACCAAGGCTTAATCAGTAGAGATACCATAACATAAGTGACAAAGTCAACATTGTCTGAATAGCAATTTTACAAGGGAAAAGTATAAATAAAAGAGGCAATATTTTAAGGATAATGACCGATAATTTTCCAGAATTGAGTAATGTAAGAATCTTCAGATTGCAAAACCCACCTCACCTCAAGAAATCTATACCTAAACACTGTAATAAATCTGCAGAACTACTAAGGTAAATATAAATTAATATATTGTGATGGAAGAAAATTTGACTTGGGTTGGTGAACACACAATACAATATACAGACGATGTATTATAGAATTATACACTTGAAGCCTATATGCTTTCATTAACCAATATCACCCCAATTAATTCAATGAGAAAGGAAAAAAGAAAAAGAAAGAAATTAATATAGGCAACTGAAATGATAGCAGACTTCAAGACAGGAATAGCAAATGCAAGAAGTAAATAAAATAATAATTTCAAATAACCAAGAAAAATAATTCTCAACACTAAGTTAAATTATCTCTTGAAGTTGAAGATAAAGTCATTTTAAAATAAAAAAGAATGACAGATTATATGTTTGTCATAAAAATTATTTTTAAAATGTATTTAAGTAAATGGGCAATTAAATTTCAGAAGATAAAATGCAAAGCAAGGAACATGAAGGAAAATAAAGTATCTATAATTAACTAGAAGGTATAAAATCTATATTACATGAACTAATTAAATAATTAAGAAAGTGGAGCTTAGGAAGAGGAAGGAGCAATTGGTTAAATGTTTAACAGACTTTAAAGTTGTTACATTGTTGTGGAAGAGAATAGACATATGGATAAACTATAAACTTTATCAATTCAACTGGCCAATATAATTGACTGCACCCATTTTCTCCATTTTCCACCTTCTCATTCTTTTTTATATTCATTAAAATTATACATTCACCTTCACCATTATCTGAAACTTCTCTCATCAAAGTCATCAATGACCTTCATTTTGCCTAATCAAATACAATTCTCAGTCCACATCTTACTTTGAGTTGTAACATTTGACAAAGTTGATCTTTTGAATATCTTCTTTACCTATCTACTAAGACATCATACTCATTTACTTTTCAATCTACCTGCCATATATACTTAGTTTTATTTTCATATTCTCCCTCATCTCTCCAACTTCTAAATAGTGCAGAACCCCAGAGTTCAATGTTAGGATCTGTACTCTTTTCTATCTATGCTAATTCCCTTAGTAATATTATAAAGTATGGTGGCCGTTAGTATTAGTCTATATTCTCATGTTTCTAAAAATATATATATCTAACTTGGACTTCTCTCCTGAATTTCAGATACATATATACATATCTTTACTTGATATGATCACTTTAATTGTTAACTGACATCTCAAACTTAACATTCTTTCCTAGGCCCATTAATGAAAATTTTATTTTTTACAGTTGTTTAGTCCATAATTCTTTAAAAAACATTGATTTTTCTGTTTTTCTCACAACTTGCACTCAATATATTGGCCTCCTTCCTGCTTTATTATCAAAGTATATTCAGGATACAATCATTTCTTACAACCTGCACTGCTATAACTCTGAAATAATGTCAAATATGCACAGAACACCTACACCCCATCACTATTTTTGCCTTATTTTTCTCTCTTTCACACCTATCACTCTTGTACTAAATGATTTTTGCATGCTTTTTTTTCTAAGAAATTGTTGGTTTGTACTAAGATTTGTTTCTGCTTTATTTACTACTGTGTGCTCAGCACTTATAAGTGTGCCACCAAATACTAGGGGCTCAATACATATTATGGGTAATATTAGTGGATGGTTGATGCACAGAGGTTTAAAGGTAAGTATTGAAAGTAGAAATACAATGTATATTTGCAAGTCTATAGAGAACATACTTTTTCTTAAAATGAGAGGATTTAACATGTTGAATATAAAAAATGCAAATAACATGTAATAAATTCCGTAAAGGACACATGTAAAACATTGAAACATAAACAAGTTAAAATTAATGAAGTGGAAAATATTTATCAGGCAAATACAGCTCAAAGAAAGATATCATATGTTTACAATAGAGTCAATTAATTTTAATGGCAAGGAGCATTATGAGATATAAAAATTATTAAATAACAAGAAATTAAAAATTCAAAATGTTACTAATACTTAAAGACCTAACCTTAAGAGCTAAAATTGTAAAACTAGTTATATGACCATGCCATACTGTTTTATTTTGGCTCCATAGCATAGCTTTAACTTGCTTTATTATCATAGTGATTCTTATGAGTCTTCTTTTTCAGATCTTTATTCTAGTTATACTTGTTTATTTTTTATAGAAATTTATCTAGTTGTACAAAGATCCTATAGTTAAATTTCTTGAGATTATGTTTACTTGTTAGTATTACTTTGGTGGAAATTGATATCTTTAATATTTGTCTGCCCAGAACATTCTACACCTTCCTACTTCTTCGTGTCAGACCATCTTATAGGTTTAGAAACATATATCTATATATAAGATTCACTAATTTCTTCTTAATAATAAGGTAGTTTATCTAAGGGGTTCTTATTGTAATGGCATATTTTCTTTCAAATATGTACCTTTTTAATGTGTGAAGGCTATTATTTTAAGTAGTTACTTTTATAAACAACCACAATACTTATTTTTCTTATAAGTAGTTTATAAGAAACAAGGTACCCTTGGGAAGAATAAATGCAAGTCGACCCATAGCTTTTTTCTTATATAGAGATACATACTTTATCAATCAAATATTTATAAATGTGAAAACTAAAACCATAAAACACCAAGAAAATCTGTAGGAAAATTACTTTTTAAATTATTTTAACTATGATAGTGTGTAAAATCTCTGTAATGTTAATGCAATTCTAGAAGACATAAATATATGTAGTCTAAAAATTAATATCAAAATACATGCACACACAGTCTGCAAAGCAAAAGGTGTTACAAGTAAAGATGAATGACCATAGGAGAAAATATTTTTCTATTTATATGACAAAAAAGAGGCCAGTTTTCCCTAACTATAAAAAATTTCTTAAAATAAGTATGAATTAAGAAGTCTAATTACCAAAAAGAAATACATCAAATAATATTACTTAAGTACTCACAGAAATCTTAAATATATGATAAAAGTACTTAATATCACTTTAATTTAAGAAAATTCACATCAAAAGTTCATTAAAGTATCATATTTTAATTTAAAGGATTGGCAGAGATCAAGAAGTTTGATAAACTCCTCTTTATTAAGTTTGTATGGGGAGAGTCACTCTCAAATATTATTATTTGGAGTATAAATTAATATAATTTTCTGTAGGGGAAAATCAATCCAAATTATAACTGTACATTCCTTTGATTAGAATTTCTTGGAATTTTTTATATTCTCTACTCATTGTAACATTGTTTATAATAGCTAAAGATATTATAGCTAAAACAATATATCTGTTTCCTAATAAGGGTTTAGTTACAGAACTTAAGAAATCAAAAGAACAATATAAATGTTATGCAAAATGGGGAGTTCTATGTATTGGTATGACATTACCTTCAATATATATTGTTATTTTAAGAAACTGCAGAATCAACTGTAAATTATGCTACCACATGTGCAAAAAGAGGGGAAACAAAATATATTTAAAAATAGATTTGTTTGTGTCATATTTGACTGTTTGATCTTTGAAAGTGTATTTCCCACTCAACCATAAGTTGCTTATTTTGAACAGGATATATGATTCAATGTGACTCAGTTCTTGAAGTCTCTCCAAATACCATGACAATCAGAATATTATCTGCAGAGTCAGTTTATCACTACAAACTTGGACCCTGTTTCAAAGATATTTGTCCTGCTATGCCTCTAGATACCTTATCTCGAGGAATATTCAGATTCTGTGGTATTTAGAATGACAGCTCCATGTTTGTATTCTTCACCTCTTTCAAACTTCAAATACAACCCCAAATCTTATCACTCTTAAATATCACTATAAGAAAGGAAAAAGAATTCATACAGCAGACAATTGCGAAGCTTCGCCCTCCATGGCTGAGTGTGTGGCATTATTAATTTTAAAATAATGACAAGACCATTAACCAGAGCAGGTTTGCCTCTGGACAACTGTTGCTTAAGATAGAATCCAGAACATACTCCAGCATTTGCTGAATATACTCTTAACACATTCTCCCTCATGGAGTTTCATAAAATTTGATTTTAACAAGCAACAAAAAATATTTAGCATCTTCTGCATTTGCTCCCCCTTTGCTTGATGTGACAACCACGACTGTGATTGTAGGCCTTCCTTTCATTATAAATGGCTATGTATTTTCCCTCAGAAAGTAGAAAGGTGATCATCTCTCATCTGGAATTTGGTGAGCAATTAGGCTGGTAGACAGATATAAGAATGCCAGAATAGAGAAATAAGGTAGAAATGGCAAACGTGATCAAGGGGAGTAGAAGCAGCTTCTACCTTTCCTTTGTAAATCAGAAAGGATGGGAGGGCATCCTCTGGGTTGCAACAGCTCTAAGGAAGGCGGTTGAGCTTGTACTATCTTGCTTATATGCCCCAAGTGGAACCTTTTACATCAAATAAGCAAATGGCCCAAAGCATCAAGAGGATATGGTATAGACACTCATTGTTGTGAAGAGGGAGGACTACAAAAAAATCAGGTCCACATGATATAATCAAACAGAATTGTGAAAATATATCCTCGATCACCCAAAGATCACCCAACATGCTATAAGTACAAAATCTAAAGACATTGAAATTCTAAAGAGGGGGTCATGGACCAAACATGAACTCTGATTTTTACACAGTTTCCTGCATTCCGGGAAGCTTTCGAATCACTTTCATTGAGATGTGGAATTCCTGATACTGAGATTATAAACTAGATGGGTAGTGATACTTTAGTAAATCTTTGCATGAGAATGGCCAGACAAAATTAAGTACTTCTAGTATCTAGGAAGACTAGTAGGATTGAGGGTCAAAATGAAAGAGTTCATGTAGTTTTGAAGCTGTGGTAACTATAGCTAATATAATTAAATAACCTAAAATTAGATAATTGTTATTTGTTTTTTATCAAGTATTTATGTGTCTATAGGAGGTAAATTAGGGGGTAACTTTGGCAAGACACATGCTTTTTAGGTTAAACAATGGTGCTCCTCTGAAAGAGAATATTTTGAGCCACAACCACAGTTGTTGTCCCAGAGCAGTACTCTGGAGATGTTAGTCTGACCATAGTATGTTCTACAGACATCGTTTTGAAATGTTTGAGTGCCTTCTTTTTGTCAGAAGGCCTTCACCAAATCAATTTTATATAGTCATTAAACAAGAATCTGTTTATAAATAGCAGATTTAAAAAATAATTTACATAAATACCTGACCAAAGTGGAACTAGGAGGGGAGTACCTTTTCTGGAAACGATCTTTAACAGTATATTTAGTGAAACTGAAATCACTATAATCTGCCTTAATCTACCATTAAAAATCAAGAATAAAGAAGACTGGAAAGGAGAAAAGACTATTATAAGAGATAAAGAGAATTATTCTGAATTAAAATCACTCAAGTTTAAAATGTTTCCCACATTTATATAGTCATGACCTGTTATCAATACTTAGTTATCATTTTCAGAAGTCTAATCATGCTATCAAGTATATGTTAATATTGTATTTAAATTGATAAAATGAACACTAATAATTAAAATGCTAAGTAGCAATAAACAAATGTCATTTCAAAAAAAAGAAAATCCATTTAACCTGAACTAATTAGAAGATGGAAGAAACATGATTTCACTGGCACATCACTTGTAAGAAACATTTGACTTAGCAAAGTAAAATGTCTTGCTTTATGAGCAGATCCACCAGTGCTTATTGTTCTGTGGACAATGCAATATAGACACTTGTATTCTTCTTACCATGGGCTGATTAAGAAGGTAACAAATAAAAAAAAACAGCTCTAAGGGCAAAGAAAAATTTTAGTCACCTTGAAGTGGTCAAAATTTAGTGAAAATAAAGACAATTAATACTAATCCAATTAAAATTTAAGACATTAATTGTTTTTTTTTGGATTTAATGATTTATTGATTTTTTCCCTCATTTTGAAATAATTCAGGGACTAGAAAATTTATTTGTAGAGGAGATGGAGGAAATGCCAGACAATGTTGAGCCATGTGTACTAGTTTAATGAATCTTTGTCAATGGTTAAGTTTCAGTGGAACCAGAGGAACAACCATTTTACAATTTAAATAATTTTGAGCAATTCTCATGTTAATCCTGAAATGTTACATTATAATATCCATATTTATTTCTGAAACAAAGAAACTGGGGTAGAAAACCTCTAATGACTCCTAGCTAGTTATCATCTATCATCTTGGATATTGATAAATTCTAATCACTGTTGGAATCACGTGGTGACCTCTCACAACTAGAGCAACACAATCGCAAATATACATTTGCTCATTTCTAACGAAATATTGAAAAAATGTTACAGTTTGTTCTCCCATGTGTAAATATATCATTTTAATTCTTAACCTTTCTGTGGAGACCTATTGTCATACCTAAGTCATACCCATCACTTTTAATTATGACAGAGACCTATGAAAATGTAACAAACTCCACTCACAATGTCTGTAATCTGATCGTTTCACAATGTCACATTAAAATAAGAAGAAGCCCCAGCCGGGCGTGGCTCAGCGTTTGAGCGTCGACCTAGAATCCAGGCGATCAGGGTTCGATTCCTGGTCAGGGGCACATGCCCGGGTTGCGGGCTTGATCAATGACTCTCTCATCATTGATGTTTCTATCTCTCTCTTTCCCTCTCCTTTCCTCTCTCTGAAATCAATAAAGATTTAAAAAATAATAATAACAAATTAAATAAAATAAGAAAAATACTGAAAGTATGAAATAGAAATTACATTTCAGCCTGAAGGTGTGTTTTTTTTTTTTTAGATGCTTATAAAAGAAAACAAATTAAATACTGTAATTGCAGTTATTTAAGGGCTTCACTATTTTTTTTTTTTTTTAAGGTCAGGTTATAGCAAAAGTTTTCTATTGCCAAAATTTTCATAAAGAAGAAAAATAACATCAATGTTATAAATGGAATGAAATGTGTTTCCACACTGGGTAGAACGGCTTTATATAGATCAGCAAAGTTTTTAATATCTCCTTTGATATTTTTATATGTTTTAGTTAGTTGAAGAGTACACTAATTCCTTTATTTATCTTCAGCAAACAACATCATATCTTAGCAATTGTTGTAAAACATTAATCATTTGACAGTCTTTTATGTGACCTATTTACAGATTGTTTCAACATTTAATGATCCCTGGGGCCTCTTATTTTGTTTTGTTTTGCTAATCCTCACCAAGGATATTTTTTTCCATTGATTTTTTTTAGAGAGAGTAGAAAGTGGAAAGGAAGGGGAGAGACAGAGAGAGAAACATTGATTTGTTACCTTGACAAGGGTGAGGAATCGAGCCTGCCACCAAGGTATGTGCCCTTGACCCTTCAGTCTGTGGTCCGACATTCTAACCAATGAGCCAAACGTGCTAGGGCAATCCCTGAAGACTCTTGAATTTGTTACTGTTATCATCAATGTTAATATACATTTTCCCTACATGAGAAAAGCACTGACACAATTGGACTGTCATATAAGAAAAAAATAGGAACAGGGGTGCTGTAAATTTGGAAAAAGCCCAGAAATTCAAAGTAAGAAAGCATCGTGTGTGTATATGTGTGGTAAAAATTAAAATAAGAGAAAACAAAAAGAAGTAAATGATTAATTTATAGATTTGCATTTTTAATATTAAGAAGCATAACAATTATTCAAGGTTAACAAACACTTTTAGGATCCCTAGAAAACAGAGACAGAAAGGCAAAAGGTTATTGATAAAATTTTATTAGAGAGTTTATTTCCTGAGAGGGAGCAAAAGGAGACTGAAGCAAGAAAAAAGACCTTGGGTGGGGTGGGAGATTAGTGAGGGGGGTAGTGGGGAGAAAATGGGAGACATCTGTAATACTCTCAACAATAAAATAAATTTTAAAAAACAGAGAGAAAGCAGAAAAAGAAAAGCTGGCCATACCTTCATCATTAGCTATTTCCTCTATTTTCTAGGACATCTTCACAGAGCCCCTGTGAATGGTCTATGGAGCAGAGGGCGGAGAAAGGCAGACATATTTTTCTATTGACTTTCATCTCCCATTTGTCAAAATTTGCCACCAGGAGTAGTAATTGTCCATAATTTCTAGGTATGTATGCTAAACATCTTTGAATCTTGATAGTTCTCATGCTGGAGCAATAAGAGGGATGCCCCATATCTAGAGACAAGAGGCGGCAGGATATTTGTGTGAAGTGTGACTCTGTAAGGTGTGCATGAAAGCAAGGAGAGGGATTAGGAGAAGTGGCTTCAGAGACCCCTTGACTGGTAACAACTTGCATGACCATGGGAATCACAAAAGTCTATTCTAGGGAAGATCTGACCAGAGAAGAATGCAAGTGTACAGATCTGGAATGATCCATAAACTGAATCTTATGTATGCTTCCTGAAGTTAGTCTTCAAAGGTAACGAGAGCCCCGGCCAGACAGCTCAGTTGGTTAGAGCATTGTCCTGTAGACCACAACAAAAAAAAAAAGCTGTGGGTTTGATTCCTGGTCACGGCGCATGCCTAGGTTACATGTTTGATCCCCAGTTGGAGTGCCTAGAGGAGGCAACCAATCGATGTTTCTCTCTTATATTGATGTTTGTTTCTCACATGAATGTCTCTCTCTCACTCTCTCTCCCTCTTTTTAAAAAACATATCCTCATGTGAAGTTAAAAAAAAAATAAAATGGATGCTTACCAAACTGCCAAGGGAAATTGTACATGCATCCAGACGGAGCAACAGGTGGAAATTCATGATCCTATAACTCTCTGACTATATTACTCTTGAATCTACCGACATCTCTCCATTGATACAGCCACTACCCTGCCCCAGTCTTCAAATTAATAACCTCTTGATTTATGGCCTTTTAAAAACACTGTTCAATTACCGTGTCCATATTCAAGTTTTCCTCTTCCTTTTCATAGATCCATTCTTCATCATCCTATGCAAATCTGGGTGTGGCATTTTAAATGCTAAAATACTTCAACAAATTTCCACTCATTTAGGATCAAATTGCCAACCCTCAACATGGCCAGCCAAGATGTTTCTAGCACTAAACTGTTTTCTCTTAGTCCCAAACTTAATGGCTCACTGTTTCTCTCACGTGCCAAGATCTTTCTCATTCTTGTCCCCTCAGTGTTTAGCAGAGGTGTCTGACATGTATCTATGCAAATAATCATGAAGTTTATAACTGCGATATTGTCCTTTAGAAGCTACATTAAGCAGGGAAGACAGATTTACATATGTGTTGGAAATTGAAACAGAATTTACATAACGTTACATGGAACTGTTTTTATTGTTGTTTTCTTGTGTTGTGCTTTGTTTTTTCTGTAGAGGGGAAGGACATTAAAATACCTTTAGAGCATTAGCCCTTGAGTGTAAAAGAAGAGTAAACATCTAGTTATTGACTGTAGTGCATTCTTAAAGAAAATACGATAGCAATGCTTGGAATTATGAAACCCTATGACATAATCAAAAGGGGAGTAATCCTGTGTCATTGGCACATGAGTGTGGAGAGAAATGCTTGAGATAGACTTGAAAGGGAGGATTTGCTTTAGCATATTTTACTATTTACAGTCTTAGATTTGTGTTTTTCCATAAAGTATACACCCTCTTAGCAAGTTACTCTGTACTACATACAACCAGCCCATTTGTTGTTATAATGTATGGACTTACTACTAATGTTGCAATTATAAATCTCATCCTATCATCCTTAGTATTTCTGTAAGATTATAGTTACCTTCTTGTATTAAAATGTCCAGTCCACTTGGTTTCTTATTCACATCCAACTTTTGGCCTACAGCATATGAAGCCAAAAATTACTGCCTTTTACTTCCCTGTGATTTGTCTTTATTTTTTTTAAATCAATGCATTCACATATATTGTTTCTATGTCAAAGCAGCTATTTTCTAACATATTTTCTTGCACAGAGTTATTGGCCCTTGCGAATCAGTCAGTGAGGTTCTTGCCAACTATATGACTCACATTTCTCTAGAGATATGTGTCTTTTTTTCCTTCAGGGTAACTTTTTTTTCCCTCTGTAATCATAAACAATGACCTGAAAGAAGAGAACCTATTCTTTGACACATTCTATAAATTCAAGTTCTTTCCTGCTTTAGTGTCTCTTTTTATCCAAAAACATATACTTCAGATAAAAATAAAGATGCATTGATTATAGGTTTTATGGGGTTGTTTGTTTTTTTCATTGATTTTAAAGAGAGAGGAGAGGAGAGGGAGAGAGAGAGAAACATGAATGTGAGAGAGAAACATCTATCAGTTGCCTCCCAAATGCCCACAACCTGGGCATGTTCCCTGACTGGGACTGAAACAGGCAAACCCCAAGTGCACAGGATGATGCTCAACCAAGCCACATTGGCCAGAACAGTGATTTATTTTTTTAAAGGCCTTCTGGCCCTAGTAGATTTGGCTCAGTCAGTGGTTAGAGTGTCAACCTGAGAACTGAAGGGTCCCGGGTTGGATTCAGGCCAAGGGCACATACTTCAGTGGCAGGCTCTATCCCCAGCCCTGCTGGGGGCACATGTCTCTTTCATATCGATGTCTCTCTCTCTTCCTCTCTCTCTCCTCCCCTTCCACTTTCTATGAAAAAGCAATGGAAAAAAATATATAAATATATATCCTCAAGTAAGGATTAAAAAAAGAAAGAAGAAAAAAAAAGACTTTATGTTTATATTATCCATTATTTAAGATAAAACACATTTGCATGATCCCAATACTGGGTAGTACCCCCAAATCAAAGTAACTAGAAATTATAACAGTCTTTTCTACATAATAACATAATCAACATTAGCCAAAAGTAAATAAAATAATAGTTATGTAATACTAATAATAACAGTGAAGTCTTTTCTAAACATTGTTGTAAATACTTTGTGTAGATTAATTCAAATCCTCAAAACTCCCTATGATGTTGACAATAATATAATATATTTTGTTTAAATTAGTCATCATTAAATTAGAGATTCCTTTAGGAAATAAAATAAGTAAATTGTTATTACCCAATTATGCAACCTCAGTCTATAGTAGTCATAAAGTTACATGAACACAAGTTGCCAGAGTTTACATGCTCATTAAGCCCTGTCTATAAGTGGAATCTGAATAATCATTCCCATCATCAAATTGTCCTAGTTGATCTTGGTATCCAAAAAGTTTTTTAAACTTTTGCTTATTGAATTTATTGGAAAGACATTGGTTAATAAAATTATATAGGTTTCTGCATATTGTATTGTGTGTTCACTACCACAGGTTGAGTCTCCTTCTATTACCATTTATTCCTTCTTTACTCTTTTCCACCTCCCTCCAGCCCTCTTGCCTTCTGGTAATCACTGTACTGAGTTTGTCTACGAGTTTTTGTTTTGTTTGTTTTTTTACTTAATCTCTTCACCTTTTTCATCAAGCTCCCCAACCCCATCTTCTCTCACAGCTGTCAGTCTGTTCTCTGTATCTATAAGTCTGTTTCTATTTTATTTGTTTGTTTGTTTTGTTTATTAGATTCCACACATGAGTGAGATCATGTGATGTTTGTCTTTCTCTGCCAGGTTATTTCACTTAGCATCATACTCCCTAGATCCATCCATACTGTCGCAAAGAATAAGATTTCCTTCTTTGTTAAGGCTGAGTAGTAGCCCCTTGTGTAAATATCCCACAGCTTTTATATCCACTCATCTACTGATGGGCACTTGAGCTGTTTCTAAATCTTAGCTATTGTAAATTGGGCTGTTATGAACATAAGGGTGCTATGAACATATATCCTTTCTGATTGGTGTTTGTTTCAAGATCTTAGGATATATTCCCAGAAGTCCTATTGCTGGGCAAAAATACAGTTCCATTTTTTATTTTTTGAAGAAACTCCGTACTGTTTTTCATAGTGGCTGCACCAGTCTGCATTCCCACCAGCAGTGTACTAGGGTTCCCCTTTCTCCACACCTTCGCCAGCACTTGCTGTTTGTTGATTTATTGATAGTTGCCATTCTGACAGGTGTGAAGTGATATCTCACTGGAGTTTTAATTTGCATCTCTCTGATGATAAGTGACCTTGAGCAACTTTTCATATGTCTTTTGGCCATCTGTATGCCCTTTTTGGAGAAGTATCTATTCAGGTCCTTTGCCCATTTTTTTACTCTGATTGTTTATTTTTGGGTGTTGAATTGTTTAAGTCCTTTATAAATTTGCAAACTACACAACCAATATAGACGACTTCTAGAAAACTAGAGAATATGGGTAAGCAGAAAAGAGAATGTAGCAATCACCCCTAACTCTACCTTCAAACTTTCAGAAGTTTGAAAAGCTCACAATAATGGCTTTAGAAGTATCTGATTTCAAGTCACAATTACAAAGCAATAATGTGTTATTTATAAAGCTCTTTGCACTGGCAAATTGTGTTTGGTAATTACTTTTATTATATTCGCTCAGAACAAATTAATGGAAGCTAAAAGTATTCTTTCAAGCCTGAAGTAAAAAATAAAAGTAAGTGTATAGGTGTTGTGCCATGCCTTGCCCTGTAGTATGGTGGTACTGCCAGAATAAAAGTTGGGTCACTTGTCTCCCAAGTGTGTGTTCTGTCCAGTAGTCTGTCGTCCGTCAGCTGGATTATTTCATAGATGCCAGCTGTAATATTTGCACAAAATAAATTTCAGTGTTTAACCTTCTTTAGAAAGTGTTATATCCTCCTTCTTATCTGATTTTACACATTTTTCACAAGTAAGAAGTAGATATAAAATGGCAAATTTTTGAAATATATGTTACTGAATAATCTACTCATAGAAGAATTACAAAGCTTTAAACAGTAATTTCAAGTAGTAAAAACAAATATCTTTGTTTAAAAAAGACCATATAGTCCATATTATGTTTTGTTGCTTTATACACAGAAATGATTTATTTTACAAGCTGGTCAGTTTCAGTATTAGCCTGTAAAATTAAACACCTTTCTTTATATGTCTCAAAGGCACAGGGAACTTTATAAATTGATATGCTTTCACTTTAAGCAGTATGATAAACCATAAGACACAACACCATGGTAACAGTTCAAAATAAAATTTTCAGAACAGGCACTTTGACCTCAGCTACTGAGTGTAATTCTCACAGTTAAATGTGACTTGTATGTATCTCATTTCTTCAGAGGTAATCAACCAACAAACAAAATGTTCCTTTGATGCAGAAGCACAAACACATTTAAGTTCCAAGCACTATTCCGGTTGTAATATATGAAAGACAGACCCCAAATTAGAAAAATCGTCTGAAAGAAAAATGAAGAAAAACAAAAAGCAGCCAATAATAAAAGCATCTACAAGCATTCAAATAAGGCTTTTAAGTGTTAAATCAGTGTTTTAAACCCCTTTATTCTCAAGTAAGGGATGAAGAGGCTGAGGTACAGATCTTCTGCAAAGCTGAGGAAGAAGGGGGAGGAGGGAGGAAGGGGGAAGAGGGAGGAAGGGGGAGCAGGGAGGGAGGGGGAGCAGGGAGGGAGGGGGAGGAGGGGGAGCAGGGGGAGGAAGAATGACCTGGGCATAACCAGACCCTCTCAGTCCAGTCCATGGGAATCCAGAAGGGAAAAGAAATACTTGAAACAGTGAAGACAGGAACAAAACACCAAAACAAAACAACAGAAAGAGAAAAAATAAGCTTTAGTATATTCGTGCCAAAACTAACAGAACATAATAGCAAAAATCAAGACTCTCACTCAAATCAAGGTTGCCTAAGCAAGTACAGAAACATGAAAGAGAAAAAACTACAATCTGTTAAACTTAAAATGTTTTTTAAAAATCGTCAGCATGAATGTTACAAAAGAGACATTAATTTTATAATTTAAAACATTTTTTTAACCTCTCAGAAACATTTGATGCTATCCTGTAAATTTACAAATCAAATAAGCGTTTTCTTTATTTTAAGCAGTGCTTCATTTGTAGTAGCAGCAGGCTACTACATTTTTTTAATGCAAACATGATACTGAAAACCAATTCAAATATACTTTCATAAAGTATGGCCAGATATGGCAACATACTTTCAAAGAAGTACAATCTTTGAATATTGTTAGTTGTCTTTCTGTAAAACTTTACAATAAATAGCACAACATTTTGATAACTAAAAGGACTCAGAGAATACGTCCTATTGTTGTTATGCTGCCATTTTTTTAACTTACCGGTAATACTTATGCATTTTAGCAAACAATGATTTATAGCTTTGTCATCAACATCACACTTCTACAGGATACAAACTACATGAAGCAGCCAACGAAATTAAGAAAATTCTGGGACAAGGAATGTGGAAGTTAATGTGTAGCCACAACTTCAGCAAAATTTTAACTGCCTCTCTTATAGTATGTTTCTAAATTTTGACTTGAAGGAAAATTTAAACCACGGAATCACACCATAAAAATATACAAATAAATATTAGAGACATTCATCTCTTTAATGAATATGACTCGAAAACTTACAAAGGTGTTTTCATTTTACTACCAAATTATAAGTGAAGCAATACCGAATGTACAATTTGGCTAAAAACTGTACAGTTCACTTTCATTTGGCTACTACTTCTCTCCCCCTTTACTAATATTTTTTAAATGTTACAAATAAATGACATTGTACTGAATATCATATATAAACCAATTCAAAAGGTAAACAAATTAGTACTCAAAACAATATTTATGAAAAATATTTATTCAATCTTCAAATTGAAATATGAAAATTAATCAGTAGTTCAAATGCAATGGCCAAAGTTCAGATTTTGTAAAATAATGGAAACACCAGGAAATATGCAAAAACTGAAATCCTCATGACAGTTATCGATCATGCCCATGATGTTGCATTTCCTCCAAACCTGGGAATGTCTTACCACATTCTAGCCATAGCAACCAAAGATGTGAGGATTTTTACATCAAAGGCATGAAGAAAGAACTTATTACCTCTGGTGGGCCAACACAATTTTGAAATCCATATAATGGCTCAGTTTAATAATCATAATTCTCAGGTCTAGGGGGTGAGTTGGAATATAACAGGCACAGTGCTAGCATCTGTAGGTGATGATGGCTGTGTAAGATCATGGAAAAGTAATTGTATGGACAATTGGAACACTGGTATTTTGAAAGGTAATGGGATCCCTGCCTATGGGAGTTCTCAGCAGGGAAACCCAAATCTTTCCCTAGGTTCAATGTCTCAAATCTTCAAAATTCATTAAATGAATTTTCTGCTGGCAGAAAGCACTGCTGAGTACCCGCTAACTGGAGTAACTTTGCTGTTTTGCTGCTTGTTGCATGCACACAGGAATAGAAAGCGAGCTCCCTTTTCCCTTCCCCAGTGCCATTTGGCCTCTCCCAGCATCCACCAACAGCCTGCTTACTGCTAAAGGCCATCCAACAGGCTTGGATGTGCATAATTTTTTTTGTAGCCAATTTATTTGATTCTTTTGAAATATAAATGGAGAGGCTTTTTGTTGAGACATTGTCACCAAACCAAATTTCTGAAATGTTTCTGAAACTAACATGGGATTTAAAATGAAAAGGATTATTACCACCCTTATAACTAGTTGGGGAGAAGGGAAAAGTCACTTTATTCCATTTGGAGAATATAGGCTTATTTCTTTTGTTTTCTAAAATGACAAATTTTTAGTGACTATGTTAATTTCCCATGAAACACTATTTCTCAATTAAAAGGCCTTCATATTCTTACATATTTGTTGAGTTTTAAGTATATACTATTTTGAAATAATTTTAATCATGTCTATCTTTAACCATGTAGTTTTACATTGTTTCCAAATTTTCTAATTCCTGGAAAGTGTTGGGTGCAGGTAAAAATTCCCAATTCAATTTTTCAATTTCTTAACAACCGTGAAAACTCTCAGTTAATAAATTATACCCATGGAAATTTATATTAATGACAAAATATTTTCTAAGATAAAGATAAATGTAACCATCAGAGTGAAATCTAAAGATAAAAATAGTGTTTCTCACTTAGGTGGACATGAATAAATGCTCATTTAATTAACATGATTCAGTCATCCACAATGATAATGTAAAGATTTAGGGGAAATGTAGCTTAAATATTAAGCCACTCAGTTTTGTGGTGGTTGGTAAAAGAGCAAAAAATTGTAGATAAAATGGCATACCTATTTTATTCACTGCTATATTCCCTGGACTTCTCTTAATGTAGAACCCTTAAGAGAAACAATTTTTTAATGAATGAAAACACACACAAAAGAAGAGTTGGCATCAATCTTCTTTTTAAATTTTTATTTTCTTCACATTTTACATTCTAATATGTATTCATAGTTCAAAAATCCATTACTTTTTTTCTTCTATTTTCAAATGACTTTTTATCTAGTTAATTCAGGATTACACATTGTACTATAAATGAGGAAATATAACAATTTAATATTCATACCACTGTATTTACCACCTTATTTATTTAGTTACCATATTGATTGAATTAATAGATTTTTTTTGATATGACACTGGTAAAGCTGGAAACCATTATTAGTGCTTAGGGCCTTAATGAATTATTTCTCAAAGAAACATTAAATCTGAAAAGTGAAATATGGGCAAAGCCATGGATACTTCCACTGAATGCTATACCTGTAAACCTATTCACTGCAGGTATACACAATTTCCTATAACATATCTTATTAGTATACATTAATGTTCTATTTAAATTTTAATTATCCTTGCTTGCTATATATTTATTTTCATGATGCTACTTACATTTTACATGCATTTATGTATTTTCTTTTACTGATCTGATACATATATATATGTATGAATGTGTATATATATATATGTGTGTGTGTGTGTGTGTGTGTGTGTGTACACACAACCTAATTTGGGGGAAATATGTCTCAGCCAGGTGTACAGGCAGATAAAAGTTCTGTCTTAATGTCACCAAACAACATAACAGAGTGAAAGGAGCATGGTTTTAATGGAAGACAGCATGAATTTATGTTCAGGTCCTAGACAGTTTAATTAACCTGTCTGAGCCTCTGTCTTCTCATTTGCAAATTACAGAATTTTTCTGGGAACTAGAGTAACTACTTCTGGGTTAAAAGTGTTTTGTAAATACTAATGCTTATATTGTTAATTTTAAAAACAATAATAATTATTTTAACAAACAGTTAAATAATTTGAAATATTAGGATGAAGAATAAGTCATTTTAGTGAAAACAGCGATTGGATGTGGTTTTAGAAAGTAACATTTTCATTGCAAAGGAAAAGTAATTTTATTTCATAATTCATATAAAATGTAAGGTTCCCCAAGAGGGCATTTGAGTACAACAAAAGTAGTAACTTTCTCTGTTACCAGATCATCTTTTTAAAAGTCCATAGATAAATCCCTGCAAATTATAAAACACTTAATGCTCACAATACCAAATAAGATATTTGACTTTCTTTATTCTCCATAGAGTAAGAACTGTTTGACAGTTTGTATTGATTGTGTTTGTATCATTTAAACACAGCTGTCTCCATTATTCTAGTCACCAAATTGTTCTGATATATTAAGACTTTTCACTGTCTCAAGGGCCAAGATGGAAAAGTCATATCCACTAGGTATAATCAGGCTGGCATAGCTTACTATCAACAACTTCCAGGTTCTAGGTACCTAGGATTAATAGACTTTCATACTTGCAGAGTTGAGATCCAAGATAGTTTGTGCTTGAGAACTTGTCCCTTAAATATGTGTCACCAACAAGACACTTTCCCCCCCCAGAAGGATGCAAAGGGTAGAACAATGTCTTTATTCTACAATAATGTATCACCATAATACAGTAAAGGGCTAAGCATAGGGTATCATATTCATAAATTCACTAATATTCATATCACATTTACTTTACACTCACTTCCTGCTTTCCCTTAGAATTTGTTAGCTTTGTACACATCTTCTTAAGACCATACCCATGAGTGTCTCTATACAACTGGCCAAAAAACTGCAATTACTGCTGGATTAAAAAATTATGTGAAAAAATTATCTTGATTTTTAAACCAAGCAAAATTTTAGTAATTATGTCAATATCATTTATCTTAATTTAATTAATGTAATTTACCCAGACAGCTCTTTTATCTTAAATGTAAAAATTAATATGTTACTTTCAAAATATTAAAAGTATACATTAATCTTTATGAAGTATTTGCAGAGGTTGAACCTGCTTTTCATAGGAAACTATAGATGTGGCTAATGCTTTCCTAACCATGTTTATGAAAACAACAATATACAGTACATGATTTATTTAAAACAAAAATTGTACTACAAAGAAGTGGAACCATATACAATGATCGTGGACTGGGAGAATTAACATCATTAAAATGTCCATACTACCCAAAGCAATCTATAGATTCAATGCAATTCCTATTAAAATACTAATGGTATATTTCGCAGATCTAGAACAAATATTCCAAAAATTTATATGGAACCAAAAGAGACCACAAATAGTCTCAGCAATCTTGATAAAAAAGAACAAAATTGGAGGGACCACAATACCAGATATCAAACTATACTGCAAGGCCATTGTAATATATAAATATCAACCTTAAGTGAAACACTAGATTAAATGTATATAATTGACATTTACAGAATCTTTCATCCCAGAACTTCAGATTATACATTCTTCTCCAGTGCATATGGAACATTCTCAAGGATAGACCATATGTTGAGTTACAGAACTGGAATCAACAAATTCAAGAAGATTGAAATTACACCAAGCATATTCTCTGACCATGATGCCTTGAAATTAAAAATCAGCTGCAAAAAGGCAATAAAGAAATGCACAAATACATAGAGATTAAGCAACATACTACTAAAAAAATGACTGGGTTAAAGAAGAAATAAAAGAAGAGATCAAAAGATATATAGAGACAAATGAGAATAACAATACAGCACATCAAAACTTCTGGGATGCAGCAAAAGCAGTAATAAGAGGGAAGTTTATATCATTACAGGCCTATCTCAAGAAACAAGATAAATTCCAAGTAAACTACCTAACATCAACATCTTAAGGAACTAGAAAAAGAACAGAAGCCACCCAAAGTCAGCAGAAGAAAGGAAATCATAAAAATTAAAGCAGAATTGAATGAAATAGAAAACAAAAAGGCTATACAAAAAATTAATGAAACAAAGGGCTAGTTCCTTGAAAAGATTAATAAAATTGACAACCCCCTGGCTAGACTCAATAAGGAAAAACAGGAAAAGACCCATATAAACAAAATCAGAAATGAGAAAGAAGTCACCACAGACATCACAGACGTACAAAGGATCATACTAGAACATTATGAAAGACTATATGACACCAAATTCAATAACCTAGAAGAAATGGATAAATTCCTAGAAACATATAACCTTCCTAGACTAAATCATGAAGAACTGGGAAATCTAAATAGGCCGATCAGCAGAGAGAAAATTGAAACAACCATCAAAAACCTCCCAAAAAATAGCCCAGGACCAGATGGCTTTTACCAGTGAATTCTATCAAATGTTCAAAGATGATTTGATACGAATCCTTCTCAAACGCTTCCAAAAAATTGAAGAAGAGGCAATATGTCCTAACACACTTTATGAGGCTAATATAACCCTGATACCAAAACCTGGCAAGGATAACACAAAAAAAGAAAACTATAGACCAATATCTCTGATGAATACAGATGCAAAAATCCTAGACAAAAAACTAGCAAATCAAATATAGCAGTACATCAAAAAAATAATACATCACAATCAAGTGAGATTAAATCCAGGGGCACAAGGATTGTTCAACATAGGGAAATCAATCAATGTAATACACCACATTAACAAAAGAAAGGATAAAATTCATATGATAGTATTAATAGATGCAGGAAAAGCATTTGATAAGATACAACATTGTTTATGATTAAAACACTCAATAAAATAGGAATAAAATGAAAGTACCTTAACATAATAAAGGCCATATATGATAAACATCATACTCAATGGTGAAAAACTGAAAGCTTTTCCTCTATAATCAGGAACAAGACAAGGATATCCACTCTTACCACTCTTATTCAACATAGTTCTGGGAATCCTAGCCAAAGCAATAAGGTGAGAAAAAAATAAAAGGCATCCAAATACGAAAGGAAGAAGTAAAACTGTCACTTTTTGCAGACAATATGATTCTGTACATAGAAAACCCTAAAGATTCCACCAAAAAACTATTAGAAACAATAAACAAGTACAGTAAAGTAGCTGGATACAAAATCAATGTATAAAAATCCATTGCCTTCCTGTATACTAACAACAAAACTTCAAAAAAAGAAATGCAAAAAACAATTCCTTTTGCAACTGTAACCAAAAGAATAAAATATCTAAGAGTAAACTTAACAAAAAATGTGAAAGATCTGTATACTGAAAATTACAGAGCATTATTAAACAAGATTGAAAAAGACACAAGAAAATGGATTGGAAGAATCAACATAGTTAAAGTGGCCATATTACCCAAAGCAATATACAGATTTAATGCAATCCCCATCAAAATACCAATGTCATTTTTTAAAGAAATAGAACAAGAAATCATTAGATTTGTATGGAACCACAAAAGATCCTGAATAGCCCAAGCAATCTGAGAGAAAAAGAATGAAGCTAGAGGTATCATACTACCTAACTTCAAATTATATTACAGAGTTACAATAATCAAAACAGCATAATATCGGCATAGAAACAGACATACAAGTCAGTGGAACAGAATAGAGAGCCCAGATATAAAACCAAATGTATAGGCAGATAATTTTTGAAAAGGAACCAGAAACACACAATGGAGTAGAGACAGTCTCTTTAATAAATGGTTCTGGAAAAGCTGGAAAGCCACTGGAAAGTCCCCATGTACAAAAATTAACTCAAAATGGATCAAAGACCTAAATGTGAGACCTGAAACAATAAGTTGCATAGAAGAAAACATATGTGCCAAACTTATGGACCTTGGTAGAGAATATTTGATGGACTTGATCCTAAAGGCAAGGGAAGTAAAGGCAAAAATAAATGAATGTGACTATATCAAATTAAAAAGCTTCTGCACAGCAAAAGAAACTGACAAAACAAAGAGGCAGCCTACCAGGTGGGAGATGATATTTTCAAACAATATCTCTGACAAAGATTTAATTTCCAAAACACATAACTCAGAAAACTCAATACCAAACAAACAACCCAATCAAAAAGTGGGTGGAAGACTTGAACAGACACCTTTCCCAAGAAGACATATGAAAAGATGTTCAAACTCACTAAAAATTAGGGAAACACAAATTAAAACTATAATGAGATACCACCTCACACCTGTTAGAGTGGCTATGATCAATAAGACAAACAATAACAAGTGTTGAAAAGGTTGTGGAGAAAAGGGAACCCTCATTCGCTACTGGTAGAAATGTAGACTGGTATAACCACTATGGGAAGCAGTCTTGTAATTTCTCAAAAAAATTAAGAATAGGGCTACCATATGACCCAGAAATTACTCTCCTGGGTATATAAACTTGAATATTTATTTATTTCCAAAAAACTTGAAAATATTTATTCACAAAAATATATTCACTCCTATGTTCATTGCAGCATTATTTACAGTGGCCAAGACATGGAAACAACCAAAGGGTTCTGGGATAGTGGACTGGATAAAAAAGATGTGGTACATGTACACAATGGAATACTACTCAGCCATAGGAAAGGGTGAAATATTGCCATTTGTAACATTGATAGACCTTGAAAATATTATGCTAAATGAAATAAGTCATTTAGAAAAAGCTAAGAATCATATGATTTCACTCACTTGTGGGATATAAAACTGAAAATCGTGGACACAAACAGCAGTGTGGTGGTTGCCAGAGAGAAGGAGGTAGGCATGAAGGGGGCCTTAATATATGGTGGCAGGAGAAGATATGACTTTGGGTGGTGGGCACACAGAGCAATATACGGATCTTGTAACAAAGAACTGACACCTGAAACCTTTTTGTTCATATTGACCAATGTTACCCCAATAAATTTAATTTTAAAAAAGTAAATTGAGCTGTTTCAGAAAATGCACATTGGAAGAAACAAGTGAATACCACTTTTACCTGTATATTATACCAGGAGAGTGTGGTAAATAGTGTTATCACCCTCATTTCTTTGTTTCTTCTTGCATCTACAATATTTGCCCTGTGACTTTTGTGGTTCCTTTAACAAAGGGTAGTGTACATGCTCCTGCCCTATTGGCCTTGGGCTTGGCCATGTGATTGACCTGGGCAGATAGAATGTGGTCAGAAATTGATGGTGGACCAGTTTTCAGCTAGTGTGTTCTACCTGTCATATGTTGCTCTTCTGCTCCTCCATGAGAATATAACCCTAGTAGTTTCTGCCTCTTTAGTCCAGGCCCTAAAACAAATACAAAGCAGAGCTACCCTAGTCAAGGCACAGAGCCTTGAGTGTACATAAAAACATAGTTATGCACTAAAAAAGATTTTGTGGCTTTTCATTATGTAACATAATGCCCAGAAGTGACCAATATATATACCTGGGATAGCATACTCAAGGGCTAATATTCACTACTTTGCATATGAATCAAATAATCCCACTAAGACAACTTAATAGTCATTTATTTAAACTTTTATAAGTGCATTGATATTGGTAAATATCATATAAATTTTATTCATATAAAAAGGGTTAAAGATTTTTATCATTTACAATAAGCCATTTTTACTACTTCCTGTTCATCCTGTATCTCTGGAAATTAACATTAGGATTGGGACAGGCTTAGCACTTAAATATGTGTAGAATTATTATGTGAAATACAGAGTGATTTACTTGAATGGGTGAATTTTTGATTTCTAAAAGTATGTAATACTTTATTACTGAAAGATATTGAATATACCTATGTTTTCAATATATGAGTTTACATAATTTATAATAGTTCTTTTTGGTTCTCATAAGTAAAAATGTAGTAAGACTACATGAGGTTGGGTTCTAATTTTTTTACCATTTTTACCTATTAACCTTTTAATATATAATCTACTTCTAGAACAAGATAAGCAAATGCCATTTTTAATTAAACCTATTTTCTAGTGTGCTAAGTATTGCAATTAAAATTCATTCATCAACAATCATGACAATATTTTATTTTTGTCATTTTTAACAGTTAGTGAACAGCAAGTTCCAGGTGAATGGCATTTGAAGTTTATGTACCAGTATACTGAATATGATTACTTTTGTTAATGACTTACATTGACTTGAATGTAAATATCTTATAACAACAAGATTTAGATCATTGTGATTCAAGGCAGGTTTAATCCATAAACTTTACTAACATCTGAGTATTATTTTTGTGGACCCTCAAATTTACTTGTGTGCATTTGAATTTTTACTCTTCCAGTGGCAATATTCAAATAATTGATAGACATTATAAAAGCATGGTAAAATACCATGTTCTTATTATCTTTGAATAAAAAATAAATACATGTATTTCACAGCAAGTTGCTAAATTTCAATGAAGATTTGTTTTGATGTAATAAATCAAAGTATAAATATAAAGTTCATCAGGACGTGATTTTTTTTACACTTAAGTTTGGGAATTGTTCCCTGATAACACTTTTATCATGAACAAATTCCCTTATGATTTTGACTTTTCTATTCATATATAATCTCTCATTAATTATAATTTTTTCTAGTTTTATTATATCTTTTGAGATGCTCTGCAAAGTAAGCTGCCCTTCTTCTGAATCTTTTTATTATTATTCTTAATTTTTAGAGAGAGGAAAAGAGAGAGAGGAGAGAAACATTGATCCTATGCCTCCTGCACGTGTCCTGACTGGGAATCAAACCCTCCACCTTTTGGTGTATGATATTATGCTCCAACCAACTGAGACATTTATCTACTTCTTTTAATAAGTTCAGGGATAACAATTTTCATATTCAACTCATCCTCTACTATCATTTTTGAAATCTAAAAAATAAACAGTGAAGACTCCTAAAATTCTAGTCTCACTGTTCATTAAATTTTTTAATTGCAATAATCTTCACTGTTCTTTAGACAACCAACAAATAAGTAACATTAAAATCTGTCTTTAGCTCAGCCTGGTGTGGCTCAGTGGTTGAACATCGACCTAGAATCCAGGAGACTGGGGTTCGATTCCCAGTCAGGGCATACACCCAGGTTGCGGCCTAGGTAGTCGATCAATGACTCTCTCATCGTTGATGTCTCTATCTCTCTCCCTCTCCTTTCCTCTCTCTGAAATCAATAAAGATATGTTTTTTAAAAATAAAAATTAAATAAATTTGTCTCTATCAGTAATGTCCTACTTCTTATGTATTAAATTCTGAAATATTTTTTCTCACTACATACTCATGTCATTCTAGCACTCTCATTCTCATTAATTTTACTCATAGTGATTCTTATTAGCTTTCCTGTTACAGATGCTAGTAGTCTTCAGTCTCATTGTGGCTTCCACCCAGACTTTTCCCAGCCTAATATCCATAGTCTTTCATAGCAAGGTACACAGAATCCTTGATATATTTTATCTCCTTTTCCTGTAACTCAAATCTGTCAATTGCTGGACTTTGGTCAGTCTGTTATCTTTTACCTCCAGTTTCTGTTTTATCATGTAAAAAACCAAACAAAATAAACCCACAGTATTTTTTCTGGACTGGATAAATGTGATATAATATCATCTAATCTCTCACCATAATTTTAAAAATTTTACTTGTTGCTAATGCTAAGTACCCATATACTTACTAGTTACACCCAGTAGAGTAAGGGTAGTCCTCTCACCTTCATTTCTGTTACTTTATTAAATGTGCACATATTCCCTAGGTCATTTGAGCAGTATCTTACTTACTATAGAAGAGCCCCCAACAGAATTTCAAACCTGTGTGAATCTCTCCCAGCACTTTCACCTTCACTCTTGTTTTTTCCAAACTCTGAGAATGTATTTTACTTTATACTTGTTAACACTGTTTCATTTCCTCTAAATTCATCAGTTCCAGCTGCTTCTTCCAAGACTTTGTTCTAATTGTTAGAGGTAACCTTAGATGATGCCAAAACTTATAAGGCAAAGTCTAGATATAAACATGATAAGAATATATTTATTTCTAACACATATAACACAGGATGAGGTATCCAGGATAGCACTCTGTTCAAAAGTTGAAGCCCTATAACCTGTGAAAGAAGCTCAGACTTTTTTTTTTGTTTAAATCATTGATATCAATGGACACTGACAAATCAGAAAAGGCACTTAATTTATCAGCTCCAGAGACAGCTTTGTCTTTGGGACCTATTTTATAAAATGTTTGTTTATAAAGTGTTAAGTTAAGTTATCCCAATCCAAGTCTGAGAAAAGGACAGTATGTGTCACATGCATTGCTGAATCAATAGTGAATAACAGCATTCAGACGTGTAATAAATGAATGAGTGACATAGATGACAGTGGCGTTCCTTGGTTATTATCTTCTTTGTTCACCATAAATCTTCTAAATTTCATAACATCTCTCAAAATCCTAATCTCCTCGGTTGAGAAAATGGTGAAAACTAATATAAATTGCTTCATGGTGTCCCTGGGACGAAAAATGAGTTAATTATACAGAACAAACTTCTAATAGTGCCTGTCACCTTGAGTGAACACATACATAATATTACTTACTTACTAAATATGTCCTTGCAATATTACCTCTAAACTCTACTGACACTGCTCTTCAAATCTCCTAACCATTAGCTGCTGATGACATAATTCAAAGATCTTTCTTCAGTCCTTTCTCACTTTTTTCAGAAGCCTTTGCTGCTGCTTACCAGCTTAACCCAGTTTTAAGATTTGGGCTTCTTACATCACTGCTCTAACTGGTGGGTATTCTTCCTCTCTATTACAATTTAATGGAGCTCCCTCTACCTCAGGAGTCTCTCCCTAAATTTACTCTCCATTTATAAGCTTTCCTCCATGATTTTGAGCCCAGTGGTTCTGTAGGTCTGATTAACCTGTAACAAGCTTTCTCTTGGCCTGAGCAGAGGCATTACTGATACATAATCTTTACAGGAAGCTCACCCAGAAGAAAATGTGTTAATGGACTTTTTTCTAAACTCTGACTCACCTTCCATATCTTTTCCCTCAGTTCAATACTCAGCGCAAATGCTAGCTCCATGAAGAATTTTCTATACTCCTACTTTATATAATCTCCTTTATTTTGAACCACATAAGCCCATTTTTTTCTAATCCAGTGAAATCTTCTTATTATCATTGTTATTATGTTAATTTGAATACCTGTCTCTTTAGATTAGAGCAGTTTGATGGTAGAAAATGTATTTTACCACTGTATGCCTTGTAGATGCTAGCAGAAGGATTCTGACTTGATTGGCACACAATGTAATATGGTTGAATGGACTCAAAAGAACAAACATATTTTGGACTGAAATTGTAATAATGAGGTAAAAGGCCTGGTGAGTTCTCTGAGACCATTCATACCTATTTGGAGCTCTAAGAAGAACTATACAGTGGTACCTCGGTTTTCTAAAGTAATTTATCTCAGAAGACCGTTCAAGTTCTGAAACATTCAAAAACTGAGGAATCAGCAACTGACAGCTAGGCCTCAGGATCTCACATTCAGTAGAAGCCATGTGGCATGATTGACTTCTGAGGCATGTTCAAAAACCAAAGCATTTACTTCCGGGTTTACCACATTTGTTAACAGAAATGTTCAACAACAAAAACATTCAAAAAACAAGGTAACACTGTAACTTAAAAAAGCTTGTAATTAAAAGAGTTCTACATTTTCTTTGTGTGCATAGTGTCTAATTAGTTATAGGTGAAGGTTACACATTATGTGTTCACTTCCATCTCACCAGGGCGTCTTCCTTAACTGAAAATATAAACAAGAGAAGTATCCTTCTATGCTCCCCTTTCTTGCCATTTTTTCTTTAATATCGTATACCCCTTTACTTTCTTTCATTTCTCCCTTTCCTTTCCTTTCCTTTCCTTTCCTTTCCTTTCCTTTCCTTTCCTTTCCTTTCCTTTCCTTTCCTTCCCTTCCCTTCCCTTCCCTTCCCTTCCCTTCCCTTTCCTTTCTTCCTTCCTCTTTCCTTCTTTCTACATTTTTTTCTGGTCTCTTTCTCATCCTTAAAATAATTCTTAACTCTAAACATATTGAATTTCATTTATTTTATAATTTTATATATGCACATAATTTAAAGCATCAGTTGGCTTTATATAGTATGTTGTGGGATGGGATAATGTCCAGAGAACAGCTCTTCTTCAGCTATCTTTTCTGTTACTTTATATCCTGTCCCTTGAAGTAAAGTTTATTTTATTACATCCAGCATTTCTAGGTATTTGGTAACAAAATAATTTTTTCTTGATGTCTACCTTACCATATTGCTAACATTTAAAAAAAATGTTTTTATTGATTTTAGAGAGAGAAAGGGAGAGGGAGAGAGATAAAAGCATCAATGATGAGGGAGTCATTGATCGGGTGCCTTCTTCAGGCATCTATTGGGGATTGAGCCTGCAACCCAGGCATGTGCCCTGACTGGGAATCCAACTGTGACCTCCTGGTTCATAAGTCAATGCTCAACCACTGAATGATACCAGCCAGGCCATATTGCTAACATTTCAATTAAATTGACTTTCTAGAAATTTCAGATCTAAAGTGATTTTCATTTCTTTGGAGTTTGTATTCTAAAAGTTGGACTAGAGAGATTAAAAGATGTCTGCAGACTGAGTGGAAGCTACACTGACACTCTCCCAGGACCAAATTGAAATTACAACTAAAATATTTAAAAAACCATCCCGAATAATGAACTGCAACTGAAGACTAGCTGGAGAGCACTCTCATAACCAAGGAGGAAAAAATAGAGATCACATAGAGGCTGGTAGGAAATGCAAAAGCACAAGGGCTGGCTGGGCTCCCACAGGCAACAGGTGAAGGTCCACAGGGATATCTCAGCTGTGGGGGTTCCACTGAGGACTCTGGGGCCTAAACCCCAGGCTGGGCTTCCCACCCCAGAGCACCAGAAGTGAGAAAGGTGACCACATAAAATTTGGCTGTGAAAAGCAGCCAGGTTTCTATCTGCCAGGGAGAGATGGCTGGAAATTCAGGCACCCTTTTAAAGAGCCAACACACAAAGTTTCATGTGTAGCCACTCACTTTGGGCTATAGCAGAGTGGCGTGGAGCTGTGTGAGGGGAATCTAGGGTTGTGGGTCTGGAGATAAAGCTCAGAAGACACCCCTCTGGATTCCTGTGCAGAGTCATTCCCCCATACAATAGAAGCAGATATTTACCTTCCAAGCTACTTTTGCTTGGGGGGAAGGGGGGAACCAATTACCCCACCCTGCTGAATAACCTCTCATCTTACCCTGTGGAGTTTCTACAGGCTGAGGCTCATTAAGAGAATCAGATTAATCAGCCTGCAAGCTGAAGCAGACCTCAGAGTGCTTTGAGTTATTGCTTGATCGGTTTCTGGACCCAGGCCTTGGAAAAGCAGACTTTGGTGTGCATCTTGGTCCTGTCCAAGTGCACCTAGCCCTAACAGAGGGGACCTCAAGCTGAGGGTTGCTGATAGCTCCAAACAAGGTACTCAAGATCAGTCACAAACAGCGTCTGACATTGGCCTGCACCAGAGACCATCCAAAAAAGACTCAGAGTCCTAGCAGACCTATTTAATATATAGAAACAAATCCAAATAGGGAGCCAAAATGGGGAGATAAAACAACAAATGAAAATGAAAGAACAAGAGAAGAATCCAGAAAAAGAGCTAAATGAAATGGAGATAAGCAATCTATCAGATATAGAGTTCAGAATACTGATTGTAAGGATGCTCAACAGCATAAAAAAAGATATGGAAACTATGAAAGAAATTAAGAATGACATAGCAGAAATAAAGAATACACTGGAAGGAATAAACAGCAGATTAGAGGAAGCTGAGGATCATATCAGTGAATTAGGAGACAGGGTAGAAAAAAATCACTCAATCAGAGATCCAAAAAGAAAAAAACAATTAAAAAACAGGACAATCTAAGGGAGCTGTGGGACAATATGAATCATAACAATATTTGCATCATGGGAGTGCCAGAGGAGGTTGAAAGTAAGCAAGAGTTAGAGTACATGTTTGAAGAAATAATGGCAGAAAACTTCCCTAACCTGGTCAAGGAAAAAGTCACAAAAGTTCAGGAGGCACAGAGAGTCCCAATCAAGAAGAATCCAAAGAGGCCCACACCCAGACCCATCATAATTAAAACCTAAAAATTCAAGACAAAGAGAGAATCTTAAAGGCAGGTAGAGCAAAGCAATCTGTTACCTACAAAGGAGCTCCCATAAGGCTGTCAGCTGACTTCTCATCAGACAATCTATAGGCCAGAAGGGAATGGCATGAAGTATTCCAGGTAATGCAAAACAAGGATCTGAAACCAAGACTACTCCATCCAGCAAGGCTATCATTCAAAATAGATGGTGGAATAGAGATATTTTCAGAAAAAAAAGGCTAAAGGTGTTTATCACCACCAAGCCAGCATTGCAAGAAATGTTAAAGGGGCTGCTGTAATAATAAGAAAGAAATAGAGATACATAGGCATAAAGAATTAAAATGGCGATAAATCAGGACCTATCAATAACAACCTTAAGGAATCTAAGATAGAGAGATCAGCAGCAATGCAGTCATAGTCCAGGACTTTAATACCCCCTGACTTCATTGGATAGATCTCTCAGACAAAGTCAACACAGAAACATTGATTAAATGGCAGACTAGATCAGATGGATTTAATTGACATTTAGAGAATAGTTCACCCCAAAGCTACAGAAAATACATTCCTTTCAAGTGCACATGAGTAATGCTCAAAGATAGATCACATGTTAGGACACTAAACAAGTCTACTAGTTCAAGAAGACTGAGTAGTATGAGTTCTTTGTACACTTTGGAAATTACCCCTTATCAGATACATCCTTGGCAAATATGTTTTCCCAGACCATGGGGTTCCTTTGCATTTTGAGGTTGTTTTCTTTTGCTGTGCAGAAGCTTTTTAGTTTTATGTAGTCCCATATGTTTATTTTTTCTTTTGTTTCTCTTGCACTAGATGTATCAGTGAAAATTCCACTATGTGTGATGTTTGTGGCAAACAACCCAGTTAAAAAATGGGAAAAGGACCTAAATAGGCACCTCTCCAAAAAGGACATACAGATGGTCAAGAGACACATGAGAAAATGCTCATCATCACTAATCATCAGAGAGTTGCAAATTAAAACCACAAGGAGGTATCACTTCACACCTGTAACAATGGCTACCATCAACAAATCAACAAAAGACTTGTGCTGGCAAGGGTGTGGAGAAAGGGGAACCCTAGTACAGTGCTGGTGGGAATGCAGACTGGTACAACAACTATGGCAAACAGTATGGAGATTCCTCAAAAAGTTAAAAATGGAGCTGCCTTTTGACCCAGTGTTCCCACTTCTAGGAATATATCCTAAGAATCCTGAAACACTTATCAGAAAGAATATATGTGCTCCTATGTTCTTAGCATCACAATTTACAATAACTAAGATCTGGAAACAGCCCAAGTGCCCATCAGTAGATGAGTGGATCAAAATGCTATAAGACATATACACCATGGAATACTGTGCAGCTGTAAAGAAGAAAGATATTTTACCCTTTGGGACAGTATGGATGGACCTGGAGAATATTATGCTAAGTGAAATTAGCCAGGCAGAGAAAGACAATCATCACAGGATCTTGCTTATATGTGGAATTTAAAGAACTTAATAAACTGATGAACAGAATAGATTTAATGACATGGAAGCATAGATCAGACTGATGAATGTCAGAGGGATGGAGGGGGGTGGGCGGGTGGAGGGGGAGAGATTAACCAAAGAATTTATATGCATGTATGTATAACCCAAGGACACAGACAATGGTGGGGAGAGAGACTGGGGAGGGGGATGAGATGGGGTGGAATGGGTCATTGGGGAGAAAAAAGAACATCTGTAATATTTTAAACAAAAATCAACAAACAAAAAAAAACAAATCATATCAAGCATCTCAGATCACAATGCCATGAAATTAGAAATCAACTACAGTAAAAACATTCAAAAACATCCAAACACATAGAAGATAAATAGTATGTTATTAAACAATGAATGGGTTACCAATAAGATCAAGAAAGAAGTCAAATACTTCTTGGAAGCAAATGAAAATGAACACACAACTTTATGGGACACAGCAAAAGCAGTCCTAAGAGGGAAGTTCTTAGCACTGCAGGCATACCTAAAAAAGGAAGAAAAATTTTTAGTAAACTATCTAACCCTACAACTTTAAGAGTTTGAAATGTCTGCTGTGAAGCTGCCCCGATCAGGGCTTTTGTTTGCTGGAAGTTTTTTTTAATATTGCTTTGATTTCATCTGTTGTTATTAGCCTATTCAGGTTTTCTGATTCTTCCTGATTCAGTTTTACATGATCTCACTAATATATGGAATCTAATGAACAAAATAGATCCAGAGACATAGAAGCATGGAACAGATTGATAATCTCAGTGGGAAGGGGGTGAGGGCAGCTGGGGGCGGGGGAGAGGGCTGGAGGGGTGGACGGAGGGTGGAAAGGATCAATGGGAAACAAAAGGGGGGATATTTGTAGTACTTTCAACAATAAAGATAAATTAAAAATAAATAAATAAATAAAAGTTGGGCTAGATATTAAAGTAATTATTTTGACAATAAATATAAACCATTTGTTAACTTAGTCAAACATGATTTATGCCTTAATTCAGCAGTTATGTATCAGGTATATACCATGTACTGTGCCAGACTCTAATTGTGGGATATGAAATAATGTATATTATTGATGAAAAATAAAAAAAAGAATATCTTATTTAACTGGCATGCTAGTGACACCATCAGCATATCTGACAATCTGATGTTTAAAATCTCATGTTTATAATTCAAAAAATAGAACCTTTTAAGGTTTAATTTAAAAACATGCATAAAAATATACTTATTACAATTGCAGTGGGAAAACATAAAAACTGTTCATATTTGTTCATGGTTTTACTTCTAGTTGGTGTTAGGTTACTATGTTCTAGGACCTATTTAAAAATATTTTTATAGATACCATTATTTTAATATGAAATTCATTATTAAATAATTTTTTCTCAAAAAATTAAATTTGCATAATAAAACATGGAAATAGTAAATGTAGATACCTCTGTTTTTAATAACTAAAAATATATAATTTTTAATATTGGCATGACTGTTTGGCTTGATGTTGACATTAAACATTTTTTTTTGCCCAGGATATTCACTAATATGAATTTTGAATAGATCTGTCTGAGTCTTAAAAAAGTAAAACTTTAGTTTTAAATTAAATTATTATTGAGTTATTTTTTTGAAATTTAATTTTTATAACTGCAACCTTATGAAATTTCATACTCAAATGCTGACATTTAATAAGTATGAGTAACATCTTATATAATTTCATATTCAAGTAAGAACAAATGCAGAGCATACATCGTTTTTCTTTGGTTCACAGCCAATATGTTGTGGAATTTAAGAATGAATGCAGTCATAAGAAAAATACATATCAATTAACCCATCATATTTTATATATCTGAATGCCTTAAGACAGAAGCATGTTAATTGAAAAATATTTATGTGGTAATCATGTGCTGACTCAAAAATCCCTTGTTTTAAATATGATAAACAATATATGGCATTTGACTTAGATAAATATGGTAAATCATTTTTTTCCTTTAAAATGACTTTAATATTTTAGAGAAGCTTTAGGTTCACAGCAAAACTGAGGAGTAATTGCCTATCCCCCTTACCCCCACACATGCACTATCAATATCTGTCTGCACCAGATGGTACGTTATTACACCTGATGAGCATATATTGACATACCATCACCTGAAGTCCATACTTTACTTTAGGATTCACTCTTGGTGTTGTGCACTCTATATACTTGGACAAATGTAAAATGATATGTATCTGCCATTAGAGTATAATACAAAATAGTTTTACTGCCATATAAATCCTCTGTTCTACGTATTTTTACCCCCCTTGTCCCCTGACAACCACTGATATTTTTACTGTTGCCATAGTTCAGCCTTTACTCAAATGTCATATAGTTGGAATCATACAGTTACATAGACTTTCAGATTACCCTCTTTCACTTAATACTATGCATTTAAGATTCCTTCATGGCTTTTCATGACTTGAATGCTTATTTATTTTTAGTGTTGAATAATATTCTATTGTCTGAACGTACCCCAGTTTATATTTCTATTCACCTACTGAAGTTTTGGCAATTTATGAACGATACAATAGTGATTTGAAAATAACAAACTATGTAGACATATAAAAAAATTGTGCTAGCAATTAATTCAGTGTGTTACTTTGAATAATCTTGGACTCTGTATAACAATTCCATGGAAGAGAGAAATTTTTTTTTTTCAGAAATGCTGGGTTAACTATGAGAATAATAATAAGAAAATTTTATCCAAATTCCAATTATATGTAACTTGAATTTGTATAGTAAAGTTTAGATATTATAGTTAAAAGTTGCTAGGAAAAAATCATAATTTTAATATGTTTTGGAAAGATAATTTTATCAGACTAAATATTTTTAGTCACCAAACTGTTTTGCCTGTTGTAGCAATTGTTTTGATAACCTGAGGGTTTTTTTTAAGTCATATGAATGAAAAATAGTAGGTATTGCCATATTTATGCTCTGTCAAATTCAAAATTTACGTAATTTGTCTCTTATACTTGAAAGTAAAACTGTTCCAAAGATATTTTGAGTACTTTTTAAAATTTTTACTTCCTTTCTCTATTAATCTATTTTGTATTTTCCATGACATGTTTTCTGTTGTAAGAGCTTATGTTTCTCAATTCTGGGACTTTTTCCATATTGGGAAATAAAGTTGCATCACATTTCATGTTCTTTTACTTATATTTCTGCATTAGCTGCTATCTAAAAATTAGCTTTGTTCAAACTATGGATTTCTGCTGACACGAAATAGCACTGCTGCAGAAGCAGAGCTGAACTAAATAAAAATCTGCTTGCCTGTGCACTAATAGCATTCTCTATAAGCTAATCCATAAAGATGATTTCAGAAGAAAGTATAGAAGTAACACTTTTATCGCAATGAAATAAAGACACCGTTTTCTTTTGTAGGTTATAACACTCCCTAAGGTCAGAGTTGGGCTTAGCAAAATTTGAAACAAAGAAGTCCAGATATTTCTGTTGTATCCCCTCATCCTTAACTTCATCTTTTTTTCTTGCTTTCTGGCCCCCTTTTCACAGTTGGATTTTATTTCCCTCCCTGTACTCCCTTTTGAACTTAGTTGTCCAGTTCCTTCCCACAAAAAGGGAACCTACTAATAAATCCTGACACCCTCCCTCCTTGCCATCTAGAATGATCCAAGCTCCAGTTCTTTCACTGTGGGAGCCGTGTTCTTAGTGTTATGTCTGAGGTCAGGAGTACCTTGTGTGTTAGGAGAAGTCGGGGTGGACATACTGGAACTTTTACTTCTAACATAGGCTTTACAAAATCAAGGTTGAAGTGAAACTATGACAGATCTTAGAAGATTTTAAGAAATCAATAATATCACTAATACCACATAAAATTTAATGGAATTTTGCTATAAATAATAATACTTACTCTATAGTAATATCTGGGTACCCTGCCTTAATCTACAGAAAATTGTCAGCATCTAGCATCATATTTTTCTGACATTCATGGTGATAAATTTTGTGGGGCTGTAAGAACTGATTTTTTGTGCTTGGTTCTCCATCCAAATAAATTTTAATATTAGGAGTAAAAGTTTTGATTCACATATCTTGCCTTCCTAACTTTGCAGTTTCTATTGTTGCAGTTTGGCATGAATATGTAAAACTAAACAAACAAGCAAAAATTTGAAGCAGACTAAAGCTTTGGCTACACCCTCAGGACCTGGGTTTTATGGGCTTATCTTTAATATATCTTTATGCCAATGCACATGGTTTAAGATGCCCTCGCATTCTGTATCACTTGCCTTCTTCCTTTCAAATGTTACCTCAGTACAATTTGAGAGCCTGTGTTTATCCTTCCTCAACATTGTTTGTTTCTTATGCTTCTTTGTTTGGGAAACAACAACAAAAACAACACAAAACTCTAATTTATATTATGTTAGGCAAAGAAACAAAGTTCAAGCTTCTAGGAGTACTGATCAGATTTTGAAGAGGCGTTGTTTGTAATGTTGCTCCTTAGTCACTTTTTCAAACAGGTTTTGAATATAGGCACAAAATCCCCCCTCCACCCCTATACACAGTCACGCCTGGATGCTGGGTGTCTCCTTATCTCAGCTAGGCCGAGAAGCAAAGGGCAAATGCTGCAACAGCTCCACGCAAAGCTCATAGTGACAATTGGTAATAATACTCCCTCCTTTCATTGTTTTCTTAGGATTAAGAGTGTTTTGCACAAATTACGCTATGCTGAGAACTTGTGTGATATAGAAGAAAATTCCACAAGTACACATTTTACCGGAGATAGCTTTTGTATGTGCTAAATTTCAACTAAAATTATAATCTTACCATTTTTGATTTTACCAAATTTAGTTGAAAAATATTACTTTTATCCAAACAATACTTTTATGGCCTACATCAAAAGATTTTATCCAGTAGATCAAAACATGTCCGTGTTTTTAAAATTTTTATATAGCTTCTAGCAAGACTGAGGCTAGGTCCTGCTAAAGAATAGTAAAAATGTATGAACAGTTTGAAAATCATTCAAAAGCTCTTTCTGCTTCTTATTAAACGTTTGAAGTCTATACAGAATTGCATATGGAGAGCAGGCAAGATTAAAGAAGGCAGGAGGAGCCTGGAGAGCATAAATGAAAAAATTCGGTAAATGAGTCTAGAGATTTTGAATGTGTGTATGACACAATTATATTCCACACGTGCTACCTCATCAGCTGATGTGCAAACCAGTGAGGACTTGGGGAGTTCTGAGAATCTGACATCTCAGATGAGTCACATGCTGTGTTTTTTCCTGCTTTAGGAACATCTAAGGATGCTAACATATCGTTTGTCATTAACAAATATATGTCTCTCAAATATGTCTGTCAGCATCTTTATGTGAACCACATAGCTTCTCATTTTGATGCCGATCCACTGGCTCATCTCTAATACATTTTATAGCATCGTTGCTATTCGCTTCTAGGTAGTTTGCAAAGATTTGAATCTCAGCCAGGTTGAAAGCTGCAACGTTCCATATGCTAGGCTCTGCCTTCGTACATAACACCGTCGCTAGGCCAATGTAATCTCAAGTCATTAAAGAAAAGGTCCCCTTTACACAAATTGGCAAGGGACTGTGATTTACATGATAGCAAACTGATCTGGACAAAAAGTCCATTTTAAATACTTATTTTGTTTTCATACCAACACTACTCTACTGCTGTATGCACTAAGGCTGGGTAAAATATAAAGATTTTAGTTGGAGAAAAGTTTAAAGAAGAAAAGAGACGGAAAAAGTATGTAAAGTTAAAATAAACTTTGAAAATCAATGTGGCTGACAGCAGGGAGTTAGCAAAAAGACTTGAATGTATTTACTATGCCAGAAAATTTGAAATTTTTAAAAAATATATATCTTTATTGATTTCAGAGAAAGGAAAGGAAAGGGAGAGAGAGAGATAGAAACGTCAATGATGAGAGAATCATTGATCAGCTGCCTAGCCCACAATCCGGGCATGTGCCCTGACGGGGAATCGAACCCTGATCGCCTGGATCCTAGGTCGATGCTCAACCGCTGAGCCACACTCGGCCAGGCTGAAATTATTTTAATTGTTGCCCCTGAGAGAGATTTTTGGCTTATGTTTCAGATGAAAATATTAAAACAATACGTACTAAATCTCATTAAAATATATGGTTTTGAATATATTATTTTAAGATAGTGTTTTCAAACCTTTAATTACATAAAAATATGTTTAAATACCCTGGATAGTTAAGTTGTAAATTTTTTGTAATAATAAGCTTCCGAAACATAAAATTAGACTGTGAGGAACAGCTTCCTTTCCATCTTTAGGACTGACATATTTTTAACTCTTAGTGTAATTAATTCCTAGAAATCAATAAACTAGTTCAAAGTAAAATCTTCTTTTAACCACTTTCACTGGTAATATATAAGAAAGTTCCCCATTTGAATTATGTTGTTCAGTTGCATTTCATTAAGTTAAATTAAATATTATTCTTGTAATGAAGGTAAAAGCTTTATAAATGGCAATATGTGTATATAAGATCAAATAGAGGTAATAGATCATTTACTGACATCAACACAAATTACAGTTGCTGGAAAAACAAACTGATTGTGAGTTGGAAGATTGTGTATGTGTTATATTTGTCTATAATTTAATCTTACACAATGTACTTGGCAGAGAAAACCACAAATAAGTAGATGCTGCTTCATTACTTGAAAGTGGAATGAACTTCACTTGGCATAACATTTAATTCAATTATGTTTTAATATCTTATGTTTTATTTAATTACCTCAAAGTCTAAACTAATTATTATATTTGAGGGATGTTTTAGAAGAAAACATCACCTAAAGATTAAGATAACCTTTTTTAATAGAAAATATGTATTTTATTAGATAGTATAGCAAATCATTAGGGGCATAACATCCTAACAAGGACATTTACATATTATTTTTCAATAATAATGATTTGATAATAATCTTTCTAAAATATAGTGACTGGAAATTCCAAATTAAACATTACTGTTCTGTTCAAAAACAATACCTAAGATAGTGCCTCATGTACTGTGTGCTTAAAATAAAACATTAAAATATTTAACTGTGTTTAGCATATATTAGGTTTTCAATAAGTATTTGTTGAATAGATTTAAAATAATTAAATTATATTCATATAATTCTTTTTATTTAAGCTTTATCTGGAAAGATGAGATGCTGCAAAATGTAAATTTATTTTTTAATTTGGTATCTACCTGTGACATTTGTGATCATTCATGAAAAATTGAATTTTGTAAATAAATGCTTTTAAATAAGAACTATTTTTAACACTAATAATTTAAGAGCCTGATTTTTATGAGTGATGGCATTTGCTGAAGATTAAATAAAATATAGATTTACAAACAAAATATTATTCAATAAAATTATGCACAGTGAGGTACTATTTCAATTAATCAATTTAAAACAAAGTTACAACATACTTTTTTTTTTTAATATGTCTTTATTGATTTCAGACAGAAAGGAGAGAGCATGTGCCCTGATCAGGAATCGAACCACAATCTCCTGGATCTTAGGTCAATGCTCAACTGCTGAGCCACGCCCAGCCAGGCCAACGTATTTTCAAGAACTTTAAGATGACTTATAAATCTGTTATCATTTCTCTAGCACACTACTCATAGTCCACCTTGACATTTTCTTTTTAAAAAATATGTCTTTTATTGATTTCAGAGACAGAGGAAGAAAGGGAAAGGGGAAGAGAGATAGAAACATCAATGATGAGAGAGTCATTGACAGGCTGCCTCTGGCACACCCCCTACTGGGCATCAAGCCTGTAACCCAGACATGGCCCTGACCAGGAATCAAACCACTATCTCCTGGATCATAGGTTGATGCCCAACAGCTGAGCCACGCCAGCCTGGCTTCACCTTGACATTTTTGAGTGTGTTTGGCAATATATCAATTCAAGTCATTTAGGATCTCTAAGGCTAAAGAGCATCTTCTGGGCCAGTTGCATTTAGATTTATCTCAGTGGAAGAGAGAACTCACCACCTAAGCCCACAGGGCTTCCTCTAAGTATATAGCTTATAAGTTTTGACTAAGTAATACATAGAAGACTTAAAACTACTGGTGAATTTTAGATTCTTTTCACAAGGTTACTTGTAAGAACATAAAAGCTTTTTCTACCAGTACTTTATGCTTAAAATGTGAAACAAAGCTCAGAAAACATTGGACACATATTAATTTTCATCATATTCTCTTACAAAGCCTTAATATATTTTATCTTTGAGAAATGTTGACTTCCTGCCATTTAATTTAGCCCCCCAATAAACTCTGCTCAATTCTCTATATGACCTGAGATAAAACGAATGTCCACACATAAAAATAAGATTGTTATATTAGGTAAGAGGATGACCTGAAGTATTGGTTGAGGTTTTAAGAATGGATAGTGTGCAATATTTAAAACAATATCACTAACAATTTAAAACTAAATTCAAAGAGGGCTTGATTATTGATGTGCTCATTTCCATAAATCCGGGTACTAACAATTCTGGATTGTTTTTAAAATCTTGTGGAGGAGAGATTCACAAAACTAGGGAGTGTGGGAAAGAAGTCGGGAGGCAAACATTGAAAGAAGGTTTTCTCCTAGCAGTAGCACTCTAATATTTGCCATAAGAGGTTATCATTTTCCAAGTTCCCCTGTTGGAGGATGGATGGAGGATAGACTTGTTCTCTTTGAAGGGGAAAGACAAAAGAATTTTGGTGTGGGTATTTGCAAGAAAAGAAAACTTATTTTGTGCCTTTGATTATTGACTCTTTAACCATCAGATTTACGATCTGGCTGGTGTAGAAAGTGTTCCAGGTAGAATTGGTGAATAAATAGTAGTCTGATAATACTTACTTGCTCATGTTCTGATTCTAAAATATATGAGATGACTGTATGAGATATATCTCTGCTGATGGGCCTCAGCTGTACAAGAAATTCTGTTGGAAAGAACAACAGTAAATATAGGGGAGGAGATAAACAAATTAAATGAAGATGGGGGTAAGTCAGCTGATAACTGTTGAAGGTATGTGCAAAATTAAGTTCACATCAGCCACACATTCTGTTGTTGATAACCAATAGAATGAGGACAGCACCCTTGCCGCTACTTACTAGGTGCTCTTCATATTCCAATCTATTAAAAACCAGCACCATCAACTCATATGGGGAACATGGAGCTACATTTAACTCTACTTTTCCCTTTTCCATTCTTTAATATCAGAAGCATAAGACACTAAGGGGAGATAGGAAGAGTATGAGAAAACATATTACAAAGTTTCACCTCACAAAGACACTGAGAGGATGCCATTTCTTAGTGAAGGTGGATGGAACTTGAATCAAATAAAACTGAAATGTTAAAATAGTAGGTTTAAGTCCTACAAATAAATATTTACTGAAATATTAACTTGCTACTCAGGGAACTCATTACCCTAACGAAAGTTGTTTTAATAGAATATATATATATGTTAGATTTACTAGAAAAACTAAATAATTTCATGTGTTAAAGTATTATTTTTAAAAAGTTAAAAATATACCTCTCATACAAATATACAGGGCACCACTCAAAGTTTTATTTGACTCATTAAAAAGAGAATTTGCAAGACATGAAGCTTTTTAGAATATAATTTATTTTATAGTCATTTGAGAAAAGTTTGCTAAATCGGAAAACAAATTGATTAATGTCACACAGTGCAATAAAACCGTAACCTTTGTGGTTACCTTCTCTAATCAACCAAAATCATTTACATCTCTTGATGTTAAAAAATCTACATCTTATCCTGTAACTTCAAGAGGTCAGGCTCTAATCAATAGTCAATAATAAATTAAGTGATACTTGGTCTGTTAGTTTAGGAGCCATCAAAGTGTGTGTGTGTGTGTGTGTGTGTGTGTGTGTGTGTGTGTGTGTGGCTAGGTAATAAATATTTTAGGTTTTGTAACTACACAATTCCCTCATTGTAGCACAAAAATAGACATAGAAAATACAAAAACAAAAGCACATGTTTCAATACAATTTTATCATAAACACCGTGTAATGCCAGAGACTACACCAAGTGTCGTGCCAAGGACTATGCCAATTTTTCAGACAATCTGAAGAAGGCCATGGAGCCAAAGGAGGATGAGACATTTTCTTTATTTGGCTAGCGCAGCCAAATGTGCTAGATGGACAAACCTCCACTCTCTCCTGGTGGCAGCCAGCCAGCAGGGCATACACAGGGGACAAACCACACTCCAGGGGACAAACCATAAATCTGCACCTCTGGAAGTCCTGGGCCAGTCTTACAGGAGCCAGAACAATAGTGGCTCTCAGCCAACATGGGTCAGACATTAGTCAGCTAACAGGGCATCTGTTATGACTCTGCTGTATCATGTTTCCATAACTGGGGCCTTCTGCCTTGAGAAGGTGGCGAGAAAGCTCAAGTGTTTTCACTTTCCTTACACACTGATATTTGAATTTCATATAGTTTATAGGTCTCACAGCATATTCTTTTGATTTTTTTCTGTACTTAAAAATGTATAGCATAATCTTAGACTGGGTCAAATAACAAATCATGGTTGGTCAGCTTTAGCCAGAATGCTATAATATGCTGGCCTCTGTATTAGACAGTCTGTGGCATTTAAAGGACATGCAGTCATCCTTTTGCATATTTAAGTTTTCTTCATACATGACTATACATCAATGAATAGAATTTTTTCAACCATACGTCTTCCACCTATAATTAGAAACTTTTATTTTAAAGTTGTTTAAAGATATTGGACTTAACCAGAAAACAGTGGAGCATAATGCACACTGAAAAATGTTTTTGTAGCTTCACTCTTATGTAATCTTAGATAGGTGAGTCACTTGGATTTTTGTAGCCTCTTGTAGCCCAAATATACTTGGGATAAAGGATTTCCAAGATTATTCTTAAGTATACGACTATTTGAGACATGTAACTCTAAAACGAATAAAAATTACTTTGAACAATATTTTCTCTAAATTGTTTTTTCACACTTGTAGAGAAATTTATATCAAGTGAGAATTGTATTCTCAACTTCAAACCCATGTCAACATCATCTACATTTTATTCAGTTTAGTGTGTGAAGGGATTTGCATTTATAGTGACTTAATATGTTTATCTCCATGCAATCAAATCAACAAATATATGAGCCCTAGAAGCATTTAGAAAACTAAGCAATATTGAGGGAACAAAGTACAATCAAAATGAAGTTGTATGAAATATTGGCAATTGCCATTTTATTACAGGATTCTGAATGTTGAATCCACAATAAGAAAGAAAAAGACATTCAAGCCTAATGAACTATCCAAAATATATTCTAGTTCAATGAAACTTTCATAAACAAAATTATATCAAAGGTGAGAGTCTAGATCAATTACAGATTGATATGAAAATTATAAACAAACACATTTTCTTTCAAACACACTTGAGGTATAAAAATGGCTCACATGTCATATTCTGCCATCTGAAACTGTTTAGAATCATACACACTCCAAAAAAGAAATAAATTTTGAAGTTAAGGATAAACTTATTTTTTAATTGCAAAAATGATATATATTAAATAAAAAAAGAAAATATTCAATTGCCTCACTGTTAACCAGGTCGGTAACACTAACATAGAAACATTAAGTGCCGTGATAGTTGAACAAGAATATTTCTATCTCTTTTCATCACATTGCTTCATAGAGAGCGATAATTACCCCATCTGAAAGTTATAATTTGACTATCATGTAAGAGTTCTGTAGCTGAGCACTTGGGGACCAAAAGGGAGTGACAAATAATCTGAATACTTTATTTATAATCAAACTTTGCAGGAGAAGTTTGTTGTTCAAAAGTATTTTTTCTTCAAATTGCCTTTCACATTTCTCCTCATCTATTCAAGTAAACAAATACTTAGTTAAAAGTGGTCCACAGTGTACCAAAAATTCAGTGGCCTTCCTCTTTGTAGAAATATAAAATGAACTTAAAACTTTTCTTTTTTTAAATTCTTAATTTTTTTTTATTACAGTATAGTTGGCATATATTAGTTTCAAGCGTACAACAGAGTGGAGTGGTTCAATATTTATATACGTTATGATGTGATCATTAATTTCTTCTCATATAACAAAGAAAGGTAAATTTAAGAAAAATCATAAGTAAATTAAGAAAGTGTTCAACACACATTAACATAAATAATATTTGCACCCTGTAAGAATAATGGAAACTTTTCTGTTTATAACATGTCCTTTAATTGCATTTTCGCATTATTTAAATCACTGCAAAACTCACATTCATTATATGCCTGCCATGCTACCAATGCTGCGCTAGATAGAAAATTTCTGTTTTGTTCATTTTAAAATGTATATATTTTTATTAATTTCAGAGAGAGGAAGGGAGAGAGAGATAGAAACATTAATGATAAGAGTCATTGATCTGCTGCCTCCTGCTGGGGATCAAGCCTGAAACCCGGGCATGTGCCTTGACCAGGAATCGAACCTAGATGTCCTGGATCATAGGTCAATGCTCAACCACTGAGCCACACCAGCCAGGCTGTTTTGTTTATTTTTATAGCAAAGAAAGAGAGAGACAAAGAGAAAGAGTGAGATACTATTTCTGAATTGGGAGCATGCAGTCAAATATTAGTAAACCAACATTATAAGATAGTTCAAAAGTTAGAAGGAAGATGAAATCATAGAAAATGTCTTTGTTATATCACAAAGTAAGCATTTTTTGGTACTTATTATATTGGGAATAATTCATATTAAAGTCCCTGGGGTATTGGTGAGGCCATGTCATGTAAGTTAACCTACATTTTAATAATAAAACATATTAAAGAGGGACAAAAATTGAGTACAACTAACATTAACGTTAATCTTTATAATTATAATTTTTCAGGTTAAATTTTTTGAATATTAAGGTTGCAGAAGTATATGACTTAAAATTCATAGGGCTGAAAATCACTATATTTCTGATTGATAAAATAAAATTTTAAGCATTACAATGAACTAAATGGTTAATATCAGATTATTGCAAAATATCAAGATAATGTTTAAAATATATTTTCAATGTTTTCCCCCTTATATCTTTGTATTAATAAATTCTTTTCATGTTAATATACCTGTCTTTATTCACTTTTCTCCATATGTTTTATACATTTGTTCCCTGCTTATGGAGATATATGTGTATGTATTTTTTCCAAACCATCTGTGTAATTTGAATTCAAGTATATTAATGTTTGAATTCCTTACCAAGATTGCTATATAGTAACAGTAAGCAATAGAATATGCTTGAATTTGAACAACTTTCGCACTTAATTCTACTGATGTATCCATTCCATTGGCAGAGAGTACTTGTAAGAAACTTTGAAAGGTAATGCATGCTTTTTTAGTTAAAGGTACTTTAAAAAATCTACCTACACAAGTGCCTTGTAGATCAAATATATCCACACGTTCTCCAGTAGTTTTAGTGTGAACTTTTATTGACATTATTTTAACATGAACACCTGATTTTTGAATATATATATGCTAATGTAATAGAAAATACACAGTATAAATTATAAAGAGTAAAAATCTTCAAAGAATATTCTAAAAATATACAGAAGAGTTCTAATATTTTCTTTCCACACCCTTTGGAATACATTGTTTTCCCTCCATTAACTCTGGAGGCCACTACTGCTGTTCAATAATTCACAGCCCAAGGATGTGAATATGGTTTGGGAGGTGGGTTTCCTGCTCTGAGTGTAGTATATGCCAGAATTTTGACGTCAATGGTAGAATGTATTTTTTAAGAATAGGTTAAAAACCAATGGCCTGAAAGAAGAAACTGGCAAAGTCTCAATCCCACAGATTTTCTCTTTTCCATTATGTATCTAACAATCCTTTTATTTGCAATATACAGGGTGGAGCAAAAGCTGGTTTACAGTTGTGAGTATACAAAATACAATTTATTCTTATATTATTTATTAATTATTGTGTTATTTTCCATAAAAACAATTGTAAACCTATTTTGCCCTTGTATTTTCAAAGAATGAGAATTTTGCCACAGTAGAAAAGGGAATTAAGGAGGATTGTGTTATTAAAAAATATGCCACTCCAGATATCTAACAGTTAAATCTGAATCAAATAACAAGGAAATCTAGGAATTTTTACATAAATTTCTAGGTATACTCAGAAGACAAGTTCAATCCCTAAAATAACTAAATACCATTTTCACACTTGTAAATTTATCAGTAATAAATTTTAAAACAAGTATTATTACTTTGCAATATTGATTTTTCTGTTAGCTGACATTCATGAAAGTGGTATGTGGTCTCTTTGTAGATAATACAATAATGTACAAGAAGCAGAAGACATGAGAAGTAAAAATGTATTGTTATAAACAGCCAAGAGAGAAAAGCATTTAATCTGTACTACCATGAAGATGCTATTACAACAGCTACAACGAGTTTTAGAAATTAATCAAGGTATTCAAATGTTTACAGTGATTTTAAATCATTCCTTAAAATTAAATGTTTTACTTGCAAAATACATGTGCACTGGGCATCTCATATAAGATGTAAGTTGGTAAGACTGATTTAAATGTCCAGATTGGTTGATTAACACCACTGAACAACTTTAATTATCTTAGCACATACCTAATGATTTCCATCTCTGCCTTTGGCTCACTGGTTAAATAAAGGTAGAAATGAAAAAATGATATGTATAAGATAACTGAACTATTTGATCTTCCATCGAAATCAAAGATTGTCTTTAAAGGCATCTGTACACAAAATAGAAAAAGTAAATTTTATCAAGTAAATTTTATTTATCAAGGCTATATTTATTCTCTTAGGTAAAACACAGATTCACTTAGTGACCTACAATGACCTGATTTATTTATTTTAATTCAGGCTAAGAGGCTAAATGCTTTAATTAACATAAAGCTCTTTTCACCTTCTATTTATATATAACATACCCACAGGGATATGAAAAGTGGGTTGCAAAGACTTCCAACTCATTCTTGACTGGGATGAATCATTCATTAATTTTCTAAGCAGTAGAGCTCAAAGCATACTTTCTCTTTTCAAGTTTTGGAAAGTAGGTTTGCAAGTCCTGTGGGGTTTCCTTTGCTATTCTAGGTCAAGCATCAGATTCTTTTATATAGAATGAATGTCATTTCTGAAAACTGCTTTTGAAAAAGGACTTCATGTCTTTTAGAAATGTCAGGCTCTAGTCTAATAGATATGCCCAACCCTGTATTCATCCTTGCTCAATAATATGCACATCCTAACAACTAATTTGTGAACTAACCAAGGGAACCAAAGATATTTTTTCTCTACTCGTAAAAGTTTCCCTGATACAGAAAACAAAATGATAGTTGCCAGAGGGAAAGAGGGAGGGGGGAGAAGGAAGAATAAAAATGGTGAATAAGAATAAGAGATAGAAACTTCCAGTTACAAAATAAATGTCCTGGGGATATAATGTACAACAGAGGGGAAATAGTCAATAATATCTTAGTAACTTTGCATGGTAACAGAAGGTTACTAGAGTTCTTGTGGTGATGACATTGTAAGGTATATAGATGTCAAATCATTTCTGTTGTACAACTGAAACTAATATAATACTATATGTCAACTATAATAAATAATAAATTTAAAAGTTTCCCTGTAATATGTGAAAGAAACTGAATATTTTCATTGGAGAATAGTTTATCTAAATTTCTCCCCAGTTCATTCATAATCTATTATTTAATCAGATAGAAGACTGTGGAGAAAAAAAAAAAAAAAGTGTTCATAAAGCTCTTGACTGCACAGTTTTACAAAAATAGTCCAATGACATAAAGGATCAGCACTAATAAACTGCTCCAGGCTGGCCACTGATTTGTTTATTCTATAAATATATAGCATTTGCAAATTTGAAAGAAGATTAATTAGTAAAGATTAAAGAAGATTAATTAAATGACATTTATGTTCTTTTTTTAAATGATAATTTGGGAGAAGAAATATAACATTCATTTTTATACCAATATAATTGCGTATATAATAGAGACTATTTGTATATACTCCTAATGACTTTATGGTCCCCATATTGTATGAGACTTAGAAAAGATAGTCTCAAATTCCTAATCCTGTAGCCTGGCATATTCCAAAGCACTCCAAGTTTTCAATGTATTTCCTAAGACTTGAATTTCTATGGCTTCCTTTGTAGTGTAAATCAATATAAGACTATCTCCCATTTTTTCCCAGGACACTAAACATTCCAATTGAGATATTGACTTGGAGTTTCACCATTTTTTCTTTTTCATGCCTTATAGCAAAAGCAGATTAGCAGGTACTATTTGAACAATAACCCAGTGCTACCCTCCTTTCCCTGCAGCCCATGGATTAGATAAGTGTATGGTACCACTTTTGCACGTGAAGCAATCCACACATCTGGCCCAGGCACTAACCTGCAAATATCAGCCTTGTTCTTCCTTACTCAGAGGCACTGTTGTGGAAATGCTGCCTATAACATTCTATGAAGAATTATGTTTTTAAAATATTCCATTTTATAACTGTAGACATTTACACACCCCAAGATGTGACTTATGAAATGTATTACATAAATTAATATGGCATGGGGTATTTATTGCTTGACTTAATAAAAATAGCAAGAATATAAGAAGTAACATGGGAGACAGATGGAAGGAGTAAAATGGTAAAAGATTGTTGGTTTTACAAGTTGAAATGTTTGTACATAGTGGTTTAGTAAATTTTGTAACTGAACATCCAAAATCCAAAAATTATTGGCAACATAGGTTAATATAGATATTTGTTCTGCTTTTAAATTTGGTTGTTTAAATTTTTCACAATTTATTCATTATGTTGTCACTCTTTAGCCCTATTATCAGTCAAAATAATTTGGCAAATACTTCTGAATTTTATGACTTTTGGTTATAGTAAATATTTAATTATCATTCAAAGTTAAAAACAAATGTAGAAAGCATTAAGTTTAGCAATAGTTTCATTAATATATTCACATATCTAACAAATAGAAAAGTAAAAACGTACTTGAGAATAAATTTAAGTAGTATAAACATTTTCTAAATAGTTTTACATTATTTTCAACAATATATTTGAAAAATTATTTTCACAATATAATGACTGAAATTTTATTTAGAGTTGATATAATGTGTATAATGTAACTGAACTATTTGATTTTCTAATTTTTTAAATGAATTTATTGGGGTGACGTTGGTTAATAAAATTATATAGGCTTCAGGCACACAATTCTATAATACATTATCTGTATATTGTATTGTGTCTTCACCACCCCAAGTCAAGTCTCCTTCCATCAGCTATTATTCTCCCCTTTACCCTCTTCTACCTCCTCCCATCCCCTTCCCCTCTGCTAATCACCATACTATTGTCTGTGTCTTAAGTTTGTTTGTTTGTTTCCTTTGCTTAAACCCTTCACCATTTTCAGCCAGCTCTCTTTCCCTCTGAGAGCTATCAATCTATTCTCTGTATCTATGAGTCTGTTCCTATTTTGTTTGCTAGTTTAATTTATTCATCAAATTCCATATATAAGAGAGATCATATGGTATTTGTCTTTCTCTGACTGGCTTATTTCACTTACCACAATACTCTCCATTTCCATCCATGCTGTTGCAAAGGTAAGATTTCCTTCTTTCTATGGCCAAGTAGTATTCCATTTTGTAAATGTATCATGACTTTTTTATCCACTCATCTACCGACGGGCACTTGGGCTGCTTTCAAATCTTGGCTATTGTAAATAACACTGCAATGAACATAGGGGTGTGTGTATTCTTTTGAATTATTGTTTCAGGTTTCTTTGGATATATTCCCAGAAGTGGAATTGCTAGGTCATAAAGGCAGTTCCATTTTTAATTTTTTGAGATAACTCCATACTGCTTCCCACAGCGGCTATCCCAATCTGCATTCTCACCAACAGTGCATGAGGGCTCCCTTTTCTACAAATCCTCACCAACACTTGTTGTTTGTTGATTTATTGATGACAGGTGTGAGGTGATATCTCATTGCAATGCAAATGATCAAGGCTGGGGAAGTTCGAACTGGATCGGGACAGACTGAAGAAAAACTGGAGTGGAAGGAGGATGAGACATATCTTTACTTCAGCCTATGGCGGGGCTGAAATATATGAGAAACAAGCTGTCTTTTCCCAGTGGTGGCCAGCTGGGCATACATGGGGGGCAAACTACACTCTGGAAGGTCCTGGGCCAATTTTATAGGAATCAAAACAAAGGTGGCTCTCAGCAAAGGATGGGTCACACGTTAGTCAGCTAACATGATGTCTGCTATAACTATTGCTATGACTATGCTGTATCATGTTTATATATAACTGGGGCCTTCATCTGGCAGGTGGCAAGGAAGCCAAAGTGTTTTCAGTTTCCCCACATTTATTCTCCAAAGAGGACATACAGACTGCTAATAGACATATGAAAAGATGCTCAAAGTCACTAATTATCAAAGAAATGAAAATTGATTTTCTAATTTTTTATATGAACATGCCATGATTATGGATTTGTATATGAGAAAATTTACAAGGTACCATGAACTGACTAAGGGAACAGAATGCCTTGGAATTTTTCATACCATCGAGTGAAGGATTTAAAAGAATCTCCTAGAAATAACTACCAGATAACTCCTTCATTCATTGAAGATGTCAAAATTTGAATCAGTATCTTAATCCACATAAGTTTATGTTACGGTCCATGGTGAATTTAATAGGCACATAAATGACCCATCTAAAGTCTGTATCTGCCAATTTCTTGTGCTCATAATTTTCAAAAACATTTTCTTGCTTTTCACCACAATCACTCAATCATACAGTCAAATCTTGTCTATTATTTTATTGGGAGTTAATCTGTATAGATCTCACATTTCTACATATCTTGCGAGCAAAATTGCTGGTTACCTTTGTTCTGGACTAGTTTTTCAGGAATATTTGTATAGCTAACAGTTTAGAACAAAGGGCAGGGATGCTAGATTACCATTTTAAAGCATTCAGTTTCCTAAACTCAGTTACTCTGTTGAAACACAAATGAATGTGCATATAGGTGTTGCTTGGCCCTCTTTAGGTCATCTGGTGGGGTTGAGGATAAGGAACTAACACCAGAAAATGCTCATATTACAGTTATTGCTGTTGCTATGAGTAATAAATTTATTTGTCCCCAACCCAGAATTCTTGTTTCTTTTACCTGCTTCCATGAAACTATGTTAGACTAACTTGTTAGCTGTTAAGTGGAGGCTTTCTGGAAGAGGAAGGAGAAAGAATGTTAATATAGCCAATTAACAGAATTTGCATGAAGTCCATGTGAATAAGAGGTGAACAAATTGACTAAATTGTATGGTAGACTGGGCAGTAAATGATTTTGCACTCTATTGCCTAATAATATGGATGAGTAGGGTAGGGGTTGCTTGCTGGGTACTAGGAAATGGGTTCAAAGACAGTTGTTTTGGTGATCAGCTTCAGGTCTACTTTATTCTAATAACTAATACCAAGATTCACTATGGATGAGCAGAAGATTTGGCCCCTTTCAAAGAACAGTTATGGAGATAAACACTGACATCGCTACACTGAGCATAAAAGAGGGAAATCTGCCTGTGATAGGTTAGAAGTTTGGCTGGTTCACTTGGGAGGTGAGGGAGCAAGGCATGTGATAGTTGTTAAGGAAAATAGCAATGCTGTGCTGTCTTAAGACTTAGCTCCTTCTGAAGTCTAACATGTCAACCTTTGATCAATTCAGAGATGATAGTAAAATGTCCCAGAGTGTTTTTCCAGTGGGTTCTGGCTTTATAAGATTCCCTGAGATGATAATGTCCTCAAGGAAGTCAAAATTGAGGCAGTGCCTGCCATTGGTTGATACTCTTACTCCCCTGGAAACAGTTTTCAATAATGAGAAAAGTAAAGCATTACAGAATGAGAAATTGACTCAAAGAAATCCAGCCAAATTTTTTTAGTTAGTACTATACCTGTGGAAACTCTGTTAGTCCTTGTGTTTAATCTGAGAGATAACCTAATAAATATTATTGTGATAATGGAGGCAGCAAAAGCTTGAATAAGATGGAATCGTTAAACCAGGTGGCCACTGTGCAAGCAAAGCTTGCATGAGTCAAAGGGTACAAATCCCATAGCCACAGCCAGAAAGCAATGTGTCTGTGTCTCTGTAACAGAGTCCCCAAAACTGTCAGTAAAGATGACCTTCTTGTCAACTATAAAACTCTGGGTGAAATATGGTGCTTGACTTTCTCTAACTGGCTTATTTCACTTAGCATAATGCTTTCCAGGTCCACTCATGCTGTTCCAAAAGGTAAGATTTTCTTCTTTTTTATGGCTTGTAGTATTTCATTGTGTAAATGTACCACAACTTTTTTATCCACCCATCTCCTGGTGGGCACTTGGGCTGTTTCCAGATCTTGACTATTGTTAATAATGCTGCAATGAACATAGGGGTGCATCTATTCTTTCTGATTGGTGTTTTGGATTTTTTTCAGATAAATTCCAAGAAGTGGAATCACTGAGTTATAAGGCAATTACATTTTTAATTTTTTTGGGCAACTCCATACTGCTTGTGGCTGCACCAATCTACATTCCCACCGACAGTGCAAGGGAGTTCTCTTTTTTCCACATTCTTGCCCATACTTGTTGATTTATTGATGACAGCCATCCTGACAGGTGTGAGGTGATATCTCATTGTGGTTTTAATTTGCATTTCTCTAATGATTAGTAACATTGAGCATCTTCTCATATGTCTATTGGCCTCTGTGTGTTCTCTTTGGAGAAGTGTTTATTCCAGTCCTTTGTTCATTTTTAAATTGGATTGTTTGTGTTTTGGTGTTGAGTTTTATAAGTTCTTTATAAATTTTTTATATTCACCCCCTTATCAGATGTATTGGTGAATATGTTCTTCCATTCAGTTAGTTCTCTTTTCATTTTGTTGATGATTTCCTTTGCTGTGCAAAAATGTTTGGGTGAGGGTGGTGGAGGGATTGAGCAAAAAAGAAAAAAGGAAGAGAAAAAAATCATGGACAGAGAGCAGCGTGGTGATTGGTGGGGGGAGGTGGTGAGGAGAGTTGGAGGAGTGTATAGGGGAGAAAAATAGTGACAGAAAATGGCTTGACTTGGGGTGGTGAATATACAATACAGTCTGTAGATGATGTGTTGTAGAATTGTGCACCTGATACCTGTATAATTTTGCTAACTAATGCCTCCCCAATAAATCAATAAAAAGGAAAAATAAATAAATAAAGCTCTTGGTGGACTGAAAAGATTGCACTTTGTTTGGCTAAGACAGTACCCAAATGTTTCTCCTTCACACTCCTTGATCTCCTCCTTCCCCACTCTTCCTGCCTCAGATGTTTTAAGGAAGAAACTTAATACTTGTGAGGCTAAGGTTTCCTGGAACTCAAGGAGTCTGAAGGCCATATGTATCCTTTTGAACATGAAGAGGAATTTCAGAAAACCAAACTACTTATGGTTCTGTCTGGATATACACATCCAAGTCACCATTTTGCTGGGTCCCTCAGGTAACAAGAGGTACCAAAATTACACTGATAGTTAGATAGGGTTTTCAGTGGAGAAAAGAAGTTGACATGGTAGGCAATCTGAGTATGATCTTATAAGCTAATTCAATGTACTGTTTTTATTTCTTCTACAAATGAATGTATAGTAGTAATTAATGAATTATATGCTACTACTTCCCATAAGTGATGGAGGGAATTGTTCTGATTGAGAAAAGAAGTGCTAGGGCATTTGAACCTTATAACACTAATGACACCTTCAAATATGAGTCTCTATGACTACTGACTGCTGGAAACTTTGCAAAATGAAAGCAGGCTTTCCCTAGAGATACCTTGTAAGGTTTTAAATGCATTATCTTTCTGACTAGGTATACTGATTTTTAAAAGCAGTTATTAACTTGCTACTGGGCTATGTTGCATTTGAATGCCTAACCCATGGAGGCTAACTCTCTGGCCTGATATTTTCATTATGAGTGGATCAACTCAGATTGAATGGCAAATAAGATGGGGAAGAGCCAAAAAGTCTTGACACAAAATTAATGGGGTGTGTGTGTGTGAAGGACCTGCCAGCTTATTCCCAGTGGTATCTAAACTATATATAAAACAGTAAACAAACTACATACAAGTGTTTGGGAGAGTCTTTGTCCCTTTTTTGCCATCTAAAGCAAAGCTGGTTACTCATTGAGAACTTCATGTCACAGATATATATTCCCTTAAGTGCCTGATCTTGGTCTAGTGATGATTCAACCAAGCTGAAACCAGATGGTATCCATTGAATTGGTATGACTATTCAAACTCAATGCTAGCTATGCAAGACTAAAAATGAGTGTAAATGCTCTGTTTCTTGGGCAGAACTCAAGGAATTATCATGGTTCTGGTCAATAATTCTTGATGAACTTTGTTTAATTTTACTAATTCTTGGGTTGTTAAACCAATGGCCTAATCTGTCACTTGGAAAACTACAGATTAGCATATTAAAGACACTTTTGCTTGGGGTTAAACACTGGGGATGCACATTGCAGCTGTTGATCTAATCATTGTGGTCTCTCATGTAGATGCCTGGTACAGGCTCATTTTCTGATGAGGCCATCTGGAATCTAGCTGCTGATTGAGCCTGTACACAGCAGATTGTTAGCATTTCTTCCTGGATTCATCATCACACCAGATTTGGCAAGGCATCCACCATCATAGACTGGACACAAAATAAAGGGCTTTATGCAGAAGTTACAGCTGCATGTAAGTCTTATGACTCACACAAAATGTGAAATTTTTGTCTTGTAATGAAGGAGACCAGGACATCCTTATCATGGAACATATAAGCTCCTGACATTGACTCTTTAAAGCAGTATAAGGGTCATCAATGGTGGTATACTGATGTTGATACATGTTCAAGTAATGGTGCTGTTATTACAGTCCAATCAGCTGATTCTGCTCACATACTGTGGCTCTTGAAACTAACCTGTGTTATATTTTCAGGTTTCCAGACAATTTATTAATTGTGTGACTTTTATAACAAATATCACCCAACACTAGGCTGAAAGTCAAGGTATTTGCTAGACCTTCCATGCTTCCTATCATCCACATGCTTCTGATATAGTTGACAAAATGTCTTCCTGAAAAATTGACTCAGAAGTTTCCTGACTGTCTTTCTCTCACTTCTTCCTAGCTCACACATATTAGTAAGGCAATTTGGTCAGAATGCAACTCTCTCAAGTAAGGAATCACTTCTTGGGCAATTTCTGGATACTAATCATGATTCAAGGGATGTAGAGTTACATAGACTTATTTTTTAAATTTGAGATTTCAGTTTCTTAGCATGATGTTCTTTTATTTTTCTATTTACAACTAAATGCCATCTTAATGATATATCTTATGGGTGACAGTCTGGCCAGAAAGAATCCTAGATTTATACCTAATTTTTGTTTGCTGGTACTTTGTCCTCTTGTTGGAATGACATGGCCCTAGGTGAGAATAATGACTACTTGGTAGAGTGTATTGCTTGGTGAGTCACACAAAGTGGCTCACAGATTCACATAGACCAATGCAGAAGATGTAATATTTTTCTGTACGTTGTATCAAAATATCTTTCTCCTTCAAACATTTAATGCTTCTGGATGGAAAAAGAAATCTCTCTTCAAGTAGGGTATGATTGGGAGAGCAGTGCATGTTTAGCTACCAGAATAGAAAATGCTGATTTTTAGTGCTGAATGGAGAACAATACCCTAAATTTCTAGGATAGAGGAGGAGGTGGGGATACTAATGATGGTTGTATTTTTTAGAAGAGTACTGGGAGGTTTTGCATGTAAGAAAATGTAATGGTGCATTGGGAACACTGTCTATCTGTCCCACAGACTGATGAAAGTCATACTTGAGAGGCCTCAACATTTCTAAAAAAATATTTATTTATAAGGGCACCATTTACACCCTGGATTGTAGCTATTGTGTGGAAACCAGGTATTAACTAAATTGACTTCCTCTCAAATAAGGGCTTGCCCTTTAGAAGTGATTATAAGATAACTACAAGTTAAGAAAACCCCACTAGTAGATCACATACCTCACAGAAGATGATGGTGATCTCTTCAAATTCATTCTACCCTTACTTATTTACAGAAGCTTTCTAGAAGGATATGTAACTGATTTATGCACAACTTGTGGGCAGTAATCTTTATGAAGGGAATCAACCGATTACACTGTGATACAAAATTTGTTTCTGACTTTAGCTTATATTAGACATGAAGAAATTTGAATGACCTGGGTTAAAAAACAAACAAAGAAACGTATCCCTCTTAAACACCATGACAACCATTGCCAAAGCAAAAAGTTTGTTTGCCATGTTGAAAGAAAAAGCTGATCCCAAATATGATGTTAAATTTATTACTAGTTCTAGGTAGTTTAAATGATTTAAGAATAATTATTCATTACATAATATGAAAGTAAGTGGTGAACCTTCGAGTGCTGATATGAAGGGACCTGAAGAATGTTTGGAAGCTCTAGGTAAGCTGATTGTGAAGGGAAATTACTTATCAAAGCAAATATTCAATATGGGTGAAAACTCCCAGTTCTGGAAACAGATGCCTGAAAGGATTTTCATCCATAAGGAGGCCAAGTCAATGCCAGGTTCAAGGCTTTTAAGGACAGAATAACATTCTTGCTTGGAGGCCATGTTTTATTCAAGCTACAAATTGAAACCCTTTGTGATATGGCACAGTAAGAATATCAGGGCCTTTAAACATACTAATAAGCCAGTGTACTACAGAAGCAATAAAGTCATGAATGACCCAGGTCCTCTTCCAAGATTCCCTCCTGAACTGCTATGCCAGCAAAATGGAGAATGCATGCCATTCAAGATTTTCTTTATTGTTAATAGTGCTCCTAGATATCATCTTTTTGTTGGTGATCTTTACCCCATATCAAAGTGGTACTTCTCCCTTCAAACTCCACCTCTTTGCACTTATCAATGGATTAGGAGTTACAATAGCTTTTAAGGCCTACTATTTGAGGGGAACCTTTGCCTAAGCTATTGCTGCAACTGAGAAAAAAAGTTGAGACGACGCTGATACAGTTTTGGAAGGATTACATCTATAACTGCATCAAGAACCCTTCTTGTGCTTGAGGTAATGTCATCAAGAGTGTATGAATGGCACCTGGAAGAAGCCACTCAAGAAGTTTGTCCATGACTTCAAAGGATTTGCTAAGAATGAGGAAGTTGCAAAAATAACCAAGACTGTGGTTGACATGGCAAACCACGTTAACCTGGGTGTGGTTGAAGACATCATTGAGGAGCTCCTAGAGGCAGTTCCTGAGGAATTAAATAGTGAGGACTTATTGGAACTGGAACAGATACACATAGCTGAAGAAGAGGCAAGAGAAAAGGAAACAGCAGCAGAAAAAGAAGAACCTCCAAGAAAATTCACAGTGACTGACTTAACAGAAGCTTTTGCAAATTTCAAGAAGCTCAAAAGGAAGCAAGGGCAGACTGACAGATCTCAAAAGGAAGGTGGGAAGGAGGGGGAGAAGAGAGTGACCAAACAACTTATAGGCATGTATGCATGGCCCAAGGACACAAACAATAGAAAGGTGAAGAACTAGGGAGGGTTGAGAGGGGGTGAAAGGGAGTAAAATGGAGAAAATGGGGACCATCTGTAATACTCTCAACAATAAAATAAATTTTTAAAAAATTTTTTTAAGGTTTGAAAACATGGACCCTACTACCAAAAGTAGAGAGGAATGTTCATGATGTATTTCTGCTTACAAACAAATCTATGATGAAAAAAAGGAATGAACCAAACAAACCACCATGAACATATTTCTAAAAAGTGTGACACCTCCTCAAGAAGAACATCAAGTAGGCCCTTCAAGAGGTACTGTTACCCAGGAGATGACAACTCCCTGTGTGTTATTACCCCTGAAAACTCTTCAGTGGGACAAGACGTGGAGGTGAAAGACAGCGATATTGATAACCCTGACCCTACATAGGTCTAGACTCATATGTGCTGTGTCATACTTTCAAACAAAAAAGTTTAAAAAGTAAAAATGAAATATTTAAAAAATAAAACTAGAAAAACCTTAGAGTTATTCTATGTAACTTAAGAAAATATTTTGTATAGCTATACAATGCGTTTGTGTTTTAAGTTGTTATTACAAAAGAGCCCAAAACCCAAAAACATTTAAAGTTTATAAAGTTTAAAAAGTAAAGAAACATTTAAAGTTTATAAAGTAAAAGAAACCAAAACATTACACTAGTTAATTTTTATTGAAGTAAAATATTTTTTAATGTAGTATAACCTAAGTGTACAACGTTTATAGTCTACAGCAGTGTACAGTAATGGTCTAAGCTGTCATATTCTCTCACCACTCACTCAGTGACTCACCCAGAGCAACTTCCAGTCCTGCAAGCTCCATTCATGGTAAGTGCCCTATACAAGTGTCTCATTTTTTAAATCTTTTATGTCATATTTTTATCATACATGTTCTATGTTTAGATATGTTTAAATACATAAATATTGACCATTGCGTTACCATTGCCTATAGTATTTAGTACAATAACAGACTGTACAGGTTTATGGCCTAAGAGCAATAGGCTAAGTGTAAAGTTGAGAGTTGACTGTATCGTCTAGGTTTCTGTAAGTGCACTCTATGATTGCACAATAGCGAAAATGCATTGATGCATTTCTCAGAATGTACCCCCATTTCTCAGAACTTATCCTCATTGTTAAAGCACTAATGCCTATACTTTGGAAGAGATGTAATTAATTTGTACCCTGAACTCATTAGATGTTACATTTAACAGGGAGAAAAAAAGCTAAAGTGAAACACACTAGCATATTCTACACTGGATTAAGTATAAAACCACCTAATAGAAAAAGCACCAACAAAAATCAAAAGAACAAGCAAATTGAGAATTATTCAAAGACAGGCCAAAATGTTTTGCAAATGGGAAAAAAAAATGTTTTAGTAATCAATAGCCAGATTGCTAAATGATGAATAAATTCAGAAGAAATGTCTCTAGAATTCACAGACCCAAGATAAAGAACAGACACTTTTTCTAAAGCAGAATGAGACAATGCCTTCATTATTTTTTATTCTTGAGTACAAATTTTTTAGTATCTCTCTTCAAATTACATCCATTAAGTAAGTCTCGGTGGATTGTCTTTTTTAAACTGCTGGTAAGAAATCTTAAGGAAGTCAGGTTTATATAAAGTCTGATTGAACCCAAGCCTATTTAGTGGTAAAAAAATAATAATAAGTGGGCAATTTTTTACCTAAATTTTACTGAATAGGACTCAATTTGACTATTACATATGTTACAAAGAAAAAAGAAGAAAAAAGTATTTATTTGTTCCAGAAATATTGTATAATGTGCCTTTGAGACTGAAGTAATAAAGTTAATTATCAAGTCTAAAATTATATTACAGAGGTTGGTTAAAATAATGTTCAAATAGAAAATATATTCAATTGGGAAGAAACAAAAATGTTGATAATTATTCTTTTTAAGTAGAAGAAAAGAAAATGAACTCAAGTGGGAATCGGTAAATCAAAAGTAACTCAAAAAGAAATAAAAGAATGATGTACTTTATAGACTTAGGAGAAATGAATAAAAGAACAAGGCAAAATAGTTCATCAGAAAAGTGAAAAACAGATCTATGGAAATTTTTAAAAAGGAGAAATTAGACGTAAAAATCCAAGAAATGATGACAGCAATGACACCAGCAAAGATAAGTAGCTATATTAAAATTTTAAATGTTTTGTACAAATAAGACAAACTGCAGTTCAAAATTATCTTAGATTAAAATTACTAAAATTACTTTGAAAGAGACTGACAATAACTATTAGTTACATTTAAGCATCCTGTTTTCTTGAACTTCTCTCCAACTTTTATTTCTTGAAAATATTTTCAATGTGCTCTAAAATGTTTGAACAAAAAAGTCAACTGATTGACAAATATAATCTTTTTTTTATCCTCACCTGAGGATATGTTTATTGATTGCAGAGGGGGAGAGAGAGAGAGAGAGAGAGAGAGAGAGAGAGAGAGAGAGATTGATGTGAAAGAAAAACATCGATTGGCTCTCATATGTGCCCCAACTGTGGATCAAACTCGAAACCTGGGTTTGTGCTGTGACTGGGAGTTGAACCAGCAGCCTTTTGGAGTATGGGACAATGCTCCAACCAACTGAGCCACTTGGCCAGGGCACAAATATATTCTTCATAACTATAATGGGAGAAAATCTTTCCAACATTCTTCTAAATGATCAATTAATTGATTAAAATCAAAATCATTTTTAAAAAATCACACATACACACTGAAGCATCATAGTGACATTCAGAACATTGCAATAGAGAAACATTTTAAGAGAAATATTTAGATGTTGAAGAGTTGGCTACTTTCATAGTCTTACATGTAAGATAAAGGTAAGAGCAGAAAGAAGAAAAAGGTGTTTGTTTCTGTGGTTCAGCATATGGTCTAATATTCAAAGTTAATTTTTTTAAAAAAAATTTGTAATTGTGTTCCTTGCAAGAGTATGAAATCTGAATTGTAATTAGCAGGAGTCCTTGATAGATATGTTCTGTTTTTGGCTTACTGTTTTTCTTGTCATACTCAGATGAAATGTGCTTTGGTTGATGTTCGCTTATGATTGCCTAGGTTGTATGGAATCACAGCCCTGCTATTCTCCTAAATGATGCAAATAAATAAATAGAGTTAATGTATTTTAAAGTAGTGCACTATCCCCTTCCTTTTACCTCCCTTGCTTTTTGGTCTTGGAGTGCTTTAGTTTGGAAAGTGATAGTAGTTTAAGTATAAACTCTCTTAGGAAACATTTTGTATTTTATAGAGTTCTTTCAGGAGAAACAACAATCGTGATAAGAATTTTGAACTCTGCAATGAAAAATAAATGGACAAGATATTTGTGATAAGTTAACATCTGAATTCCTTTAGAATAGTATTGATTACCCTAAATTACCTTACTTAGATTCAATTCTACATTCACAAGGCAAAAATAAACTTTCCACATAGCTTAGAAATTTACTCTGGTGAGTGAGTTGTTGAGGCTTTGCCTTATTTGGAAGCAGAGGAAACAAAAAGACTAGAAATTAGAATCTCTAAATGCTTAATAAAATCATCCTGAGTAGGTGTCCCTTTGGTTAGGAGACCATCTTAATGGCTCTGTAATTTTAGGTATGCCAAGAAATAGTTGGGACTTAAGAAGGAAACTGAAACCCTTTTAGACATGAAATTAATGAAAGTTCAAGATAGTGCATGAGAGAGGAAAAGGAAAGACTTTTGTGAGATAATTGGGGCAGGGTGGAGGGAAGAAAGAGGAAGTAGGTAAGAGACAAGTAACAAGAACTGACACAGAAGTCAAAGGTTCACAACCAGCTGGAAGAGCTTCATGATGAGAGCTTTTAAGGCACAGATATGTAATATTCAATTTAAGTTGGAGCCTATACTATGCAATGCTTTAATCCTCTGAAGTTTCTCCAAACAGAAAGAAAAAAACATAAGTTGCTTCCATTGATTAAATATAGAAGAAAAAAGAGGTAAACAGTAAACGTGTTTGTGAAGATGACCCATTTATAAGTGAGGATCAAACATAGATATAGAACTCTGGAAACAGGGCATGAAACAAAATAGGTCTGGGAGAAATGTAAGTTTTCTGGGAATCTGTCCATGCAAGGCTGAGACTGGCTCTTCGTCACTAACAGAATGTTCTAAAAAGGCTGAAGATGTTGTTCTTAAATATTAGTGAAATGGTGACAGTAATATTTTGAAGGACTAAGGTGATATGGACTCCAATGAAAGTTTAAAATTTAAACTAGGTGAATATAAATTTTAAAACTTTCCTTGTAATACTATTCGTTTTTTATGATTATTTATACTTATCTGACTTGTGTTGGTTGATATTGTTTGTTTTGCAGTACTATTGAATCCCCATGGATCCTTTTTGCATTGACCTCATCAAGACTCCCAGACATAAACTGTATATTTGTGGTAAGATAAAAATGACAACTTAATGTTTTTAGAAATGAGTAGTCAATGTTTTTATAAATAATTAATTCAAGTTTATCTCACACATCTAGAGAGGCTCAAGTATTGCAGAAATGCATTAATGATGTAATTAATAGCCTTTTATTTCAGGATAATAATTTGTCATTTCTTTAGGCACTACTGGGTTTATCTCAATTCCCTAGAAAAGCTTACTGCTATCACATGTAATGAAGCTTTTGTGTGATTAGAATAAAGAGACTGATTAAAAATAATCTTTCCTAAAAGTTCTATTATCCCATGAAATTCATTAGTAATCCTTTCTGTCTGATTTGAAAGAGGCCAAAGCTTGACAATATATAGTGCAAAATGCTATCACCTTTATCCTTCAAGAGTAGTGAAACCATAGGGGAGGAAATCCTTTACTTTTGTGAAATATTCTTGCATGACTTTTGACAATGCAAATTTCATTCCACTGTTAATCTTCTTTACACACACACAAGCACTATGCTATATAAGAGGAATGATATAACAGGAAATAAATGATGGAGAACATTGGCATGGAAATGTAAACTCCCTTCTAATATTATAGAACAGACAGATGGGATCTAAGTATCTACAGGCATCACTCAACGTTCAGTCAAGAAACAGAAGTCACATAGAGTAAGTGGGATACTTAGTTACTTACAGTAAGTGGGTTAATATAGGGAAATGATAGCTTAATAACTCTTAGAACACTAGAGAAACTTAGGTAAGGAATGATGTAGCAATGTATGCATGGAAGCTTCTACTTGTCTCAATTGCCTGTAATTCCAAAAGGGTCCTAGTTGAACCCTTAGGATTCTGGGTACAATCACTCATTGGCCATTTTCTGAATGAAACCCATATTCTTGCCTTAGCTGCTTGGGAGAATAATGACTTCTTCCATTTTCTCAATCTTTTTTGAATACCTCTCATTGATTAGTATAAACAAGAATCCTACTAGAAATCAAATTTGGGTGATAAATTTCAAGGATTTATTTTTCTGTGGTAATGTTAGCAAATGTTAACAAATAATTTCTGGCAACTAAGTAAAAACACGTGCTGAGTTTGACAAATTGCATGAAATGTCAGGAAATAATTATAAAATTACAATTATCATTCCTTTAAAAAGTTTATATTTTAAATTGAAAATATAAACACACTCACAAAGGTTAAAATAAACTAAATACTCTATAGTTATCTGTGACTTTGCTTAATAAAGGGGATAAAAGGAAAACACACTCATATTTTCTTTAATTTATAAAAAATGTGTATATGAAAGAAGGTTGAAGAAATCATTTAACAGTGATTCTTTGCTTTGCTGAGGTGTGTGTGGGGGGAGGTGGAGCAATTAGGGACTAAATAGTTGGTGGAAATCAATATGAGGAAATTTTTCAATATATAGTTTTTTATTATTTAATTTTTCAAACTTTGTGATTGTGAATTTATTCTCCATTTAAACAATAAACACTTTACAAAGTATGATTTCTTCAACATTGGTAATTTTCCACTTATACAAACATCATTCACAAGGGCATAACTACAAGATAAATTCTTGCAAGTGAAATTGAGCCTGAGGCAATATAAGTAATAGCTGGGAGGTTGTTAGATATGAATTTTTTTTACTTCCATCCAGCCCTACTATTTCCAAATTTCCAGAGCTGGGATTTGGAATTTGTATTTAATGAGCTCTATAGGTGATACTAATGTATGCTGACCTAGAGAAAACATTTTCATGCATAATGAGCAATCTCTCTCTCTAAGCTTAGTACCAATTAACTTTTATTTGTACTATTACTATTGAGATTATACATCTTCTCAGATCTTTAAAAGGTACACACACTCTATATGTTCTAACAGCATAGATTTGCTTATACTTCATATAAGTGGAATTATATGTTATGCACACATTTATTTCTGACTTATTTTGTTCAACATAATGTTTGTGAGTTTATTGTGCATGGTTGTAGATCATTGATTCTTACTTAACTAAAGCAGGTTTTCATTGATATGAGTGTACCAACATCTATTTACCCATTCAAATGATGATGAACAGTTTTAAGATACTTTGAAGTTTGGTGCTATTAGGAATAGTGTAGCTGAGCACATTCCATCACATGTCTTTTGGTAAATATACGAGAACAGTTCTATTGGGCATGTTCCTTAGACTAGAACTGTTGAATCATTCAGAATGCATTTATCTAACTTCAATAGATATTGCCAAATAATATTTCAAAGTAGCTGTACAAATTCTCACATCTGCAGTGTACATGATTTCTTAATTGCTCCATATCCTTGATAACACGGTGTGTCAGCCTTTTTAATTTTAGGCATTCTTATGGTGTGTACTGGTTTCTCATTGTAAGTTTAATTGCATTTACCCTCTGACTAATATTTAAGTTTAAGTTTAATATACTTTTTAATGAAGTATCCTTTCTCCAGGGAAAGTCTACATCTAATGACTGGCTAGCATGGAGTATACAAACACCTGACTACATTATCTCAAATTAGAGACAACTCTGGGGAGATATTCTAGCTCTATATCTCTCTGTGAGACTGAACAAAGCCTATGTTGCAATTGCTTCTCAGTTCAGTTTCTACCTCTGACTAATCATGTTTCAGTCTCTTGCAGACTTTGAAAGCAGACTTTAAATTTTATTTTGTATTTTAAATGGGATCACCTGTTGGTCAACTGTCAATACATTGTTGCAGCCAGCATCAGCCACCTAATTTCTAAATCTGGGAAATTTCCTGGAGTGAGGTCTGGCCTGGATTGGTTCTATTATTGGTTCTATCTCTCTGGTGAACCCTGTAAGGGTCCATACTAAATGAATAAGAGGAAGGAGGAGGTGGAAAGGGAAAAGTGGGCCAAAAAATGTGGCCACATGAAAAGATGTAGACATGCCAGCACTGCAAGAGCAGAGAACTGGAGAAATAGATCAAGAGGCTTAGGTAATTGGGCATATTATTATAAATATTAAATTAAAGCTGGAAATCCCATTGTAAAAGGTCCACAAAAGAGCACAGAGGACTCTATCAAAGAGATAAGGAGTGTGCTAAGGAAGGAGCACCAAGAGCCATGAGAATCTCAGTGGTAACTGCCCTGCGGATGCCAGGGCTGTTGGTCACTGATGTTACTGCACAACTAGACGCCCTTTTAGTAATGAGGATGTTAGGATCTTGAAATAACAGAGGCCAAAGCATGGTACTCCATTATCAGAAGGTATGAAGGAGCAATTATTGTAATGAGTTTCAGTTCAAAGTGGCAGTCAGAGAAGCCTGACCTAAGACAATTATGGAGATAGTTAATAGAGATAATGAATTTAGGAAAATAATAGCTTGGCATCCAACAGGGCTATTATTTAATTTATAGCCACACCGTTGAAATTATGCTATTTTTGGTTTCTGTGGTTTGGCCAGTTTATGGATTTGTAAATCTTTGCCTGAAGAAGAAATCCTATTTACATTATAAAAGTCCCTATATATGGTTATGATACCTCCAATTCTATAATGGCTATTTATTTGTGTAACTGTATCTGGCAAAATCAGAATATTCAGACAGTCTGAGAATTATTGGAGACAAGAGTCGAGTTAATATTAATACCCAGGGGTCTGAAGTATCATCACGTCCCTAAGAGGTAATTGGAGTCCTGGCATCATTCATAGACCCGCATAGGGGTAACTTCTTTGTTCCAAAACTGTAAAATTAGAATGTACCTATTTGTTAGTTGGTTAAAACCTCATACTTGTTCTGGCATATGGGCTAAGAAACATTATAGTAAAGAGAATCAAACGGAAGCTTCTGATTTTGATCTTCAATCTGACCAAGACAGTAAATAAAATAAAATGTCACACTCCAGGGGTATTGTAGAGGACAGTGCCAGCTTTAAGGGAAAAAAGCATGGCAGTCCCATCATAACCCCTTTAATTCACCAGTCTATAGCTGACAAAAGCAAAGTGGCTCCTGACATACAAAGTTTGTACCATAAAATCAATTTAGAAGTATCTCTAAATGAAGCTTCCATGTCAGGCATAGCACCTCTGAAGAACAGATTAACAGTTTAATACACAACCTGTAGCCACTGAACTGCAAATTGCATTCTTTTCCATCCTGTCAAGAAGTATCAGAAATAGCTCACATTCATGCAGGACTGTATCAGTTAGAGTCCTATCCAGTGACAGAAACCACACAGTAATTTGAACAGAGGAGTTTAATATAAAATGCTATGTTAGCTTCCTATTACTTCTGTAACATATCATCACGACCTTAGTGTCTTAAACAACAGAAATGAATTATCTTAAAGTTTTGGAAGCCAGGATTCAATTTCACTGGCCTAAAGTCAAGATGTTCGCAAGGCTGGCTTCCTCTGGAGGCTCTGAAGGAGGGCCCATTCCTAAGGCTCCTTTAGCTTCTGGAGGCTCCAGCATTCCATCTGTCTGGAATGCATCACTCCCGTCTGTTTCCCTGGTCACATCTTTTATCCTTTACTGTGTCAGCTGTCCCCTTGCCTACTTCTCATACTTGTGATTACATCAAGACCCACTTGAATAATACAGAATAATTTCTACCTCTTAAGATTCGTAATTTAATCACATCTGCTGAGTACCTTTTGACACATAAGGTAACATTCACAGGTTGTAGGAATTAGAATGCACCTATTTTGGGGGGGCCTTTATTCAACCTGCCACAATTATAATGAACAAGAGGCTGCAGTAATGGGGGATTAGCTAGCAAGAGGAAAAGAGAAGTCTAAAGAAGATAAGAGTAGCAGATATAAGCACCAGCCACTACCTCTAGGACTGAGAAAGTGCATATAAAAGGATCCAATGACTGAAATATAGATCTAATTGGAAAAGACACGGCCATTGTTCAGTGGAAAGGAAAGATGTTTCTTAAAGTCCTATGTTGGTACAACTCATTGGAAAGTGTCCTCTTGGTAGCACTTTGCTGCAAAGCTGCCTAAGAAGGTCCCTAGAGAAGCCTGTCATAGGGAAGTATCCCATCAGTGACAATGCTACGAAGTAACTAAGTAGGTATACTGAGAGAGGTCAGTCATAGAGAAGCGTTCTGTCATTCTGCTACAATGCTCTTTCAGTGGATGCTGAGGGAAGCTGCCTTTTGTAAGGTTCCATATTCTCCAAGTTGCAGGTTTCCAAAGAAAAAGCAAAACAGATCTAAACTGTACTCACTGCTTGATGAGAGGAGCACATCTAAACAAGGGAGAGAAATCTCATTCTGTATCATTGTCCCTCAGTGCCCTCTATTGATGAAATTTAACATTGTGCCAGCTGGCAAAGTAGAAATATTTATTTATTTATTTTTCAGAGCAAGAAATGAAAGGTGGGTTTGGAGTTGAAAATCAATAAATTAATAAATGACACTGTCTACCTATTTGGGTACTTAGCTTCTCTAAGTACCGTTGTGTATACTTACAAACCTTCTTACATTAATAAAATCACTTTCTTTGTCCAGGATATGATACAATTATTCTTCTAACAAGTGAAGAAGTTCTCATTATTTCTCCAAATGAGGATATTCACAATTACAACTGTTATTGTAGCCATTGCTGTTTATATCAATCATGCATCAAATTTATTGCCATTCCACTGGTTATTGTGTTACCGAAAGACTAAATCTCCAAAAACTTGTATATTAAACAAAAGAAAAAGAAAAGAGAATAAAATGGTTAACATAGAAAAAGAAAAGTAAACATAATAAGTGATGAGAAAATACAATAAAATTCTATAGTTGTTTATTTCATAATTATTCACAGGCTATAATTTCATATCTATGGCTTCTTTCTACTACTAATTTGATATTTCTTTACTCTCAGGCAGAAACTCAGATGGTCAGTTCTTTTACTCAGCTGAGTGACCAAAACCACTGAGACCTCATTTTTTTTAAACTGTAGTTTTCCATTAACTCTTTGCTATGGAAGTACTAAGTTGCCTCATAGAATTCCATGAGTTTTTGAAATAATCATCCATACTCTCGTTATATAGGAGTAACCCAATTTTCCTTGATAGCTGAGATCAATCACTCAAGCCTATAGAGTAACCCTTGTTTCTGCCAGTTGGTTTAGTGGCATAAGAAACACAAAAGGCCAGATGGTGTGCCCTTGTTAAGCATTACCACCTTGAGAATTAAGAACTCCAAACCATCAATGGGAAGCAAACATTTTGTAAGATAGAAGAGCTACTCTACCTCTACTCTTTGATTTCTGGACCTGCATATTCTGGTTATTGGGTAGATATCACTATATGATGTCTCTGATTCATCCTGTAAGATTGCTCCCATCCTTTAAGGGTGTTTTCTCCCAACTAGGTGCAGAAGAGAATCTTCAGTAAGCCATGTTTTCATTAGACAAGGGATTAGTTGCTTCAAACTTTGTTGTGAAATGAGCTCCTTGTCAGATGGAATGACAGATACCATGATGATAGTGTTGGCAGAAGCAAGACAGGCAAGGAAGATAAATCCGTATACATAATATGCATCTATCCATGTGAGAAGGAATTTTAGCCCTCTCTATGATGAAATAGGCCTGATGGAGGCCCAATGAAGGTGCTGGCTCCCAAGCCATGGCGCCATACCAGGGCTCAATATTGATCTCTGCTTTTGATATAATAGCCATATAGCAGTAACATTAGCAAGGTTAGCCATGGTAAAGGGAAGTTTATGTTGTGGCATGTATCACCTTTATCTCCATGTGCATAATCACAATTAAGCTATATGACCTAGTGGCCCATATCCCTATGTCATCCACTACTATAGCTTGGGATCTTTCCCTCAAGTCATAGTTATAGTCTAAAAGGTGATCCCTTATGACAGATTGATGAAGGAGAAAAAAGGCCAAATTTGGTAGATAGGATAGTCAACAATTACTCTTAAAAATATGTTTTTATATATTATATAAATATGTTATATATATAATACATATGATTATATCTGACAAGACTAACATTCTTTCGAATGCACAGGGAACAATTATCAAAATGACCATATACTGGTTCATAAAAGAAAATCTCTATACATTTAACAACTTTGGAATTATTCAGAGATTAATCTCTGATCACAATTAAATTAACTTAGAAACACATTTAAAAAAAAATAAAGAGAAAACCCCCAACTGTATAAAAACAATGCAGTTCTAAGAAATCCATGTTTCAAACAGGACAGTAAATATAAATTAGAAAATGTAATTAAATGAATAAAAGTGTAAAAACATATATAAAAAATGGCCATAAAATGCTAAAATAGTATTTATTTGGAAGTATGTAAACATAAATTGTAAGTTAGAAGAGCAGAAATGTTAAAAAGCTTAAATCATTGATTAAATTTTTCTTCTGATAATGCTAGTATGAAAAAGAGAAAAGCCTAAAGAGAGTAAAAGAAAGGATTAAGAAAGAAATATCTATATAGAAAATAAGTGCACCTAGTGAAAATCTACAAAGACAAATGGTTAAGTATATTGTAAACACCTAGTAATGATTATCAGGGGAAAAAAGAAAACATTAAGATTTCCAATATTTAAAAACAAAAAAAGGATATACCACTACAGATACTATAGGTACCAAAAAGACAAAAATGATATTAAGCCTTTTTACCAAAAAATTAAACATTTTTGTATGAAATAGAATAAATGCTTACGAATACAAGTGAAGAGAGTTAGAAATGGACAAGAAATTGAAAATCTGGATATTTGAATATCTTAAAGAAAACCTAGATGCAGATGGCTTTACCAACAAGCTCTCCAAATCATTGTAGATAGAAGTACTCACTCCAGAAACTTATAAAGAAAGTTCCTATTGGGGTTTACTTCACATATGCAAGGTTGGTTTAACATTGGAAAAGACACTTAGATAATCATCATGCTAACAGGACTTTTCTATTCTTACTGATTTTGTCTCAACTTTTTCTAAAAATTACCATTTCTGTTTTGGGATATTTCCATTTTTAACTCTGTTTTTGCAATTGTTCTATATCTTTTGAAGCTCTGCTATTGGGTATAGAAAATTTGTTATGTATTTTGTGAGCTTGAGATTTGTTTTTCTAATCCATTTTATCAATGTCACTATTTTACATATATATTTATTCTTTTTACCTTTAGTGTAATTATGGACAGAGTTCATTTTGTGTCCACCTTTAAAAATGTGTTTTCTATTTGTACTGTCTAATTTGCACTCCTTTAAAAAAGCTTTTCTCCCTTCCTCTGGATTGATAAAAATATTTTATTTACTTTTCTATTTATTAATTTCATTCAGCCCTGTAAAAATTCCTTCCCATTTCTTTCTGGATTAATAATTTCTTTGGAGAGGTAGCTTTCATGTTTATTGTTTTTCTTTTGAAGACATTGTGTTTTTGTTCTCTGGAAGACTTAATTGTTTTAACTTTAGATTGCCTTATTGTGATATTTGTTCTTCTTTTTTATGTGATTTTACTGATTTCAGAGAGAGGAAGGGAGAAGAAGAGAGAGAGAGAAACATCAATGATGAGAGAGCCATTGATTGGCTGCCTCCTGCACGCCCCCTGCTAGAGATGGAGCCGGCAACCTGGGCCTGTGTCCTGACTTGGAACCCAAGCACAATCTACTGGATCATATGTTGATGCTCAACCGCTCAGCCACGCTGGCTGGGCTCACTGTGATATTTCTAAATGTATTTTTCTTCCTTTTTACCATTATTTATATTTATAGTAATTCTCAAATCTGCATCTTGATGTCTATCTTCAGTGTTTCAAAACTGATGGTCATTTTCTCTTCAAGAACTGTTTTTCTCCCATTTATTTTCTTTATTCTTCTGAGGTTTTCATTTTTTAATTTAGCCTCATGTGACTTTTTCTCTTTCTGTATTTTTACCCATTTTTCTTTTCTTGCTTCAGGCTGGCAATGACCTATATTTAAGTTTAACCTTGTCTTCTGAGTCTGATTTGCTTATTATACTCATTTGTTGAATTTTTATTTCGAGATATCATATTCTTTTAGTTCTATAATTTCCATTTGATATATTAATTTCAATTATCAGATGAAATAGTAAATCTTACCATGTCTGAAAACCTTATTATCTTGTAGTTTTGTAGTTTTATTTCTATTTGAGTCTCTTTTCCTGCTACTATATATGCATTATAATTTGTTATTGCATGCTAGATGTTCTGTATTAAAATTTGTAGATGCTCCCTGTTCGGGTGGCTCAGTTGGTTGGACCATAATCCGGTACACTAAAAGGCTGCAAGTTCAGTTCCAGATCAGGGCACACATGGGTTGTGATTTGATCTGCAGTTGGGGCCTGTGGGGGAGGCAGCCTGTGTGGGAGGCAGCCAAACCATGTTTCTCTCTCACATTGGTTTCTCTCTCTCTCTCTCCTTCCCTTTCCATCTCTAAAAAAATCAATAAAAGAAACATATCCTCAGTGAGGATTAAAATTAAAAAAATATTTGTAGATGCTCTGCTTGATGTTATCTTCCTTCACTGTGTGTTGTTTTCTACATTAGGTATTCAGAGTAAATAATAAATTTGAGCTGATTTATAGCTAGGTTTCTGTCTTTATGAAAGCTATTCTAGTATCAATTAGCCTATACTCTTATAGTATAGTACCTGAGGAATCCCAGCTGAAAGCCTGGGTTTTAGCAGTCATTGACATACTCTTTTAAGTACCTTAAATCCAAATTCTGCCACTTTACTATCAGGAAAATCAAAAGTCCTGCTTGACTTTCTGACATTTTATCAGCTGCTTACAAATAAGCAGATGTCTCAAGGGAAATATGTCAATTCTCTATGCTTTCTTTATTCCCCTGATATTGACCTCACAATTCCTACATGCCTTGTGATGTTTATTTTCTGATGTTTGTCTCTTTAGATCCATGAGACTACCAAAATCTCTACCCAGCTTCCAACCTACGAGCCACAGCTTTGTGTTCAGCTTCTCAGCTTCAAGGCAGCTGCCTTTGAATCAGAAACTGCCTACAGAAAAAAAGCTTAGCCCAGTGTAGGGTTCAACATAATGTGTTTTATTTCTCTTCAATTCCTCAATCAAATTTTAGCTTACTTAATAATTTTTAAAGTATTTCAAAGAGATTTTTTTTTCTCCTGTATTTTCTCTAGGCTTTTTTTCTTGGTGAATAGTTTATCTGATACAGGTTTGCAAATAATGGCCAGGCATTATTGTTGGTAAATGCTTAGTTCTGCTCTTGGTAAATGTTTTTATCAGTGAAATCTTTCACTGTGTCTTCTCTCTACTTCTTTCTATTCTCACTGTTTTAAATTGACTTGCACTTGAGAGGTTTGGATATGTTTTGGCATCTTCAGATCATACTTTTCTCTTAGAGTTCCTGAAAACAGACTGTATATTATTTTCTCTTTTTCTTTGCTGCTCTGGCATAACTTGTAGTAAGCAAAGTGGAAAATTCAATTTAAATAACCATCATCATAGAATCCAAATTGTACTTTTTATGGTGGTTCATGTATTTGTCCCTGGAAGTGGTAATCTTACTGATGAATTTTATGTGAAAAAAATATAGCATAATAATACATAAACACAATATATTTTTTGCTTATATTGAAATAATGAAACAAAAAACATATTCTAAATATCTATTAACTATATACTATTTACCAGAATCTGTGTAAACAAATATTAAAAACTCTCCCTTAAGCAGTACAATGTGAGAAACAAATAAATATATAAATATTTACATTAAGTGTGTACAGTATGATATGTGCAACATAACAATATGGTGGTTTTTAGCGTAGAGATTTGACTTTAGAAATATCTGATTCAAGCAACCTGGAGGATAAGACATTAAAAATCACCCAGTCAGAGGAAAAGAAAGAAAAATAGAATAAAAAAGAGTAAAAAAATATAGGAATTATGGGACACATTAAAAATAAACAAATTTTCATAATGGGAATTTCAGGAGAAGAGAAAGAAAAATAAACAGAAGGTATATTTAAAGCAATAATGGTTGAAAACTTCCTAAACCTAGAGAGAGAAATGAGCACTAAGGGCCATTAGGTCATTAAGACCCCAAATATGTTAAACACAAATAAGGCCACACCAAGACCCATAACTGTCAAAAGTCAAATTTAAATTTTAAAAAATTAAGAGCAGCAAAATAGATGTCACATATAAGGGTATCCCCATAAAACTATCAGCAGATTTCTCAACAGAAACTTTTAGATTGACATATTCAAAATGTTGAAAGAAAATAATTGTCAACCAAGAATTCTATATCAGGCAAAGCTATCCTTCAGAAATAAAGGAACAATAAAGACTTTTCCAAAAACCAGACTTGCCTTCAAATAAATGTGAAAGGGAGTTCTTTGAGTAGAAACAAGAGGAAGCTAACTAACATCATAAAACCAAAAGGAAGATAGATGTTAGCTATTGTGGTAATCATTTCACAATACATGTAAATCAAATCATCATGTTGTATGCCTTAAACTTATACAGTGATATATGTCAATTATTTCTCAATTGAACTAAATAAAATGAAATATCTTTTTTGAGTTCTGATTATATCACATGCTAGTCCTGTAATTTGATCACTATATTCTCTGAAAACTCATTTCATCATCTGTAAATGGAATTTTTGTGATTATTAATTGCAATAATGTATATAAAATGCTTGCCACAGTAAATTCACAGATTTAGAGCTGAACAATATATTTGATCAGCATCATTATCATACAATTTTATGTTGCAGGAGGGTAACCTAAGTAATTCTTGTGAGATGGACTAGATAGGGATCAAGCTAAAATCTGAACATTGTGCAAGAATTTTCCAACTATAAAAATAAGTGTTAGAAAACAATCTAAGTAGAAGGGACAAAATATGCCCATCTTAACAGGCATTGGGGTCATGATGTATTTGGAAGACTTCAATATGACTGGCATGGAGGCTCTGTTATGCAAATGACATGAATTGAGACTGGGCATTAGGTAGGATCAAATCATGAACAGCCTCAATTAACTTAATACATTTGGATTTTATCCTGCTGGTTGATGGGAGACATCAAAATATTTTAGACAGAACAATTAAAGTAATTGTATTTTAATTTAAGAAAAAATACCTTGGCAACATTCAAATGATGAAGCTTGTGGATATCACATACAGCTTGTTCTCTCCAATAGTGTTGGAGCAAAATTCTAAACATTATTGCTTGGGAGCTTATAACACTTCTTATATAGACAAATGGTAAAGTTGGATTTTCTTTTAAATAAGTCTAAGAGCTATTAGAACTAATAGTTAATCACCTCTCAGAATTATATTACAACGTCAAAGCCAATATCTATTTATTAGTTTGCTCAATAAATAAATAGGCACTGCATGTTTCATAAATGTTTTACAAAAACATTCAATTATATAGCCATTCTTTGATACATAAGATTTATTCCAAAGCTTGTGTAAATCTTTCTTGCATTTACTAGTTATTTTGTCATTATTTCCACAGCCAATATCTGCTATGTGACTCTAAAGAAGTCTTCTGATTAAACCATAAAATTTAAAATATTGCTTGATTTTAAGACACTTAATTTGTAGTAGTTTTATGATATTTAATTACAAATATAATCATCCAGAAATAATATATAGTTAAGTAGATTTTTACTATAGTGTAAAAGTTATGATATTTTAGTATGGAAAAGTAGATATTTTAATGTATCTAATAACTGCCCACTTATAAATAGATTTGAACCATTAATTAGCTAGAGATTAATTCATGAGCTTTAAAAATGATTAAGTATAGTAGAAAAAGTAAAAGACATATTGATTCCTATGGATTACCCCATACTTCTTAAAGCAAAGTTCAGCATAATGCTAACACTTATAATAGATGATCATTTCTTTAAAATAATTAGGAAGATATTATTTATTGAATGAAATACTGAAGTATTATGCCATACCACATTATCCTATGAATGACAGTTTATACATTCAAAGCAGAAATTCAAGGATCCTCAATTACCTCTCTCCTTACATTGGGATTGAAGGTCATGTTTAAGACTAAAGGATACATCTTTTCTTCATTATATACTCCTTTGAATATCATGAAAGCAGGCTCTTTAGCTAACACAAGCTAATTGAACTCAGATTAAAAATATGTTTAAGCAAAATCTCAAATCAGATTTTTATTTTGCAGAACTACCTGTTACCTAATTATCTAGATTATTATGCATGCATTTGTACATATATTTGTGTATTTGTAATAATATTGGCTAAAAAAAAAATAAACTTGTTTATGTCAAATAGAGTAATTACTCTAAATCAATAGAGGTTTATACTAATAATTTACAACCTTAAGAATGTTTGTGTAATAATTTATTTTTCTAAAGCCTCTTAGGGGTTTTTAGTCTCAGATAAAATTTAATCAATACAAATGTATAATACCATTTGATCACAAGACTTTTGCTTTGCTTAGAAATCTTTAAAAAAATAGAGCTTAAAATAATGAAAACCTTTTTATTATAACTAAAACATTTTAGTACTCTTGAAACTATATCAAATCAATTCTACAGCTGTACAGAGTGATAAAAGTAGTCAACCATGTTTAGAGGTTATTCTGGAATTAAATTTCTATGTTATACAAAACAGGACATTTCAAACCCTGGTGCTCAGATGGACCATCAAATTAAAGCAGAAGAAAATTACTAAACACTTATGATAATGTGAAATTATCTCAAAGGTTTCCTTTTTTACTTTCACCAAATATTATCCAATGTAAGTATTTTATGACTAAGTACACTTCCAAATCTTCAGGAAAGTTACTAACATTAAATCCTTGGATGTGATATGGGCTATGTGTGTGTGTGTGTGTAAATTAAAATAAAGTGATGGGGCTTGTGTATATGTGTTGTGGCATGCATTCAAGGGGGTGTGCACAGACAGAGGTGAGCAGAGGAAGAACAGAGATTGGGAAGTAAACAAAAAAGTTGTGGTTTATATATGTTTATATAAATATTTCCAAAGTAGGAGGCCCCAGATGAACTGTGAGTATCCTTACTTTAACTACACACCCATTCGTCATGCTATATATTTGTGTGTGTGTGTGGGGGGGGGGGTGTCATAAGTGACAGATCTCTCAGAAACAGTTGTTTCAGAAATGAAGATGCACACCAGCGAAGCTCCTGTTACTATTTACCACTCAGGCATGATCATTTGTATCTGGATGGTTATGTTTTTAAAAAAGGGTTAGTGTGAATCTCTGTAACAGCAACTAAACTCTTTTTGAGCTAACTGTAATTGTATTGTTTACTAGGAAAATATGACCTTTAATTGACTTGAGATTTTGTCAGGTTTAAAAGTCAAGTTAAAAATTCTCAAAGATAACCATGAGAAATGTAAATACAAAGGGGAATGAATGGGAATCAGTCCACAGGAGTAGCAGAAAGGAAAAAGAACAAGGAAAACTTTGAAGGGATAAAGACAATATAAGATCTTATTTTCTATTTTTACCAGTGGAAAAAAATAGTAAAAAGAAAGCAATAGAGATACATTTAAAAAAATTAGTATGGATAAAACATATAACTAAAGTACAAAATCCAGCTGTTATATATGCTCTTTAAAAGAATATTATCAACAAACTCCCAAACCAACCTCCCCAATTAGACAACTTTGGGTACAATAATACATTATTGAAAACAGAGTTTGGTATAATTTCTATTTCTCAGAAATAAATGGAAGGGCAGACAATCAACAAAATATAGAGAAATAGAACATTATTAGGGAGTCACACTTATAGAAACCTAAACTCATATCCATGCTTTATAAAGTGCATGTGAAAATTAACAATTGACTATATGCTAGGCAGAAAGATTCAAGGAGCCTGAGTCTTTGAATATCTGAAATAAAGCCAGGAAATGTCTCTGAAACTTTCTTATTTTATAAGGAAAATGAACAACATTCCTCTATAAGCCATTGTTCTCTTGATTTTCCAACATGTCAGCTAAACTATTTCTATAATAAATTTACCAAATGAGTCTGGTAACAATTTTTATAGGTATCTATGTCTTTATAAATATGTTAATGTTAGAGTAAGGTTGTTAATTTTGCTGCCTGATACAAAGGCTTTGAGTGATTTTCTCTAAACACACTTTTCCCATTAAATTCTTTATTTATTAGATACTGAAGAAAATGAATATACATGTGTTCATGTGTGTGGCATAGTAACAGAAGCACACATAATAGGAAAGGAGAGGAAACTGACAAGGGTAAGGACGTTGCGACCTTTCAGGTAACAGTTTTAGCTAACAGCTTTCTATTTAAAAGACATGAAATCTGTCCAGGGGGGAAGAGGGCGGCACTGTGAGGAGCAGCAGAGCACCCCGGCTTCCAGCCACAGACTCGGTTTACTCCAAAATCCCACGTATCCAGCTTGTAAAAACCAGAGACACATACCTGAGTGGACGGAGTGCGAATGGGGAGCGCTGAAGACACATCACGGAGTCTGGTAAGAGAGGGGGGTCATAGAAAGGGGGAGTCCCCCTGAAGCCTGTGCTTGGCTCTGAGCCCGGAGGCTTGGAGGCTACAAAGCTCCCTCACCTCAGGACAGCCTCCAAAAGCGGGGATCCCACACCCGGAGTGACGAGAGAGGAAGGAGCGCCCCGCACACAGGACAGGGGGACCCAGGGGAGTGGTGAGTCCTGGAGGGCTTGGTGCCCTCCTAGGAAACAAAGCTTCTAGTGGTTGCTGTGACTGCCGCCTAATGCTTGGTGTGCTGACCATAGGAAGGGCTGTCCCAAAGTGTGTGGCACCCGAGTGCTAAGGGATCAGAGGTTGGGACTGAGAGGCCGCACATGGGGACCCTCTGCCTCCCTGTAAGGCATTGTGTTGAGCCCCAGAAAGCACAGAATCTGCGTGGCATGGGGGAGGGGAGGAGGCCTCCCCTCCCTGAGCTCCTGGTGCAGAGTCTGGGATCTGTGACCAGCCCTGAGGGGCACGGTGGTGGAGTGTGAAGTCGCCCCAGCTTTGCTGAGACTAGAGGTGCGGGGAGCTGCGGGGAGTTGACTTTGGGTCCCCTCCCACTGGGTGCGTTAGAGTGCAGGCAGCGGGACCGTGCGGGGCAGACTTTCTGCCTGTGTGTTGCTTTGTGCATTTCTGAGTCTAATCCCACCTTCCCAGCGTGCACTGCTTAGACAGGCCAGCAGAGGCTGGGATTGATGTCTGTGCAGTAGACGGTCTGAAGGGTGGGCCTGGTGGGACCAGCCAACCAGAGCTGAGCAGGGAGAGGCAGAGCCTGCGGGCCTCTCCTGCAGCTAGGAACACTGCCCCCAACAGGCAAGGGGTGGGTCCTGCTCACAGAGGCCCCAGACAGACCCGCAGGGCACAGTCCTAAGGGGGAAGGGAGAGCAGCTCACAGGAGGACATCACAAAAACAGGACTCTCAGGGACTGTTGTTTGGGAACAGGAGGAAATGCTGAAAATCCCTGCTGGGGACTGGGCAAGCAAAGGGCTCACCAGAATATTTTTTTAATTGAACTGGCTGAGCCCAGGCTGCCAAAACAGCCCATACAGAAAAGGCAATAGGCTGAAATCAATCTGAAGCGACAGCAGGTCAGAGCCTGAGGAACTAGAATCAGAGGACAGGGTAGGGACTGAGGAGCTGGCGGTGGAGCAGAGGCTAACTCCCACAGAGTGAGCGCCTGACAGCGACACCTCTAAAGGGAGTGATACCCTGAGCTACACTAGCGACCCTGCGCCCTAAAGACTCTACAGAAGATTCTGGAGTAATACCAGGCAACTACAAGGTTGCAAAATAGTTGACAAGAGGAGGTGGTCCACGGAGAACCTCAGATCAACCATCTGCCTAAGAACACCAGAGCCAAACCTAGACTGCTTCTCACATTGGGTGATATGCAGGTACCTCCCAGGAGAACTGAAATCAGCATACAAAGCAGTGACCCTCAGACAGCATAACTTGCCCAGAAGAAACTCACCTGATTGACTATCTTTTTTTCTTCTGGTTTTTTGTTTTGTTTTGTTTGTTTTTGTTGTTGTTTTTTTGTTTGTTTTTTGTTTGTGTGTTTGTTTTTTCTCTTTTTTTCCTTAGGAAGAAGAGAAAGGGAAGAAACTTTGGTTTTTCTTTTTTAAATTTTATAATAATTTATTTTTTATTTTTTTTTAAAAACATTTTTTAACTAAATTTTTTTTTCTTTTCTATAAAAGAATTTTGTCTTGCTTAGCTTGTTTTTAGTTTTGTTTTGGTTATTTGCTTTGTTTTGTTTTATCCTTGCTTCTACTATCAAAACTTTCTTGATATTCCCTGCTTAATGAATGGGACGTCATTCTTACAACCAAGTTTACTGCTTTCTTCTATAGTTTCCACCAAATAGCTTAACGGACTCCCTCCCTGCCTGGGCTATATCTCTCTCTCCTCTCTACATTGGCCTAACTTTTTTTTCTTTTTCTTTTTTTCTTTTTCTTTTTTTCTTTTTCTACTTTTCTTTCATTCTTTTGTTTCCTCCCTTCTGTCTTCCTGTCTTTTTGTTTGATTGTTCATTTCTCTTATTCTCTTTATTTTATTTTTTATTTCTTATTATCCTATTCCTATTTTCTCCCTGAATTTTTTGCTGACTCTTCTTTCAGAGTCTTTTCTCTACTTCTTTTATCTCCCAGTAGCTTCTCTATTTTTTACATTTTAGCTTATTATTATTTTCTAAATTTTCACCAGAATTAACAATATACATCTCTTTCTCTAAGCATTACATTTCTTTCTCTCTTTCTTTTTTTAAAGCTATTTCTGTGTCTGTGTGTGTTCTCCCTTCACACTCCCAGTTCTATTTTCATGTGGGTTGTTTTCATTGTGACTGTCAAGATATTTTGTAAGATACCTCTTGTTTCCTAGAAGTTTAGTTGTGTATTGTCCTGCCTTGCCAGCACCCATACAACAGCTTACACAATGAGATTGGGGCTGAGACACAGTTAGCCAACTTGAGAGAAGCGACCTCCCAAGGACTGATCAACGACAATCTACAACCAAGTACAACAGAAGAACATAAAAAAAACACAAAAGGGACACCCACAAGAGGGACACACATAGAGCAAACTGCTCAGAAGTATAAGGAAAACACACAGCTGGGTTCCACTTGACTGGCAAGACAAAATCCCATCCCACAAGACTGGGAGATAGCAAATATATCTACTATATAGATACAAACACTAAGACCTACCAAAATGGGGAGACAAAGAAAAAACCCCCAAGTTAAAGAAAAGGAAAAATTACCAGAAAAAGACTTTGATTAGATGGAGTTAAGCAAGTTATCAGAAATGGAGTTCAGAGTATTGGTTATGAAGGTGTTCAAGGAACTTAAGAAGACACTGGATGATAAGATCAAGGACCTTAGTGAAAACATGAAAAAAGAGATACGTAATATAAACAAAACTCAGACAGAGATAAAGAGTGCTGTATATGATATCAAGAATGCACTGGAAGGAATTAAAAGCAGGCTCAATGAAGCAGAGGATAGAATAAGTGACTTAGAAGACAAGGTAGCAAAAAATCAGAGCAACAAAAAAAAAACACTTAAAAAGCATGAGGACAGTATAAGGGAGCTTTGGGACAACATGAAGTGAAACAACATTAGCATTAGGAGTTCCAGAGGGGGAGGAAAGAGAGCAAGGGATAGAGAACTTGGTGGAGGAAATAATGATAGAAAACTTCCCTAGCAAAGGAGAAAGCCACAAAAGTTCAGGAAGCACAGAGGGTTCCAAACAAGATGGACCCAAAGAGACCCACTCCAAGACACATCATAATTAAAATGGAAAATGTTAAGGACAAAGAGAATTTAATTAAGGGCTGCAAGAGAGAGTCAAGCAGTGACCTACAAGGGAACCCCCATAAGGCTGACACATGATTTCTCAACAGAAACTCTTCAGGCCAGAAGGGAGTGGCATGAAGTTCTCAAAGTAATGAAAAGCAAGAACATGCAACCAATATTGCTTTACACATCAAGGCTATCATGTAAAATTGAAGGTGAAATAAAGAGCTTCCCAGACAAAAAAAAGGCTGAAGGAGTTCAGTACCACCAAACCAGCATGGCAAGAAATGCTAAAAGGACTGCTTTAAAATAAAGAAGGAATATGAGAGAAAGGTACATCAGCAAAAAGGGGAAAAATGGAATTAAATAAGTTGATATCAATAGTAACCTTAAATGTAAACAGAATAAATGGTCCAATCAAAAGACATGGGGTAGCTGAATGGATAAGAAAACAGGACCCAAATATATGCTATCTACAAGAGACCCACCTGAGAGCAAAAGACTTGCACAGGCTGAAAGTGAAGGGATGGAGTAAAATATTCCATGCAAATGGAAAGGAAAAGAAAGCTGGAGTAGCAATTCTTATTTCTGACAAAACAGACTTCAAAATAATGACCATAACAAGAGACAAAGATGGTCACTACATAATACTAAAGGGAACAATCCAACAGGAGAACATAACCCTTATGAACATATATGCACCGAATACAGGAGCACCTAAATATATAAAAAATTTCTTGGGGGACTTCAAAGGGGAGATTGACAGCAACACAATCATAGTGGGGGACTTTAACACCCCACTGTCAGCATTGGACAGATCATCAAGACAAAAAATCAACAAGAAAACGCAGACCTTAAATGAATCACTAGACCTAATGGATTTAATTGACATTTATAGAACATTTCATCCCAAAGCAGCAGAATACACATTCTTCTCAAGTGCACATGGAACATTCTCAAAAATAGACCACATGTGAGGGCACAAGGCAAGTCTCTACAAATATAAGAAGATTGAAATCATATCAAGCACCTCCTTGGATCACAATGCCATGAAACTAGAAATCAACCACTATAAAAAAACTCAAAAATATTCAAACACATGGAGGCTAAATAGCATGTTATTAAACAATGAATGGGTTACCAAGGAGATCAAGGAAGAAATCAAACACTTCATGGAAAATAACGAAAGTGAACAGACAACAACCCAAAACCTATGGGACATAGCGAAAGGATTCCTGAGAGGAAAATTCATAGCATTAGAGGCCTATGTCAAGAGACAAGAAAAAGATCTAATGAACCATCTAACACAACAACTAAAATAACTAGAATGAGAACAGCAAGAAAAGCCCCGAGGAAGTAGAAGGAAGGAAATAATAAAAATCAGAGTAGAGATTAATGACATAGAAACTAAAAAACAATACAAAAAATCAATGAAACCAAGAGCTGGTTCTTTGAAAAGGTAAATAAGATTGATGCACCTTTAGCCAGACTCACTAAGAAACAAAGAGAGAGGACCCAAATAAATAAAATCAGAAATGAAACAGGCGATATAACAACTGATCCAACAGAAATACAAAGGATTGTAAGAAAATATTATGAGTAACTATATGCCAACAAATTGGACAACATAGGGGAAATGGACAAATTCCTAGAAGCATACAACCTTCCAAAGCTGAATCAAGAAGAGGCAGAAAACCTGAATAGGCTGATAACAACTCATGAAATTGAAGTGGTAATCAAAAAACTCCCAGCAAACAAAAGCCCTGGACCAGATGGATTTACAGGCGAGTTTTACCAAACATTCAAAGAAGAATTAACACCTATTCTATTCAAACTATTCCAGAAAATTCAAGAGGAAGGAAAACTCCCAAACTGTCTTTATGAGGCCAGCATCACCCTAATCTCCAAACCAGATTAAGATACTACAAAGAAAGAAAATTACAGGCCAATATCCCTGATGAACATAGATGCTAAAATCCTCACTAAAATACTAGCAAACCGGATCCAGCAATACATTAAAAAGATCATACATCATGACCAAGTGGGATTTATTCTGGGGATGCAAGTCTGGTACAACATCCACAAATCAATAAATGTGGTACATCACATAAACAAAATGAAGGACAAAAGTCATATGATCATATCAATAGATGAAGAAAAAGCATTCGACAAAATCCAGCACCTATTTTTGATAAAAACTCAGCAAAGTGGGAATAGAGGGATCATACCTCAACATAATAAAGGCCATAAATGACAGACCTACAGCCAACATCATACTCAATGGGCAAAAACTAAAACCATTTCCATTAAAGACCGGAACAAGACAGGGATGTCCACTTTCACCACTCTTATTCAACATAGTACTGGAAGTCCTTGCCATAGCCATCAGAAAGGAATAAAAAATAAAAGGTATCCAAATTTGAAAGGAGGAAGTTACAGTTTCATTATTTGCAGATGACATGATATTGTACATAGAAAACCCTAAAGACTCCATCAAAGTACTACAAGATTTGATAAACAAATTTGGCAAGGTAGCTGGATAAAAAACAACATCCGGAAATCAATGACATTCTTATACACCAACAATGAACTTTCAGAGAGAGAAACTAAAAAAGCAATACCATTTACCATTGCAACTGAAAAAATAAGAAACCTAGGAATAAACTTAACCAAGGATGTAAAAGACCTGTACTCAGAAAACTGCATGACACTGAAAAAAGAAATAGAGGAAGATTTAAACAAGTGGAAGATTATAGCATGCTCATGGATTGGAAGAATTAATATCATTAAAATGTCCATACTACCCAAAGCAATTTATAAATTCAATGCTGTTCCTATTAAAATACCAACAGCATATTTCACAGACCTAGAACAAGCAAACATTTCGAAAATTTATGTGGAACCAAAAAAGGCCCTGAATAGCTGCAGCCATCTTGAGAAAAAGAAAAAAAAAAAACAAAACAGAGTGGGAGGGATCACATTACCAGACTTCAAACTTTATTACAAAGCCACTGTAATCAAAACGGCCTGGTATTGGTACAAAAACAGGCATATATATCAATGGAACAGAACAGAGTCCCCAGAAATAGACCCACGCCATTATGGTCAGTTCATATTTGACAAAAGAGGCAAAAGTATCCAATAGAGTAAGGACAGTCTCTTCAATAAGTGGTGCTGGGAAAATTGGACAGATACATGCAAAAGAATGAAGCTAGACCACCAAATTTCACCATACACAAAAATAAGCTCAAAATGGAAAAAAGACTTAAATGTAAGTCACAAAACCATAAAAATCCTGGAAGAAAACATAGGCAGTAAAGTTACAGACGTCCCACATAGTGGAATTTTCACTGCTACATCTCCTAGGGCAGGAGAAAGAAAAGAAAAAATAAACATATGGGACTACATCAAACTAAAAAGCTTCTGCACAGCAAAAGAAAACAGCCTCAAAATAGAAAGGAACCCCATGGTCTGGGAAAACATATTTGCCAGTGATATATCTGATAAGGGGCTAATTTCCAAAGTGTACAAAGAACTCATATTATTCAGCCAGAGGAAGACAAACAACCCAATTAAGAAATGGGCAAAGGACTTGAATACACACTTCTCCAAAGAGGACATACAGATGGCCAAGAGACACTTGAGAAAATGCTCATCATAACTAATCATCAGAGAGATGCAAGTTAAAATCACAATGAGGTATCACTTCACACCTGTAACAATGACTACCATCAACAAATCAATAAAAGACTTGTGCTGGCGAGGGTGTGGAGAAAGGGGAACCCTGGTACAGTGCTGGTGGGAATACAGACTGGTGCAGCCACTATGGAAAACAGTATGGAGGCCCTCAAAAAATTAAAAATGGAGCTGCCTTTTGACCCAGTGATTCTACTCCTAGGAATATATCCTAAAAATCCTGAAACATTAATCAGAAAGAATATATGTACTTCGATGTTTATAGCGGCACAGTTTATAATAGCTAAGATCTGGAAATAGCCCAAATGCCCATCATTAGATGAGTGGATAAAAAAGCTGTGGGACATTTACACCACGGAATACTATGCAGCTGTAAATAAGAAGAATCTCATACCCTTTGGTACAGTATGGATGGACCCGGAGAAAATTATGCTAAGTGAAATAAGCCAGGCAGTGAAAGACAAACATCACATGATCTCGCTTATACATGGAATCTAAAGAACTTAATAAACTGATGAACAGAATAGATTCAATGACATGGAAGCATAGATGAGACTGATGAATGTCAGAAGGATGGAGTAGGGCAGGTGTGTGGAGGGGGTGAGAGTAACTAAAGAATTTATATGCATATATGCACAACCCAAGGACATGGACAATGGTGGGGAGAGGGACTGGGAAGGGGGAAGGGACGGGGTGGAACGGGTCATTGGGCAGAAAAACGGACATCTGTAATATTTTAAATAAAAAAAATAAAAAATAAAATAAATTTAAAAAAAGGCATGAAATCTGTCAAAGATTAGTGTTATTCAAAGCTATAGCTATATTTGATATATTATCTTGAATGTTTTCCTTTTAAAAATCAAATAATTTTATTGAAATTCAATAGGAATTATATAATGACTTCTGAGGTTATGGCTAGAAAATATAAGAATTCCAATTATTATGCCAAACATATGGCATTGGTTCTTCAAATAATTTGTGGGGTGTCAGAGTCCTAACCATGGGAGGTAATAACTATCTAAACTGGAGTAATTGTGAAACGGTGATGAATCAAATCTTCCATTCTTCATTTTTTTCAAGCTTCTACCTCAGACACCGAAATGCCTTTCTCTACTTGCCTTATCTTCTTTAAAATCAAATACTGCATTTGTAAGCATTCACAAAGAGTCAGAAGTGGTGGTTTTAAGTGAGAAAGGAGTATTGTATGGAATTAGCAAATATAACTACATAAGTAACAATGTTTATTTAAGAAAATTTGTGCTGATTTTGTTTGCAATCTGTACTTGTAATTCTCTGGTTAACTATTAATTTCCAGGTGGATAGAATTTACTGAATAAACTTGGCTTGTGCACTTCAGTTCACTGTGCATCTTCTAAAGAATAATGAGATGTCTTTATTGAGCTTTATGTAATTTGATGATGTGAAGGTATTGACTGCATGTCATATCTATGCATTGCTTATTGAAACTCAGACAATTATTTACTGCCCATGTCTTTATTTCAATAGATTTCATTTTATCCTGGGCATATAGAAAGCATAACCCTTTTATTAGCATATAAAGAATGACTATGTTTACTTCAGGTATAAATGACTTTATTTTAAATAGAATGGCATGTATTTTTATCATATATAATTGTGTGAATTATTTTGTTACTTATTTGTTCAATTTTTAAAATACATGGTAGCTCTCTTTATAGTATTTTCATTTCTCTCTTTTAAATGTTTTGAAAGATTAAAAAAGCAATTGAGTAGGATAATAAGACCCAGTTCATTTGGGTGGGATTTTTTGTTTGGCACCACCAAATGGTGGTTCTCTTTATTTTCTTATTTTTTAAAAATATATCTTTATTGATTTCAGAGAGAGGAAGGGAGAGAGGTAGAAACATCAATGATGAGAGAGTCATTGATCAGCTGCAGCCCGCAACCCGGGCATGTGCCCTGACTGGGTATCGAACTCCAATCTCCTGTATCCTAGGTCGATGCTCAACCCCTGAGCCACACCCGGCTGGGTATCTCTTTATTATCTTTTTAATCTTAGAACAGTTTCACTACATATTTTTTATATTACAGGACATGGATGTTTTGAAGAGTCCAGAATAGTTATGTTGTAAAATTATTCACACAGTTTCCTCTGCACTGTTTTTAAAGTTAATTTGTTAGTCTTTTATTTATTTTTTAAAACTTTTTAAAAAATTTTTAGATGAGCAATGTTTAATATAGTCCCAAAATTAAGAGGACCTGCCCAGACTTTCTTTGTTTTCAAACACTGCTTTATTGTGACATAATTTACATAACCTATAACTCACCTATTTGAAGTATAAAATTCAGTGGTTTTCATTATATTCACAGGTTTATGTGCCCATCACCACCGTCTAATTTTAAAGTATTTTTATCACTTCAAAAAGAAGCACCAAACTCACTAGTAGTCATTCACATTCTTCTCATTCTTAGCCTCTGGGAACCACTAATCTATATTTTCTTTCTATAAATTTTCATATTCTGGAAATTTCATATAAATGGAATCATACAGTACGTGGACTTTGGTGATTGGTTTCTTTCCATTAGCACAAAGTTTTCAAGATTCATCCATGATATATCAAATATCAGTCGGTCAATTATTTTATCACCAAATTATATTCTTTTTTATATTCCCACATTTTGTTTAGCCATTTTTAACTTGATAGGCAACTGATTTATATATCTTGACTATTAAAATAATAATTCCATGGACATTTTTCTACAAGTTTTTGTGTGAAAATACATTTTCAATTTTCTTGAATATTTATCTAGCAATGGAATTCCTGGATCACTGGTAACTGTTTATTTAACATTTTGAGTTACTGTGAAACTGTTTTACAAAGCATTATTTTACAACTTCAGAACCAATATCTGAGTCCCAATTTCTCCACATCCTTGCTAATACTTATTATTACTTATCTTTTAGGAAATAACCATCCTAGTGGGTGTGAAGTAATATCTCATAGTGGTTTTGATTTGCATTGCCCTAATGACTAATGACATTGAGAATCATTCTATGCATTTATTACAATTAACGTATATTCTGTGAGTAAATGTTTACTTAATTAGTTTTCCATTTTTAAAATTTTTATTTTATTGTTGAGTTGTATAAGTTTCTTATACACTTTGGAAAATATACCTTATCAGACACATGGTTTGCAAAAATTTTATTTTGTTGTTTTTGTTTTTCAGTATTGTTTAATTTTTAAGATTAAGTTTATTATGGTGACATTGGTTAATAAGTTTACATAAATAAGTTTTAGGTGCACAATTTTGTAATACATCATCTGTATATTGAAATTAACTGTTCACCACCCAAAGTCTAGTCTACTTTTATCATCATATATTTGACCCCCTTTACCCTCTTCAACCTCTCCCCACTACATTTTTCCTCTATTCACCACCATACTGTTGTAGGTGTCTATGAGTTCATTTTATTTGTTTGTTGATTTTAGTTTTATATCCCACATATGAGCGAAATCACATGGTTCTTGACTTTTTCTATATGACTTTGCCTGATGCACTCAGGACTCATCTGCGTTGTCACAAATGGCAGTATTTCATCTTTACTTATGACTGAGTAGTATTCCACTGGATATATGTACCACACATTCTTTTCCAGTCATCCACTGAAGTACACTTAGTTTCCATATCTTGGCTACCATGAATAATGCTGCAATAAACATAGGGGTACATATATCTTTACAAATAAATGCTTCTAAATTTGGGGGGTAAATATCCAGAAGAGGTGTTGCTGGCCTATGGTAGCTCTATTCTTGATTGTTTGAGGAACTTCCATACTCTTTTCCACAGTGGCAGTACCAGCTTACATTCCCACCACCAGTGAATGAGGGTTGATTTTTCTCCACAATCTCTCCAATGTTGATTATAGCCATTCTAACAGGTGTGAAGTACTATCACATTATGGTTTTGATTTACATTTTCCTTAAAGCTAGTGACATTTTGCATATTTTCATATATTTATTGGCCATTTATATGTCTTCTTGGGAGAAGTGCTCAGGTCCTCTGGAAAGAGAGAGTCCTTTAAGGTATTATCATGTTCTTAAACAATTAGGTTCAATGACATACTTCCCATAGATTTTGTGACATTATATTTGATAAAGTAAGTCCAGACTTTGTCTTCAACTAAAATTTGATCTGTGCAAGTCACCTGAAGCCTCAGTTTCTTTTCCTGAAAAATAGAGTTTAGATGAGATGATTGAGAAGTCTCTCTTGATGCTATGATTCACGAAGAACAATACTAAGTGTTGAACACTTACCATGTAAGATAAACAACATTGACTTAAAATTTGTGGACATTTAACTGTGCAGAGATCTGAATCCAATGATATTGCCTTCCTGTGCCTATGTCTGATATAGTCATGTAGTGATTATTATCCAGAAGATAAATGGTTTGTTATTTCTTCTACAGAGATGCCTATTGTTCCACTCATCCCTTAAGAGCAAACTCTGATCTCAGCCCTCTCCGCAAACGACAGCCATATTTTGGTCATCCCCTCTTCTTTTAAAACACTCAACCATCACCTCTATATCAATGTAAATCTCCATCTCAAATGCTCATCTTTCTCATGAGCACTGACTTACAACAGTCTTTTAGGCATCTCTACAGGATGATGATGATCATCATTATAGTCATAATGATGATGATTGTTAAGATAGCTAACTTCATTGACCTCTTGCTGAGATTCAGGCATTTTGCTAAGCTTCTTTGTGGTTGTTGTTGTCTTTAACTTATTTGAAATTCAGAGGTATCAGAATTTAAGTAAACTGTTAAAATTAAATATATGGTAGACCTGGGAATTAAGACTGAAAATGTTCAAAATTTCATATCTCCAGTGGATTGATGAGCTTCTCTCTTACACAGATTCTCTTGCTGTGTTCCCTAATGATAGATGCCATCAAATAGATTGGAGTTCTTAAACCCTTTTCTCATATTCTTATATTTACAAAAAATTAGTTTCCAAGAATTTAACATCAAATTTATCTTTTTCCCCCTACTCTTACTGTCACTGCCTATCCTGCAGATCTTCATCACTCCCATCCAACATAGTACAGTAACCACCTAACCAAATGACCTGCTTCTAAACCTCTATTATTCATTCTGCCACCTTATTTTTCCTGACACAACAGGAATCCAATCAGTTCATGCCATTTTCAAAATGTTGTAATGGCCTTTTCCTATTTATAGAATAAAAATATAGTTCTTACTCTGGCATTTAACACCTTTGTGATTGAGACTCAACTGTGATACTGGCTACAATACCCACCAAAGTAGTTTTGCTTATTCCTTTGATCATAACGTGTATTTTCACATCTTAAATTTCTTGAGGGCCAGGTCAATATCTTTCCACTCCTAATTGTAACACCAGAACAGAGCTCTCTTGTTGAGAAAATCTAGCTTACCCTTTCCTTGCACTCATAAGAGCACCACATTGACTCTGGTCAGAGAATGCAGATAGGCCTCTTATGATTCTCAGGACAGGCCTGCTTTCCTTTCTTAGGTCATATTCCTTACCCTGGAATGTACATCTTCTCCCCCTGTCATTTTTCTGACTACCAAAATCTTTCAAAGTCCAGACCTGAGGCTTCATCCATTTAACTTTCCCAAGTCAGAAGTATTTACTCCTTCTACAATCCCATGGAATATTTTAATTTCTATTAGCCATACATTTTATATGCTTCTTGAGCAGAAACACCATACTTATTCACTTTTTAATTTCCTGGACTATCAACCACGTTACAGGATGGTATGTTTATATTGCTTACATATAGAAAGGGTTTAGTAAATGTTTAATGATAAAATCATATCTCCTGAAATTCCTTATAGTTCTGTGATTCTAAAATTATCATTCAATATTTATTTCTTTAAATGTTTTGTTGCATTGGCATAAATATTTCTCCCTGAGAGTACAAATATGTTAGAGTTAATCTGCAAACTAAAAATACGTAAGGATTTTGATCACAGTATAATTAAGACCTAAGGTTTTATGGAAATGCTAGTGATTTTTTTATTTTTTTATTTTTTTACTTTTTAAATTTATCTTTATTGATGAAAGTATTACAGTATACTATTCCCCCCCGCCCCCAATTTATCCCCTCCACTTCCCTCCCACCCCCTTCCCAGGCCTTCAGCCAGTTATTAACTGTGTCCATGGGTTATACATATAACTTCTTTGGTTAATCTCTTCCCACCCTCCACCCCCCTTCCCTCCTTTCTCTGAAATATGATACTCTGTTGCATGTGTCAATGTCTCTGGATCTATTTAGTTTGTCAGATTCTTTTGTTCATTAGCTTCCTCTTAAAGAAGACCCTTCAACATTTCCTCTAGTGCTGGTTTGGTGGTGATAAACTCCTTTAGCTTTTCCTTGTCTGAGAAACTCTTTATCTGACCTTCAATTCTAAATGATAGCTTCTCTGGGTAGAGCAATCTTGGTTGTAGTTCCATGTTTTTCATCACTTTGAATATTTCTTGCCACTCCATTCTGGCCTGCAAAGTTTCTGTTGAGAAATCAGCTGACAGTCGTATGGGTGCTCCTTTCTAGGTAACTAACTGCTTTTCTCTTGCTGCTTTTAAGATTCTCTCTTTGTCTTTAACCTTTGGCATTTTAATTATGATGTGTCTTGCTGTGGGCCTTTTTGGGTTCCTCTTGTTTGGGACCCTCTGTGCTTCCTGGACTTGTAAGTCTGTTTCTTTCCCCAGGTAGGGGAAGTTTTCTGTAATTATTTTTTCAAATAGGTTTTCAATTCCTTGGTCTCTTTCTTCCCCTTCTGGCACCCCAATAATATGAATGTTGGGCCTCTTGAAGTGTCCTAGAGGCTCCTTATACTATTTTCATATTTCTGGATTCTTTTTTCTTTCTGCTCTTCTGGTTGGGTGTTTTTCATTTCCTCATGTTCCAAATTGCTGATTTGATCCTCTGGTGTTGATTCCCTGTAAATTATTCTTCATTTCAGTTCCTGTAGCCTTCATTTCAAATTGGTACTTTATTATGTTATCGATTTTCTCAGTTACTTCCCTAACAGTCTGCTTAAACATCCTTAAAACCAAAATTCTGAACTCTCTATCTGTTAGCTTGCTTTGGTCTATTTTATTTAGTTCCTCTTCTAGAGATTTCTTCTGTTCTTTCCTTTGTGACATTTTTCTTTGCCTCCGCATTTTGTCTGCTTTCAGGTGTTTGTTTCTATGTAGTAGGTAGAGCTGCTATGTGTGCTGGAATTGGTAGAGTGGCTTTGTGTAGTAGGTGTCCTGTAGGGTCCAGTGGCTCAGCCTTCCCAGTCACCTGAGTAGGGCCTTCTAGGTGATCCCCTGTGTGGGCTGGGTGCACTGTCCTGTTGTAGTTGATCCTTGATTGCTGTTGGCATCCCTGGGAGGAACTGGCCCTCAGTCCAATCAGCTATGAGGACCAGCTGCAACTACAGCCAGAGAGCTGCTGTGTTGGAGACACCCTTATGGATCAGGATTTACTTCAGTGGAGCTTTCGTGTTCACCAAGTGCACCCCTTGAGTGTCACTCGTGGATGTGGTAGGGTTGTAATCAAGTGTGATAGATTCTGATCACCAGGTGCACTGTCTCTGGGGCCTCCTGGGAGGTGCAAAGTCAGCCTGTGCCAGTGCCTTGCCCAGGGCCACCCAGCCTGAGCTACACAGAAAACCGTAGTTGGCTGCTACTTGTGCTGGGCTTAGAGGTGTCCAGGAGAGGCCAAGCTATGAGCCAATGCAGGCTGTTGCTAGTGCCAGGCCTGGGGCCACTTATCAAGCTGTATGGGCCACGCTGTTGCTTGTTTGAGAGATTTTAGGCCACTTGCATAGAAAAGCCCCTGGAAATGGCCTGGATGAGCTGCAGGTGGGGAGAGGACGGGCCTCCAGGAATCACGGGGCAGGGCCAAAGGTGTGAGTCAGGTGCTGGTGATTCAAATATGACGTCTGCCTGCCTGCTGTGTGTGAGGAGGGCTCACCAAAGGAGCAATGGCCTCTGCCAGTTCTTCTGCCTGGGAGGAAGCTGCCCCTTCACCTCTCGCCCTGATTCCAGGTAGGTTAGTTCCTCCCCAAGTGTCCCAGGTCCTTTCAGGCTGCTGCCCGCGCTGGGCTCAGATGGAGCGGGTCTGGGTGAGTCTGTGTGCAGGCCCTTTGAGAGGAGCTGCCTGGGGCTCCCGCAGCCTCCTTGGCCCTCAGGGACAGTCCTGGCTGGTTTCACAGCCCAGAGTTGTGGGGACATCTCTTCCCGGCCTTAAGCCCTGGGCTGGGGGCTTGCAATGGGGCTGGGACCCCTCCCTCCTTCGGGAAAACTCCGCCGCTGAGATTCCCTTCCAGGTTTCAACCGTGGCACCAGGTGTGGGCCTGCGGCACGTCTCCGTGATCTAGCCCCAATCCGTCCGCATCTGCGCCCCTCCTACTGGTCTCGGTGCTTCTTCAGGTCCCTGGTGTGGGGCTTCTATTCAGCTAGATTTCAGGAGGCTCAGAGTGATGGTGGTTCCGTATTTTAGTTGTAATTTTGATGTGGTTGCAGGAGGTGGAGAGTGAAGCTGTTACCTACGTGGCCATCTTGTTTTTCAGACCTCTGGGTGTGCTTCCTCGGAGCCCCACGTGGCTTCTGGTGCCAGCAGTTTCTCTTTCCTGGCACCTTCAGCTTTTTGCTCTTTTTCTCTGGCACTCCAGTATCTTTCCTCTTCTGTTTCACCATCCTGTGCTTGGCCGCCGATGCCCGCCTGGAAATGCTAGTGAATTTTGCCACAAAAAAATAATGAGTTCCTTTGTCATGAAAGCCATATATTCAGTGGGACATTTCTTTTAAAGGAAGTGAGAATTGTGCTTGAAAGCAGTCAATATTATTACCATTACAATTTAAAAATTTTATTTGTCTTCATTTTCTCTGTGAAACTAACCTATGCAAGATATTGATTAAGCATGAAGTCAGGACTCAAGATACCCCATGTATTTATTTTAGTTTGTTTGTATTAGTAACTCCATTACATAGAGAGAGAAAATAAAAGTTAGTAGTAAAATCAACATCCAGTTGTCCTTTCTTTTTTAGGAACACAAGTCTATAATCCCAAGCCTGCTTGTACCTAAGCAGAGCCATGTGATAGTTCTGGCCAAGAAAATGTGAATAAGAATCTCATAGCGGGAAAGTCGGCCTGTTTTTCTCCCTTTCTCTTCCCCTGCCTTTAGCAATTATGGAGAAAGTACCATGTTGAGATGACAGAACCACAATGTTAAAGCAGCCTGCCTGTATATATATTTACCAGTAATTTGAGGCAAGCATAAATAAACAAGAATATTTGGAGGATGATTACTATTGAAAAGAATTTTAATGTATCCATAGTCCAGTCAGAATACTATAGTGCTATATAGTATAAAGAACTACTCAGAGATATTTTCATTTATTTTACTTTTAGTAATAAATTTTTTTCTCCCTTATATATATTGTGCTTTAAAATTCATAGTTATAATTAAGAAAACAATGGTTTCCTTTTTTGTAGTTCTGATATTTTTTAGTTCTTCAAATTTGTTGTTGATCAGGAGTTACTGAAATAAAAAGTATAATTGAGTCCCAATTTCATGATCCTCATGGAAATGGCTTTAAGAGGAAACTGGTCAGATGAATATTATTGCTTCCCATTTTCAACCAGTAAATCATTGCCATTGATAAATAGACTGCCAAGTCTGTCAAGAATGCTCAAGATATGTTACATAACACAACATACTTGTTCAATGGGGGGTTGGGAGGAGAGAAGACTAGGAAATAACTTATGTGAACTTGATTTCATCATACAAGACAAGCACAAAACACCAGACATGACTTTGAGAATACTGTACCATGCACCCTTGAAAAAAACTTTTGCCTCCTTCATCAGGAGAATTCTTCCTTCAGCAGTCTAGCTGCCTCTGTACATACCAGTTCCTTTGCATCCTGACTGCATCATCATGCAACCACAAACACTGTCAAACCAGTATGAAGTCAACCAGCCACCACAGGACACCCTGCTCCTTGAAGTTATAAACCACAGTCTATACTGCCTTTATATTGGGTATCTGCAGTGATTTGCTTGCTGCATGCTGCACTTACAGCAGCAACTTGACCCACTCAGTAGATTCTACCACCATCTTCCAGATGGCCATGGCCACTCCACCTGTCAGGAAGTCCTTGGTGAAGGACACAGAGGCATCTGTCACAAAGAAAGCAGAGGCTGGTGACTGGGGGACTGGGCTAATAACCAGCCGGGACTCCTGGGTTCTGCCAATGGTTTATTGTTATTTTTATTGAATTTATTGGGTTGTCATTGGTTAATAAAATTACATAGGTTTCAGGGATACATCACCTGTTTATTGAATTTTGTATTCCCCCCAAAAGTCATCTCTTTCTATCACCATTTATCCCCCTTTATCCTCTTTTACCTCCCTACACCCCATTTCCCTCTGATAATCACCATACTGTTGTCTGTGTCTATGAGGTGTTTTAATTTTGCTTAATCCCTTCACATTTTTCACCCAGCCCACAACCTCCCTCCCTTCTGACAGCTGTCAGTATGTCCTCTGCATCTGTTTCTAATCAAGCAATCAAATTGATGAATCTTAAAGTCTTAACAAATGTTTTACCTTCTTTTCATTGAAAAATAAGAACTTCTATTTAGATTACTTTTGTTAAATAGAAAATTTTGGGTTTTTTTCAGTGGTTTGCATTTGCTAAATAGTCATAACAGACAGTTTATATCATAGCTATTGCTTGTGGGGGATTCCACCAGGTGAATCCTCATTTCCATCCATAAAACTTTTCTATTATAGTTCCCCAAGAGTCCTGATTTGGCTACCAGGGCTTCATTCTGCTGAATATGACATTCCTGGAATCTCATGGATATTTTTTGCATTATTTAAAAATACTTCTGTAAACAATGTTCTGCGCAAATGGTCTCATCAAGTTTTTCTTTTTTTTGTTGTGAAGTCTTTAACACAGTTCAAAAAGCAGATTTCTATAAGTTTTTGTAGGTGCCAAAAAATTACTTATACTGTTTCATCTGATCAAATTCTGGTAGTTGTGCTTTCATATTCTATTACATTTTTTAATCATCTTTTCTGATGCATGAGTTTCTTTTCTGTTTTTGAAAGGCAGTTGTTCAATCTTTGCTTGTACATCTCCAGTGAAGCCTGATTTCCTATTTAAGCACAGGCTTTCCTATCAGACACCAGTATGAGGCTTGGAGGTTGACCCAGTCAAATCTGGAATCAAAGGGTTGGGGTCAGGGTGGACACCAGAACACTTTATGTCAGAGAACCTAAAGTAGCCTGAATTGTTGAGCCACAGATGCCCTGGAGGTTGACAAGATCTACAGTGGTCTTCACTTGAGTGAGAAATAATTTTCCTGTCTCTGGGCCAGTGAAATTTTGTATTAATTTGTCATTGAAGAATCACTTGACCTAATCTAACCAATAGAGGTGGCATTCATAATTGCAGTCATTAGAGATAACAGAAAAAAAGCCAATAGCTAACCATTACTGGGCACTTACCAGGCTTTGTTCAATGTACTTGGGTGAATTATCATGTTCAACTCCCACAATAACCAACTTAAGAGATGAACAAACTGTGGCATAGAGAAACTTAATAACTCACTTAAGGTCACAGAGTTTCGCCCGGCAGGGTGTGGCTCAGTGGTTGGGCATCGACCTAATATCTGGGTGATTGGAGTTCGATTCCTGGTCAGGGCACATGCTGGGGTTGTGGGCTCGATCCCCAGTTGGGGGCGTGCAGGAGGCAGCTGATCAATGACTCTCTCATCACTGATGTTTCTATCTCTCTCTCCCTCTCCCTTCCTTTCTTTGGAATCAATAAAGACATATTTGAAAAAAAAAACAAAAGACCCCAAACAAACAAACAAACAAAAAGGTCACAGAGTTTATAAGACTTAGAGCTGGATTCAAGCTTACATTTGATTTGATACCAAAGTTCATTTACTTCCTGAGTATGCACTAGAGTCTTTGGTTTATTCACATATTTGTAACTTTCTAAGTAAACACAGGTAGAACTTGGTTCTAGGGTGCTTGTATAATATTTTTTAGAGGGATGTAGTAGATTTTGCCTCCTAGGAAATTTCTTGGGATTTATGTAATGTTTAGTACCTTTGGGGCAAAAGGGGAAATTTCTGTCTGGTTCATGTGACCTGCTTCATTTTAATAGTATCTATGCCCATATATTGAGCGTACAGTAGGATTAGAGCAAAATCCTTTTAGGATTTAGGAATGATGATGTGATTAATATGTCCTGATTTAACAGTGACAACAGCATAGAACAATTAGTCACTTAATAAGTTAAACTTCATTTATATGTCTTCTGGGGAGGACTCTGTCAGATTAAGAAAGATTCTATGCCTTAATTGTCCATGAAGTTATGAGCTGAGCCTTGCTCTCCACTATGAGGATCAAGTTCCAAAGTCCTGGATATACTCATCCATCATTTCTTTGTCTCCTTAGTGAATCATGTCTTAATGAAGACAAATTCTATTACTTTAAACATTTATTCTTGATAATAAAATTCCAACCAGGGCCCTAACTAATGAACTCTCAAATTACTTTAGTATACCCTATTAAAGGTATTAGTTGGTATTGGCTGCTTTTAGGATGTTTTATTATAGGATGTGTTTGTATTTTTTAGAAATATAAGAAATGTTGTTTCACTCTCTGAAGAATCTGCAAGCAATCCAGTGAGCAGGGAAAATACAAGATGAAGTGAGATAGAAGGTAAGAGAAATAATTGAAGACTAATGGGGGATGTGTCAAAAGAATATTCAAGTCAGCTTGAAGAAGCTCCTATTGGAAAAATTAGGAGACTATCTGAACATAAAAAAGAATATTGACTATGGCTAATTGTAGAAAGAGGAGACTTTTACATATAAACTTAAAGGGAACAATTCAATATAGAAGCAGTGTATGCAGGTTAAGAGATTGATTTGCATTTGAATCTTTTTTTTACTTTTTAAATTAAATTTATTGCAGTGACAATGGTTAACATATTGTATGCAGGAAACGTATTTATACATTTTACATTGACTGGTAGTAGAGCATGCGATAAAAACTACCCGCAGACAATGTGTTAATATGAACATATAGGTTTTAGGTGTGGGTTTCTATTTTACAAGATCTGTATGTTGCTCTGTGCACCCACCACCCAAAGTCATATTAATATGTGGTGATGGGAGAAGATGTGGGTTTGAATCTTGACTCCATTACCTCTTCTACTGTTAAGTTCTTAAATCTTTCTATGTCTCAGCTTCCACATCTGTAAAATAGGAATAACAACAATAATAATACCTACATCAGAGGGATGATAAGAGGATTGACTAAAACAAAATTTAAGTAAACTGTTTAGAATAGTCCCTGGCACATAGCATGTGCTAAGTAATTACAGTGGTACCTCGGTTTTCTAATGTAATCCATTCTGGAAGACCATTCAAGTTCTGAAACCTTCGAAAACTGAGGCATGGTTCCCAATAGAAAGTAATACAAAATGGATTAATCTATCCCAGATCTTTAAGATCAACCCCTAAAACAGCAATTTAACATGAATTTTACTATCTAATGATACCACAGATCCACAAAATGATACACAATGGAAGCAATAAACACAATATGCTGTACTGTAAAAGCAATAATAAACACAATGTAAAAACAGTACTGTAGATGATAAAAATGAAAATGTAATTTTTTATTACCTGCAATGATGATAGTCATGATTTGGATGGGGGATCCCCTTCAATAATCATAATAAATGATAATTGTTCAGGTGTTCTGTAGCCCTCTTCCATAATCACAGTAGGTGACTCCTCACCTGCCATTCCTTCCCTTGATTTTTTTACACCACTGACAGCTGGTTCAGACTCACTGGATCTTTTCCTCACTAAAAATTTTTCAATTGACATTTGTTTTTTCCAATGTTGTAAAATTTGTCTAAAGTGAGACATAGCATTATCATTGAAAGTGTTAGTGGCATGACTTACAACAGCTTTATCAGGGTGACATTTTTCAACAAAAATGTGCACTTCGACTCATTTTGTACACATTTCTTTGATCAGTGCAATAGAAACACATTCTCTTCCCTTCTCCTCCAAAGACAGTTCCTCAGTTGCCACCGATTACTCCTCCATCAGAGTGTTTTGAAGTTCTGTGGTGAGTTCAGTCCTGTGCTCCTTCACTAACTCCTCCCCATCATCTCTATTCACTTCCAAGCCCACGGGCTTTCCCAGAGACATAATATCCTCAACAATAGGAGCATCCTTTTCAACACCCTCAAATACAGGTTCAGGGACAGCTTCTGGCCACTTTTCTTCAATGTTGATTTCATTGTTTTATGGGACATTCTTCCATGCTTTGTCCATGAGAGGTAAGCAATGTAGGATATTGAAATAATTCTTCCAGAACTCTCTGAGGGTTATCTCTGTGTCCAGAACTCTCTGAGGGCTAGCTGTGTGTCTAAGGTCACCTCAAAGCACCTTTGGAACAGTGTTTTGGTATAAAGCTTCTTAAAATTAGATATGACCTGCTGGTCCATGGGCTGGATGAATGGAGTCATGTTGGGGACAAAAACTTTGCATTGATAAAACTGAACTCTTCCATCAACTCGTCCTCCAAGCCTGGAGGGTGAGCTAGAGCATTATCTATCCATAACAAGCAGGCACTTCAATGGAAAATTTTTGTTTTAGAGGTGTTATTTTATACTTGGCCCGAATACTTCATGAACCCACTCAATAAAAAATTGCCTGGTTACCCAGTCTTTGCTGTTTGCCCTCCGCATCACATGCAATTTGCTTTTTATGACATTTTTTTTTCTTAAATACTCTGGGGTTCTCAAAATGGTAGACTAGCAAAGGCTTTAACTTAAAATCCCCACTTGCATTCCCATAAAATAAGAGGGTTAACCTGTATTTCATGGGCTTGTGTCCTGGCAGAGCTTTCTCCTCCTTTGTTATGTAGGTCCCCTTTGACATTTTCTTCTAAAAGAGGCCTGTCTCATCACAGTTGAAAACTTGTTGAGGAAGGAAACCCTCTGCTGCTACATAATCTTTAAATTCCAAGACAAATTGGTCAGCGTCTTCTTTGTTGGTACTGGCAGCTTCACCATGTCTCACCATACTGTGCATGCCACTTCTCTTAAACTTTTCAAACCACCCTCTACTTGCCTTGAAAATATCACTTTCAGCACTTGTTCCAGGTGTGTTTATGATGAGGTCAGCATGCAAATAAAAAGCTTTTTCACAAATCATGCTCTCAGAAATGCTGACACTGGCCAACTGTTTTTCATTTATCTATATGAAAAGCAATTTTTCCACTTCTTCAATTGTCTGTGTTCTTTATCTTGTAAGTGTTTTAACACCTCTTGCAACATGGGCTCCTTTAATGGCTTCTTTATTTTTTATGATGGTACAAATTGTAGATTTGGCCACACCAAACTGTGTTGCCAGATCACATACACAGACACCACTTTCATGTTTGGAAATAACTTTTTTCTTCACCTCTAATGCTCTGTTAATGATTCTCTTGGCTTTGCAGCTTTTATCCATTTCTCACAGCAAGGGGTGATTGGCAGAGGGCTCCTGAGATGACATGAACAGAGATTGATTGCACACAGTCACAAAAACAAATTGTTTGCAAGAGTGCTCCTGAAATGAGATGAGCACAGATTGATTGCACACAGTCACCAAATAAGCCTAAATATCACTTCCATGTTGCACTGGTTCTCAGGGATCAACAGCCGACAGCTAAGGCTCGGGATCTTGCACTCAGTGATAGTTGTGTGGCATGTTTGACTTCCAAGGTGTGTTAAAAAACAGAAGCCTTTACTTCTTGGTTTACGGCATTCATAAACCAAAATGTTAGACAACGGAGATGTTCAAAAACTGAGGTACATCTGTATTATTACTTTTATTATTATTGTCTATAATACCCACTACCCATTAGGCAGCTGCCATGCTAGATATGAGATTTTTTTATGACAAATTGTTTTATTTTTTCCAGGTTTTTTTAGATATAATTGACATATAACACTGTATAAGTTTAATGTGTACAATGTAATGACTTGATATGTTTATATATTATGACATGATTTCCGGAGTAAGGTTAGTAAATACCTCCATCACTTCACACAACTACTGTTTCCGCTTTATTGTGAGAATATTTAAGATCTACTCTCAGAAACTTTTAAGAATATAATGCAGAATATAATCTATAATCACCATACTATACATTAGATCCCCAGACATTCATCTTAGCTATTTTTATCCTTTTTGTGTTAATTTTTGTGTATGATGTTAAATAGCAGTCTAGTTTCATTCTTTTGCACACGACTTTCCAATTTTTGCAGCACTACTTATTATACAGGCTCTTTTTCTTCATTGTATGTTTTTGGCCTCTGTCAAAGATTAGTTGCCCATATATATGTGGGTACATTTCTGGGCTCTCAATTATGTTACAATGGTCTGTGTCACTATTTTTCTGGGAATGCAATAATGTTTTAATTATTTTAGCTCTGTAGTATAATTTAAGTCAGGAAATGTAATACCTCCACCTTGTCCTTTCTACTAAGGATTTGTTTGGAAATTCAGGATGTTTTGTGGTTTCATACCAATTTGATTATTTTTTTCTATTTCTATTTCTATATTTTAAAATGCCATTGGGATTTTGATGGGGATTAAATTAAATTTGTATATTGCTTTAGGTAATGTGGTCATTTTAACTGTTGATTCTTCCAATCTATGAACAAAGAATATCTTTCCATTTCTTTGTGTCTTCAATGTCTTTCAATAATGTTTTGTAGTTTTCAGTGTATAGGTCTTTACATCCTTTGTTAAATTTATTTGTAAGTATTTTATATTTTTGCTACAATTGCAAATGAAATTGTGGTGGTTCTTTAGTCCATTTATTTTCTGAAATTTTATTGTTAGAATAGAGAAATTCAATGGATTTTTTCACATTGATTTTGTATCCTGCAACTTTACTGTCTTTGCTTATTGTTTCTAATAGTGTTTTTTGGTGGAGTCTTTAGGATTTTTTATATACAAAATCATGTCACCTGAAAAAAGTGACAATTTTACTTCTTTATTTTAAATTTGGATGCCTTTATTTCTTTGTCTTGCCTCATTACTCTGGCTAGGACTTTTATTACATTGCTGAATAACAAGGATGAGAGTGGATATCCTTGTCTTATTCCTGATGTTAGAGGAAATACTTTCAATTTTTTGCCATTGAGTATGATATTATGTGAGAGTTTGTCATGTGTGGTTTATTATGATGAGGTAATTTCCTTCAATAGACATTGTATTGTGCTTTTACATTATAAATGAATGTTGTATCTTGTCAAATGCTTTTTCTACATCTATTGGTATGGTCATATAATTTTTATCCTTTATTTAGTTGATGTGGTGTATCACATTGACTGATTTGAGTATGTTGAAACATCCTTTTGTCCCTGGAATGAACCCCCCATGATTGTGATGTATCATTTTTTAAATGTATTGTTGTACTCAATTCGCTAGTATTTTAAGATTTTGGCATCTATATTCATCAGAGATATTGGTCTGTAGTTTGCTTTTTGTGTCGTCCTTGCCAGGTTTTGGTATCAGGGTTATGTTAGCCTTATAAAATGAATTAGGAATTAATTCCTCTTCTTCAATTTTGCAAGCCTGAGAAGCATATCCATTTATTCATCTTTGTATTCTTTTATAGTTCTTCATATCTCTGCAGTATACATTGTAAGTTGTCTTCATTTCTGATTTTATTTGAATCTTTTTTCTATTTTTCTTAGTGAGTTTGGCCAGGACTTTCGCAATTTTATTCATCTTTTTTCTTTTGAAAAAAACAGCTGTTTCTTACATTAATTTTTCTATTGTCTTTTTGTTTTCTATTTTGTTTAATTTTGCTTTAATTTTTATTATTTCCAACTTCCTACTGACATTTTGCTTTCTCTAGTTCTTTAAGGTGAAATGTTAGGTTGTTTATTTGATATTTTTCTTGTTTCCTGAGATAGGCCTATAATGATAAAAAGTCCCATCTTATTACCACTTTTGCTGTATCCTCAAAATTTTGATATTTCATATTGTCATCTCATTGCTCTCTATGTATCATTTGATCTCAGCTTTTATTTCTTCTTTGATTCAGTTGTTCTTTGATAGTATGTTTTTTAATCTCCATATATTTGTTATATTTTTCACTTTATTTTTGCCATTGATTTTCAGTCTCAAAGCATTGTGATTAGAGAATATGCTTGGTATGATTTCAGTGTTTTTAAATTTGTTGAGGCTAGTTTTGTGCCCCAACATATGGTCTATCCTTGAGAATGTTTAATGTACACTGGAGAAGAATGTGTATTCTATTGTTTCAGATGAAATCTCTGTAAATATAGATTATATCCATTTATTCTAATATGTCACTTAAGGCCAATCATTTTCTCATTGATTTCAGTTTAGACAATCTATCTGTTGCTGTCAATGGACTATTTTTAGATTCCTTACTTAATTGTGTGTGTTTTTTCAGTTTCTCCCTTTAATTCTATTAGTAGTTGCCCTGTATATATTGATGTTCCCAAGTTTGATGCATATATATTAATGTGTTATGTGTTCTGGTGTATTATTACCTTTTTCATTAAAATATATGCATATTTGTTATCATTTTTATCTTCATATCTATTTTGTCTAATATACATGGCAACACCCACTTTTCATTGGATACCATTTTCTTGGAGTAATATCTTCCATCCTTCCATTTTGTATCTGTGTTTGTCTTTGCAACTGAGATGTGGTTCCTGAAAAAAGCACATAGTTGGGTTTTGCTTGGTTTATTTATTTATTCATTTATTTATTTTAATTAATTAATTAATATTTTATGTTTTTAATGATTTCAGAGAGAGAAAAGGAGAGGGAAGGAGAGATAGAAACATCAATGATGAGAGAGAGTCATTGATCTCCTGCTTCTTGCATTCCCCCTACTGGAGATCAATCCCAAAACCCAGGCATCTACCCTGCCCAGGAATTGCCCAGGAATCAAACTGACCTCCTCGTTCATAGGTTGATGCTCAACCACTGAGCCAGGCTGGTTAGGTGGGTTTTGCTTTCTGATCCTTCCCACTACTCTGTGCCTTTTAATTGAGGAGTACAGTACATTTACATTTAGAGTGATTATTGACAGATGAGGACTTCCTATGGACGTTTTATCTTATATTTTCTGGTAGTTCTGTTTCTTCATTGTTTCTTTTCTGTTGTGTTTCTGTTATTTTAGTTTGGTGGTATTCTTTGTTTCCTTTTATATGTGATATGTCTCAGTTCTATTTTTCTGAGGGGTTACCATTAGATTTAAAGAAGAAAATTTTATATATACAGTAATCCCTTTTTTCTGATTGCATCTTATCTCTATTCACTTGTGCAAGTTTATTTTTCCCCTCCCCTTTTATGTTTCTGTTGTGACAAATTATTCCATTTTATGCAGTGCATTCATTTTCAAATTGCAGTTGCAATTGTCTTTTTAAAAATGTTTTAATCTCCTTTAACCTTTATGTTATATTTAAGTGTTTAATACATTATTTGGAGCAAGAGTTGCAATTTTCCGTTTCTGTCATCTATTAGTCATCTTACTCTTAATTTTGTATCCTTTAGTATTTCAAGTAAAAGATCATCTTTCAGAATTTCTTGTAAGGCAGTCTTGTGGTAATAAATTCCCTTAATTTTTCTATGTCTGTAAAAGGCAATATTACTCCTTTATATCTAAAGGATAACTTAGCTGGATATATTATTCTTGGCTGGTGATTTATTTTTTCAATAATTTGAATATTTGATTCCATTCTCTCGTAGCTTATAGGGATTCTGCAGAAAAATTAGATTATAATCTAATGGTGTTTTCTTTATACTTTACTATCTTATTTTTCTTAGCTCCCTTGAGAATTTTTTCTTTTTGTTACTTTTTGATAATTTTAATAGAATATTCCTTGGAGAAAGCTTTTTTGGGGGATTGAGATAATTAAGTGTTCTCTTAGCTTTTTGGATTTGATGGTACAGTTCTTTTCATAGGTTTGAAAAATTCTCATAAATTATTTGTTTGTATAGGCTTTCTGTTCTCTTTCCCCACTTTTCTCCTTCTCTTATTCTTGTTATGTTTACATTGCTGTTTCAAATGGAATAAGATAGTTCTCATAGAGTTCTTTTCCCTTCTTTTTTACTCTTAATTCTCTCTTCCTCCTGAGTCATTTTTAGGTTTCTACCTTCTGTTCCACTAATTCTATTCTCTATCTGGTCTGTTCTGTTTCCTAAGCACACTAGTCCATTGTTCATCACATTTATTAAGTTCCTTAGTTACAGAATTTCTGTTTGTTTGTGTTTTACAGTTTCAATTTCTTTGGAAAAATACTTCTTTGGTGTGTTGATTTTATTTTCGAGATTACTGAATTGGTTTTCTGAGTTTTCTTGTATCTCAATGAGTTTTTTCTAAACTGCAATCTTGAATTCTCTGCCATTTAAATCACAGCCTTCCACCTGGCCAGGCATGACTCAGCGGTTGAGCGTGACCTGGGATCCTAGTGATTGGGGTTCAATTCCCGGTCAGGGCACATGCCCGGGTTGCGCGCTCAGTCAATGACTCTCTCATTATTGATGTTTCTATCTCTCTCTCTCCCGCTCTTTTCTTCTCTCTGAAATCAATAAAGATATATTTAAAAAAAAAAAAATCAGTCTTCCATATATTTAAGTTTATTTTCTGGATATTTTTTATTTTCTTTCTTAATTCCCGTGTTACCTTAGTTATTCATTGTGCTTGATGAGTTATTTCTTTGCCTCAGCATTTGTGTGAATTATTATTATTATTTAAGTATTTGACAATTAAAAATAATAATAATGTGTTTAGCAGGTTGATATGTAGAAGTCTTTCTTTTGTTTTCCAGTAGGCTATCACTTTTTTAACTTTCTTGACTGATTTCCCAATTCAGACCCTCCAGGACATTTTTTAATAATAGTGGTAAAAGTGGACATTCTTGTCTTGTCCCTCACCCTAAGAGGAAAGCACTATTAAATGTCATGTTAGATGGGGACTTTTTGTAGCTGTGTTTTATCAGTTTGAAAGTTTTTATCATAGAAATGTGTTTGAATTTGTCAAATGCTTTTTTCTGTGTATTGATATGACCATATTTTTTCCATTTCTTCTCTAAATAAAAAAACATACAATGCAATGATTGATTTTTGTATATTAAGCCAACCCTGCATTCCTGAGATAAATTTGTTTATTATACATTAGGCTATGGTGTATTATTCTTTATATAAGTTGCTCAATTCAATATGCTAGTGTTTTATTGAGGTGTTTTAAGTCTCTATTTGAACAGGACATATGCCTGTATTTTTATCTTCCCTGGTACCTGTCTGGATTTGGTATTAGGATAATATTGATCTCATAGAATGAGTTGGGTAGAAGTATGATCTAAGTTTTGGATTAGTTTGTGAAAAGTAAATGTCAATTTTTATTTAAACATTTATTAGAACTTACAAATAATGCCAACTGGACCTGGATATTTCTTTATAGGAACATTTTTATTACTAATTTATTTAACAATATTTGCCAATGATCTTATTACTTTTATGGAAAAGTTAATTTTAGAAGTTTTTATTCTGGCATCTGAAAGTGTATCTATACTGTATGTTACTTTGAAAGCAAAAAGCATCTCATAAGAAATCTTCACTTTTATTTCCAATTACAGTTTACATTCAATATTATTTTATATTACTTTCAGGTGTATAGCATAGTGGCTAGACAATAATATACTTTACAAAATAATATACTCCGATATTTCAAGTACCCACCTGGCACTGTACATAGTTATTATAGTATTATTGACTATATTCCCCATACTGTACTTTACTTTTAATGAACATTGGTAGATTCAGTCTACATTCCTGTCTAGATTTTTATCTCTTGTTAATTTATTTCTAAATTAACCTTTAATCTAGATTCACACAAATATTGAAGATATGTATCAAAGATTCATAGAAAGATTTAGAGACAATGGTAAAATACTAAATGAATACATTAATATCTCATTGTTTGAAAGATATAGAGCATTTAATTAATCTATAAATATCATGTTCTAATATTTTTAAGTAGATGTCATGGCCTTGATTAGCCACCTCATTTTTATTAAAATTGATCAAGAGATAATATTTTAGGCTTGAATTTAGATATTTTTGGGAACAGAGTATTTGAAGAAAAGTATATGAATGTATTATATGATGTGGACTCCCTAATAGATTCCAGAATAAAAGTTATGATTCAATAAATATGTGGAGATATGTTCCTACTTATCTGCCTATTCTGAGTTCTGAATTTTGGTGTCAGCTTATAGTCATGTAGTTCTATAGTAATAATGTAAAGTAAGGAATATTCAAATCATTTTTTCAGGGATCTTTTAAAAATGATATTCAACTTCACTACAGTATAATGTCAGAATACTGAATATGCAAATAGATGCCTAGTGGATTTATGTGTCTCTTATTCATGATGATCTGAAAGAACTATATTTTTATAGTTAAGTGAATCTCAAAATGCAACTCCAGGAATTTTTTTGAGGGAGAATTGGGGGAAGTTTATAAAACTGAAGTTGACACTGATCTGTTAGGATCCTATTAAAAGTAAAAATAGAAAGTACAAGGTAAAATGTATGTAGAAAATACATTGATATGAGATATATTATTGATGCCATTATTTTCACAGTTTCTTTAGAATAAATCTATAATACCTAAAAAGCTAAACCACATTGATACTTCAATAAAATATAATTTTTTTATATCATCCTCAGTTTTTAACACCAACTACCCATGTGTACAGACAGTTTTGCAATAAATAGTTTATTTTCTATTTTTGACATTTGGATTTTTCACTTTTTATTTCCTGGTATATTTCCTTTAAATTTTGAACCATAAAAAAAAAAAAAAAATTGAAGAAGTTATAAGTGACTCACCCTTTCTCCTCCCAACAAGGTGGCTCAGGTAAAATAATCATGTACATCTGACCTTTAAATATAATACTCCAGTGATTGCCAAAAGGCCAGTTTAATGCTTTACTGCTCTGCTGCACTTTCACATGTAATACTCAGGAGATGACATTTATAAAACTGTGGGTGAACTCTGCAGACATCCTGATGGCTGAGGTGCTATATGAATCTGTCATGATAATAGATATGTGTTAGAAAATAACACTGAGATCTTTTGATAAAAGAGGGACATTTTATCATTTATTTACTTAAAAACTAAAGAATAAATATAATTTCATAAAGTTATTTGCTATGAATATGCAATTCATATTCATTTTACTCAAAGTAACCATTTAGCTAAATTGGTGAGAAAAATCTCATAAAAAACATCAAAGTCAAAAGTAAAATACTTTTAAATAATCCACATATGTTATTGTTTTGTTTTTTTTAACTTTCCTTATAGTATACCCCTGACATAATGTTTATTTGGAAATAATTTTCTTATAGAGGGCTAATAGGAGATATTTCACGTGTAGCAAAAAACAAAAACTTTAATAAAATAATTTTGTGGACTTTAGTGAGTCAAATTCTTTTTAATATGCTTCTATATTTCAAAAATTCAAATGAGAAAGTAAATACATATTTTTAAAACATATATAATAAATGATTTTAGCTATAGTGTCTAACTATAGAACATTTTCAGTCATCAAATACGTATTATCCTGGTAAATTTCGTCAAGATTGCAGTTACACTGAATTTAACTTTGGGATATGCAATTTTATTATTATTTATATATATATGTTAATGTGTTCTTTAAAATTTGGAATATCTGTTTCCAGGTATTTACATTATCAACATTACTTCATTTTTCATGTTTAAAATTCAATACTTATAATTAATAGAAACTATATTTTCAGTTGAAAGATTTCTTCTGAATTTAAGTGGATGCTTATATAATATTCATAATTACAGTTAGTACTTTAATTGATTTTATTTTATTTTTTTAAATACCTTTTTTTAAAAAAATATATATCTTTATTGATTTCAGAGAGAGGAAAGGAGAGGGAGAGAGAGAGATAGAAACATCAATGATGAGAGAGTCATTGATCAAGCCTGCAACCCAGGCATGTGCTCTGACTGGGAATCAAGCCCCGGTCACCTGGATCCCAAGTCCATGCTCAACCGCTGAGCCATGCCCGGCTGCGCAGTACTTTAATTTAAATATACTTTCAGAAATAATGCAAGATCAGATTTCATTAAATTTAAAAATCAGTAAATTTACCAATAATATCATCCGTACAAAATGGTTGTTGAAAATTATGGTTTTGTATAGCAAGTTATACAGCAAGTTGATTAATGATATACTTGAATACACACTTACTGATACATATATTTAAAAATTAACTCAAACCGTACTGTAGAAGTGAAGGTAAAAGAAAAACTATAAAGATTTCGGGGGAAAAATATGGGAACATTTGCATGACATTGGCTTATTTAAAGCATAATCTGTAAAAATATACAATTAACAAATTGGACTTCATTAAAATTAAAACTTTTAAGAAAATAAAACTTTAAGCACAGACTGTGAGAAAATATTTGTATATGACCTACCTCATAATGTACTTGTGCACAGAATATGTAAATACTACTCAAAACTCCATAATAAATAGATGACTAACTCCATTAAAAATTGATCAGTAACCTTACCAGAGAGGAAATATACTTGACAAGTAATCTTGTAAAAGATGCTCAACATCATTACTCACTAATAAAATGCAAACTAAAATGCACTTACTGGAATGCCTTGAAAACTACAGAAAATGCTAAGTACTGGTAAAAGATGTGGGAAATCAGATCTCTCATTTTGTTGGGAGGATGAAAAATTGTATGTACCTCAAGTAGCAATTCAGCAGTTACTGATAAAGCACACAAAAATTCATCATATGACCAGTAACCACACTTTCAGAAATTTGACCGAGTAATATGAAAACCTATGTTCACACAAACCTGTACATAAATGTGTATAGAAACTTTATTAATAATTACTATACACTGGAATCAGTCACATGTCCCTCAACTGAAATGAATAAACAAGCACAATATAGCCAAATTCCAGCAATAGAACACTATTCTACCATAATAAGGAGTGAAACATGGCTACATGTAACAATATAGATGAATTGCAAATAAATTTTGCTAAGTAAAAGAATCAGACTCAAAAAGTTACTTATTCTATGATTTCATTTATGTGACATTCTTTCAAGGGCAAATTTTAGGAACAAATATCAGACCAAGTATTGCCAGAGTCTGGAAGAAGGTGGACAGGTTGATTGCAAAAAGACATGACAAAATTTTTGGAATGGTGTGCAGCCATATTCTGATTTCCATGGGAGCTCTAAGACTGTACACATTTGTAAAGATTCACAAAACTGAGTACTTTATAGTGTGATTTAGATATGTGTAAATTATGGCTTACATTTTAAAAAGTGAAAATACACTTAGAACTTCATATAAAACTTGGATACCATAAATACTCAATAATTAAAACTGAATAATATAATTGTCATTGATTGCACAAAAATATATAAAAATAAATAAAGGTGTAAAGATTAATAAAATAGACAAACAATTTCAATAAAATTTACATTACTGTCCTTCAATTTTTCTTCAAAAATTTTCTTTGTGGGACTAGTCTCTAAAATTGAAAAAGATTATTTCTCCTGTGTGCATTTTAATTTACCATTTGAATAAAACAATTTATACCTTGCCCCAGGCATGTAATATGCATTAGCATAAAATTGACTTAGAATATATCAACAAAGAATTTGAACACTAATTTTCAATGAATTGTTCATACAGCTTTTTTGAGTTAAATTTATTAGAAACAGGTTTCTTTTGCCTTTTCAAATTTTTTGCAATATCATCCTCATTGTTAAATCTAAACACCCCTAGGACAATTAACTTGTGAGATAAACCTCAAAGTAATTTCACATTCTTTAAAACATCTTCTAAAGCAATATTCAGTATCTTTTAATCTTTAAATGAAAGCTGAAGTAATTATTAAACTAGTAAGATTTTTCACAGTATGCTACAAATACTAAAAGCAATATTTATTCAGTTTCCGAATTTTTATTAAAATGTACAAACCTCAAAACAAATATTCAATAGTAGCCAAACTTGCATAAATTTGCTATGTAGAAATTATGCCTCTGTCAAGGCTTTTGTTTGTTGGGAATTTTTTTAATACTGCTTCAGTTTCACTCGTTGCAATCTGTCTATTCAGATTCTCTGATTCTGCCTGATTTAGTTTTTGAAGATTCTATGTTTCTAGGAATCTGTCCATTTCATCCAGATTATCTAATTTGTTGGAATGTAGTTGTCCATAATATTTTCTTACAATCCTTTGTTTCTTTGGTGTCCGTTGTTACTTTACCTCTTTCATTTCTGATTTTATTTATTTAGGTCTTTTTTTTTATTTTTATTTATGAGTCTGGTTAAAGGTTTTTCAACCTTTTTTATCTTTTCAAAAAAACAGCTCTTGGTTTCATTGATCTTTTGTATTGTTTTTCTAGATTCTATTTTAGTTATTTCTGCTCTGATTTTTACTATTTCCTTCCTTCTACTCACTCTGGGCTTTGTTTATTGTTCTTTTTCAAATTCCTTAAGTGTAAAATCAGATTAGTTTTTTGAACTTTTTCTTGTTTCTTTAGATAGGCATGCAATGCTATAAATTTTCCTCTTAGGACTGCTTTCACTGTTTCCCATGGATTTGGGGTTGTTGTGTTCTCATTTTCATTTGTTTCAAGGTATCTTTTGATTTCTTCCTTGATCTCATTGGTAACCCATTCATTGTTTAGTAACATGTCATTAGCCTCCATGTCTTTGTGTGTTTTTCAGCTTTTTTCTTGTGATTGATTTCATGTTTCATAGCATTATGGTCAGAGAAAATGCTTGATATGATTTCAGTCTTCTTAAATTTATCAAGACTTGTTTTGTGTTCTAACATGTGGTCTATACTAGAAAATGTTCCATGGGTACTTGAAAATAAAATATATGCCTCTGCTTTGGGGTGAAAGGCTCTGAAGATATCAATTAAATCCACCTGATCTAGTGTGTCATTTAAGGCCACTGTCTCTTGTTGATTTTCTGTCTGGAAGATCTATCTATTGAAGTCAATGGGGTGATATATTCCCCCCACTATAACTATACTACTGCCTTTCTCTGTCTCCATGTCCATAAAAATTTGCTTTCTATATTAAGGTGCTCCTGTGTTGTGTTCATAAACGTTTACAAGGGTTATGTCCTCTTGTTGGATTGCTCTCTTTATGATTATGTAGTGCCCTTCTTTGTCTCTTATGATACCCTGGGTTTCAAAGTCTATTTTGTCAGAAATAATTATTGCTACCCCACTTTTTAAAATTCTATTTGCATCAAATATCTTTTTCCAACTCTTTATTTTTAGTCTGTGTGTATCTTTTGTTATGGGGTGGGTCTCTTGAAGACAGCATAAGCATAAACATGGGTCTTGTTTGCTTATCCACTCAGCTACTTTATATCTTTTGACTGGAGAATTTAAGGCATTTTCATTTTAAGTTATTATCCATAGGTACATATATATGGCCATTTTATTTTTTTAACTGTGTCTCCCTGTTTCCTCTTCTTCTTCTTCTGCTTCTACTTTTTCTTACTCTTATTGTTGTTGTTGTTCTTCTTCTTTTATTCTTATTCATCTTATTCATTATTCTTATTCTTTCTTATTTTTATTCTCATTCTTCAAGCAAACCCTTTAATACTTTTTGTAATACTGGTTTGGTTGTAACAGTCTCTTTTAGCTTTCTCTTATCTGGCAAGCTCTTTATTTCTCCTTCAATTTTAAATGATAACCTTACTGGGTAAAGGAGTCTTGGTTGTAGGTCCTTGCTTTTCATCATTTTAAATATTTTATGCCTATCCCTTCTAGCCTGAAATGTTTCTGTTGTAAAATCAGCTGACAGTTTTATGGGAGCTCCCTTGTAGATAACTGATTGCCTTTCTCTTGCAGCTTTTAAGATTCTCTGTTTGTCTTTAATTATTGCCATTTTAATTATGGTTTGTCTTGCTGTGGACCTCCTTGGGTCCATATTGTTTGGGACTCTCTGTGCTTCCTAGACATGATGACTTTTTCTTTCACCAGGTTAGGAAAGTTTTCAGTCATTGTTCTTCAAATAGGCTCTTGATCCCTTGCTCTCTTTCTCTTCCATCAGGCACCCCTATGCCATGGGTATTGTTATGCTTCATGTTTTCTCACAGGCCCCTTAAACTAGCATCATTTTTTTAAATTCTTTTTTTTATTTTGCTGCTCTGACTGGGTGTTTTTTCCTACCATGTCTTCCAAATTGCTGATTTGATTCTCTGTTTCATTGAGCCTACTGTTTAAACCCTTCAGTGTATTCTTTATTTCAGGTATGGTATTTTTAATTTCTGACTGGTCCTTTTTATGATTTCTATGTCTTTTTTCATGCTCTTGAGCATACTTCTAATCATTATGCTGAACTCTGTATCTGATAAATTACTTAACTCCATTTCATTTAGCTCTTCTTTCGGAGAATTCCCTTGTTCCTTTATTTGTGACCTGTTTCTTTGTTTTCTCACTTTGGCTGTTTCTTTATGTTTGTTTCTATGTGTTAGGTAAATCTGTTACAACTCACATTCTTGATAGTATGGCCTTATGTAGTAGGTGATCTGTGGCACCCAGTGATGTAGTCTCTTTGATCACCTGAGCTAGGTGCTCTAAGAATGTCCCTTGTGCATATTATGTGGGCCCTCCTGTTGTAATTGAGTCTTGATTACTATTGACCCATTCATGCATAGGATAAACCCTCATGCTGGTTAACAGTAAGCCTCAAGCCCCAACACAGTGTGCAAGCTGCCATGCAGATGCTGACCATCCAAAACTAATTTCACCTCAGCAGGGTTTGGTCCCTGCCAAGATCTTTCTGTGGATATGCTGTCTGTGAAGCTTATTGGATCCTCCTCTTTTGTTGTCTGGAGATAGCCACTGGGTATATTGGTTCTTGGCCTCTTTGGAGGGACTCTGGTGCAAGCCAATGTCAGACACTGTTTGTTACCAGCTCTGGGCAAGCTGTTTGGAGTTATCAGCAATCCACAGCTTGTGGCTCCCTCTCCTGGGCCTGGGTGCATATAGAAAGGACCAAGCTATGTACCAAGGTCTGTTTTTACTAGCACTGGGCCCTGGAGCTGGTTAGCAAAAACTTCAAAGCACCCAGAGATCTACCTGGCCTGTAGGTTGCCAGTTAAGATCAGTTAATTAAGAGCCTCAAGCTGTGCTCTTCAGCAGGACTGAAGCTCCACAGGGTGGGATGAGAGGGATTCCAATGAGTGGGGCTATTACTTTCCCCCAGACTAATGATGCATTAAGTGTAGGTGGCTTCTGTTGTATAAGGGAATGACTCAGCACAGAGATTTTGGCAGCTTACCTCTGTACTCTCCCCAGAGCCACAAAACCCAGACTCTCCTCACGCAGCTCTAGACCACTCTGTCCTTCCTCTTCTGGAGCCCAGAGTGAGTGGCTGTGAATGAAATTTTGAGTGGTGGCCTTTATGTGAGTGCCTACGTTTCCAGCTGTCTCTCTCCAGCATACAGAAACTGTTCTGCTTTACACCACCAGATGTAATGTGGGTAATATCTGGTTCTGGTCCTCTAGGCTGGGGAGCCTGCTTGGGGTTTAGACGCAGACTTCTCAGGGGGAAGCCCTCTGCAGCTGAGATATCCCTCTCTCATGCCTCCACACTTTTCATCATTCTTTATGTGGGCTCCTCTCTAAATCCTTGGTTATAACTTCTCTCCAGCTACTCTTCGGTTTGTTATTCAGGAAGATTTTTCTATACTTTAGTTGTAATTCCAGTTTATTCCTGGGAGCAGGTGAATATAGCTTCCATTTAATCCACCAACATTTTTATCTACCCAAAATTATGCCTTTTGAATGTGTACTCTATAATAATAATATAGGAATTTTTATTGTAACATTAAACCTTAAAATAAGTAGTAAGTGCATTTTGAATAGAAAGGAACTTTAATGTTATTTTTATAGTATTATCATCGTACCTCATTCTCTTCTACTTTTCCTTCTAACTCATCTATATGTCTATATTTAAAGAGATTTTCTTATTTACAATGTACAGTTAGGTCTCATGTTATATACTGATTTTGACATCTTTTTGTTGGTGTGTTTAGAACATTTCTATTTGAAGAGATTATTATGTTGGAATATCTAATATATTGGTATCTGTTCTCTATAAATTGCATTTTTTGTTGTTTTCCTTCTCCCCCTTTTGTCTGCCTTCTCTTATTTTAACTATTTGATATGATCCTATTTCTCTCCTCAGTATATCATTTATATCTCTTTTTGAAAATAATGGTTACTCTAGAGTTACAGAATTTCAAAACAATATAAATTTACCTCAAGTAATGCTGAACTGCTACACATGGAGTGCAAGTACCTTATAATAGAGTATTTCCATTCCTCCCTCCCATCTTTTTATGACATTGCTTTCTTTTAGTTTACTTATCAATATTCCATAATCACCCAATACACGGGCATTATTAACAAGGGTTATTTTTAGAACATTTAAAAATAAGAAAAATATAATATTTTATTTTATCTTTATTCCTTCTCTGTTGCTCTTCCCTTATTTTGAGACAGTATCAGAACAGTGAAGTTTTTGCTCTCCCTGAAGAACTTATTGTAACAAATCTTGCAGGGCATATCTGTTAGTGATGAATTTCCTTAGTTTTTATTCATATGAGGAAGTCTTTATTCCTCTTTCACTTCTGAAGAATAATTTCTTGAAGATGGAATTCTAGTTTGTTCTTTTTCATTCAACACTTTAAATATTTTACTCTCTTCATTGTTTGTATAATTTGTGCAAGAATTCCACTGTAATTTTTATCTTGTCACATGTCTTCCCTGGCTTCTCTTAAGATTATCAATTTGTATTTTGTTTTCTGCAATTTGAATATAATATGCCTAGGTATGGATTTTTGGGGTACTTATCCTGTTTGATATTCTCTTATCTTTCTGGATGGATGGTTGTTGTCTGTGTCAATTTTGCAAACCTCTTGGCCATTATTTCTTTAATATTTTTCTGCTCTATTCTCACTTCTTGTATTTCACTTAGATGTATATTACATCTTTTGATATCGTTAAGCAGTTTTGGATGTTCATTTTTTATTTTTTTTTAATCATTCTTTTTCTCTTTCATTTGTTTGTAAAGTTTATATTTATCTTTCTTACTATCTACTGATTCTTTTTGTCTAGGGTGAGTCTACCATTGAGTCCATTAAAGTCATTCTTCATTTCTATTACTGTTTGATTTCTGGTATTGCCTTTAAGAAAATTATTTCATTGTGTGAACGTTGCCTTATGATTCGTTCATAGCTTTTTATATTTCTTTTTATAGTCCCTGCCTGTTCTTGCATGTTGTCTTCTCTCTCCATTGGAGCCCTTACCCTATTAATTATAATTATTTTTAATTCCTTATCTCACAACCCCAATATGGATTTTTTTTATGTGAATATGGTTCTTATGCTTGTTCTGTCTTTTCAGACTATTTTTTCTTGCCTTTTATCATACTATTAATTTTTTTGTTGATAGCTGGACAAGTTGTATGAGATAATAGAGCCAATAAATTTTAGTAAGAATTTATGTTAATTTGGCTAGTGCTTAGGTTGTATTATTTAATAGTTAATATGTCTAATATTTATTTTGACTTCAGGTACAAGAGGCTTCAACTTATTCCTCTAGTGTATTTTGTTTTCGTCTCCTTCTTTGGCTGTTGGTCTTTCCTAGATGCTGGTTTTGGCAAGAGTCTATGTTTCTTGTAACCGCTTTAGATGTCATCCACTCCAATTAAACTGGAGCCCTATTGGAGTGGTGGCAAGGTGTTAGTAGGTACATTCTACAAACTTTATATTTAGTTTCCATTTTTAATGGCCTTGTGCCTCAATGCTTCCACAGTGTTTCTGTCTCTTCTGCAGTGCTTTAGTATTTTTTTTCTCATGTTCTATTGATTTCTTTAATTGTGGCATTCCTAATCTGTCTCTTCAAAGTCCTGTGCCCTGATGAAAATGTTGATTTATTTTTTTCTCTCCAGGAAGACTTGAGAGACTTAAAAAAGCAGAAATTCTTTGTGTAGATGAGATATAGCTTCAGAGTTGCACTCTAATGAGTTTCTTTTTCTGTTGATTATAAGCTTCTGTTATTGTTAGAACTCTGCTTGTTTTACAGTGGTTATTTTTTCCCTTCACCTTCCAATGCCATTAAGGACTGTTCTCAAATTCTCACTATGAGAATCTGGTGGGATTCTCGGGGGGAAAATTCAGAAAAACCTGGGGTCCACCTATGATAGTACAACATCTCCCTAAGACTGAAACCTCTTGGAGTTTCACCTCATATTGTATGCTTCACTGAAAAATTTCTGGGTCTCTCAAATCAACTTCTTGGCAGTACCAGATGAGTTCTGGTAAGTATTAAAAGTATTTCTCTATGGAAGTACTCATAATAGTATAAATAAATCAGTTATTATTTCAAATCAACAGTGATGGGAGGCTTTATAAAGACATTTGTGTCATTATCACCTGCCAGCAAAATAATTCTGGTAAACTATAAAAGTGTTACACAGCCAGGAAACAAATCCTCAAGGGCTGTTAGAACAAAGTGAAACAGATTTTATCCAATTTCCCCTCTCTAAGGGATTTGAATATGTTTTAGTTATTGTATGTTTACTTTCAGAATAGGTTAGACTTATTGTGCTAAAAATTGGAGCCCTAATATTTACTAAATGCTGTTTGATTTTTATTCCAACTTGGGGCATTCTAACATTTATATCATGTGACCAAGGCACATACTTCACAGAAGCCTAAGCTGTTACCCTTTACTCAAAACCCACACTATCCTTACCACCCACAGTTTCTGGAAAGGTTGAAAGGTCCTACAGCATCTCTAAGTTAAAAAATAAAAATCTTAGAAATCCTTGAATTTCTTTGGCCAAATTTACTCCAATTAGTCCAAAGTGCCATAGAAATCACTCATTCCCAGACATGTCAGTTATCCTCTATTAATTGGTAACTAAAATGTGTATGCATTTAGATATTTTTATCTTTTATATTAGACTATGTCCTGCTACATGCAGTCAAAGAAAAATATTACAAGGGATTCAGGTACCATTCCCTGTTAAGACTACCATTCTTCTTCATAGTCTCAAACAAGTATATTTCATTTATTGGAAGAAATATCACAGAAAAACTGCTCTTGAACCTTCTTGGAAGCAACTTTATCAGGTCCTATTAACAATAAAATACAGCAAGTTTCAGAGAGTTAATCCTTGGTTTAGATTTCACAACTAAAGAAATAATGCAGAATTGCACACAATTTGAAGAATAGTCCAATAGGGGATCTCAAAGTGAGGATGCTCAGGTATAACAAATTAGGGCTGATCCTAAATACACAGCTGATCCAAGACCTTTATAAACAACAGATGATGCCAGGTAGTGTATTGCTTCCACTTAAGACAGACAAACCTGGACCCAACTTAAACCCTGTTTTGTTTCTTAATTTCTTGTTTATAATCATTCTCATTTTCTATATACCTGTGGTTGTTTTGAATTTATAATGACCCTTTTCTTCTTTTATCCTTATTATATTTTTTAATCAAAACACAAATTCTAACACAATTTTTAGATTATCCCAAATATTGTCCTCAGTTTCACCTGCAATTGAACGTACCATCTACCATCAGAACCCATGATAAAAACTTCTGGCCAATTCTTTTCTCTTTAAATGATGCTTTAGGAAGTTACAATGGAGCAATAGTGTTTCCACTGCAACTATACTGACAAATGGCCATAAACAAATAACCTTTGATGTTGCCAGTGCTACTCCTACCCAGGGGAAAAACAAAAAAGAAACAAAAAAAACTTTACTAATCTATTAAGATCATGAGTGATTCTAAATTTGAATTCAACAATCTTCATATGGCAATAAGCCAAGTATTTGCCACTTGGGAGAAACTAATAGAGATCCAAATATATAACCAAATTAATGTAAGGCTTTGATTCTTTGTGTTGTGACCTTTTCTTTTTCTTTCTCCTGTACTTCTCAGTGCCCCTAGCAGATACTACTTAATTAATTTGCAGCCAGGGTTCCTGGTCTTGTTTGCCTCAGAAAAATTCCTCATGAAATTTAGGAATAATATTTGAAGAGTTATCTGTACACAAGACCCTAATCTATAAATAACCAAGCCTAGAAATTCTAATCCAGACACAAAGTCCAAAACATGGTCACTTGATTACTTAAACATTCTAGTTATCATTGATGTTTCTATCTTTCTCCCTCTCTTTTTCTTTCTCTGAAATCAATAAAAGACATATTTAAAATAATAATAATAACAATAATAATAAGTGATTAATTTCTACAACAATAAAAAAAGAGGCATTCTGGAATATATTTTTTAGGCAACATTTTTACGTCTTCCCTCACCAATCATGTTAATTGTTAATTCATATTCCACATATCATTAGATTTTTATTGAAAAATAACTCAGTATCTCTGCCTGTGTGTCTCAGTTGGTTGAGTGCCTTCCCATGCACCAAAATGTCACAGGTTCCATTTCCAGTCAAGGCAGATGCCCGGGTTACAGTTTCAATCCCCAGTAGGGGGCATTCAAGAGGTAGCCGATCAATGTTTCTCTCTCATCGATGTTTATTTCTCTCTCTCTCTCCCTCTCTCTCTAAAAATCAATTAAAAAAACACACAAACAAATAAAAGAGATAAATAACTCAATAATTCCATTATTTGTCACTTATCTACACATCTGACAGAGTTTCATTGAGTAGTTTTTCAATTAAATATGTTTCCTGAGCAAATGGTTTCATTAATTTTCATGTAGACAAATTAGATCAAAAGTTTAATGTCTTTTTTTTTTTTTCAAATTATAGGCATTGATTAATTTTATCACAGATAGGATTAACAACTACTTCCTTACATCAATTCCTGGGGGGGGGGGGGAAGCTTGCAGCTAAGTAAATAATGATTTGCATTTGTCAAAAAGTATAAATCAGTTGGTATTCTGTAAAGAGATAGTCATCTTAATTTAATAAAAGCTATTGTTTGAGGACAAAACACAGATACTGGTTTCAAATTTGATCAAATCTCTAAAAGGAGATGCATGAGAAAAATTTCAAAGAAATAAAGTGACGTTCAAGGATGCTTAACTTTTATAAAATTAAACAGAATCTTGAAGTTGAATCTCATCACATTGGGCCACCATATCAGCTGTGCTTTGTTGTGGTATGAGCACCTTACACAAACATTCCATAACATATTGCTATGATTATTTTAATGTAAGTATATTTATAATATAAGTTCATCTTATATTAACATTTTCTCTGTTAGTTGTTACTAATTTCACAATTCTTTTTTAAGTCTTTTTTGGGGGAAGTCCTTGTTTGTTTTCCATCTTGTGTATTCACTGAACTAGATAATTGTTTGGCTCTTAGCTGATAGATAGCTTTGACTGAAAGTGGACCTCTTCCAGCAAAAGTGCATAACTTTAGAGCATGCACAGTCAGTGCAAACCTTAGTCAACTTATTTTACTTGTATTTCCTTGTTCTTCTTATTTAAATCATTTCAACTTGAAATATGGTATGTAATAAATCACCTTTTTGGAATAAGCAGGGAATAAGTGAAAAGTAGAATAAAAAAGACTACATTGATAGGGCCAGCATTTTACATAACCATAGAGAAAAACTACAGAAACTATTTAAGTAGTTTTCATTGTCTACTCAAGTTATATGTTGCTGTTTTAGAATGTCAGCTACTATTACCTTGAGACATCTTGTATGGAAGGTACCTTAGACCTTATAACCTACTTTCCCATTAAGGTAATGTATTTTATTTTTAAGCAGTTATTTATTCCTTCTATTAGATCCAGTATTTCTCCTTTTATTAGGCTACCAATGGCATTAAACACAACTGTGTATCCAGTGTTTTAATTATCATGATTTGCTGTCACCATCATCTTCATGATGATCCTGATTATGATCATCTGAAATATCACCACTAAAGCAATTTAAAAAATTAAATGTTGCTATATGCCAGTGGATGAATTGAAGATTTACATATATTCTTTTTATGTTTATTTGTCACAACAATTCTATATACTTTATCTTGCTTATTCAGAAAATATAACTGAGCAGTTATACAAAGAACATAAGTAGCCATCTGATTCTAATACATGGTATCAAGAATGAAAAACCTGGTTGGGAAATGCCAGTTTTTTGGCAGTGCATCACACCTTCTTGCCCTCACATTCCGACTTCATCCTGTGTCCTCTTGTTCAGTGAAAATATTTGAATATTTGTGTTGCTTTAGAAAGGTAATCTTCAAAATAAAATAGTTATAAATGGATTTGAAGCAAATTAGAGATAGAAGAAAAATTTCTCATTCTATAAAAGTCATTTATTTAAATTCTATAGTTAACATAGTTTATGCTCTTGTTGATAAAACATAAATGTTTTCCCATACATTTTAGAATAAATTAAGAACTTTTACTTTCACCTTTTATTACTCAACATTATGTTTGAGATCCTAGCAAGTTCAACAATAAAAACAAAAAAAGAAATAAAATATATACAGTTTACAAAATAAAGAATCAAGTAGTTTTATTCACGGTAAAGATAATATTCTGCATATGAAAGCCTAAGGAATATACACAAATACTACTAGAGATAATTTGGTAAGGTCCCTTGTTATAATATCACTATCTAAAATTCATTATATGTCTATAAAATGAAACTAAAATAAAAATATTTACAAAACAATGAAGAATATAAAACATGTATGCATAAATGTAACAAAATATGTTTAAGCGCTCTATAGTAAAACCTTCAAAGCTATGATGATAGAAGTAAAATCTAACAAAGAAATTGAGATTTATATAATGTCTGGATGCAAAGACTCAATATTGTTACAATATCAATTATCCCAAAAATTATTACTAGAATTAAATACAAAATCTAACATATTTCTGAAACAATTGTTTATAAAAGTTGACAAAATGATTTTAAAATTCATGTGGAAATTAAAATGATCTAAAATTGCCAAAATATTTTGAAGAAATATTTTAAACATTTGGAGAAATATTTATTTCATATTCAAGACATATTGTGGTATTAATATGATGACAGATTAGTAGACCAATAGAATCAAATAAGGTGTCCAGAATTATACATAATTTTATATAGTCAATGGATTTTTAAAATTTATCTTTATTGTTGAAAGTATTATGGATATCTCTTCCCTATTGATCCCCTCCACCCCACATCTGCCACACCCCTAGGCCTTCACCGTAGACTGTCTGTGTCTATGGGCTATGCAAACATGCATGTAAGTTTTTTGATTAATCTCTATCCACCAACTCCTCCATCCCCAACTTCCCGGTGAGATTCACCAGCCTGTTCCTCACTTCTATGCCTCTGGATTGATTTTGTTTCTCCATCTATTTATAAGATTCCACATATGAATGAGATTATGTAAAACTGAATCAGAACAATCAGAAAACCTGAATAGGCCAATAACAACTGATGAAATTGAAGCAGTAATAAAAAAAAATTCTCAATAAACAAAAGCCCTAGTCTGGATGGCTTCACAGGGGAGCTTTCTAATTTTTTAAGTTGAAGGGTTAGTTTACTAAAAATGTTTCCTGCTTTTTGGGGTAGGCCTGTAGTGCTATGAACTTTCCTCTTAGGACTGTTTTTACTGTGTCCCATGGATTTGGGGTTGATATGTGTTCATTTTCATTTGTTTCCAGGAAGTTTTTTATTTCTTTCTAGATCTTATTGGTAACCCATTCATTATTTAAAAACATGCTATTTAGCTTCTATGTGTTTGAATGGTTTTGAGTGTTTTCACTGTAGTTGATTTCTAATTTCATGCCATTGTGATCTGAGATGCTTGATATGATTTCAATTGTCTTGAGCTTGTAGAGATTTGTTTTACATTTAAAATTATTATTGGTAGATACTTATCTATTCCCATTTTAACTCTTTATGGCTGTGTTTTTCTCTCTATATATATCTACTTCTAATTATATCAGCTCCTTTAACATTTTCTGCAATGTTGGTTTGGTGGTGATAAACTCCTTTAGCCATTTTTGTCTGGGAAGCTCTTTATTTCACCATCCATCTTGAATGATAGTCTTGCTCAATATAGTAGTCTTGGTTTCAGATCCTTATTTTGCATTACCTTGAATGCTTCATGCCATTCCCTTCTGGCCTGAAGAGTTTCTGATGAGAAGTCAGCTGACAGCCTTATGGGAGTTCCTTTGTAGGTAACAGATTGCTTTTCTCTTGCCGCCTTTAAGATTCTCTCTTTGTCTTGAATTCTTGACATTTTAATTATGGCATGTCTGGGCATGGACGTCTTTGGATTCTTCTTGCTTGAAACTCTCTGTGCCTCCAGAACTTGTGTGCCTTTTTCCTTCACCAGCTTAGGGAAGTTTTCTGCCATTATTTATTCAAATAGGTTCTCTAACCCTTGCTTACTTTTGACCTCTTCTGGCACTCTTATGCAAATATTGTTATGTTTATGTTCTCCCACAGCTCCCTTAAGCTGTCCTCTTGTTTTTTGTTTTTGGACCTCTGAGTGATTTTTTTCTACCCTCTTCTAATTCACTGATCCAATCCTCAGCTTCTTCTAATTTGCTGTTTATTCTTTCCATTGTATTCTTTATTTCTGCTATGTCACCCTTAATTTCCTTCATTTTTTCATGCTGCTGGGTATCCTTACAGTCAGTATTCTGAACTCTATATCTGATAGATTGCTTATCTCCATTTCATTTAGCTCTTTTTCTGGAGACTTCTCTTGTTCTTTCATTTGGGGCTTATTGTTTTGGCTGTTCATTTTGGCTGCCTATTTGGGTTTGTTTCTATGTATTAAATAAGCCTACTAGGACTCTCAGACTTTTTTGAACTGTCTCTGGTCCAGGGCAATGTCAGATGCTCTTTGTAACTGACCCTGAGTACCCTGTTTGGAACTATTAAGAACCCTCAGCTTGAGGTCTCCTCTGCTTGGGTTGGGTGTAGTTGGACAGGACCAAGATGCACACCAAAGTCTGCTTTTCCAAGGCCCAGGTCCAGAAGTAGATCAGGCAAAGACTCAAAACAGTCTGAGGTTTGCCTCTGTCTTCAGGCTGATTAATCTGATTCTCTTAATGAGCTTTAGGCTGTAGATACTCCTTAAGGTAGGATAAGAAGTTTTTCAGCAGGGTAGGGTAGTAGTTTCCCCCATTCCAGGCAAAAGACAAAAAATGTCTGCCTGTGAAAGATGTCCTCTTTAGTATGGGGGAATGACTCAGCACAGGAATCCAGAGGGGTGCCCTCTGAGCTCTATCTCTAGAGCCCACAACTCTAGATTCTCCTCACAGTTCCAGTCCACTCTGCCCTCCCTCTGTTGAAGCCCAAGGTGAATGCCTGCACACAAAACTTTTTATGTTGGCTCTTTAAGAATGTGCCTGCATTTACAGCCATCTCTCCTTGGCCAACAGAAAGCGGTGCTTTTCATAGCCAAATGTTATGTGGGAACCTTTCTCAGTTCTGGTGCTCTTGGCTAGGAAGCCCAGCATCAAATTTAGGCCCCAAAGCCCTCAGTGGGAACCCCTGACAACTGAGATATACCTCTGGGCCTTCAGCTGCTGCCTGTGGGAACCCAGCCATCTTTTTCATGCCTCCACACTTCCTATCAGTCTCTATGCAGTCTCCACTTTTCCTCCTTGGTTATTATGGTGCTCTCTAGCTGGTCTTCAGTTGCAGTTGATTATTCAGGATGGTTTTTCTATATTTTAGTTGTAATTCCAGTTTGGTCCCAGGAGAGTGTCAGTGTAGCTTCCATTCAGTCCACCGCTATCTTTAATCTCCTAGCCAATGGATTTTTTAAAAAATTCATCAAATGCACTTAATGGAGAAAGAAAGTCTTTTTAACTAATTGTTCTGGTACAATGGGTTACTCATATGTGAAAGAAATAAATCACTAACTCACCATGCACAACTTAAGGCTGAAGTTTAAAATTAATCTGAAAGCTAATACTACTCATCTTCTACAAGAATACACAGTAAAATATCTTTACAAATTTGTCATAGTCAAGGTATCTTAAAGATTAGACCCTGGCAGGTAAAGTAATCCTTCTACATTTCAGACTCCTAATCAACAAAATGAGGATAACACTGTGGATTTCTAAAGAAGTGAGGGTTAAATGAACATATATAAAATCATTAGCATGAGGGCTGCCACACTATTAAGTTCTTAATAAATTTAGTTAACCCAAACTTGTCTCCTGAGTTCCAGACATAACCAGATGGTGAAACTGAGACCCTGAGAGAACTTGAATGACTGTATCCTTGATGGAGTAGTGCAGGAACTTGGAGCCCTTCTCACTGCAGCATGTCATCTTTCCTGCTCTCACAGTGAAAAGCCATTATTGTAATTCTCAAATTATTTTCCTTATTTTTAGAAAGCCTTAAATGCACGTGACATAAAACTTCAAAAATTGCAAGAGGTATGAGTGAGAACCAGTCCCTGAAGGGTCAGTCTAGACTTTTGGCATTGGAGCTGCATCAGTCATTTTGGGGCCTTAAGCTGAGGCAGAAAAAGAACCCACAGCATCTGTGACAAGAAAATCCTGGCTAAAGACTGCATTTAAAAGATATCAACACTTAAAAAATAAAGGTCAAATGCCGGTATCCAGCCCCAGCGGGTCCAGGGGTACCCAAATGTGTGGACGGTGTTGGCAAAGGAAGGAAGGACACAGAGACAGTGTTCAGAGCATCATGACAAACAGCTTCTTTTTTTATTGCCTTGTTACAACTGTACTTATACAATTTGATTTTGTTGCTGGTTAAACTACACGACATCATGCTTTGTTCTGGTTTCTGTTTTGGCCTTTCACAGTTAATGAATATATCTTCTTACCTGATCTTTTAAAGAATTTACATCTGTTTAGGTATTGTTAATTTTTGTCTTACCTACTGTTTTATTTATATTTTGAAGTTACTATTTTATTGCTCTACCACATAGCTAAAAGGAGAATAACTCAGCCAGCTTTTCTTATGTAAAGGTTATGTGAGTCCTAAGTAAGGGTTCGGTAGCTTGCATGTTATGGTTTTTGCTATGGTGATTGACCACCTGTCTGGAGCCCAGCCTCAATCCGCCCACTGACATTCCCTGCAGCAGTCTGTCCTCACTGTAATATTCTGTGTATGATTAGTCTGTGTATGATTATTCTGTGTATGATAAGGGTTCAGGTGTAGCTTGAAATATTCTCTTTTCTTGTGGGGATTCCCAGGGTTTTCCATTAATATAAGCTTCCCCCAGTAATACATTGCTCAGTGGGAACTCACTGGTGGCCTCCCTGTGGATGGCCCTGTGCCAGAGAATCAGCAGGGGCCTGGACACAGGTCTTTCCCCGGTGGGGAACTTCCTGTGGTAATGGGCCTAACAAGTCCTAAACTTTCTGCTCACAGTCTGAGTTCCTCATAAGCGGCACAAGATTTTCCCCTACTCCTTGGGGCTTTTACTGAATCATTGTCTTTTCCAGTCCCATCCGACTGCCCTGCTAGGGAAGAGTTTCCAGCTAGGGCGATGCCCTTTTCTGGTGCAGTGACTCGGGTAAGGACACAGAGCATCAGGAAGGGGAACAAGCATGGGAAGAGGGATATGCCATATGCCAATCCCATGTAGCATTGGTTGAACAGATGCCTCCTCCTTGAAGGACAGTGTCAAGCAACAAGGTTGAAACAGCTTCTGGCAGTCAAACAAAAATATTTCAGTTAAATAGAAACAGAATTCATTGACAAAAGATCTGCACTAAAAAATGCTACTAAATGAGAACTTGGATTTTCAGGAAAGAAACATGAGTGTTGAAATTGGTAAATATGAAGCCAGCCAAGATTTCTGTGAGGAGGAGGCCATGGAGTCCCTTCTTTTGTGAATAGATCACTGCATTGTTTCATGACAAAAGATGTCATCTATATCCTTACTGCCTTCCAATCAACCATGCCTACAAGACATGTCTGAACCCTCCAGTTCTAGCCTTTCTACTTTTAAACACTTGAGGAGTTTGGAAAATAATGTGTCTTGTCCTTCCTTCACCACACATATCCAACTGCCTTTGTCCCTGAGATGAATTGGCTTTTGCGGCTAACAGGCAGGCTGAGCATGGAGAATGGGAACACAGCTTGGGTCTGAATTGGGTTGTACAAAGAAATCTGGCAGATGGTACAGGACTTTTGACCTATAGTCTGAATCACAGGCTAGAGACCATCTTCAAAGAGCCCTGAGACCAGTATCAATTGGCTCAGAGGAGCTTTATAGATCCCTGAGGGGAGAGAAATGGCAGTAAAACATGTATGTGCTTCTGGGATGCCTGCAGCTCTTGGTCCTTCAGAACCAAGTCTGCTCCATTATTGAAACTGAAAGATCACTGAAATTTGCAGCCAAGAAGACTACCAGAATGGAGATAAGATTCCTTTTGGTATTGCAGAGGGAGTCTACAACTTGCTGGACATGTATACAACCCACCTACATGGAATAATCAACTGTAGATCAACCACTTGCTAGAGTGTCTGAACATAAGTAACCCCAGCAGTTCAACCTGAGTTTTATCTAGAGTAGTGATTCTCAAAGTGTGGGCAATGAACCAGCATCATCATCACCTGAAAACTACTTAGAGATGCAAATTTTCAGGAACTATCCCAATCCCACTGAATCAAAAACTTAGGAAGTGGGTGAGCAACCTGGTTTAACAAGCTTTCTAAGTACATCTGATGCATACTAAAATTTGGTTAGCTGTGCTACTCAAAGTGCTATCCATGGACATGACCTTGTTAGAAATGCAGATACTCAGGCCATGCATGAGATCTTCTGTGTTTGAATATTCTTTTTATAAATAATTCTCACAGAAAATTGGACAGATGTGCAAAAAATAAAACTAAATCGCCTTCTTATATCATATAAAATAATATACTGAAAATGAACTAAAGACTTTACTGTAAGACTTGAAACCATAAAACTCCTAGAAGAAAACAAAATCACTGCCATGTCTCTTGGCAATTACACACACACACACACACACACACACACACACACACAACACAATCTCCTCAGGCAAGGGAAACAAAAGAAAAAATGAACAAATTGTGCTACAACAAACTAAATAATTTTTTCACAATAAAGAAAACCATCAACAAAACAAAAAGAAAATGGGAGAAGATATTCACCAATGATACATCCAATAAGGGATCAATATCCAAAATTCATAAAGAACTCCTACAACTCAAAACCAAAATAAAAAATCCAATTTAAAAAAATGAGCAGAAGACTTGAATAGACACTTCTCCAAAGATGAAATACAGATAGCCAATAGACATATGAAAAGATGCTTAATGTCATTAATCAACAGAAAAATGGAAATTAAAACCACAATGATATATCACCTCACACTTGCCATAATGGCTATCAATAAATTCACAAATATGTTGGCAAGGATTTGAAGAAAAGAAAGCCCTGCGCACTGTTGGTGGGAATAAAAATTGGTGCAGCCACTATTAAAAACAGTATAGAGGTTCCTCAAAAAATTAAAAATAAAACTACCTATGATCCAGAGGATTCACTTTGTGTATATATTCAACAAAATCCAAAACGCTAATTCAAAAAAATATATGCACCCTTATGTTTCTTGCATAATTATTTACAATAGCCAAGGCAAAGCCACCCAAGTACCCATAAATAGATGAGTGCATAAAAAAGTGGTGGTACATATATACAATGAAATATTACTCGGCCATTAAAAAGAACAAAAATTTAACTTTTTGCAACAGCACGGATGTACTTAGAGGGTATTATGTTAAATGAAATAAGTCAGACAGAGAAAGACAAATGCATATGGTTTCACTTATATGTGGAATCTAAAGAATAAAATAAAATAAATGAACAAACAAAATTAGAACAGTCTCATAGACATAGAGAACATACTAATGGTTGCCAGAGAAGAGGGGATTTAGAAGATTGGGTGAAAAAGGTAGAGTTTAATAAGTACAAATAAGTAGTTATGAAATTATCACAAGGATTTAAAGTATAGCATATAGAATATAGTCAATAATATCATAATAACTATGTTTGTGCCAGGTGGGTTCTGAAAATATCGGCGGGATCACTTTGTAAAGTATATGATTGTCTAACCACTGTGCTGTACCCCTGAAACTAGTACAAAATAGTATTGAATGTAAATGGTAATTAAAAATTTTTTAAATAAAAAAGATTTTGCAGAAATGTAAAAAATAAAATAAAAACAAAAACAAACGAGATATAAAGCGGATCCAAGAAGCATTACTTTTATGAAGAAATGTTAAACAGCAAACACAGGCATAAAAATGGACAGTCAGGACACAGAACTTGAGAAAATAAATGTTATACATATGTGTTTGGCCAAAGACTTCTTTCCAGAATATATGAAGACCTCCCACAAATCAATAATGAGTGGATAACAAAATCTGCAAAATGCTTTAATTAAAGACTTCAATGGGGAAGTTATACATTTTAGCAATAAAAATATAAAGAAGCAATCAGAATTAGTAATTATTAGGAGACTACAAATTCATTACAGCCCTGTTGAATGAGAAGTCCAGCTCCCAGTGAAAAACCTATGTGTGATTTTTTAGCCCTAACCATAGGCAATTAAAAGACCGGCTTCCTGGGGGAAACTTGTCCTCTCCACATCAGAATTGGTGCACAGCCAGTGCATTGTAGTCTCTGGAGGAAGTTTTAGTCAAGGGCTCAGAGCCACTCTGGCTGACTATGCTCTTCCATATATCTGCATTTCTAACCCAGACGCCTATACTCCAAATATTATATATACATGCATAGGGTTATCAAAAGGATTGTATCTTGTTTCAGATAATACATTGGCCTAATTCACCTAAAGAGAAATAATTGTATTACTATTTTCACTGAAACATTTATTTATTCAATAGGTAACTATTAGATACATCCTGTTGCTCTGCACTATATAATGCTAGGTCATAGGGATGAACAAGACCTGTCTCCATGGAGCTCATGGTCTCCTGAAGAAGACAGGCAATAAAAGGGTTTGTCAAATAGTCTGAGTTTCATGACAGAAAGAGCAAACGAATACATTTGCAAAACTATATTTTTAAAACATATAAATACTTCCTAAATGATTCTCTATTTTTTAATAAATTGGGAGTTCACAGAATAACAAGAAAATGTTTTCATGCACTTTAGTACGGTCATATTAAAATAGTCTGTATTCTCTTTTTTAAATAATAGACCACAAATTCAAATACCATTATTAACTATTATTAAAATCATTATAATAATTATAGAACATATTTAAAGAGCACTTATTATGTAGCTGATGTTGTTTAAGTATTTTATATTATTTCAAAAGTCATTCAATGAGATGGGTGCTAATGCATCCCCACTGCAGCCATTCTAATTTCTATCCATAAGCTTCCAGAATTTTCAAGCTTTAAAGAAATGTGTTGACTCTAAGTAATATGATAATTATTAAATTTGTTCTTTTGTAATAATTTAAGATTTTAGGAAGATATAAAAATATTTTGATAAATAATTATTTATTTGACCAATTTCTTCAAAAAAATTCAGTAATATTACATGTACTTTGATTGTGAAATAATAAAGACAGAAACTTCACTACAGTGAATGTTGTGATGCTTTATTATTATTTTTATTTTGTTAAAGAGAGAAACATGGTTTAGAAACCAGATTTTTAGAAGAATGTCCCTTTTCTGCCCTAAGTTAGCCAAGACGAGGCACTTTCTCTACGCACAATTATACCATCTTTTAACTTCTTTATTCATTCCACAGTAGAATGACATACCTAGTTGTTAAAACTGAAAAAGAAAAAAAAAAAATCACTAGACTTAATCTACAGGGCTGCTTCTTCAGTTTTGCAATTTCTTGTCCAGTATTGAGAGGCCTTCCCTAATTAATAATGCCTGTAACTGGGTTGGTATGTCAGCTTATTTCTTGAGTTTAGTATTAGAATTGCTACTTTATCTAACCTAAGATTTAGTGTAATTAGCATTGAATATATTGTTCTCCTACCATTCCTTTGTATTGTTTTAAAATTTTTCAGACCCTGTGTAAAGGAGATGCTATCCATTGAATCTCAATGAAGAATTTAATATACACATCATTTTTACACAATTATCTCCGTTTGAAACACGCTTACAGATAAAGTTAAAATTAAATTATTTATAATAATTATACCTCTGAAGCATTTTAAGCTAATAAATTATCAAGATTATATTATGATAGAGCAATATATATTGCTACTATGCTACTTTACATATAATTATGATGGTGTTAGTTGATTTTTGATATGAGAAAATGAAGGGTAAAAATATGTATAAAATTTTAAATTTTAACTGAGGCCTTCATGTTTAAATGGATATGTTAACAGCCAAGTCTTCAAGTATAGTATTTGAACTCAGGCTTGAACACAAAAAGAGATGGGTAAATCCCAATATTTTACAAATTACAATAACAATTTGAAGTTTCATGAGTAGGTTAGAAAATAAATTATTCACTGACTGACTTTCACAAGAAACACTTACAAATTAGGTGCTGATTAAAGTTTTTCTCCTAAAATAAATTAAAAAGCAGCTTTTACAAACAATTCAGTTAACATTTCTACTTTATGATGCTAGTATACATGCCATTTATGAAATCTTTGAGCATATTCTCACCTTAAGGTAGATCAAGTTCTCTCTCAATAAGATCTCAACCCGTGGACATAGACAATAGTGCAGACATCCAGGTGGTGTGGGGTGGACGGTGTCAAAGTGGGAAAAAAAGGGAGGCATCTGTAATACTTTCAACAATAAAGATAAATTAAAAAAAAAAATCTCAATTAAGATTTATTAGGAATTTCTCATGATGAGTCAAATTAAGGATTTATTGATATAAGGAAATGATTTATGTATTGATTTACTTCCCATGGCACATTGTTGCTTGTAGCAGATGGGAATGGTTATTTAAGGAACCAAATTGCTCTGCAGGGTGTAGATGGAGCCAGGCAATTAATGGCTCCAATCAAGCCACCTACGTTCTGTTGTGATATCTGTGACTATGGCATTATGGAGGCCATTACCCCAACTGTACAGCTAATTGTAACCTCTGTTCTGAATCCAGGAGAATTTAAGTGACTTTTGACTGGTAAAAGCTTATAGCAGTGTGGAATCACTATAATTTAACCACATCAAGGCATCTCTTTATTCACATGAAAAGGCATTACAAGACAGATGACTAAATACATATGCACACACATGAACACAGACATATCAGGCACTGTGATTCAGACATATTTCTTGCTATATCTATCTGGGAGATCTGAAGCTCAGACCCTTTAGTATAAAGACTGAGGAGATACATCACTCTGAGGGCAGGACCTGGGCATAATAGGCCTAACCCAGTGTGAACCACTACTGGAAGTTATAATTTGTCATAGAGCATATCATCTGTCACACCAATCATTTCCAGGGTTGAGACCATAGGTGTCCATTCTGGTCTCAGGGCAAGAGAGATAATATATAAAAAATGGGTGCACGTGTTTCCCTACTTTGGAAATCCTCTAATATAGCCCAAGCTGAAGGTAAAGGTCTATTCATCCCATCCCCTCACACTGGTCAAGCCCAGCAGAGTCTGGTAGCTCTGAGTTACCCAGTGGAGCAGTGACACTAGCTTTTGCTGCAAAGCTGCAACTGAACTCGGGATGAAAAGCTATAATAATGGTAATTATCAAGGTCCACTTATAAGGGACACTTACACAAGCACTTGTAAAGCACTTTCTATAAAGTTTGGGGCATGCTTTGAGGGACTTCTTAGGAAGCCAAGATCCTGTGCTCTGTAGTGGAAGGCTCAAGCCAATGAAAATGTCCCACTATTTCTTTCCAGTGAGAAAAGGTAGAAGGAATTTTGTGATAAGCATATAACTGCTATATAGTTTGTAATAACTGCTATATAGTTTGTTAATTTAATGTAAAGGAAGAAAAAGAAAGTAGAAAATATGCAAACCTTATTTTAGTTTTTCATAACTGGTACTATGACATCTCTACATATGACTTTATATATGTAAATTAATTCTTTTTACAGGGTCATTAACTCATGTTCTTGTTTATCCCTTCTTCCTTATTTCTTTCTCTTTTTTTAGATCTGTTCTCCTTTCTAATTACTTGAGGCTACCTGCAGTGATATTAACACATTTGTAACGCACATACAATAGAACAGGCTTTGAAATGAGACAAATTTATATTTGAATTCAAATTTTATCAACTGAAATTATTATATTATCATATTCACTCCTTTCCTGGACAGCTCATATCCAATGACTGATTTCTGAAAGAGTATAATGATTATTACCAATTATCACTGTCAATATTTTCCTGATTTAATTAAAAATTCTATATAAGTTTTAAAAAATAATTCCCGTAATGTTTGTGAGAATTAAATGAGACAGCATACATAGAGTACTTTTAACAATGACTAACATATATCAAATGCTTGATAAATGTTAGTCTTAACCTCTATGATCCTGAGAATATGCTTTGAATAGTTTTCTGGCTTTTTTAAATTAGTCAACCAAAATCCATATGTGTATTTCAAATATATTTCACATTCTGGAATCATCTTGCCAGTTAGAGGCTTAATATAAGAAAGCTTAGTATGAAAGTTCAGTGGCTCAACATTAAACTTTCCCTCATTCAGTTTTAAATTTTGTCTTCTCTCTTAGCATTTGTTTATATTTTTCTGTGCTTCATCCCACAATTGAGCATTGGGGTTTCTACTTTTCCTCATATGATTATTTTGACGGGAGTATCAATCACCTCTTTATTGGCAATGCCTACATATAAACTTTCACTGCCCGGGCGTGGCTCAGTGGTGGAGCATCCACCTAGGATCCAAGAGTTGGAGGTTCGATTCCCAGTCAGGGCACATGCCCAGGTTGCGGGCACAACCCCAAGTCAGGGGCCTGTAGGAGGCAGCAGATCAATGACTCTCATCATTGACATTTCTATCTCTCTCTCTCCCTCTCCCTTCTTCTCTCTGAAATCAATAAAGACATATTAAATAAAAATAAAAACTTTCACCAAATCCCCAGCAATACAAATAAATTTAGTAATATTATTTTCAACTTCATTTCACAAAAAAATTGAGGCACAAAAAGGCTAAGTAACTTGTTTGAAGTCTCCAGGCTGTTTGTGGCCATATGGGATTGTTAAACTTGGCTCCCTGGCTTTAGTGTGCTTACTCGTAACCACTATGCTTTGCTCCTCCTCATGAAATAACATAATTGCTAGAACTTGAGGCACTCTAAGTGAATGCAGTGCCATGTTTAGTAATCAAGTTTCTCTGATACACACCATTCTTTCTAGGGTTACTAATCTATATTTGACCCTCTCCTTGCTTGATTACCTTACCTTAGCATTTTTAAACTTTTTTTCATCTCAAGGCGCATATAAACTATTTACTGAAATTCTGCGGCACACCAAAAAATATATTTTTTGCCCAACTGACAAGAAAATAGGTGTAATATTTTTTATTCATTCACACCAGACAGCTATTGTTGTGTTGGCTGCTGTCATTTTATTTATTTATTTGACAATCTAAGGGAAAAGAGGTCAGTGCTCTTGGCTATATTGTCAGGTATTGCATGTTTTTGTTTTTGTTTCTTCAGAGGGTCCCAACACATTTTATTTTGCAGACCACTGGTTTATAGCTTTTGAGGGCCAACATCTGCATAAATCCCTGTAAAATGTCCAATTAATTTCAATCTTGTAGCAGCCTCTCAGGAACCACACACCATCCTTATGGCTTGATCTCTAGTGACACATGCCAGACAGGCTGCTCTTGGGCTCCGGAAGCGGGGGAGTGTCCACGGCAAAGCCTGTTCCAGGGCTTTCTTTCCCCAGGGGCAGTTTCCTTTAGCAAGAGGTTGATTGGTTCACATGGTTTTGGGGCCGGTAAGCGGGAAGCATTTGGAAACTTGCAGCTATATGATGCTATTTCTCTTATGCAGACACCCAAAGGGTCAGTGCACTTGTGCTTAATGACAAGAATGCCTCCAGATCCTTTAGTAGGTTAAAATATAAGGAAGCCTCTGCTTCTAAGTAACATAAATAAACACCTTTTTAGATTGCCTATTTTAAAAATTCTTGCCGCACACTAGAGGGCCTGCCGCGGCACTCGGGTAGAAGCTCTCTGCTTTCCCTGATATGCATCCCATGAGTTCCTAAATGCAGGCCTAGACATAGCGGAATGCTTGAGTAGCAGCTGTTCACATTAGCTGCATTATTTATTTTATTCTTACTGCCTCCTCAATATACTGCTATATGTTTGCATATATTCCACTAAATCTGTTCTCAAGATTCACAATACTACCTTGCTTCTGAATCCTATACACTCTTCCATTCATACTACATTTCAATTAGCCTTTTAAGTGAAAATTTTCTCTCAATACAATCTTATTTTTTTAGCTTTAAGAATACTGCTCATTTTGATTTCTATTCTAATTCTTGAGCTATCTCTTTTGTTTTATTTTTTTGTTTGTTTTTGTTTGTTTTTAATCTTCACCCTAGTATATGTTTAGTGATTTTAGGGAGAGGGGAAGAGAGAGGGAGAGAGGAGGGAGGAAAGAGAGAAACACTGATGTGAAGAGAAACATCAATTGGTTGCCTTCCATATGCACCCACACTGGTGATCAAACCCACAACCTTCTGGTGCACAGAGCTACACTCCCAACAACTGAGCCATGCTGGTCGGGGCTCTGCTTACTTTATTTGAGCCCAGTTAGTAGGTGTTTCTCTTTCCCCTTACCTCAGGGTTCACAACACAATATTGTTTAGGTTTTTATGTTTTCCAATAGATTTGTTGGTTTCCTTGCATTCTTTATCAAAACAAGTACTATAAGTTATGCATCTACTCACTTGTTATATCTACTCATTATACAGGGTGGGGCAAAAGTAAGTTTACAGTTGCTTGTATGAAAAAAATACAATAACTAATAAATGATAATTGTATATAATTTATGATAATGATAATTTATATAAATATATATAATGATATATTTACATATAATTCTCTTCTAAAATTACATAATATGTATGTTCTAAAACAATAGTACAAATTATGATGTACAAGGTTATTATATTAGGCTATTTCTATTTTTCACCTGTTATGCCACATGTAAGGAGATAACTTTTAGCCATATTGGAGTATACAGGGTCACATAAAATGTCATTGCTTTTCTTTTAAAACTTTTTGTTGTAGTGTGTTTTTATAGCTGCTGATATACAAACATTGCCAAGACAGTTCTAGTACATACTTGCTGAGGCACAGAGGAGCCAGTTTTTATCTTTAATAGATAAATATACGAACAGTTTATACCACTTTAGCTAAGAAATAAAGAGAATTTGTTTATCTAAATACAACATTTTATTAAAAAAATGAGTTAACCTTAGGATGATATAGGAAGATGGTACAAAATTATTGCAAGGGGACATAATGTTATCAAATGTTGGGAATTCCATTTGGATATAATTTACAGATGCAATAAATTTTCTAGGATACTTAGTCATTCTAATTATATTTATGTACATAGGAATGGTAAATAATTACTTACAGGTTCTAGTACACTCAAAGAAGTTTAGGGATTGTGTAGAGATTCTAGATAGAAATTTATATTATGTGGCCACTTCCTGGACAAAAAATAGGTGAAAAGGGTACACAGACAGAATCAGCTGTTTCAGCACAGAGTTTTCTCTGAGAAATTGACTTCCATTCTTTACAACTCCATTAATTATATTTCAGAAATTTCAATCTAGTCAATTTATTTCTCTAGTAAAAATCTTATGCATGTTTCTACTGCTTATAGAAGATCTCTACAAGTTCTTTAATGATTTGTACCCAGTAAAATTTGCCCCTCTTCTTTCTTTTTTAGCTCCCCTCTCTCCATGCCTTTGTATGTATGGTATCAAACTTATTACCTTAAATATCAAACCTGTTCCAAAACTCTATAGCATGAGTAATTTTACATATTACTTCTTTACTTGGGATGTGGTAGACATTTCTACTTATAAAGGATGAGAGGGTACCATTTCAGGTCAATTACTACTATCTTAGGCATCTTGCAGACAAATTAGCTATTTTCTGTGTGTCTGGTTTAGTTGAGACCATAAGAAAAGCATAAATACCATAAATAAATACATTTTAATATTTCTATCAATTTAGGATAAGGTAATAGGAGTTACCTGTAAAATCATTTCTTTAATGTCATTTTTATGACTGAAACCCTTTGGTACAGATAATATATATAATTGGCATTTAACTTTATATAAAGATATAGATTAGTCAAATCACTTATTCTTTCTGTTTTACCTCTATCTTCCTACTAGCCATAAATGCTGAAAATGTAGTTCTGGTTCAACATTTCAGTAGTACCTCTTTAAATAAACTGTCCACAGCAGTCTACAAAAAAATGTATGTACTGAAAATAATATACAAATTTGTTGAGGAAAAAGGAAAATAGCTGACCAGTTGTGGAAAATTAAAATATAGAAATTTGATTCAGTTAGAATTTGGAAAATTGTAATAAATTATCACAAACACTAAAAATAAGGTCATTTTTGCAGAAGAGACTTTCTAGACCAGTTTCAACAATTTTATCTTGTTCATATCTGAAAGCATGAGAAAGTACTCAGTACTGTATTCTTTCTTTAATTCAACATGTAACATTAAGGAGCAGTGAGGATACTTGAGGTGGAGAAATGCCCAGGTTTTCTATGTAAATATACATGGAAAAAGTAACTATTCAGGAAGTGATTGGCTATATGATCTATGATACTTCCTTAAAAACTAAAGAATTCAGATATTCTAGAGTTTCAAATAAGTAATAAATCTGCCTCATGTTTTTATTTTTATCTTTCTTTGCTTATCTCATCAAATTAAAGTTACTTTCTCAAAATTCCACAGAGTAAGAATTTAAAGTCATAATCTTGGTTATTTTGAACTGAAAAACAACCATATTTCCTACAAAGGACAGAAAAACTACTTTTAAGGGGTTAATGGGGAAAAGAGAGCATTTGTAATACTTTCAATGATAAAGATTTTAAAAAAGAAAGTAAAAACACTGGAATAATTTAACTCTGCAGCACAAAAATAATTTAAGTTGAGCATTTACTCAAAGCATGTTCTTACCCAGTCATAATGTAATTCAATTTTTTGTTTTCATAATATGCTAGACAATCTTATCCCAAATGACAATATTTTAAGTTAGGTTCTTATAGAATGGGTAAAAAGAGTAATTTTTAAATTTTTATTGTTTAGAAAATGTTTACAATATTTTTTGAACTGCTGTTGGCATTGTCCCATATCAAGACTTAGTATGTGTTTCTATCTTTTTCTGGAAACTCTGTTCTGTTCCGTTGCCTATTTTTCTATTCTTGTGTCAAATTTACACTTTTAATTATCATAATTTTAAATAACTAGAAGTGTTCAAGCTTTACTGCCTTCACTATTCTCTAACTTTTGCCTTTCTACACGTTAAAATAATCCTGTCACTTTCAATAAAAAAATATGCTAAGATTTTTATTGGGTGCAATATCCATTTGTAGAGAATTGGCATTTTTCCATGAAGTATGAGTCTTCCAAACCACAACCATCATATAACCCTCCATTTACATTGGCTTTCTTTAACTTCTCCCAATAATGAATTTTTATTTTTCATATACAGGTCTTGCAATTAATTTAATAGATTTATTCTTGGTTACTTGAATTTTTAAAAATTTATCAAATATATATGCAGATGCAAGCATGCATCATAAACGTAAAGCTCTTTAAATTTTCACCCCTGAACACCCCTGGGCATTTGTAACTAAACTGCATGAAAAGAATTAGCATAGTACCAAACAATTGAAATGAAAGCCGGTGGCAAAAGGTGGCAGCAGCAGACAAAAAAATTAGTGAGCCTGAAGGGATGATGCTGACTTCAACCCAAAACTCGTTGAGTAGCTTTATGAGAAGATAACTGGAGCTGAGAAGACCTAAGGTGCTCTCTAACTAGACCCTCCATCTGCTGTGTTCTGTAAAACCATCACTATGACTAGTGTATGGACAGAAGGTCCCTATGGCTACCAAATCAGCAGAGTTCACAGGCGTGTCCTCAGCAAAATTCACAAGCCTACAAGATAAATACTACTGTGGCTCAGCGGCTGAGCATCAACCTAGGATCCAGGCGACTGGGGTTCGATTCCCGTTCAGGGCACACGCCTGGGTTGCGGGCTCGATCAATGACTCTCTCACCATTGATGTTTCTCTCTCTCTCTCTCTCTCTCTCTGAAATCAATAAAGATATATTTAAGAAAAAAAATACTGCTCTGACATCTAACAGCAGATTTTCTTCTATAGGGTTGAAAAGTCATATGTGTTGCATTTTATCTGTCATCTTTAGCTCAAAATTATAGATATAAGATTTATTCATATTTTCCAGTAATTATAAATGTTTTATTCACAGTTTTATTAATCTTATTGTTTAAAATTGTTATCAAAAGTGTATCTCATTACAGGTTCCTATGTTTACAACTATTTCCTCAAATAGGAAATCAGTATTTCAAAATATAATATCAAAATATTTGTAATTGGATTATAATGAAGTGTAATTATAGATGAAAAATCATCATCATATAAGGAATTGTGTAGCAGGAGCAGTGGAAAACTTAGAATCAAGAGCTGGACACCATACATCTTCCAAAATAAAATGAAGTTAGGAACCCTGAGACAGTTGCGCATCTACTGTGAGCTGATCAGATTTTAGCATAGTAGTTTCTTAGATTTACTTAAAGAATCTACTCAGCTTATTAAGTAATAGCTCCATTTAGAAATTAAGCCACTGATAAATAATCCATCAATTTCCAAATTCTACACTTTAATTATAATGATAATATAATGATATTAAATGTACCAAATTTTAGATTTTAGGTTATATGGCAACAACTCTGAAATATGTTTTTTCCCCCACTTGAGAGTTAGTTTTTATTTCTCTATAATCTTTACAAATGGATATGAGCTTGAATAGAACAATGTAGAGTTATTTTGTTTTGTAGAACAAAGTTGCTGAAAATACATATTCTATGGCACTGAAAATGTGAATAATGTGTCATCCATACCATGAATAATGTTCTTATGTATTTCCAAATAAAATTAAGGGCTTCAAGGTGTTGCAAAAAAAAAAAAAAAAAAAAAAGCTGTGAATCTCTATTTGAAGATTTCCCATCACTAGCCTATTATTTTTAACTACTGTAAACTAGTAAATTGGAATCAAATTAGATTTTGACTGTTTGAAACTTCTTTCACACACACACACACACACAAAATCTTTTCATTGGCATTAAATTTATATGCCTCTCATTTATGAGAGAGAGAGATTCATCTAGAAGTTCTGATTATTTCAGTTTCTTTTTTCCATAGGGAAGATCATATGAAAAACAAACAAAAGAGATCAGAAATTATGTACCCTTATTTAGAACACTTTACTGGAGGGGTCTATATTTCTAAGAACACAATGCATAATTTTGCGGCCTAAACAAGAGACTGGATCTTCAGGTAGACTATAATTATCCAAATGTCTACACTTATATGTTATTTAATTAAATAAGATTTCCAACATCAAGTGATGATTTGGTTTCTTAACTGTAAAACTAACACATTTAAAACTGCATTTATAATAATTTAAACAACACTAAACCTTCTTATATTTTGTAGCTGTTTTTATTTTCAGATTCATTGGTAAATGGACATTTATTCCTGGAGGTAGCTTTATTTCAAGTTACTTTCCCTGTGGTTTACTTGTCTCTCTCCCTTGAGACATTTCCTTAATGGAGATTTAAGTGGGTAAGAAAACTGCAGAGGCTATTGAATTTAATAGTCACCTGATGGAGCTTGATCACTATGACCTTCTCACCCCAATATTCTTGTATCAAAAAGAGACAACCTGTGTTGCTTATATTTTCTGTAGAGACAGTCAGGAATTTATCTGATCCACTTTTTCTCATCTACACTGTATTACTCTTATCTAAGTTCAACATTGTACAAAATAATTCTCCCTTCAGATACACTAAACTGTTAAATTACTTGTCTCTCTCCTTGCTAAATAAATTAGATTGCTTGGAATCCTCCAGTCTTTGTTTTTCCACTTTTTTTACTTTATGTTAAAATTAGATATTGGGATATTTGCAGAATATTTGGAAATGACGTTGGTGATTTCACTAGCATGTTGTCAAATAAGTAGTACAATTAAACATTTATATATAGAGTTTTGTCACACTTAAATCATCATTTAAGATGTTGGCTAGGCAAATTGTTAGATATGCCCAAGATTTTAAGTGGGAAAACTAGAGGATTTTCTTATTTCTGAAACTGAGAGACTAGTGAACAATTGTTAGTAATTCCAGAAGATGACACATCAACTTTCTGAAGAATAACAAAGGAATGGAGAACTTGATCTGAAAGTTTAAGTAACATTCACGAGAAGACCTTGAAAAACTATCATTTGTAAAGACACACCAAGAAGTTTTATTTTCACACTATTTATATAAGTGGAAATTGCCAAGAATGTAGTCTTTTTATTTGATTCCTTTCACTTACTATGTTTTTTAGTTTCATCCATGTTGCTGAACATGTCAGTAACTCATTCATTTTTATTTATTACACCATTCACATTTAAAGTGATTATTATAGTTGAACTAATACTTAATATATTTGTAATTGTCTTCTATATTTTATACTCATTCTTTGTTTCTTCTGTGTTTTAATATTCCCCACTTTTCTGACTTCTGAGGTTTTAAATGAGCATTAGTCAATTTTCTCTAGTCTATTAATACATCAATTATATTTATTTTTTAAATATTGTTTCCCAAGTGTTTGTAATATACATATATAACTAATATAAATCCACTTTTTTCTTAACTTTTCTTCAGATTATACTTTAAAAAATACTACATTAATTAACCCATTGTATATCAAAGTTCAGCCACTCAAATATGGGCTTTCTCATTTCTAATATATCTGAAAAGCATTTTTTAACCTTATTTAACTTTTATTTTTGTTTCTTTATCTTTATTGTTGAAAATATTACAGATGTCCCCTTTTTACCCCATTGATCCACCCACCCCCAGGCCTTCCCCAGACCAATGTCTGTGCCCATGAGTTATGCTTATAAACATATACATTCTTTGATTAATCTCTCCCCACCCACTCCCTCATCCCCACCTTCTCTCTGAGATCCTTCAGTCTGTTCCATGCTTCTATGTCCCTGGATCCATTCTGTTCATCAGTTTATTTTTTTTGTTACATTCCACATATAAGTGAGATCATGTGGCACTTGCTTTCTCTGACTGACTTATTTCAGTTAGCATAATACTTTCTAGTTCCCTCCATGCTGTCCCAAAGGATAAAAGATCCTTCTTTTTTACAGCTGCATAGTATTCCATGGTGTAAATGTGCCACAGCTTTTTTATCGACTCATCTGCTGATGGGCACTTGGGCTGTTTCCAGATCTTAGCTACTGTAAATTGCACTGCTATGAACATAAGGATGCATAAGTTCTTGGAGACTGGTGATTCAGGTTTCTTAGGATATATTCCTAGAAGTGGGATCAATAGGTCAAATGACAGGTCAATTTTTAATCTTTTGAGGAAACTCCATACTGTTTTCCATAGTGGCTGCACCAGTCTGCATTCCCACTAGCAGTGTACTAGGGTGCCCTTTTCTCCACACCCTTGCCAGCAATTATAGTTTGTTGACTTGTTGATAGGAGCCATTCTGACAGGTGTGAAGCGATACCTTATTGTGGTTTTAATTTGAATCTCTCTGATGATTAGCGACTTTGAACCTGTTTTTCATATGTCTCTTAGCCATTCATATGTCCTATTTGGAGAAGTGTCTATTTAGGTCCTTTGCCCATTTTTTAATTGGATTGTTTGTCTTCCTTCTGTTAAGTTGTATGAGTTCCTTGTATATTTTGAATATTAACCCTATATTAGATGTGTCGATGGTAAATATGTTCTCCCATACAGTGGGCTCCCTTTTCATTTTGTTGATGGTTCTTCTGCTGTGCAGAAGCTTTTTATTTTGATGCTGTCCCATTTGTTTATTTTCTCCTTTGTTCTCTTGCCCCAGGAGATGTATCAGCAAACATTGCTATGAGAGATGTCTGAGGTTTTGCTGCCTGTTTTCCTCTAGGATTTTTATGGTTTCATGTTTTACATTTAAGTCTTTTATCCATTTTGAGTTTACTTTAGTGTCTGGTGTAAGTTGGAGGTCTAGTTTCATTTTTTGCATGTATCTGTCCAATTTACCCAGCACCGTTTATTGAAGAGACTGTCTTTACTCCATTGTATGCTCTTGCCTCTTTTGTCAAATATAAATTGACCATAATGGCGTGGGTCAATTTCTGGGTTCTCTGTTCTGTTCCACTGACCTATATGCCTGTTTTTGTGCCAGTACCAGGCTGTTTTGATTACAGGGGCTTTACAGTATAACTTGATATATGATATTGTGATCCCTCCAACTTTATTCTTCTTTCTCAAGATTGCCATGGCTATTCAGGGTGTTTTTTGGTTTCATATAAATTTTTGAAGTGTTTGTTCTAGATCTGTGAAATATGCTGTTGGTATTTTAATAGAGATTGCATTGAATTTATAGATCGCTTTGAATAGTATACATCCACTTTTAAATAACAGTATAAGCTTCAGTGGCAGAGAAGGTACTTTTTATAAGAAAATTTTCAATTCTATCTTACCTCCCATGGTAACATTGCTGTCATTCAATTCACTTTTCTGCATGTTATGTACCCTCAAACATTGCTAGAATTATTATTTTTGATAAAGTTATGCATTAGCAGTGAGGAAAATAAAATGTTTTATTTACCCTCATTTATTCCTTCTCTGACTCTTGCTATAGATCTAAGTCTTTGACCTATATAATTTTCACTCACTTTGAAAAAATTTTAAACATGTTTTGAAAGCCAGGTTTATTAAGTGAAATAAGACTGTCAGAGAAGACAAATTCTATATAATCTCACTTATATGTGCAGTTTAATGAACAAAATAAACTGATGAACAAAATAGAAATAGAAGCATGGATACTTGGAACAAACTGACAGCTGTCAGAGGGGAGTGGGGAAGTGGGACTAGGTGAAATAAGGAGAAGGAATTATCCAAAGAACAAATATGCATAGCCTATAAACACAGACAACGGTGTGGTGATCGCCAGAGGGAAAGGGTGTTGAGGGCTGGTTGGAGGTGGGCAAAAGTCTGGGGAAACAGGGACATCTACAATAGTATAAACAATAATTTTAAAAAACCAAAAAAATAATTTTACACTTTCAAAAGAAGAAGAAGAAAGAAGAAGGAGAAGAAGAAGAAATAATAATAATGATCCAGGTCTACTGGCAACACTCTCTAGGTTTTGTTTATCTAAGAACATCTTTATTTCTCTTTCATTTCTGAAGTATAATTTTACTGGATAGGGAATTCTATATAGGTTAGTGTGTTTTTCTTTTTCTTTCAACACTTTAAATATGTCACTCTTCTCTCATTGTTTGCATGGTTTGTGATGAGAAGTCTGATGTAATTCTTATCCTTATGCCTCCCAGGTAAGGTGTCTTTTTTTACTCTGGCATTTCTTTAGATTTTCTTTTTGTTTTTATGCAGTCTAAATAGATATGCCAAATTATAGGGGCTTTTTTGGTTGTTATTTTGACTAAGGTTTGCTATAAGTGTCAGAGGCTTCAGTTTTCTTTAGTTTTCTTGCCCCTTCCCTCTGCCATGGTCTTTAGATATTTCCTAACAACTTCTTAAAAAGAGTCTGTTTTTTGCAGATTTTTCAGTTGTAATTCTGTTATTATACTCATGCTGTGTTGAGATGGATGGTGGTAGGGGGTATGGGAAGGAAAGTGTTCTATAACACTTTGTGTGATTATACCTTAGTCTTTTAGTGTGCCTGTGTCCTGGAGCTGTGACTTTTACAAGTGTTTCTTAGCCTGCCCACTCCTCAACTCCTCCCCTTATGTAATAACACAGGAAAGCCAGAGGGTGCTGGAGTTAGATATTGGCTTTTTCCCTATGAAGCCCTGCAGTAAAGTAGTTTTCCTCACAGTGTTGGCCTCCATTATGGAGAATGCTCTAGAAATGTTTAGCTTATTTTCCTCTTCCTCTACCCAGAATGTGAGGATATTTTTTTGAATCTTCAACATGAGAACATGGTGGGATTCTTGGGGAAAAATCTATAAAAATTTAGACAATGGTTCTGGGAGTTTCTCATTCTCACACACAGATTCTCCAGCAATTAGTTGAAGTGACCATTGCTGTTTCTACCAGTTTATGACTCCAGAGGTTTCTGTTCCAGGTAGGCTGATATAGACTGTAATTCACTGCATTCGCCTATTTCTACAGAGTCCAGGTGGTGCTTTTTCCTCAATTCTCTGATGGGTATAATAAAAGTAATTGCCTTTCAGTTTGTTCTACTATTTTCTTAGAGTGATGGAATGACAAATGAAAGTATTTTACATGTTGGAGCTGAAACTGGAAATCAAAAAATCACATCTTATCACCAAGAAACTATTTTACAAGTTATAAAGAAAAAGCATTGTGTGAGGGGGAAAAAATTATATAATAAAATATTTTCAGTACCTGGTCTCTATTCCTGACCATTTAAAACATACAGTTTGAATGTTAATTCCCATAGTACTAAATTAATCATGGTGTTAGTGTGTTTTAGGATTTATATCTAATTAAAGTATATGAAAGTGACCTTATAAATATTAATGTCAACTAAGAACTAATATATTTGGTGATGGCGTTTTTTCCTATTGACTATTAGTAACTTGAATCCAAATAATACAGAAATATATTGATAGTACCATTAATTACATTTGGTATATATCTAATAATTTTCCTTTTCCACATATCTCAAGATAATGCCCATATGCTATATTTTATTTCTGTAATATTTATGTGGACAGTATGTGGTATATAATGCTATATGAGGATTTTTCTTTCAAAATTATGAGACAAAGTATTTATGATTCAGTTATAAAGTCATTTTTATATTAAATAATCAGAAAAAGAAAACCTTGGTTTTGGGGAGGGGTTCCAAGTTGGCTGTGGACAGGACTTGAGCGAGGCTGAGTGTGTGAGTGTGTGCGGGTGTGAGTGCGGGGGCCTTCTGTCAGTGCAGGAGCTTCCTGGGGGCTCAGGGGCTTGTGACAGAAGAGCTGCTGCCACCGCAACCCTGCTCAACCAGACATTTCTCTCACTGAGAGTGGAGAGCACACCATTTTGGAGGATCCTCAGGGTCCTCCTCCAGAAGAGGTTGCGGGGAACACCACAACCCAGTGCCCCCAGGCCACAGAAGGGCACACAGACCCTGGTGGTGAAAACCCAGCACTATCTGCAGGGGCCTGAACCCGTGGCCCAGTGCCCATGAACTAGAACCCTGGGACAAATGTACCACCTCAGTGATCCAGTGCACTCAGCTTACCTGCCCGCTTCCCTGCCAGCGGCACCTCCCTGACATGGCACCCAAGGCCGGCTTGACTGCCAGCTTGAGGAGGTCACATGGCTTACCTGTAGACCTGCCTCTTTGATGAGTCCCACAGCTGGCCTGCTGGCCTGGTCCACCTCCTTGAAATGTCATTACTATTTGCCTGCTGCCTGGCTGTCTGCCTGCCACACCTCCTCAGCAAGACCCACCAGGCCTGCTTTCTGGCCTCCCTGACTCCTTAATGCAATGTAACAGGCCTGCCTGACTACCTGGCCTACAGCCTTGATGTAGTGCACCTGGCCCTGCCATCATGATCCAATGCCACCCAAAACACAGGACTGCCATTAGGACCTGGCTGCCAGACCTGGTGCCCTGGGTCACCAAAAAGAAGACCCGGTGCCCTGGGTCACCCTGCAGCCTTGACCTGGTACTCCCAGACAACCAGAGCAATAAAATGGGGAGATAAAGAAACAACACCCAAATGAGAGAAAAGGAGAAATCTCCAGAGCAACTAGATGAAAGGGACACAATTTATCAGATATAGAGTTCAAAATAATGGTTATAAAAATGCTCAAGCCTATAATAAGAATCAATTGGAAATGAAGAATGACAAAGCTGAAATAAAGAATACACTGGAAGGAATCAACAGTAGATTAGAAGAAGCTGAGGACCAAATCAGTGAATTAGAAGATGGGGTAGAAAAAAATCCAATCAGAGCAGGAATTAGAAGAAAAAAAAATTTTAAAGCAGGAAGACAGTTTAAGGAAGCATTGGGACATGGAATGTAACAATATTCAAATCATAAGGGTACCAGAAGGAGAAGAATCCAAGCAAGGATTAGAGAACACGTTTGAAGAAATAGTGAAAGAAAACTTCCCTAACCTGGTGAAGGAAAAAGTCACTCAAGTTCAAGAAATACAGAGAGTTCCAATCAAAATGAACCCAAAAAGGCCCACACCTAGCACATCGTAATTAAAATTGCAAACATTAAAGAAAGAATTTTAAGAACAGCAAGAGAGAGACAGTTACCTACAAGGGAGCACCCATTAGATTGACAGCTGATTTCTCAATAGAAACACTTCAGGCCAGAAGGGAGTGGCATGAAGTGTTCAAAGTAATGAAAAATAAGGAACTGAATCCAAGACTACTCTATCCAGCAGGGCTATCATTCAAAATTGAAGGTGAAATAAAGAGCTTTGCAGACAAAAAAAAAAAAAAGCTAACAGAGTTCATTACTACAAAACAACATTACAAGAAATGCTCAAAGGGCTGGAGTAAGATGAAGAAATGTAGAGAAAGAAGGGAACACAGATATAAAGAAAGAATGGCAATAAGTAAGTAACTATCAATAATAACCTTATATGTAAACAGCTTAAATGCTCCAATCAAATGACATAGGGTAGCAGAATGGATAAGAAAACATGGCCCATATATATGTTGTCTACAAGAGACCCCCTTTAGGACAAAGGACTCACACAGGATGGAAGTGAAGGGATGAAAAGAAAAAAATTTCATGCAAATGGAAATGAAAACAAACCTGGGATAGCAATACTCATATCTGACAAAATAGACTTCAAAATGAAAGCTATAATAAGAGACAATGAAAGTCACTACATAATACTAAAGGGATTGATCCAACAAGAGGCTATAACCCTGGTAAACATATATGCATCCAATATAGGAGCACCTAAATATATAAAAAATCTTCTGGAGGACTTTAAAGAAGAGACTGACAGCAACACAATCATAGTAGGAGGATTTAAAACCCCACTGACATCACTGGATAGATCTTCTAGACAAAAATATCAACAAAGACACAGCAATTCCAAATGAAACACTAGATCAGATGGATTTAATTGACATTTACAGAATATTAAACCCCAAAGATACAATATACATTCTTCTCAAGTGCACAGGGGACATTCTTAAAGATAGACCACATGTTAGGACACAAAACCAGTCTCTAAAAGTTCAAGAGGACTGAAATTATATCAAGCATCTCCTCAGATCACAATGATATAAAATTAGAAATCAACTACAATAAAAACAATAAAAACATTCAAACACATGGAGGATAAATAACATCTTATTAAACAAAAAATTGGTTACTAAAGAGATCAAGTAAAGAATCAAAAACTTCTTGGAAACAAATGAAAATGAAAACAAAATAACCCCAAATCTATGTGACACAATGAAAGCAGTCCTGAGGGGGAAATTCATAGCACTACAGGCCTACCTCAAAAAACATGAAAAACTTCTAATAAACTCCCTAACCTTACAACTTAAAGACTTAGAAAGAGAACAAGAAAAACCCAGAGTAAGTAGGAGGAAGGAAATAATAAAGATCAGAGTGGAAATAAATTACATGGAGTAAAAAAAAAAAACAATACAAAAGATCAATGAAACCAAGAGCTGGTTCTTTGAAAAGATAAACAAGATTGATGAACCTTTAGTCAGACTCATCAAGAAACAAAGAGAAAGTCCCCAAATAAACAAAATTAGAAATGAAAGAGGTGAAGTGACAACTGACACCACAGAAATACAAAGTATTTTAAGAAAATACTATGAACACCTATATGCCATCAAGCTGGAAACCTGGATGAAATAGACAAATTCCTAGAAAAATACAACCTTCCAAAACTCAATCAGGAAGAGTCAAAAAACTTGAATAGACTGATAACTGCTGATGAAGTTCAATCAGTAATCAAAAATCTTCCAGCACAAAAGCACTGGTCCAGGTGGCTTCACTGGGAAATTTTACCAAACATTCAAAAGAGGGCTAACACCTATTCTCCTCTAACTATTCCAAAAAATCCAAGAGGAAGGAACACTGCCAAGCTTTTTACAAGGCCAGCATTAGCCTAATTCCAAAACCAGATAAAGACTCTACAAAGAAAGAGAATTACAGGCCAATATCCCTGATGAATATAGATGCTAAAATCCTCAAAAAATATTAGCAAAATGGATCCAGCAATATATTTAAAAAATCATACATTGTGACCAAGTGGAATTTATTCCCTAGGGATGCAAGACTGGTATAATATTCGCAAATCAACAAATGTGATACATCATATAAACAAATTGAAAGACAAAAATCACATGATCATATCAATAGACACAGAAAAAGCATTCTACAGAACCCAGCACCCATTTTTAATAAAAACTCTGAGCAAAGCAGGAATAAAGGGATCATACCCCAACATAATAAAGGCCATATATGACAAACCTACAGCCAACATTATACTCAATGGGCAAAAACTAAAATAATTTTCCCTCAGAACACAAACAGGACAGGGATATCCACTTTCACTACCCTTATTCAACATAGTACTGGAAGTCCTTGCCACAGCCATCAGACAAGAAGAAACAATAAAAGGCATTCAAATTGGAAAAGAGGAAGTAAAACTGTCATTATTTGCAGATGACATGATATTGTACATAGAAAACCTCAAAGAGCACCAAAGAACTAGTATATTTAATAAATGAATTCATTAATGTAAAAAGATACAAAATTAACACCCAGAAATTCATGGCATTTTTATACACCAATAGTATACTCACAGAAAGGGAAACTAAAAAAGCAATCCCATTTACCATTGCAACAAAAAAATTAAGATACTTTGGAATAAACCTAACCAAAGAGGTAAAAGACCTGTACTCAGAAAATTACAGGACATTCAAAAAAGAAACAACATCAGGAAAAATATACTGTGTTCATGGATTGGTAGTATTAACATAAAAAAAAAAAATGTCCATACTACCCAAAGCAAGCTATAGATTCAATGCAATCCCTATTAAAATACCAACAGCATAATTCACTGATCTAGAACACTCCAAAATTTATATGGAACCAAAAAAGACTCTGAATAGCCATGACAATCTTGAGAAAGAACAAATGTGGAGGGATCACAATATCAGATATCAAGTTATACTACAAAGCCAGTGTAATCAAAACATCCTGGCACTGCACGAGAACAGGCATATAGATCAGTGGAACAGAACAGACAACCCAGAAATCAAAAAAAACCTTTAGGCTCAATTAATATTTGACAATGGAGTAAAAACAGTCTCTTCAACAAATGGCTTTGGGAAAATTAGACAGGTACATGCAAAAAAATAAAGCTAGACCACCAACTCACACCATACACAAGAATAAACTCAAAATGGATAAAAGATGCCCAGCCTGGTGTGGCTCAGTGGTTAAGCATCGACCTAAGATCCAGGAGATTGAGATTCGATTCCTGGTCAGGGCACATGCCCGAGTTGCAGGCTCAATACCCAGTCGAGGGCTTGCAGGAGGCAGCCCATCAATGATGACTCTCTCATCATTGATGTTTCTATCTCTCTCTCTCTCTCCTTTCCTCTCTCTAAAATCAATAAAGATTTATTTTTTAAAAAATGGATAAAAGACTTAGATGTAAGTCCTGAAACCATAAAAATCCTAGAAGAAAATGTAGGCAGCAACATCTCAAACATCTCTCATAGGAATACGTTTGCAGATACATTTCCTAGGGCAAGGGAAACAAAGGAGAAAAACAAGTGGGACTACATCAAAATAAAAAGCTTCTGCAAGCAAAAGAAACCATCAACAAAATGAAAAGGGAGCCCACTGTATGAAAGAACATGTTTGCCAATGATACATTTCATAAAGGGTTGATTTCCAAAATATATCAGGAATTCATACAACTCAACAAAAGGAAGATAAACAGTCCAATTAAAAAATGGGCAGAAGACCTGAATGGACACTTCTTCAATGAGGGCATACAAATGGCTAAGAGATATTAAAAAATCCTCAGTGTCAAAAATCATCAGAGAGATTCAAATTAAAATGACAATGAGATAACACCTCACACCTATCAGAATGGCTGCCATCAACAAATCATCAAATGACAGGTGCTGGCAAGGATATGGAGAAAAGGGCACCCTAGTACACTGCTGGTGGGAATGCAGACTGGTGCAGCCACCATGGAAAGCAGTATGGAGTTTCCTCAAAAAATTAAAAATTGACCTGCCATTTGACCCAGTGTTCCAACTTCTAGGAATATATCCTAAGAAAGCCAAAACACCAATTAGAACTTATGCACTCCTATGTTCATAGCAGTGCAGTTTACAATAGCTAAGGTCTAGAAACAGCCCAAGTGCCCATCAGTAGATCAGTGGATAAAAAAGTTGTGTTACATTTACACAATGGTATGGTGTACAGCTGTCAAAATAGTATCTCTCATCCTTTGGGACAGCATGGATGGGCCTGGAGAGGATTATGCTAAGTGAATAAGCCAGTCAGAGAAAGACAAGTACTACATGATCTCACTCATATGTGGAATATAATGAAAAAAATAAACTGATGAACAAGATAGATACAGAGATATAGAACTCTGGAGCAGTAGGATGAATTTCAGAGGGAAGGTGGGGGTGGAAAGTGGGCTGGGAGAGAGATTAATCAAAGAATTTAGATGCACATATACATGACCTATGGATACAGACAATAATGTGGAGATGGATGGAGGGGGCAGGGGTGGATGCCTGGTGGAGGGGGTCAATGGGGGGTAATACTTTCAATAATAAAGGAAAAAAAAGAAAACATTTTATGTAACTGTAATGTATTATGATAAACACTAGGGACCAAATAATGAATAAGCTCTACTCCTTGCCCTCAATTCTACCTATTGATAGTGATTTCTGTTATGGGGACATATTAGAGACTTCACTAGCTCCTTATTCACACAGATTACCTCACGTCAAGGAGAATCCTATGCCTCTTCTCATGCAATTTCTGGCCTAAACAGTGGTATTAACAATCAGTTTGCTTTCATTCTATCTTTCTATCTGTCTTTTTTAAAAAATGTGATTTCCTCCTATCAACAATTATGTACTGATTTGAGGTATATGCTTTTGGAAATACAAGAGTAATTGAAATTGATTCTGATGTCAAAGAGCTTGCAGTCTTGGTTGAGAGAAAATGTGTAAGTAATAAAGAAATCTACTAAAACTAAGGAGCAGTTTATGTTGACAATTTTGTGAGCATCATCTAATCTGACATAAACTAAATGAAAAAAATGTAATACAGGACCCTAGAGATGAGAGAACTTACTTTGAGTAGTGCAACAAAGATGACTTTGAGAAGATGAAGTTTAGAGAAACACAAGATATAGTTAAATTTTTTTACTTTAATATAGATTTTGAATTTTCAGTCATTATTTATTCATTGTATGAAGTTATTTGATGTTCCTTAATCACATTTTGTAAGAAAAACTCATTTTTCCTTTCATGTCTCTCTCCTTTATTTTCACACTGCTACCACACTCAAAACAATTCTGACCCCAAATGTGTGAGTGGATTTCCCATACCAAGCAATTCTCTGTGACACCAACTGGGTGTCCAACAATTGACTCAATTTCACACTGAGACTGAGTCAGATCCCACAGGTTAAGGGCTCAGTCCTACAAGACTGGCTTCCTATTTCAGATGCCAATCACAAGTAGTAGGTCCCCAGATTACTCAAAATTTCTGTCCAGCTTGGCTACAAATCTGAGGTTCCCATCATTTTCTCCCTCTGGATCTCATTATTTATGAGAGCTCACAGAATTCAGGGAAACACTTTTCCTAGTACATTATATAATAAAATATATGATAAAGGGTACAGATGAACAGACAGGTGAAAAGATACCTAAGGGGAAGCCTGGGAGAATATGAAGCATAAGAGGTACTGTCCCCAGGGATTTGGGGTGTATCTCCCTCCCAGTACCTGGGTGTGTTTACCAATCTGTAAACTCTCCATACTTTTGGGATTTTTATAGCGGTTTGGTCACTTAGGCCTGATCAGTCATTAACTCTATTTTTAGCTCCTCTCATCTTTAGAGAATGGGGGAGTGGGAGTGGAGCTGGAACTTTCAAGCATCTAATCATGGCATGACCACTGCCATCCAGGCATCCAGCAACATTAGAACAAAAACTGAAGCTATCATCTAGGAAACTCCAGGGGATTAACGATCTCTGTAGGGAACAAGGGTCAAAGACCAAATATTAGAACAAAAGATGATCCTAGTGCTCCACTTAGTAAATTACAAGCATGTTAGGAGCTCTGTGCCAGGAACCAGGGACAGAGCCAAATATATACATATTTTCTATTATCTTGTAACCTCCAATGCTTATTTTATATAAAAGTAAAAGCCATTGATAGATGAGATCATCTATAAATATTCCACCTTAATATTAGCTTAACCTCAAGCATAAGGAGAAAGAATAACTGTAGTACATTATAGTTATAACCAAATTTAATGCTTCTATGTGAATGCCATTCTCTCTGAAATATGGTGTTCTCATTTATCAATGTTTGCCCTTTCTATTTCAGACATTTTTGAGAGAATAAAAAGAGATAATATATTTTTGGGCTAGAAACCTGTTGGTTGTTTTTGAATTTATTATTTTAGAGTCTCTGTGTACTATATTGTACTAGTAATGATTCTGAAAGACTTTCAGAGTAGAAAAATCCATGGAAAATAAGGCATCTTGTTGTCATTCTTCATATCCTTTTGTCATCTATAATGATTAAGTTCTGAAGCTCATTGGATTACTTTTCTTCAAAAAATAATCAATAGAAACAGTCTTCCTTTTGGAATTGAGAGGATTCTAAGGATGTGTGGAGCATAAGAGCTTGCCAATTTATTTTTTTTTATTTTTTTAGAAGGATGTATGTTGAATGAAATGTCACTGTGTAGGAAATGACCATTCCATAAGTAGGACAATTTCATTCACCTTTTATTTTTAGAAAATAATTGCAGTCAGTTTTCTCTGTGACCAATCCTTCTCTTATAGCAAAGACTAAAATGTTACTCCATTATTAATCTTCATGAAATCAGTTGGCATGCACATTTATGGCAAGTGCCTGAGAAGACATGGAATATTCCAGTACCGTAGAGAGCTTCATACTGTGCAGATAGCCATCAGCCATTACATATGTGAACAATTCTACTTTCCTATAAAATCTATTGGAAATTATATTATATTGTTTTTTCACTATGTTGGCATTGTAACAAGTATTTGCCTTAATTTAGTTTATACAATGAATTTTAAATCATATATTTAAATAAAAATACAAAAGATGATACACATAAAATTCAAATTAATCAACCATTATAACACATCAAGCTAAGCAGGTTAATGATAAAAAATGTTCTATACTTTTGTAGGAAATGCATATTTTGTATATTTATCAAATCATTCTATGAAATATAAAAACATATAGTCCTGAATCAATATATATAGAAATAGCAGTCTATGGAAGAGCACTAAAAGGAAGGCAAACTGAATACATTTTTCTCAAAGGATAAAAATAACATTTCCTATATACCCATAAAACCCAACGCTTTTAAGACTTTTAACACTCCAAACTCATTAACACTGTTTATTTATTTTAAAATTACTTCAAAATGTTACTATCCAAATAACTAATTATACTTTATATAATCCTACTAGCTGAGAAATAGCATATATTTAATAATTAACAGGCAAGCATATTAATTTCTGTTACATATTTATTTTTTATTTAATTTATTGAGGCTACATTGATTAACAAAATTATATAGCTTTCAAGTGTACAATTCTATAATACATAATCTCTAGATTGTATTATGTGTTTGCCATCCAAAGTCTAGTCTCCTCTGTCACCATTTATACATGAATTTACCCTCTTCAACCTGCCTCTCTTCCCCTTCCCACTGGTAATCACCATACTGTCGTCTATGTCTATGAGATGTGTTTTTCAGATCCTGTCAGATGCTGTGTGTAGCATGGCTTATACTACTTATCTGGAGCTAGCATGTAATATACTGTTTGTGGCTGCCTCTACTAAGATTGGGTATTCACGGAAGGGGCCGAGCTCTGTACAACCTTTGGCTTCCTCCAGCTCTGAGCTGGGAGAAGATCAGTAAAAAGTAGAAAGCATCCTGAGGCCTTCCTCCACCTGTTGGTTGCTCTGTCACCCCTTGAGGTTGTCTAATCTTCCTTGAGAGCCTTCTGTAGAAGGCTATAGAGTGGGCCCAGCCTGGCCACAACTCACAGACCTTTTCACAAGGTATGAGCTTGATAGGGCAGAGTGACAAGAGTTGTCAGGAAGGGGATAGTGGGTCTACCACTTTGCTGCAGTGCAGTCAGGCACTTAATGGGGCTAAAGATATCCCTACTTCAGAGCCACACCACTCATTCTCTGCCTGAATCTCCAAACCTAATTACCCCAGTAAGTGCACTGTTGGTTCAGTTTGGGTGCAACCAGCAGACCTCTCTGCAGGAGCAAGCTCATCAGGGTGATGCTTCCATGAATTGGAGGGGACAGGTCAGTTGAGTCTCCCACTGGGGAAGTGGCATGGGCTGAGCTCACAAAATGGTAAGAATGGCCCCCACCAACAACCATAGCTGCACAACCCAGCTCCCATCAGAATTCTAGACAAGAGGATCCCAGGGAGACATGTTCTGAAGGTTTGCACAGCACTCTGATATTCCTATGGGATGGAGCTAAGCAGGGAGGGGTCACTGGGAATGGAAGGACAGACTAAGTAAATCAATGGGGGTGTGTGGAGGTTGCTGGCTGTGTGGGCAAGATGGGAAAGAATGGCCGCCATTCCAAAGCTACAAAGCTCAATTACTGTCTGAGTCTCCACCAAGAACTTCTCCAGAAAAACAGAGCCCCAAAGGTCCCTTTTGGGTGTAGGCAGCAGACCTTTCTGCAGGATTCAAGGTCAGCAGGATAGTACTGCCAGTAGTTGGAGGACTGGAATAGTGTACTCTGCAAACTGCTGCTATTATAGGAAGTTTGACCCTGGGAAGTTGGCATCTGGGTTTCTAACAGATTCTTTCTCTCCTGGGTGGACTGAATCTCTGATAATATTCACCACCAGATGCTATATGGGCTCTTTTTTCTGGCTCTGGTGCTAAGGTTGGGGATCCTGGCATGGAGATGAAACCCCATGTTCCTCTGAGGGGACTTTTGAAGCCAAGATACCCTTGCTCAGTAGGTGTGACTCAGTGGTTAAGTGTTAACCCATGTACCAGGAGGTCACCAGTTCGATTCCTGGTCAGGGCACATGCCTGTGTTGAGGACTTGATCCCCATCAGGAGGCATGCAGGAGGCAACCAATCAAGGTTGATGTTTCTCTCTCAATGATGTTTCTGTGTCTCTTTCCCTCTCCCTTGCTCTCTAAAGTCAATAACACATACAATAAAATAAAAAAATATCCCTCCAGATTCTCAACTACCCCACTTGGGTGCAGGGGCAGACTTTTCTGCGTCTCTACCCTTCTTATACTCTCTATGTGGTTTCTTCTATATATCTTTGGTTATAATACTTCTGTTCAGCTAGCTTTCAGTTAATTATTCAGGTTGATTGCACTATAACTTTAAATCCATTTGGCGCTAAGAGGAGGTGAGTGTAGAGTCTACCTACTCTGTAGCCATCTCAGAGTCCTCTTTTTGCTGCTTTTAATATTTTGTGTTATCAAATTTGTATAGACCATGAATAAAAATAATTTAATATTTTAATGCTTCATATGTCTTTTTTAAAAACTCTTATCTATTAATGTAATATTTTTTTATATTTACTTACTACAATTATTTTATATGCAAATTACAATAACACTGATAAATAATGCTCTAAACTGAAAAATTTAAGTTTGAAAAAACATAACAGGCTCAGTGATTTCTGGAAACTTTAGGAGAACTATAAGTGTAAAAAATTGATAGAAATGATACCATTCTAAAAGAAATTGAATTTAAAACATTATTATTTTTGAGCTGTATCTTTTAAAAACTATCAAAGATTTTAGAGTTAAGCATATTGATATCATAGTTTCCTCATTTTCTGGAAGTAAGATGCATTATATATACTTGTACAGGCTGCAAATGGAGTTAGGAAAATAAAGAAAATAGTAAATATGCTTTGTTTATATAAAAATCAAATAAATATTAGAGAAAAGCAAAACAAATACTTTTTTTTATTTCATGTGCAAGTTAAAGACAGATAAAGTGAATTCCTCTGTTGTTTCTTTTTTCTTTTTCAATTTTATTTAAAGGTAGGAAAACTTGTTGATTTATCATCATTCAGTGTGGAAAATATCATGCTAGCTATTCTACATGCACTTAGTCATAACCTTCTACTAAGTTAGGCGCTATAAATCTCATTGTGTGTGTTTGAATGTGTGCTTGTGTGTGTATTTTTGTCAAAGTCAACATTTAGGTAGTATTCAAATCCAAATATTTAAATCTAATATGATACTAACTTTCATTTAAGAAATACTTATGGAGTTGCTATTCTACAGTTTATACTTCCTTCTAATGACAATCATTTTAAGCATGTGTGTGTAGTTTTTTTCATTCATTGATTTTTTTAGGATTAAATTATCAAATTATAAAATAGGTTTCATGATCAGGTGAGTAGATGCATCCTTATGTTAAAGAGGAAAAGTTAGGAATTCTCCAACATTGCTTTGTTCACAAGTGGGTTAGATTTTTAATTTACAATTTGACAAGCATTTTTACTTTGAGATAAAAATATGACTCCCAAAAAACAGTCTAGAAGTTTCACTTGAAGTTGCTTAGTCTTCAGACAATATGTGCTACTCTTGGATCTCTCTCAAGCATGTTATTAATCATCACATTTTTATAGTAGCATGGGCATAGGTTTAGGGAATACCTAGGTTAAAATACCTAGGTTCAAATATAAATTCACTCAATTATCTTTTTATTTCTTTTATTTTTTGTTTATAGTTGGCATTCATTATTTTATACTAGTTTCAGGTGTACAGTGTAATGGTTAGACATTTATATAATTTATGAAGTGATCCTCCCAATAAGTCTGGTACCCACCTGGCACTATACATAGTTATTATAATATAACTGACTATATTTCCTATGCTCTACTTTACATCCTCATTGTTGGGAGCTGGTGACATGTCTGGACATGGTCCACGTAGCCTGAGGGCCTGGAGCCAAGGACTCAATCCTCCCCAAAAGTTCCTATTAGAAGCCGAGATAAGGATAATTACCAAGGTCTGAGCTCATGCAGGAGGCAGGGTGTTTACTCTGAAAGAGCTTTCACGCAGCCTTGAAGGAACTACTTTGTATCTCCCTCACCGCATTACCAATTGTTTGTTACTCACTATATAATAAAGGCGTTGAAGCCATTTGGGGCTGCACCTCATTGGAGGGCAGCCCTCCTGATCCCATAATTTTGTTTGTCTCTTTAATTCCCACTGCTCAAACTCAGGTTTGTTCGTCTTTCAGGCTGGTTCCTGACACCTCATAATTATTTTGTAACTACTGATTTGTACTTCTTAATTTCTTCATCTTTTTCACCGAGCCCCAAACTCCCTCCCATCTGGAAACCATCTGTTTGTTCTCTGTATCTATGAGTCTGTTTAGGTTTGTTTGTCGATTGTTTTTGTTCTTCAGATTCCACATATAAGTGAAAGCATATAATATTTGCCTTTCTATGTTTGACTTATTTCACTTAGCATAATACCCTCTAGGTTCATCCATGCTGTCACAAATGGCAATATTTCATTTTTTTATGTCCAAGTAATATTCCATTACATATGGATGATATTATATCTTCTTTATCCAATACCTTATTAATAGACCCTTAGTTTGCTTTTATGTCTTGGCTATTGTAAATAATGCTGCAATAAAAATAGGTGTTCATATATCTTTTTGAATTAGTGTTTCAGATTTCTTTGGATAAATACCCAGGAGTGGAATTGCTAGATCATATGGTAGTTCTATTTTTAATTTTTTGAGGAACATCCATACATCTTTACATTGTGCTTTCACTAATTTTCAATCCCACCAACAATGCATGAAAGTTCCGTTTCTCCACATCTTCACCAAAACTGTTTTTTTAATTTGATGAGAGCCATTCTAACAGGTGAGGTGGTAGCTCATTGTGGTTTTAATATGCATTTCCCTGATGACCAGATGTTCTTTGGCCATCTGTGAATCGTCTTTGGAAAAAATGTCTATTTAGGTACAATTCCCATTTTTAAATTGGATTGTTTGGTTTTTTGGTATTAAGTTGTAAGAGTTTTTTATAAATTTTGGATATTAACCCCTTATTAGATATATCATTGGCAAATATATTCTCCCAATTGGTAGGTTGTCTTTTCCTTTTATTAATAGTTTCCTTTGCTGTGCTAAAACTTTTGAGTTTGATATAGTCATATTTGCCTGTTTTTTGTTTTGTTTCCCTTGCCTAAGGAGGTATTTCAGAAAATGTATTACTAAGAGCAATGTCAGAGAGTTTATTGCCTGTATTTTCTCCTAGGAGTTTTATGATTTTAGGTTGTGTATTTAAGTCCTTAATCCATTTTGAGTTTATTCTTGTATATGGTATAAGAAGGTGGTCTACTCTCATTTTTTGTATTTATCTTTCCATTATTTTATTACACTGTCTTTACCCCATATTCTTGCCTCTTTTATCATAGATTGCTTGACTGTATAGACATGGGTTTATTTCTGGGCTATCCGTTCTGTTCCACTGACTTATGTGTTTGTTTTTATGTTCATATTATGCTATTTGATTACTATACCCTTGTAGCAAATTTGATATCAGATAGCATAATGCCTTTAATTTATTTCTCAAGATTTCTGTGGTTATTTGGGGTCTTATTTGTTTCCATATAAATTTTAGAATTATTTGCTCTAGTTCTGTGAAACATGCCATTGGTATTTTGATAGGGATTGCATTCAATCTATAGATTCCTTTGGGTAGTATGGACATTTTAATGATGCTATTTTTTTTTTTTTAATCAATCAGCATGGTCTATGCTTTGATTTATTTGTATCATCTTCATTTTCTTCCTTGAATGTCTATAATTTTCCAATTACAAGTCTTTTACTTCCTTGGTTAAGTTTATTTCTAGGTGTGTGTTTTTTCTGTTGCAATTATGAATGGAATTGTTTTCTTAATTTCTCTTTCTGATAGTTCATTGTTGTTGTATAAAAATCAACTGATTTCTGAATATCAATTTTGTACCCTGCTACTTTACAGAATTCATTTATCAATTCTAGTAGCTTAATGATGGAATCTATATGGTTCTCTCTATATGATATCATGCCATCTGCAAATAATGACAGTTTTACTTCTTTCTTTCCAATTTGCATGTCTTTTACTTCTTTTTCTTGTCTGGTTGCTGTGGCTAGGACTTTGAGCACATTCATTTCATCACTCAGTTATCTTTAACAAGTCATTTAGGTATTCTAAACCTTACCTAGGTAGCATTTGGGCATCTGGAAATAAAAACAGATGTATCTTTTCAAGTAATATTATAAATATATAGCTCAGGATGGGTGACTCAGTTGGCTGGAGCATCTCCCCATACACTGAAGTGGTGTGGATTTGATTCCCAGTCAATGCACATACCTAGATTTTGGGTTTGATCCCAGGTGAGGGCACTTATGAGAGGTAACAGATTGATGTTTCTCTTTCACATTGATGTTTCTTTCTTTCTCTCTCTCTCTCTCTCTTTCCTTCCCCCTTCCACTCTCTCTAAAATTAATAAAAACATATTCTTGGGTGAAGATTAATATAGATAGATAAATATAGATATAGATGATATAGATTTAGATATAGATTAGATATAGATATAGATATAGTTGATATAGATAGTTATGGCTATAGATATGGGTAGTAGTATCTTAATTTCTGATACTAATATTTTCCATTATAAAATAATGTTTCAATACTTTCTCAAGATTATTTGCAAATATCTATTATTCACCATCTTCAATAAAACTACTAAACATTATAAATCAAATAATTACCCTTATTTTATATGCACAATTAACAGAAAATAAATTCTAGGCTAAAAACTATTTTTAGACCTGTAAGCTAAATTATTAATCTTGTCTTTACTGTTGTGAAGTATAATGTAAAGTTTACCTGATATTGAGGAGAAACAAAATATTAGCATGTTTTAAGTTACTTTAAAAAGAAACAGTAAATGTAAAGTAAAACATCTGTTTCAGAATAGAAAGTCAAATTAAATTTATGTGTTTGTGTTTGTTCTACATCTATTTGTGGACATAAATTACTGAAAGCCCTACACTACATTCTCTGTTTCTCCTTTTTCATTTTTGAAAATCCTCCTCAATGCTTTAACTTGTGGAATTCTAATAAATGTTCAAAATCAGAGCAAAGTCTTAGGGTAATATGCTTTTTATTCTGATTTTAGCAAAGGCACAGGTAGCATTTAAAAAATATGTATACCATATTTTTATGTGTTACTCTTTCCTCCAACATAAAAAGTCTCTTCTGTATGCTATAATCAATTTGTAAACAATGATAATTGATCTAAAGTACTGATATAACAGTGTCCTGTGAACAATTCTTTCTCTAATATTTAATTATAGTTTAATAGGATATCAGGATTCTCGAATTTTTTAAAAAAGTATTCTTGACAGAATTTAATGAAACCATGTTTTTCTTATTAACAATCTGAGCTATATAAAGAGCAAAGTAAAGATGGTGACAGGATGATGTCTCTGAGGATTTCTCAGCCTCCTTGACTGAATGAATAAGAGAATGTTGCCTTTGCGAAGGCACTAAATTGTCCAGATACAAGTTTGCCCAGTTTTATTCTTCCCCAATTAAGCTTTAGAGTGGGGATCATTATTAGTTCGGTTATCTCAGAAATTTATAAGAGTAAAAACATACAAGTTTAACAAGATAAATAAGGGGAGTTTCTATATCTTTGTTTTCAGAGTGAATTGCATGGCAGAATTAGCTATAGAATTCAGGTAATGTTTCCTACTGAATCTGTTAAACCAAGTGGAATATTCTATTTCTAGCACTAAAAGACCATGATATTACTGAAGGTTTTGTACAATGCGCTTTGAATTTGTAGAAACTGCTTACATGTGTACATTTGCTGGTGAGGTGGTGGATGTCTAACTAGTAATATCTTCCACAGTGCTTTAATTGGCAGCTGCCACATAGTCTAATGGCATTTCTATCTTTTAACTTCCCTGTATGCACTGGTTTTACTTAAAGACATCAGCTCATCTCTTACTATTTGATGCATCCGTTTATCTTCTCCAGCCATGAATGTCATTATATTGTGCTTACAAGTGTTTCAATAAGTACTTGAGTCACTCAGGTTGCTTATCAGGAGCGTAGTTGCCCCCTTTGAGTTCACTTCACAATGCTTCGGCAGCAGTGTTTCATGGACTCATGTTGTATAACCAATTCTACAATGTCGAACTTCAGATTTTCTAGGAACTCAGATATTTCAGCAGTAAATTACTATTCATTTATTAATACAACAAGGTATTCATTGTGAATTTGTGTTTGGGGGATAAAAGTAAATATAACAAGTGTGTCTTTAAGAAGTCAAGGAGAGTTGCGTGTGGAGAGGTCTTGTGGCAGCATGAGTGCAGGCTCGGACCCTGTGGTCATCGTCTCCACAGCGTGGGCTGTCTTAGATTCCTTCAATGGTGCCTTGTCCGCCGTTCCTGTCCATGACCTGGGCTCAACTGTCATCAAAGAAGCCCTGAAGAGGGCCGCGGTGGCCCCGGAAGAGGTGTCAGAGGTCGTGTTTGGGCACGTTTTGGCATCAGGTTGTGGGCAGAATCCTGTTCGACAAGCCAGTGTGGGTGCAGGGATCCCCTACTCTGTTCCAGCATGGAGCTGCCAGATGATTTGTGGGTCAGGCCTGAAAGCTGTGTGCCTTGCAGGACAGTCCATCGGGATAGGAGACTCCAGCATTGTGGTTGCAGGAGGCATGGAAAATATGAGCAAGGCTCCTCACCTGGTTCACTTGAGGACAGGAGTCAGGATTGGGGAAACACCACTGACTGACAGTATTCTCTGTGATGGGCTCACAGATGCATTTCACAACTATCACATGGGCATTACAGCTGAAAATGTAGCCAAAAAATGGCAAGTGAATAGAGAAGATCAGGACAAGTTTGCAGTCCTGTCCCAGAAGAGGGCAGAGCGCTCACAGAAAGCTGGCCATTTTGACAAAGAGATTGTACCAGTGTGTGTATCTTCTAGAAAAGTTCTTACCGAAGTTAAAATAGATGAGTTTCCTCACCATGGGAGCAACATGGAAGCCCTGTCTAAACTAAAGCCTCACTTCCTTACAGACGGGACAGGAACAGTCACCGCAGCTGATGCTTCAGGAGTAAATGATGGTGCTGCAGCTGTGCTTCTCATGAAGAAGTCAGAAGCTGATCGTCGTGGGCTTACACCTTTAGCACAGATAGTTTCCTGGTCACAAGTAGGTGTGGAGCCTTCCGTAATGGGAATAGGACCGATTCCAGCAATAAAGCAAGCTGTTGCAAAAGCAGGTTGGTCACTGGAGGATGTGGACATATTTGAAATCAACGAAGCCTTTGCAGCCCTCTTGGTTGCACCCGGAGAAGGTCAGCATTGAAGGAGGGGCTATAGCCTTGGGCCATCCTCTCAGGGCATCTGGCTGTTGGATTCTTGTTACCCTGTTACACACAATGGAGCGAGAGGGTGGACGTCATGGTGTGGCTGCCCTGTGCATTGGGGGTGGGATGGGGATAGCAATGTGTGTTCAGGGAGGGTGACCTGCCTAACAAATTTGAACCTCATTTCTTTCAAAATTAATAAGGCACCAATATGTGAAGTCAGGACCAATGTGAGGATGGAAGCCATTTCCACTTCACAAGAACCCAAGGCTTTGACAACTTGTACTTTAATGTGTAACGTGCAAGGTGTAGGACAACTGCATCTCACAGTGTTGTTATAAATAAATCAGATCAGTCATCCAGGGGAAAAAAAAAAAAAAGAAGTCAAGGGAACATAAGAAAAGTTAAAGGACAGGACAGTATAACAACACAGTGTGCTATTAGTGAAAAGTCTTATAATTGTAGCTGAGAGGAAAGAGAAGTCACTTTGAATTAAAATGCTGAATAAGAAAATGGGATTTAGGACTGACTGAAAGACGTTGCTCTTAGCTTACACTGTTCCAAGCTGTTTATAATGGACCACAAGACAAAGAAAGGGAACATTTTAATGTATTAACAACAGCCACTTCTAGCAGTTTGGTTTGGCGATGTCCTTTTACCTTATTAAACTGCAGGACACCTCCAAGGTGCAGAAGAGCTCATATATGTACTTTAGGAACGATTTTAGTAAGGTTGGCTTGAGAACACTAATTTTGAATTTGGAACGAATCAATAAAGGACAGCAGTTAAGACTTTCTTACTTAAATTACTTAAGTAATATGAAAACATATTGTTTCCAATTAGTGTAACACAGGCGAAATGGTGAGCCCTGCTTTTGACCTGATTATATCCCTGGAGATATCTTGCTTTAGTTCTCCATATATTTACTTCAAAGTCATTCTCTTATTGAAATGGCTGCTGTAGTTTCAGATTTTTCCTCTACTTAATATCAAGAAATATCATTTTTTGTGGTCAAATTTTCTGTTAAGAGAAACATTTCCCAGTAATTATTAACAAACTAATCATCATGTTTTATTTTACAAATTAATTTAAATGCTCATTTCTGAATTAGTTACTGGCAAAGATTATACTTTAACAAATCGGACTCCTTGTGAGGCAGTGGAGTGAGAAAGAATGTATAATTCTAAAACAGAGGAGCGCTTGGAAGATAGGAACACCATGGAATTGAACAATGACAGAGACAATCACAGAGTATTTTGATGGTTGCATATAAAATGTGTTAGGGTTGGAACACAATATACCTTTGAGGCATGGTAAATGTTTGGAAAAGTTCATATGGTTCAATCGATGAGAGGCTTTGCATGACACACCTGGGATTATATGTGTAATAAAATTTTCATTAAAAATATTTAGACTGGCAAAGAGAGAACTCATTTCTGAAAGGCAAGATTAGGAGCAGGGGAATGTGTCAGGAGCCACTGAAATAAATAATGCAGTTTAAAAAGGTTGAACATGGAATAAGGTCATATGAGAAACACTGGAAATGGAATGGTAGTTTAGATGAATAATTAGGAGGTTTAATTGACCAAAAATTGTGGCCAGTTTGACAGCAATGACAAATGAAAAGAGACTTGAATTTCATATAATTGACTTGGGCAACTCTGTGAGTGGTGGTTATGTCACCAAAATAGAAGAACCAGGAAAAGTAAAATAAAAAGAAGCAGAGAGGTGAGCAGTTCCATTAATAACAGGTTGAGTAGGTGTAATATAATAGAGGTTGTTAAAGAAGACTTTTAGATATCTGAGTGTCAAGATTACATACCTAATTTATAAAAAGGACTGAACTGAATCATACATTTAGGGATCTGGGTGCTTAGGTGCAGTTTATACTGTAAATCTAATGTGCTCTGTTATGGACGATGGGAATATACTTTTAGAAATTGTTTAGGAACAAAATTTTTGAGAATATAAATGTGAAAGATCTGACTAGAAAGTTTAAAAATACTAAAAAGACAGACAGAAAGTGAAAGCCACTGAAAAGCAGAAGAAAGCAAAAGGAAGAGAGTATTATATAAAATGGGATTGTCCAAAAATGTCAAACACTTCCCAAAACACAGGAAACTAAGAAATCAAATTGTTACTAGATCTTGCAATTAGTAACTCATGAGTGAATTTCTGGCTAATACATTTGGATAAGCTCATTATTAGATGCACCCCTTCTGCTTCAAGTGCATAGCAATAATAGACAAAATATACTAATTATTTTTAAAAGAGAAATGTAATTAAGTTAGAATACAATATCAACATTTTATAGAACAGAAATAAACTATAAATTCAGAGAACTGCACTTATATAAGATGTCTCAAAAAAAACAGTGCAAAATTAAGTAGTAAATGCTGCAAATTCAGAATAAGATACATTTGAAAGGTTGACTATTCAAATTTATTTTATTTTAAACTTTTTAGCTTTGTGGATTTTTTAATAATAAATTTCTCATTTTATTTTACTTTCACTTAGAAGTATTAAATTAAATGTTTAGTTTCACACTTTTGTTTGAATCAGAGGAAAGTTGCTAAATAAAATACAGAACACCCAGGTAAATTTGAATTTCGTATAAATAATGGATGCTTTATAGTATAAGCATGTCTGATGCCATATTTGGGACATGGTTTATAGTAAAGAAAGTATTCATTTTTTTTATCTGAAATTCAAATTTATTTGAATATATTGTATTTCTATTTGCTAAATTTAGCAACTGTAAATCAGAGCGGCTAAAACACAATGAAAAAGTTAATTCCTTAAAATTCATAAGGCTAAATAATTTAAAAATACATTCAAATGAATTTTCAAATTTTTTCTTAGTTTGTATATCTATGTTACTGAAGTCTACTGAATTAGTTAAAACTGTTCAAAGTCATTTGGGATGCTGTACAGACTGTTGATAAAGGTGCTGAGGCAAATTACTGTATCTATGGAAAAATAAATATACTACTCTTAGCATATAAAAATTTGTACTAAGTTTTAGGAGGTAAACTGTGAAAAGTCAGTTTTAATCATTGCAAGAACTTATAGAAAACTATTTATTATTCGTTTGGAGTGGAAAAGTATTTTTAACCAAGTTACATCATAAAGAATGAAAAGTTGGCCATTTTGAGAGCATTAATGTTAAAAGCGTCATATTTATTTTAAAACACCACACTCAGAAAAAATGGGCAAGCAACACTAAGATATTTACAAGACAAATAAATTATTATGTATTTATAGGCAAAATATATAAGCATTCCTACCATTTCAACAGGTGAAAAGACAAACTAGCCAAGAGAGTAACTGCCAAAAGTAATGAAGAAGAATTTCACAAGAAAGGAATCACAGGCGGCCTATACACCCATGAAAAAGATGCTCAAACTTGTAAATAATCATGGAAACACATTAAAATTTTACATTTTATACATAATAGCTTGATAAAAATCTATCAATGTCAAATATTGGCAAAAATAATATATCAACACCAAACAAACAAACAACTCAATCAAAAAGTGGGCAGAGGACCTGAACAGACACCTTTCCCAAATAGACATACGAACAGCCAATAGGTACAAACAACATATGAATAGGTGTAAGAACAGACATATTGATCAGTGGAACAGAACAGAGAACCCAGAAATTGACCCATGCCATTGTGGTCAATTAATATTTGATAAAGGAGGCAAGAACATACAATAGAGTAAAGATAATCTTTTCAATAAATGGTGTTGGGAAAATTGGACAGATACATGCAAAAAAATGAAACTAGACCACTAACTTACACCATACACAAAAGTAAATTCAAATGGGACTGTATCAAAATAAAAAACTTCTGCACAGCAAAAGAAACCATCAACAAAACAAAAAGGGAGCCCACCATTTGGGAGAACATATTTCCCAATGACACATCGGATAAAGGGTTAATATACAAAATATATAAGGAACTTATACAACTTAGCAAAAGGAAGGCAAACAATGCAATTAAAAAATGGGCAAAGGACCTAATTAGACACTTCTCCAAAGAGGACATATAGATGGCTAAGAAACATATGAAAAAATACTCAAAGTCGCTAATCATCAGAGAGATGCAAATTAAAACCACAATGAGGTATCACTTCACTCCTGTCAGAATGGCTTCATCAACAAGTCAACAAACAACAAGTGCTGGCTAGGGTGTGGAGAAAGGGCACCCTAGTACACTGCTGGTGGGAATGCAGACTGGTGCAGCCACTATGGAAAGCAGTATGAAGTTTCCTCAAAAGATTAAAAATTGACCTGCCACTTGACCCAGTGATCCCACTTCTAGGGATATACCCTAAGGAACCTGAATCACCAATCACAAAGAACTTATGCACCCCTATGTTCATAGCAGCGCAATTTACAGTAGCTAAGATATGGAAGCAGCCCAAGTGCCCATCAGTAGATGAGTGGAGAAAAAAACTGTGGGACATTCACATCATGGAATACTATGCAGCTGTAAAGAAGAAGGACCTTTTAACCTTTGGCACAGCATGGAGGGAACTAGAAAGTATTATGCTAAGTGAAATAAGTCAGTCAGAGAAAGACAAGTACCACATGATCTCACTTATATATGGAATATAATAAACAAAATAAACTGATGAACAGAATGGATCCAGAGACATAGAAGTATGGAACAGCCTGAGGCATCTCAGAGAGAAGGTGGGTAGGGGGGAGTGGGTGGGAAGAGATTAATCAAAGAACTTATATTTTTATATACATAACCCATGGATACAGACATTGGTATGGGGAAAACCTGGGGGTGGGATGGATGTGGGTTGGAGGGGATCAGTGTGGATAAAAAAGGGACATCTATAATATTCTCAACAATAAAGATAAAGAAACATTAAAAAAAAATGGGCAGAGGACCTGAACAGACACCTCTCCCAAATAGACATATGAACAGCCAATAGATATATGAAAAGATGTTCAGCCTCACTAGCAGTTAGGGAAATGTAAATCAAAACTACAATGAGATACAGCCTCACACCTGTTAGAGTGGCTATTATCAACAAGACAAGCAATAACAAGTGTTGGAGAGGTTGTGGAGAAAAGGAAACCCTCATTCACTGCTGGTGGGATGTAGACTGGTGCAAGCACTATGGAAAGCAGTCTAGTGATTCTTCAAAAAATTAAGAATAGACCTACCATAGGACCCAGCAATCCCTCTCCTGGTATATACCCGAAAAACTCAGAAACATGTATTTGCTAAGATATATGCACCCCTATGTTCATTGCAACATTATTCACAGTAGCCAAGGCATGGAGACAACCAAAGTGTCCTGGGATAAAGGACTGGATAAAGAAGATGTTGTACATGTACACAATGGAATACTACTCAGCCATAGGAAAGGGTGAAATTCTGCCATTTGTAACAACATGGGTGGACCTTGAGAATATTATACTAAGTGAAACAAGTCAGAAGAAGCTAAGAACCATATGATTTCACTCATATGTGGGATATAAAACTGAAACTTGTAGACACAAACAGCAGTGTGGTGGTTGCCAGAAAGAAGGGGGTGGGAGGTAGGGGTTAAGGGGATCTTAATATATGGTGATGGGAGAAGATACGACTTTGGGTGGTGGGCACAGAAAGCAATATACAGATCTTATAACATAGAAACCCACGCCTGAAACCTAGATGTTCATATTAACCATTGTCAAGCCAATAAATTTAATAAAATGTTAAAAAAATGCAGACTCCAGTGATGAGAGAATATCTTGGTACTGCCATTTGTAAATCCATTCAACAATACCTTTTAAATAAATGATGTAATTTACTCAATCTAGCAATTTCACTTCTCCCTATGCATCCTAAAATAATCCTTACATATGTGTAAGGAGAGGTGTAGAATGTTTATTTCAGCATTGTCTTTTGAAAACAATAAAAACTATTGGTAAGCCCTTGCCGGGTGGCTCAGTTAGAGTGTCTTCCAGTACACCAAAAGGTTGCGGGTTTGATTCCCGGTTGGGGTGTGTATGGGAAGCAACAGATCAATGTTGCTCTCACATCGATGTTTTTCTCTCTCTCTCTGTCTCAAGTCAATGAAAACATCCTCAGTGAGGATTAAAATAAACAATAACAACAACAAAAATTGTTGCCATAACAAATTAAATTAAGCAATAAAATTTAAAAATAAGTTATGGTACTACAGAAATGACATTGCAGTGAAAATGAATATATTAGAAACACATGAGTCATAATATGTAAATCGCAAAAACATTAATAGAAAGAAACTGCAAAATATATAATAGTTTTTATGTAACGTATGTATTATAGATACTTACATAATTGGTAACATAAAACCATGTAAAAAATGTCAGATACTATATTCAAGAGAGTGTTTACTTATCTCTAGAAAATGTGGGAGAAAGGAAGAAAAAGGATATTTAAGCTAATCTGTATTTTTTACTGAATGTATTTAAAATATTATGAAACAAATATAAAATGGATTATAAAATGCTAAGTTTTAAGAGGCAACTGAAAGTAGATGTTGATACTAGGGAATCAGATGATTGCATTCAAATCCTAGTTCTACCACTTGCTAGCTGTGTGACCTTAGGTAAATTACTTAATTTCCCTGTATTTTCTCATTTATAAAGGGAGATGGTAATAGTACATACCTCATACAGTTGTTATGAAGATTGCAGGAATTAATATTCATAAAGTGCTTAAAACAACAACTTCATATTGGTGTTTAAGAAATAAGATAAAACCAATAAGATGGATAGTGTGTATTTGGTTAACTAAACAATTCCTATAAAATAATTTAGATAATTATCATAATGACAGTTTTAAAGCAGTTATGTTGCCAAGGTCAACTTAATAAACAAACAAAAAAATTTTTTTTCAAGAGTCTTGACTATAAAAAGGAGTGGTAAGTCTATTGTCATGTGGCCATACAGACTTTTGCTTCTACAGGGAAAAAGAAGACCTAGGTGAGTGGACAATTCTTGGAGGGAGAAAGAGCCTGAGTCCATCCCCTAAAGTTGGAGCTGGTTTAATACTGAGACCAATTAAAACCTTATTTTGGGCATAGACTAGGGGTACTTCTTAGGTAAGAGCAAAGGAAAAAGATGTAGAGAAAATAAAAAATATTATTAATTCTGGCAAAGTTGGCACAATTCCTAACTGAGGGCTTCTATTTCTTGGTGAGAATGTGTGATTAACTTTTACTACCCAAGGTCCTGAGGACAGTTGGTAAAATTTGAGGGGAGCTGCAGTAGTAGTGAATTATGGTCAATAAATAAGTAGCATCTCAAAATCACTGTTTTATTCAATTTTCCATCCAAATCCTGGAACATAGCATTGAAGTGTATATAGTAAAGAGCAACTGAGGAAACTGCTTCTTCATGTATTTGTTTTATCAAGAAGCAGTCTGAAGTACTTACTAGAGTGGGGGCTCTGGTATCAGAACTCCAGGGTTCCAGTTAAGCCTGTTTTTTGCCAAGGTAGTAAACATCTCCAAATTTCCATTTAATATCAGTAAAATGGCTCAATAATAGGACTTACATCACAAAGTTGTTGTGAGAAGTAAATGTGTTACAGAACCTGGAAGTAACTGAAACATAGCCAATCTATAACAAATTTCATTCATCATAATTACTTCTATTATTATTACTATTGAGTACTATGATCAAATTTCGAACCTGTGCTGCAGAATTATTCCTTTTTATGAACTAATATTTGTTTTTATCTAGATTTAATAGAGCATGTGCATATTTTAAAAATCAACTACCTCGGCTGGCCAGTGTTGCTGAGTGGTTGATCACTGACCCGTGAATCAATAGGTCACTGAGTGGTTGGATTCTCAAGTTTGTGAGATCCATCCCAAGTAGAGGATGTGTGGGAGGTAACTGATCGATGTTTCTCTCTCATGTTTCTCTCTCGTCAATTTTTCTCTTTCTCTATTCCTCTCCCCTTCCACTCTCTCTAAAAATCAATAAAAATATTTTTTAAAATAAATTACCTCAACAAAAATATGCATATGGATAAATCATACTGACTTCAGGATAGCAGTTTCCTTGGAGAATGAGTGAGAATGACTAGGACAGAGGAAGTTCAAATGTATCTGTATCACTTTATAATTTTAACCTATTTTTTATGTCTGAAAATACTACATTTAATATTTTTTTAATTGCTAATAATAGCCACCTTTCTCAGCACTTACTATTTGGCAAGCACTGTGCTAAGCACTTTGCATGTATTCACCCATTATTCTTTATACCTTACATATAGATTATATGTATGCTTCTGTTTCTACTCAATATTTAATGAGAACATATTTTATTTAAAGCAAGAGATGACAGAAATAAGAAAAAAGTTAGGATGTTCTTGTCAGGAATATTTTTTGAACAAAAGCTGCAAGTCTACACTTTGTGACACTTTGAACTGTGAATAAAATGCTGGCAGCTCTCCTGGATAATGAGAACACACTGTGGCAGAGATGGGCCTGTTTGAAGAATGGTAGGGCTGGGTAAGTTATTAGAAAATATCTGTTTTACAATTATATAGTGATATTAATTGATCCTTTAGAAAATACAGTTCACCAAATCAGACTCTTAGGGAAGGACCAATTTGAATTAGAAAAAAATTATTTGACCAAAATTATGTTTTATTGAATGAGAAATACTTGTATTACTATTAGTACTGATGCAATTTGCAAGTGTTATAGCTACTAAAGTTTATGCTAACAACCCCTTTAAAAACAGATCAAAACAAATGTTTAGCACATCAGATCTTTGTTAGATTTTTGCATTATGATGTACTTCATTTTCATGCAATGTATCATTTTTACGATCTTATTTTAATTTCCAATTTCCTTAGAATGACAGTCACAAATTTTTATTAACTAGGCAAATAACAATAACTGAAATCTATTGCGTTCCTCCAGTGTGTTATAAACTCTACCAGTACTTCATACACTTCAACACTATTCATCACTAGTTTTCATGCCCCTCCTCCCAACCTTTCACATATATGAAAATACAGGCTTTACTAGAAAATCACCGTTACATAACAGAAAAAGATGTCAACTCCAGAACCATTTCAAAATCAGTGGAGTTTTTTCACTACTCTTCATTGGCAGACACTTCTCATATCACAGAAAAGCACAAATTAAGGAAGCTAGAGTACATGACATTTATTTCTAAGCATGCTGTTTGTGTCATTTTTCTTAATTGTTGCATCTTACATATGCTGCACTGTATTACTTCCTCTAAGAAACCCATACCAAACGGTGCTTTGCAGTTTTGCCAAGTAATTTCAGCTATCATCTTGTCATTTCTTTCTCAAAACAGCCCTAAAAAGAATATGTGGCTTATACTATTCTTGCAATTAAGAGGTTTTGTGAAGAAACTCAGATATATGCTCAGCTTGCCCAAGATTACAGAGCTAGTATGTGTTCAGGATTTGAACCCAGTTCTTTTTATTTCAAGAGCAATTAAATTTCCTCAACTGTCAGCTTTCTAACATCAAAGAGGTGTATAACATGGGCTTGGGATTTAATAAATGCGTTGAAACTTCATTATTGGATTGATCATTGTATATCTGCGCTAATGCTCTCTCTTCTTTTACCTCTTAGGTATCAAAAGGCTAGTTATCTATATCCATTTACTTAATTCTTATATATTTTGAAGTGTTATGATTTGACACTCTTCTAAAAAAAGTCTGTGACTCAGATATGCAGCGGGCAGACTTTATTAAAATCTGGTGCAAGCTTGACAGAAAACAGCTTCAGCACAGTTTTCCAAAAGAAATACAATCTTAAAAGCCATACTTTGATTAGGAAGATAGTTAAAAAGTTAGGGTGGAGGCCACAGGAGTGGTCATATTACATGGAACATACCTTTTCGGTAGAAACTGATCATTGAAGTTTTGCTTTTTTTGTCCCAAGACTCCTTTCAAACTATTGTGCACTGCTTTTCTTCACCCCCTACCCCCTCTTTTTATTTCTACCTACCTCCCACCCTGGGCTCCCAATCCTACTTTAGCAGGCAGAATTGAGGCTGTTTCCACTGAGGACCAGAGTTTCAGTCCGCACAGAGGAAAATAAGCCCTTTTTAAAATCAAACTACAATATTTTGAAGAAAAAAGAAAGGAAATACGAGATTTACAAAGAGCACATCTCTTTTTATAAAGATGTTCTTTCCACTCACTAAGAAAATAACATTGCATGTATAACAATAAAATATATAATTGTAAAAAGTGTCCCATAATCATAGTGCAGATCATTTTTTAATACTGAGCACTTTTAAGTGTAATGTGTGCATTAACATTTAAATTGAAGTGCTATCATACATGAAGTTTAGCTTTTCTTAAATTATTTTCCTATTATTATTTTATTCACTGGACCAATATATTTAATTGTGAAGTTTTCATATAGGTTAAGATTAGAATTTTAATAACTGCTATTCTATTTTAGGATAAACAAATTGCAATAGGGTGAAACATAGAATTCACGTTCATATCTATATTTCTATAGATCATAATAGTTTATTTTGAAATCCAGCATAAAAAGGTGTTGTAGAGCATAATCATCCTGAATTTAAAGTTATGCTCAGCTATTACTAAAAAGATATACGTGTATTTTCAAAAAGCCCAGTATATCCAGCTAAATAATACGTTGAATTATATCAAAATAATTATAGAAACATTTCTAACAATTATATCCAAGTAGTCAATTACTTGGATATAATTTATTTTCAGTAAATATCCAAAATATATTGAAATTTGAATGACTTGATTCCAAAACAAAGGAGTTTTAGCACAATGTCAACATCAATGTGACTTCCTTCCCATTCATTACCAACTCCAATTAATGGCCCACCACTGACTCAGCCAGCAGAGGGGATATAAGTTGGGGTGCAAGAGAAGCTTTGAAACCTGAAGGAATTCAAGTGTAAAGTAGCAGTAGAGAGATAGCTCTCCTGAGGGTTAGGGCCAAACTGGAAACTAGTTTTAGAGAATCTGGACTTAATACATGCAAGCCCACATGGGTGCTGCTTAAGTGTGTCTACAATTCCAGATCAGAAGTTAAGAAGTAAATGAGTTTTTGATGCTGATGAGGCTGCACAGTCACTGTGTTTCCAGTTGAGGACAAAGAGAATGTGGAATGGGTAGTATAAGTTATAAATAGTAGGAAGTATAAATACCTTATGATAATTACAGACATGAGATCTAGAGAAAATATGCATAGTTTTCCTTGCTTTGTTATGTGAATATTTGTGTTCATTAACCTCTCAGTCCTTTATCTCTAATATTTCATATAAAGAGTATTAGTGATGCATATATCTATTATATAAATCATAGGTGATTTAGTTTATATACTTATTTGTTCATTAGATTACACAGTATCTAAGAGATTATGGCTGCGCTAGAAGAATTACATTATCCAGAACAGGATACGAGTTACAGGATGGCTAGATTATCTACTGATGAGTGTAATTATGTGCCTTTCCTCTTTGGGAAAAGTGTATGTATCTTCATTTGTGGAAGGGATAATTACATTTTATTTCGCAAAGATATGATGCTATAACTGTGGTTAGGAGGATGAATAAGAATAAAAATCAACTTAAGATGTGGATAGTATCAGAGATTCTTGACATTTCAACATTATTCAACATTATTCTTGTTCCATTCTAGGCTCTCCCCAGTACTGCAGGGACAGAAGCCTAGGAACTCAATTTTCAAGGCACTTTGCCAGCCTATTTACAGTTTGGGACTTACCGACAAAAACTGTGAGTGTAATATAGAGAGTTTCAGATAAGGAGAAACCATTATAGTCCCAGCAGCATTAATCTGGTCAATGAGCTTTGGAGCATGGTAGAAGTAGGTTTTACCAGCAGCCACTGCATCATCTTCCTGGGAATTACACATTTCTGTGCTATAGGCAGCTCCTAGTAACTCCACATCTAGTTTCCTTAACTCTGGAAGTATGTTTCTAACCTTTATTCTTCCAGCTCTTTCAAAAATTTTATAAGCATTTTATTCATTAAATGAAATCTCTTTCTTCTTCACATTGCTGGATTGTTTTCTGTTTTCCTAAAGAAAATTGGAAAGCCAGCATTCTGTTTGAGGAAAGCTCCCTTTCTGTTCTGTTCCCATTTCTATTCCCCGTGTCCATCAGCATTTGCTTACCTGAACATTGAAAGACTGCAGAAAATCTGCCTTGCTATGTAGAAGCTTCTGGCCTAATTTCCCATTCTCTTCATTGCTCAGAACTTAGCATTATCCTTGGAAAAACCGACTGTACATCTCAGGTATTTGCGTTTTCCAGTTTTTCAACCTACAAGAACCACTAAAACTCTATTGGTCTTTCTTTACCAAAGGACCAGAATTCTCCACCTGCAATCTTCAAATACCCTAAGGAAAACATTTGCTGGAAATTTTGAGCTCACCTAAGAATGGTTCTCTGTGTCTGGACTTTTTCTTTATCTAGTTCCCATTCCTTCCACACATCTCAGATGCATTTAAAACTCAGCCTGTGTTTTGTAACATAGCTGGCTTCCCTGCTCCCCCCATCCCATCACAGGAGCACTGGCTAACAATCTATTTAGCTGCCTTACAAAGTAGTAAACTTTGTATTACCAGAAATTCTCAATTGCAAATTGAATAAACACATGTAATGCATTTTACTTAATGGAATACCATCTTGATCATGGAGACTTAATCTACTGTAAACATGGTATGTATTTTCTAAGTAATTTTCCAATCTGTAGCTCTACTGTCACCTTTCTAATGTAATAACAATATTGCTAAAAACTTACCAGAATCATTGCATATCATATGTGTATGTTTGTGCATGTACATACAATAGAGTTGAATTAATTTAATCTTGCCAGTGTTATTTTCTCTTTTTACAAATTAATTATATTATGCAAATTCCTTAAGAAAATTGAAGATGTGTGCTCATGGCTATTACACGTTTGGAGATTTTAAGACAGCAATGTTGATTGTAGAAGGTGGTGGCCTGAAATTTTATTTTGCACCAGGGTCACCTGGGGAATTGTTAATACATGTTGCTGAGCCCAAAATACAGTTTCTGAATCAGTAGGTCTGGAGTAGGGTCTGAAAATTTGTACTTCTAGCAAGTTATCACCACAAATGCCACCTATGGTTCCACACTTTGAGAATCATGGGTATAAAGCAACGAAACAGGTCATGATTTTACTCCTTTTATTTTGTGCTTTTGTAAATGTGAAATATGAAAAGTGGGAGGGCAAAATGGCCCCCACAGTTTACAGTTCTGCTCTATAATTTGCACTTACAAATGGCCTGTCAGGTTGGTTTTATGACCAGTTATTTCAATGTTGCTGAGACATTTTTTCCTCTGCTGTTCTCAGCTATGCCAGCTTGCAACTAGAAGCAAAGCATCTTGTCAGTCTATGTGTAAAGCACATCACTTTCCCTTTCTCTCCCTCACCCGATCGTTCTCCAGTAATTTCCTGTAGAACTTGCTGCTTACCTCTGACGGGAACAGTGAAGCTCAGGTCATCCATCAAACCGGTGCTCCGCGTCAGTAGTCTCTCAAATAATGTAGGTGATTCTTATATGACATAACCATCACAAGGCTACAAAGAGGAAGTCACAGTTGTCAACTTGGGCCATAAACCACAGGAAATCTCAATGAGCCTTCTAGTACCTGCCAAGACTAGCATTAAAGAGACAAGAAGATGGAAAGATAGCATGGCTGCAAATAGCAGGTAAATATAGGCCTTTCTATAGTAAAATGCATACAGTACGGTACCCACATTATAGCCACTATTGTTACAATTATGTCATCATTTTGCTGATTTCTAGAAGGAGAATTAAATCAGGTATAACATCCTCAGAGATAATTCATATGTGGAAAGTGCATTATAGAATAACAGCTATTCATTTAAGCATAAATGATTTAATTTAGATAAAGGTAATAAAGATGTGGTTGTTTTGGGATGATGGCTCAGGTATATGCGTCCCTTCCTATAAAGTAGCCTTTGTTTTGAATTTGCCAACTCGCTACAGTATATTTGGTAAATTTTAGTAGTCAAGTAGGTTTCATGTAATTGTAATTTAATAATTTAAAGAGGAGATTTTTATCTAGTATTTTCTTTCTTTTTCTTTACCTTTTCCTATTTTTAAAAAAGAAATTTCTTGGCCCGGAGGGGCGTGGCTCAGCAGTTGAGCATCAACCTAAGATCCAGGCGATAGGGGTTCGATTCCAGGTCAGGGCACATGCCCAGGTTGCGGGCTGCAGCTGATTAATGACTCTCTCATCATTGATGTTTCTATCTCTCTCTCTCCCTCTCCTTTACTCTCTCTGAAATCAATAAAAAGATATATTAAAAAAAAAAAGAGAGAGAAATTTCTCATCATTCCCAAACTAGTTAAAGAGAGAAAAAAAATCTTGTTTTTAATGTTCAGTTCCATGTTTTGAAAACATGGGAAACATATTTTCTAAACCAAAGGTGTATATATTATTGAAAGAAAAGAAAAAAATAGAAAAAATATCCCAATGTTAAAAATTAGTGCAGAGCAAGATAAAAGTTGTTAAAGTTTAAGAGAGTGAAACACTTAAATTTAAAATGTAATTTTAGTGTAAAAATAAGTTCTCTCTGCCCTGGGCAATGTGACTCCGTTGGTTGGAGTGTGTTGTCCTGTGGTTGGATTCCAGGTCAGGGCACATACCAAGGTTTTGGGTTCAGTCCAGGGTCAGGGCTCATATGGGAGGCAACCAATTAGTTTCTCTCTCTCTCACCCTTTCTCTTTCTCTCTCTCTCAAATCAATTTAAAAAAAAGAAAAAAATAGGCTTCTTCTGAGATTTCTCCATATTATTATAATGATCAAATGTAGATTGAAATGTAGAAATGTCTGTCATTAACTATTCTCTCATATTTGTAATTTCCTTGCCATGTTTGCTATCCAATCTATAAGGTTATCTGAATATATTTTTAAGGTTTCCAATAATGTTTTGCTGTTGGTGGTGATCATAGTTTCAATCTCCAAAGACTTTTAGATTTTCCATGGTTTTTTTTGTTTGTTTGTTTTGCTTTTTTAAAATATATCTTTATTGATTTCAGAGAGAGGAAAGGAGGGTGAGAGAGAGAGAGATGGAAACATCAATGATGAGAGAGCCATTGATCGAGCCCACAACTGGGGCATGTGCCCTGACCAAGAATCGAACCCCGATCTCCTGGATCCTAGGTCGATGCTCAACCTCTGAGCCACACCCGGTTGGGCTCCATGTTTTTTTAATAGCATAATTTTTATTATTTTAAGGATGTAATTCCTCTCAGATTATTTTTTAGTGTATTTGTTAGAGGTTTTTACTTGTATTATTTCTCTATTTCTTACAATGCTTATTAAATTGCATATGTTCTTTATTTTTTAAATTATCTTCCTTTTGATGTTTTTTTTTCTTAAGTTTACCTAATTATTATTATTATTATTGATATATATATATTTAAGAAAGAAGAAGTGGATAATTGCCAGATTTTTTGTGATGCCTGATCAGCAGATGGTTTCTCAATATATTTTCCCATGTTACATCAAGAGGACTAAGTTAGTTTTAGTGGCCTGACACAAAGGGTTTTGTTTTGTTTTGGGGGATTTTTTTGCTCTTGTTAAATTTCCATCTGGGTTTTGGATCTATTACTGTGTTTTAAATTGCCCTCACTTTGGGACTTATGTTGGCACAACAGTCACTATTTTTGTTGGTCATCATGGCAGAAAGAAAGAGAGTGCTAGAGGCTCTTCTGCCAACAGTAAAATGCTCCAACCTGAAGCGGTGATTATTGATTAGAACTAGTTGCAGGGCCCACATTTGACCACAAGGAGGCCACAAATTGCAGTCCTACCAATTGGCCCTTGAAAGTCAGAAAATAAAGACAAAGCTTTATAATAATCATTAATCACTACTATAGATCCAAAATTGACTTGGGGTTCAATACATGATAGAATGGGATACATTGATTCCTAGACTTCAATTTATGATGCCTTAGTGAAGGGGTTGCTGTAAGGAAGTGGACTTTCAAGTGTCAGAACCAGGAAGGTTTTTCTTTAGGAAACAAAATTTGCACTAAATCCTCAGCGTTCTCCAGATTCTTTCATCAACTGCATTAAATAAAAATTGGTTGCAATTTTTCCTTGATGTAAATGCTGATGGCATCAATTATGCACAATGAACAAGGGAAAGAAAGAAAATGGAGGTGAACTCTGTTTTCAATCCTAACTTTTAACCTTGCACAATTTTATACTTGCTGATTCAGAGCCAAGAACACTTTAGGGTGTCAGCGTGAAGACTGTGTATTATAACTTGTCTTGTATACCCTCATAGCTTACATTAAGCAGTAGCTTTCTATGAATTCCAGCCAATAAATATGCTCTTTCTATTTTATCAGTTGAAGAAGTTTGCTGTTATAGATTGATTCCTATCTATTTTTACATTTTAGCTTCAATACGATTTCAGGAGAGTCATATGTGTTCAGTATCTCTGAAAAAAGAAGCTAAGGTGTGTTTTGTATATTTAGTCATTTAATTTTTAAATATATATTTTATTTTAGAATACAGTTAGATTTATAGAAAAGTTGTGAACACATATAGAGAGTCCCACATACCCATATCCAGTATCCCTTATTATTAACAGTTTATATGTGACAATTGATAAATAATATTGTTACATTATTATTAACTAAAGTCCATAGTTTAATCAGACTTCCTTCGTTTTTAAATTAATTTTTTTTTCTGTGTTCTAGGATCCCATCCAGGATACCATGTTATATTTAGTGCTTGTCTCCTAGGGGTCCTATTGGCAATGACATCTTCTCAGACAACCTTTGTTTTTGATGATCTTGACAGTTTTGAGGAATGCTGCTCAGATATTCAATAGGATTCCAGTCTCTTACATTTTTTTCTGCTTACATGGGGTTTTTGAGAGGGAGAACACAGAGGTGAAGTATGATTTTCATTACATCACATCAAAGGTTCATACTATTAACATGTAATCACTGTTGATGTTAACCTTGTTTTAGTAAATTTAGTTTCCCCCTTTTGATACTGAGGTCTTTGGAAGAAAGTCTCTATGCACTACCCACCTTTAAGGAGTGAAGAGCTAAGCTTCATCATCATGAGTGTGAAGTATTTACATAAATTATTTATAATTATTTTGCATAAAATATCTATTTTCCCTCAATACATATTTATCCAATACTTATTTATTTATGTAAGCATGGACTTATAGGTATCATCTTATATTTTAGGTTATAATCCAACCTATCCAAATCTATCATACTTTTTTTGATTGATTTTTAGTTTTTGTAATTAGGAGTTTTTAGTTGGATCTTGCATCTGTTTTCTATATACTTCATCACTGTGTGTGTGTTTTATGTTTTTAACCATGTTCTTATTTTCTGGTACTTCAAAGTTCCCCATGCTCATCTTGTCTATTTATTACTCCATTCTGAGAATCAGCTATTTCTTTGAGCAGCTTGGCTTCTTTAATTGAAGAAAAGTATTAGAAAGCAAGACCTGGAAAACAGATGTACTCATTACTACTGAGGGACATTGGTTCTGTACTCTCTCAACTGAAAGGAAAAAGAAAAATATGTGTGTATACTAACCCATGAATATATGCATATCTGTCTACTTATCATCTATCTATTATCTATGTAGCTATATGTCTATTATCGTCTATCTATGGAATATGTGTGTATATCTTCACTTGTATCGATAATAAATTAAACATGGATTCATAATGATATCTTGATCTCTACTCCTTTATCACATGAATTACCTATGGTTTATCCCCTTGTTTGTCTGTAAGCTTTGACTCCAAGAGTGATAAAACTAGCCTCCATCATCTGTGGTTCTTTAACTGAATGGTTCAATTCCAGTATACATAAATGGTGTTTTAAGAATTTTAACCCATACCCCCATAGGAAACAATTTATTAACTGGAATACAGTGCTTAAGTTCAGTCCTTTTTATTTTTTCAGTCTTATAGACTCTATTTGTTTCCAGAGTTACTCACATAAGCATCTTCCCTCATGCCTTTCAGTGAGGTTGTTTCATACATTTGTAAAGCAGTTATGTTCATTTGTCAAGTCTGCATTTCACCTGCAATACCTCAACCTCCTAAATATTTTTTTAAAATTTTCATATATTAAAGTTCATTCTTTGTGTGATAGTGTCCCATAAATTTTGACAAATTCATAGTGTAATATATCTACCATTACAATCTTATTTCTTGGCTTTCTATTCTGTTCCATTGATCAAAGTGTCTATGATTTTGCTAATATCACAGTTCCTATACACTGTAACTTTACAATGGTCTTGAAATTGAGCATTAATGAGTCCTTCAACTTTGTTCTTCCTCACTATTGTTAGGTATTCTACATCTTTTGTCTTTATACACTTTAGGATCAGTCTGTAGAGGCCTACAAATTAGGTCACTGGGATTTTGATTGGTAGTGAGTTCTATCTATTAATCAAATTGGGAAATATTGACATTTTACAATATTGAGTTCCTGAATGCATGAACATAGGCTATTTCTGAATTTATTTAGAATTTTTTATTACTTTCATCTGTGTTTTATAGATTTCTGCATATATATTCTGTATATATCACCTGTCTTTAGATTTGAACCTTAGTATTTTTATTAGTATGTTCTTTGATTAGTATGTTAGTTTATTAGTTTGTTAGTATGTTATTTGATTAGTATGTTATTTGATTAGTTTTATTAGTATGTTATTTGATTAGTATGTTATTTTATTAGTTTCAGTTATTGAAATGGCACATGTGAAAGGAAATTACTTTTGTATATTGATTTTGCATGCTGTAATTTCCTATATCGACTTACAAGTTCCAGGATTTTTTGGTAGATTCTTTGTGAGTTTTCTACATAGAAAATCATGTCACTTGCAAAAATTTATTTTTCCCTTTTCTATCTATATACTTTCTAGAACTTCAATATGATGTTAAGTAACAGAGAACATTCTTGCAGTTTTTTTGAATTTCTCTATTCCCTCAACTCAGAGTATGATGGTAGCTGTGGGGTTTTGGTAGATGTCCTCTCTCAAGTTGAAGGAGTAATCTGAGTTCCTACTTTGCAGGTAGTGTTTATCATGAATGAAGATTAGACTTTGTCAAAAGCTTTTTTTGCCTCAGTTAATATGTTTATGTGACTTTTCTTCTTTAGCCTAAAATTAAAGTACATCATTTCATTTTAAATGTTGAAACAAATTGCATTAATGAAATAGATCTAGGTTGTGGTGTATAATGCCTTTTATACTTTTTGTATTAATTTTGTTAAACAGATTTCAGCTTTAATTCTCTGTATTCACCCATGTCTCTATATTTTGGATGACAATTTGCCCTGCAATCTTAGTTCTTGAATGGATCTAAGAAACATCGTTGATTTTTAGATTTTCTTCTTGCTAAAATGAAAGTGATGACTTCTAAGCTCCTTAAATGTTGAAGCTAACACTAAAAGCCTCCTTGCATGACTTCCCTGTTTAAAATTAGTATCTTAATCCTTACACATTACTGAATAATAATGCCCTCCAAAATAAACAGTTTCTGTAAAATTATTGCAAAATAACTATACTTCTTCTAATTTGTCCATAGTCACAAGATTAAAAGAACCCAACACACTAATTTTGTTTTTTGTTTTTCCTTTTCTTTCATATCTCTCACTTTTCTATTTCTTTGGTTTTAAATAATAATATCTAAGCCAAAATTTTTTTTAAAAGGTCTAGAAAACCAATCAGTAATGCTACCAGAAATAGTGTATTATTGTCAAACTGTAAGGAGGTCTCTAGCTATAAAATTATCTCCTCAGTTCATACTCAGCAATGTCATTAGATACATAGGTAAATGCCCATAATATTTTCCAGTGAAAGTAGATGAGTGATTATTCTAAGATACCTGTATTAAATCTGTATCACAAAATATTTAGACAGGAAAAAATAAGACCAGATAACAAAATTAAATTTAACTGTAATCTTCTACATTGCATTCCCTCCAAGTGACAGTTACTAATAATGAAAAATAAGACAACAGCCTGGCCAGCCATGGTTCAGCGGTTGAACATTGACCTAGGATCCAGGCGATTGCAGTTTGATTTCCAGCCAAGGCACATGCCCAGGTTGTGGGCTTAGACCCCAGTCAGGGGTGTGCAGGAAACAGCTGATCAATGATGATTCTCTCATCATTGATGTTTCTGTCACTCTCTGTCTCTCTCTTCCTATCTCTGAAATCAATAAAGATATATTTAAAAAAAGAAAAGAAGAAAAATAAGACAATAAAATTCAATAGCAATCAACAGGCTATCAAAGCATCTTCAGTTACAGTAAAATGTACATTGCATACATTATTTCATATACTGTTTTAAAAAACCACATACAGTATACAACAATACAATTATTGCTATCTTATTATAAACAACTGAGGACCCAAGAGATATATTTTTGTGACTCAAAGTCAAATAGTATTAGAACAAATAATTGAATGCTATATGAACCCACTAAGCAACAAAAAATTTTTAAAAATTGTTTTGTGTTACATACTTAGACAAAGTTGATTGTATTATATATAATTGTGTTTAATAATCTTGTAGGGCTTTTGGAAAAATTTAGTACACAAGTAAATGTACACAGGATAGGTGAATATTTGGAAAGATGTCCAAAGAAAAATTGTTGAAGGTGCTCAGAAGAGAAGGTTATGATGACTCTCCACAAATGAAAACAAACAAACAAAAACACAAATGGACTTGGAAGAATACTAGTGATGGAGTGTGTTTAAGTTCCTTAATTTTCTCATATTTAATGTTTTATGTCTTGCATCTAAAAAAAATGACAGAAATAAAGAAGGAGCTACTCTTTTCTCTGAAACTCACTGAACTAAGAGAGAGGAAGGGAGAAAGAGAAAGAGAGAGAGAGAGAGAGAGAGAGAAACATCAATAGGTTGCCTCCCATGTGCACTCCAACCAGGGATTGAACCTGCAACCTAGGTATGTGCCCTGACTGGGAATTGAACCTGCAATCTTTTTGTTGTTGTATGGGATGATGCTCCAACCGAGCCACCCTGCCAGAGCTATATCATCTATCTTAACATGACTAATCCCCTTATCAAATACATTCTATGTAGACATGTGTAAAAGAGGCAAGAATAATGAAATATCTGAAGGCTGTGAACAAAAAAAAGGGGCCAATGCTAACCCTGACAAACTCAGAGGAGGCCTGTGTAGCAGCCTTACAAATTCAGAGACCAAAGGTAACCACAGAGGATGGTTTGAAATTAAAACTTCCTAATTAAAAGCAAGCCATGGTGGGTAGTCATGTCCTAGGCCAGTATCTTCCTTGACAAAGATCAATCTGTACCTTAACTGAGCCTGTCTATTGTCTTTTTACATCTACCAATAATATACCTTTGGAATGTAAGAGCAATCCCTTTTCCAGACTCTTCAGGGCACAATCTCCCACCAGAGCCTAGACCACACAAGCACTCGTTGTCATCTTGTTCTACAGACTATCTCTGCATGATTAAGTGTTAATTGTTAACTATCTTATATCCACCAATATAAAAGAATTATGTGTCTATTTGTTTTAGTTTGTATCCACTCTCAGAGATTTCCCCACTTTGCTTTCTCCAGCCTCCCTAATCTATCACCAGTGGATTTCATGCAACCACTTTATATCTCCTCCTTTGATTGCAATGTATAAAATAAGGTCCCAAACTGCCATTCTCTAGAGCATTTTCTCCATCCATTCAGATTTTGCTTCCTAGCAATTCTTGTCAGTTTGGCTCAGATAAACTCATAAAAATTCTCTAGAGGTTAAAACATTTTTTATGTCAACAAGGCATTTCTCTTTTTTATGCAGTTTTTTGTTCATAACATTCTATTTGGCCAAATTTCTATGTGTCTAGATATAGACGATGGAGTGTATCCATCCAGGAGTAAGGAGAGATGGAAAGAAATTAGATCTCTTATAGCAAGAATAAAGAAATGTAGAAAAATTGAATTCTTCATTTTTTCAGCAACACAATAACCTGAAAAACCTGGTCATTGATTTATAAGAGAAAAATAAATTTATTTTTTAACATGTATTAACATATCAAGAGTGAGACTTAAATAACAAGATTACAAATTAATTCATAGTTTGGGAAGAAATTCAAAGATTCCTCTTAAATTAAGAATTTTTGCTGACCACTTGGTGGTTGAAAGAAAAATAGTAAGAAAAAAAAATAGAGTCTGAGGTAGATAAGGAAAGCATTACATTAAGATTGAACCCTTCTTATGTTAATGAATCTGAGGAGGTGTTTGGTATGTAAAGAGCTGGAGGGAAATGCCAGAAAATGCTTTTACTGACCTAACTCTCCTGTGGGCCTCAGAGAGGAAGCTCTCATGGGGAGGACTTGTACTGACATGGAGTGGTCTCAGCAAGGAAAGAAGGTAGAACAGAGTCGGTATGCAGAGAGAAGGATCATTTAATAATCTCAAACCTCACTAAACCTGCTTGTAGTGCATTAGCACATGATTTCTTACATCTGTTTAATGATTAGAGAGGTTAGCCTAATTAAGTGCATGTTGGTAAGATCAGGGGCTGTAGAGAGAATATAAAGAGGCTTAGCAGGCATGGGAAAAGGAGTCTAAGATGTTGCATAGGCCTTCATGGAGGGATACTGTGCCCTAAGCAACCCAAAAGAATGACAAGGTTATGTGCCAAAGCAGCCAAAGGCTTCAGCAACAAACACCAGGCTCTCACCCAGGAAAGGTCCAGTCTTGCCACAGCTTTTACTAGCCAGAGAGCAGCTCAAACCAGCCACTCCACAGAGAATACTATAAGAAACCAGTGGACAAAACATAAATCTGTGGGTGACACTCTCCTCTGCTGTCACAAAGTTATGGAAAGGCACTGTTTTCTCCATGTACAAGCATCAGTGGGAAGAGTAAAACCATACATGGTGCATTAGAGTCAGAGAAACTTACAACGGAGAAATAAAAGTCAGAGTATCTAATTACATCAAAATAATTTGCTTTCCTTTTTTACCTAGTTTTAATCAAGGGGATTTCAATCTGGATATGTCAGTGTTTTCTTTGCAAAAACCGTCATGGCAGAAGTTGGGGTTTCTTCTTCCCCACTGGGTGCTGAGGTGGGGTCCTTACTATATCTCCAGAAAAAGAATTTTCTGAGACAGGAGGATGAGTGATTTTTTTTTTGCATGGAATTACATTCCGGGGTTTCCAAAGTCTCATTCCAGTCATAGAAGAAGTGAGCCGAGGCTTCAGTAAAGCTAGAAGCAAAGCCAGTGTCCAGAGTTTTTTGTTCCACATCGTAACTGTTACCGGGAAGGGAACCTGGCCCTTTGTGGGTCTGCCTAGGGCCACGAGTGTGTGTGAGTTCTTGGCCTCATGCAGGAAAAATTTCGCAGCATGGGTCCAGATGACTATGAGAGAACATTTATTAAAGCAATAAAACAAGAAAGGGCTTAGTATAGAAGAAGCAACAGGAAAGCCTAGGTTGAGCTGCCCTGGGTCTCTGGGAAGTCAGAGAAAAGGGTGCCTTGGGAGCAGGTTCAGGGGATTAGGCTGCAATGAGCTGCCTCTGCCCATTGCTTCCCTGGTTGCAAGGTTCATGGGGTTCCCTTAAAGGTTTAGGGGATGCATGCCTGTGCGGGAAGAAGAGGGGAAAGGGAATGGCAGCCCAGAGTGGGGGGTATTCCCCAAAGGGAGAGCATGCACTGGGTCCTTTGTCTTGAGGCTTCTATTCCTCTCTTGAAGGTGAGTGTCTTAAGGGAGGTCTCAGGGGAGTGTCTCAATAGAATATTCATAAGCTTTCCAGTTGTGCTCGTCAAGGTCACGAGCTCCACTGACTGGTCAGTGCCAGGGCAGGGGGTTCTTAGTCAATGTAGCTGGTCCTGAGGGAACCATGGCTCCACCTAATCTGGTTTTTCTGCTTATTTGGGCCTGGAGCTGAAATACAACTAAGGCCTAAATGTTATCTTTAAGGAGGAATGCTCAGGGGTCTAAACTGCATGACCTGAGATATGCTGGGGGAAGATAGATTACCCTGGTGAAAAAGTCCTTGTTTTCCCAGTTTTGCCCCTTGCTAGCCATCTGGGGCTTCCTTCTCTGGTGAGTTTCTGTACTTGGCCCATCTAACACAAACCATTTACTCTCAAGTCTCCTTGGTTTAGGGAAGATAGGATTTAATAGGTGACTGCAAACTGCTGTTTAACAATCTGTCTCAGTTTCCCTATTCCACTTGTCCTGCATTACTGGCCTATCTCACAACCAGGTCCAGTTCAGCAGCAAGCTAGTTATAGTCAATTAGTTCATTGTGGGTGAGGTTCGCATGGCCATGGGCCATCTGGGTGAATACAGGAGAGTGCACTCCAAACAAGAGTCCTAGGGCAGCAAGAGGAACCAAAAGCATAAAAGCACAAGAGCACAAACTTCTTTGTTTAGGGAATTAAGTATCTCAAATCTTCCCAGGCTTGCGGTGGCCATGCTCATTCTGGCCAATGATCTGTTCTCAGGTGTGACTGACAAATACCTTCCTGATGCCACGACAGCTTCACTGGGCATGCATCTATTCTCCTCCCTGCCCAGTACCTTCTCCCAGTGATCTGTGGGAAATAGACCAGTGGCTCCCTGGAGAGTGTAAAGCTTTAGCTTCCTGGGGAAGCTGCCCAAGTGACATGCCTATAATATTTGGTCTTCCCTTTGCTCCTTTTCTGTTATTAACAACTAGCTAATTACAACAGTATCAAAACCATTTATTTGCAGAAATATTATTAGCAATTTTCCTATTATGTTATTGATTTATTTTATTTTAAACCGAGACATTTTATTTTTTTTTACCTTATTGAAATTTACAGGAAAGAATGTTAATATCAAATTTAAACTTTAATTTTATATATTTTGAGAAAATTTTAAACATAACAAAACACAAAATAGTACACTTTTCCATACATTTGCTCCTGATTTATACATTTGAAAATTTGTATCATCAGGTACCTGTGTACAGAAACTAACAATGCCAAGGTACATATAACATATATATTACATTATAAAAATTTAAAGAAAATTTATTGGTAAAATTATACAAAAATAGTGACCAATTGTATTGATTGTCAGTGATCATTTATCCTTTGTTAGAGAAGGTGTTTATTTTCAAATGATTCTGATACAGCTTCTAAAAGAAAAACACACACACACACACATAAAGTTACAAGGATAAAAAGGAAACAGAAAACAAGGGCTTCTTAGAAAATTTCCCAGTTTTAGAATGTATTTGAATTTCACATGTGCATTCTTGTACTCTACTCATTATAGAAGACAACTGTTTTTGTTTGATGGGCAAGATGTTATTCTTATTAAATGGACACCTGGGTATTTTTCCACCAATCCAATGTATAAAAACCAAATGATAGCCCTAATTTATTCTGAGATTTTCACCCAGTTTAACCAGCCAGCTTCTACTTCAATCATACTTTTTTTAAATTGAGGTGTAATTGTTATATAACATGATGTTAATTTCAGGTGTGCAACATAATAATTAGATATTTGTATATATTGGAAAATGATCACCACAAGAAGTTTAGTTAAAATTTGTTACCATCTATAATTTAATCCATAGCAAGATTAATTTAAATGTATCTAATCATAAAGAAAAAGGTATTCACCTAAAATATATATATATCAATGTGTACAACACTCAGGAATCTGTTCAAAATTTCTTGGTGGGTGGATTTATCATAAAAATTAGCTTCTATTTGACACCTTTAAGTAAGTAGACATGGAAGGTAACACACTAGCTTCAATTAAATCTCATGGCTCCAGATCTGCTTGTGCTCCTAAGTGGTTATAGGCATAAATGTATCTTTTTCTATTTAAGCACTAGTTGTTTAATTTATATACTTTTATGAAACCAGGCACATAACTTAAAACTTCTTGGAGCAAAGGGTTTAAGGTTGGAAAAGAATAGATTATCAATAATTTCTTGCCACTAATTTTCATTCTTATACTTGGAAGATGGAATATTGTGGATTCTGAAATATTAAATATCTCTAGTTTTTCATATAAAAATGGAATAACTTAATATTACTTAGCCCACTCAAAACCACAAACAAAACAAACAAACAAAAAATCTAAGCCTATTTTGATATGTAAGGTGAGAAGCTGTGACATAGAAAAAAGGAATGCCAATAGCACTAGTAGTCTTTCTAGAGGAATTTTTTTTCTCTGCAGACCAAGAAGAACGTCTGTTCTCTCTATTCTTAGGGAGGATTATTTCACTTCTTATTATCTTTCTATGTAAAAGCACATAATCAAACTTATGTATAATTGAAAGCAGCTCTCCTCCCTCACAACAAGAATCAAGTTGATTACATGAGTAAGACTTTGCAGTAAAACATAAAAGCTCTCTGTAAAACATGCAATGTTTTAATTTTCTATTCAGAATTTTAAACCTCTATTAGCAGATTCCATCCTATTTAAAACTTGTCAGTACCACAGTTATTCTGATGCAATTATAATAAATGTCAGTGAATGAGAATTTTAATAAGTAAAATTGTTTCTGAGTTAAGCATATTTTCATCCCCTCCAGAATTTTACCACCTGCTCAAGCAGTACATTATTCTGTCTCAGAATAAAGAATATTCATATTTCTCCAAAGGTGACAATTAAGCTATTAGAGTTGTTTAGAGTATTAGAGTTGTTTAAAGCATCAGGTTAGCATTTCCCTGAGATCATCAAGTCTCAACTTAGCCAAAACAGACAAGACAGCGTAATGACTCAGGTGTTCTGGGAATATGCTCACCATATAAATAATGGATCACTGACATTTCTCTGTTTGATATTAGATAAGTTTTCTTAAGAATGCCTTATTTAATTTATTCACTGAATCAAAACAAGGGGAACATTTTGTTAATAAGAGAAGATGCATAATTTAAGATATGTATTCTTACATATCAATGCACATATGTACTTGTCTAAATTCATTAGCCTTTAAAATTAATATTTTAATCAGGAAAAAAGTAATTGATTACCAGAATCTATTTAAAATATTTAGTATACTAGACATAGAGAGTTAGTACTTTCTTATTTTCTTTTTGCATTTATTTGCCGTTAATCTTAAAGATTGAGTCTTTTCATTTGTTTTGCAGCTTAAGCATTTACTATCTCTCCATTTCAACCTCCTCTCCATAGGGCTGCTTGAGAGTCCTTATGATATACCCTGGAGTGAGCGACTCCTTAGAGCACAAAAGCACAGAGTGGCCATAATGCCTTTGATTACCTGGTCTCAGCACACATTATCATTTTTGCAATACCCTATTGATGACACAGGAAAGTCCTTTTGATGTGAGAAAGGATTGCAGAGGAATACAAGTACCAAGCAGTGAAGTTCATCAAGGTCCATGTTGGAGATTCCATTCAGTATTTAGCTTTAAACTATAATCAAGGAAGGTTGAAAATGAAATTATTGCTATTTTATGCACATGCACTTTTTCAGAAACATCACCCTGCCATCCCCAGTAGAAATTGCTGAGTTTGGTTTTTAAATAATCTCAAAAGTTGTTTCTCACTTTTCCTAATCAAAAGGGTTCATTCCAGTCAAGAGAGTTATCTCAGATGTTTCAGTCATTAGTGAGGTTTTTATCTACTATTTCACATATGCCCCACTATTCTGGTATTTAATATAATTTCTATCTTTCCGGGTCCCGTTCATGTCTTACTTAATTGACCATGAAACCACCAAAAGCTCTACCTTACCTACTCTAACAATTCTATCAATTCTAACAAGGAGTATTTTTTCATCATTAGCAAATAACATGTGTAAGGTGCTTTTTCTTAAGAAAAATACAGTTTTCTTGAATAGATAACATATTATACTCTTTTTTAAATTCCTCAATACAATAAGCTTGAGCACAGAATAATGCAGTTGAATTATATATACAGAGGTAACAGTCAACATCTCCCACCATGCTCTGTACCAGAAGTGTTCCAGCTTCTCTTGATGGAAAGACTCTAGTTGAGTGATTGCGGCTGCCATGGCTCTTTAGCCTGCATTATTCCATTATCTACCATTAATTCATGATGGTTTTCTTGGGGGGAAAAAACCATTTCCTGTTGATCACAATAACTTAGAAAAATAAAGTTCTAGATTATATTTTATAAAACTACTCTCCGTTATATACATATATACACAACTTAAGGACACAGACAATGGTGGGAAGAGGGACTGTGGAGGGGGATGGGACTGGGTGGAACAGGTCATTGGGGAGAAAAAAGGACATCCATAATATTTTAAACAAAAATAAAATTTTTAAAAAACCCAAAAAACTACTCTCCAGTCAGATTTACTTTCTTGTTAGAAGATTTCTTTTAAATTTGAACTGTTATTTTCAAAAATCTTCATCCTGGGGATTTTGTCATAACTCAATTAGATCTGACATCATATTTCAAATTTCACTTTTACTTTAACAAATTACTGTAACAAACTTCCTTCAGGCTGTGCTTTGATTATTAATTAGCACACACATCATGTAGCTAAGGGAAGATAGACATTTATGGCAAGGGTTTTTCTCCTAATTAAGTGTAACAGCTTATTCATTTCCAGTGACTTTGAGGTTAACTTTTAAAAATCATTTTTAACTCCTTTATTTTTCTTAGTTGTAGGACATAAACTTCTCTGATTTCTGCTATGAAAAGTGGTAAATATTGCTACCACTTTATATTCTAATAATGACTTTGAAATACAGCTTCCCTTTATTTGGTTATTGTCTGCTACTCCTTAAACTGAGTGCTTGGTTGCCTACTACATAAAAGTTTACAATGCTCTATAATCAGTAGATTGTTTTCAATTATGAAAAACATCAGAGTCTTCTTAGCCATCTGTTGGAAAAGACAGGTTACATGCATTGAATATGTACTGTAGGAACTTGGGAAGCTTTTATTATCAGCAATAGATGTATTCCACCACACCGGTTTGAATCCCAAAGTACGTTTGCAGATGGTTTCCAGTCTCACTTAGCCTGGGATGTTCTCGCCTCCCTGGCTTTGCCTTCCCGTAATGATTGAAGAAGACACATGAATTCTGACTCCTATTCAAAAACTTAGTCATGTTTGCTCTTCGTTTGAGCCTGGATTATTTTATAACCTCCACTTGTGCTGTGTCACCTGACTTGAAGACAGCTGACCAGAGGTCTCAAGAAATTCTTTGGAGGCCACTGCCACCTCAGTCATCTCTAGCACACATTGTTTCTCATCCAGGCAGTGAGGCTGCAGAGGTCTCTTCTAGTCACAAGCAACAACTGCAAATAAGCACTACTTGTATAGCCTTCCAAAGTGTAAAATAAAGAAAAAAATTCTTCCCACCAGCCACATAGTATTATGATCAGGTAAGGATGTTTCACATAAAAATCTGTCCTGACAGTTCAACTGAGTTACTATTTAAATTTCACCTCCCACAGGAAACTTGGGCTTTGCTAGATACCAGTGTCAACCACATCACAGATGTAGGTTTATATTCACAAGTGTTAGTCTGTTTCTGTAGAATCAAGTCCACAGGTTTCATTTCTTTTTTGACATATATATTATGATTTTTATATTAGGGGACTCATTGCTCTACCAAGCAGTGTGGTTCACTCTCACATTTATAAAGAAATACAAATTTCAGGAGAAAGGTAATGAGGTCTTTCTTTGTTCTTACCCTCTAAGAAGGCATCTTGACTCTATAAATAATTGTCTCCACTGCTTCCCAGAAATCATTAAGCATACGAATATATTTCTCATGCAGATAAAAAATAAGTCCCTCCTCAGCATACCAACTGATATATATCTGCAAACATACATATGGATGTGTACTTGCACTAGTGTGTGTGTATATGCTATATATATATATTCAGTAATTTTTTATTGTTATTTTGTTTTTTACTGCACTCTTCATTAAAAAATCTAGGTACAAACTAGAAACAAATTAAAATACAACTGCCAACAGACAACTTGAAAGAGCAAATAAAAGTTAAGGGTTTCATTTTTCCTATTGTGTACTGATAGTGCTCTAGATACAACACTCTGTTTATAGGCAGAAATACAGGTAATAATAACAAAGAAACAACTTCTATAACTGTATGTTTTAAGAGACCAAAGTGATGTCTTATAGACTCTCATAGAAATTGAAATATGATCACTCTGAATCATGATTTTGTAAAATGGTAAATCAAGTACTTATAAGAACAAATTTTCCGTAGTTTACCTCTGCTGCTATCAGTTTATCTTCCCATGTCTTTGTTATGCATTTATTGACCACAGAAACCAGTTACTTTTGCTATCATGGATTCCAGATCATTTTACTTCAGGGGGTTGCTCAGTGATGCTATTTTCAATTTGCAGTCTAGTGGTGGGCTTAATGAACCACTTAAAATACAGCAGATATCCATCTATAAGTTTATCTCCCTTATAACAAAGTTAAAAACCTTGTTGTTGGCTTCCAGGTCTCACAAGCAAACCACAACTGGTTTATTTCAAGCTTTCAAACAATGTTTATAAAATACACTACTCAGTGAGTAGTCAGACTGCCACACATCTATGTTTATGAACCAACCAATTATATTTAAACTAATAAATTTAAATTACTGAATATCCTAATACTTACATTTGATCAGTACTAAGAGATATTTATAAGTTTAATATTCAATGGGTTGCTATAATTATGATATGAAGTTGAGAACCAATGACACATAATGATAAGATAAATTACAAGACAGGTATTATAAATCACTTACTGATTATACCAACTGAGTGACAGACTAAGTGAGCAAACTGATGACTATATAATCTCATAGCATCATCGACAGGCTTTAAACAGAAAGGTCACCGCATAGCTTGTTCAGATAAGTCTGTCATTTTAATGGTCTAAATAAATCATCACTTATAAGTTTTTTCAATATTTAATTTCCTGAATATTCTGAATAGAAAAACAGAATGCTGATAAAATAGCATCTGTTTTGATTTATTTGTATACATGATGGGTGACTACTCTCTCACCCTGCTTTCTTGAGGACTTCTATCTAAGAAGTGATGTCACCTAACAGGAATGAGGAAGCAATAAATCACAATGCATGTTTATAATCCTGTTAGTCACTCTGACAATGGCCAATGAAGTCTCCAAGAATTCATTTCAGTTTAGTGCCAAAATCTAATCTAATACTAGTATTATTTGTTTATTTTCATAAGTTTTTATGCTGTTGTGTTTTCCATTAATTTATTTTAGTGAGATATAATATAAATATGATAAAATGCACAGATAAGTCTATGTGTCAGTGAGTTTGAAAAATGCATAATAGCCTCGCATCATACACCCTTACCAAGATATAGAATTTCTACTGTTTCTTTATGCCCCTTGCATAAAAGAGCTGTGTCATTAATACCAATAAAAAATAACTCCCTGAGACCATGTCACTGTCTTACTATCCTGAGAATTAAAACCAGACTTCAGACATATACCTCTGAAAATGAAAAGAAAGAAATGAAAATTCAGAATCAAGAAGCTGCCACTACTGATGTCACAGCTGTCTCTTAACACATTGGAAGCTGGAGGAAGAGCCTTGAATGATGTCTACAGGAAATCTTCAAATGTCTATCAATCTGTTTACCACCAAACAAGACGAAAATAATCATAATATTGGCCTGTTCCATTTTTATCTTCCAAACCTCATGCACATGATCCTAATTTGTGGCATTTATTTTTTCATCCAGAACTGAAGGTGCAAGGGAATATGGGAAGTAAAGTTGTAGCTTTCCAACTTCTCTGAGGAGGGAGGAAGGAATGGAAATTGAAACACAATACACCATATCTACCTCACAGTTCATAAATGAAACTTCATATTAAATGCAAACAAGTAAACAAACAAAAATGCAGACAAGCACATTTTCTAAAAATTCATAAAAATTAAACTATTTTAATAATTGGGGTTTCCAAAAACAATTGAAAAATGTTCTACAATAGTGATTTAGAGGTTTGATTTGACATTTTGTTATTCAGTTTTCACTGGAGGAAACTATAGTACAATTAATAAAGTCATTGGACTTTGAATTTAGAATCATATTTCACAATTAGGCTTCTGACTTACATTTCCATGTCTTGGCCTCTGCATCATCTGTATACATTTTATTCTTCATTACTGTTCTTCAGCTTTGAACATGGCATATTATTTATTTAGTTAGTTAAACAGGTAGGTAGTTTAGTTATTTTTTTATATTTAAGATACAAGGTTATTTTCTGTGAAATCACAAAGCGAAAAGATATTGAGTTAAATCCAACATTGAGTCAAATCCACTTTGCAAATGATAATAGTTTCTGATATTTAATCAGAAATGACTTTTATGCCATTAAGTTTATTTTAAAAGTAAAAAAATTAATATTAGCAAAAAATTAATATTGCAAAATGCTTTCATCAATGCCTGGTGCATAGCAAATATTCTAGATTTGATTGCCAAATATATAAATTTAACAGAAAGCATATGGGAAAATTTAGGCAAAATGGTAACTATTATATCACATCAAGGACTGAATGCATTTAGATATTTGACACTTTGGGCCTTAAAATTTTTTCTGTAATAGTAGGTTCCAAACTCAAATTCACCCCTTCTGGACAGTATGATCTTAGTCAAGCGCTTTCGTCTTTCTAAACCCTGCTTCTTCATTTGCTAGAAAGGATAATAGAGCCATGGTGAGAAGTGAATGAGAGGTATAATGTTTGCAATCTTCCCAGAACATTGTCTTGGAGTAAATGCTTCATCTGAGAGTTGCTCATATTAGTTATTGTTAATTGAAATACTGCTATTCCAAGCTCATACAGTTTCATTTATATTTATTGGGTATCCACTTACCTCCTTACAAATTACTTGAGTGGTAGATATTTCCAGTTATTCATGAATTCCATTATTTAGCAAAGATGTATTGCTGCATACTTATATTACATACCACTTACATAGCTGTCATGTGTCTGAAGTTTCACATGTGGCCCCAGGTGAAACCAACAGGCGAATTACTCAGATGATCCCAGACAAGAGCTTAGTATCTGTAATATTGGAGAAACAAGAGTATATAATTCATAAGTTGATCTTGGGTCAGTTTTGCAAAATGCTTTCATCAATGCCTGGTGCATAGCAAATATTCTAGATTTGATTGCCAAATATATAAATTTAACAGAAAGCATATGGGAAAATTTAGGCAAAATGGTAACTATTATCTCACATCAAGGACTGAATGCATTTGAACTTAGGAGATAACTGGGCACAGAAAATTAAAAGCCTCTATGACTCCCTCTATTTCCCATCTTTGCTTCCTGGCATCATATTCTCCCAACAGCTGGCTCCATATAGCAATAACTATGTTTGCCAGCATGATTTGCATAAAACAGAAATCTCAGCTATGTAAAGAGAGCATTTCCTGAGTATTTCTCTCACCTGACATTTTAAGGTACTACAACAAAGCATTTTAGAAACCATGAATGATTAAAATATCAAATGTCAGCTCTCAGGAATGACTAACAGTATATATACAATATATTTAATTAATCTTATTGTTTTATATGCAACATTAAATAATATATAACTAATACAGTTAGGTCAATTTTAATTATAAGCTTTGTATTGAGTATAATAAAAATTAGTTTAATTCAGATGTATAGCCATAAAATTTATTGTACTAGAATCAGAGAATTTATAAATTAAGTCACAGTATGTAAAATATCATTATACAAGTATTTAGAACAAAAATTATAATTATATAATTATGTCCTTTTTGGATATTAATTTTATAAAAATTATGGTTAAGTTATTGAATTCTGAAGACTAGTTACTGTCTAATGATGCATTTGGAAAATGAGCATACATAAAAAAGTAGGAAATTACAGAGAGTGTATATATTTTTTGTAACTACAATGGTTAAATAAGCCAAGAACACAGTTTAAGTTCAAAAGTTTAGAATAAAGATTAAATTTGACTATACAGCACAGAAATAATTTTCAGTTTTCTGTTTTTTAGCCTCTCTCTTTCTGTTATAACATTATATCAAGCAAAATTATGCAACAAAGTCTTGAACAAATACTCCCTAAAGGAAGATGCTTTAATGGCCAATAAGCACATACAAAATGACCAACATTATTAGTTACCAAAAGTGAAAACTTAAAACCACAATGATATAACACTACACATACAGTAGAGTGGTAATTCACAGATGAGATTGTAGAGCAACTGAGGCTCTCATAAATTACCAATGGAAGCATACAAACACTTTAAAAAACAGTTTGTCACTTTCTCAAAACTATAATGCATGAATTTCACTTCTAGTTACATATCCTATAGAAATAAAAACAGGACCACAAAAAACTTTAGATAAGAATTTTTATAGTAGGTTTATTTGTAATAGGCAAAATGTGGAAATAACTAAAAATAAGTACTATCAACAGAAAAATGGACAAACTGTGGCATATTAATAAAATAGAATACTACTCAGCAACAAAAAGCAACAAGCTATTGATACATGCAAAAATATGGATTCAGAGGTATTCCTGAAAACCATTTCATGAGAAATAGAAGTGGAATATAAGAAAGCATAGACAATTAATTCAATTATAACAGAGCTCTAGAGTAGGCAATACAGAACTATGATGGTAGATTTGTGACAGTACCTGTTTAAAACCATCTGTGGAGAGTGGTTTCCATTTCCTTGATTCAGCTGATACCAGAAGTGGATGCAAAAACAGATGCTCAAGAATGGGAACCTGGGTTTATTTTTTTTTTTACCTGACCTGCTTAGACATGAGTTTACTTGGGAGGTGCAATTGGAAGATGACAGTTGTTATAGTCCATGAAAAACAGTGGCAAAAAAAAAAAAAAAAAGTATTAAGGAAGACATAGCTTCAGTGAATAGAATGATTTCTACAATAGAGTATTATGGTGAAGATGAGGAATATAAGAAACAGGGGGTGGGCCAGCTACTTCTGACAACACTGGAAAGCTCACAGAAAGCTCAGTACTTTCAATTCACTGGTCAAGGTAGACTTTTTCTATATTTAGTAGTATTAGGACTCGTGAAGGCATCCTGGCTGGTTTGGCTCAGTGGTTTGAGCATCAGCCCACGGACTGAAGAGTCCCAGGTTTGATCCAGCCAAGGGCAGGTACCTTGGTTGCAGGATCAATCCTGGTTCTGGTTGGGGCATGTGCAGGAGGCAACCAATCGATATGTCTCGCTCACACCGAAGTTTCTCTCTGTTTCCCTTCCACTCTCTCTGAAAAAGCAATGGAAAAAACATCCTTGGATGAGAATTAACAACAACAACAAAAGACTAGTGAAGGCATGAATCACATGCAGAGGTTTATCCTATTTTTGAATTAATAAATGTGTTGGTCTGTTATGTGAAGGCTGGAACATTGATCAGAAAAGAGTCGAGCGTGAGAATTGGAATGGGTTACTTAGGTGGATTTATCTGGATATTAGTTCTGTGTATCCCTAACCCCAGAACTTTCCTGACTGCTATTCACTCTTTGGTGAAGACTATATAATTATTCACATGAGATCATTGCTTTGGAGTAAAACACCAATTCTCCTTACTGCACCACTTGTGCCACCTCACAGCCTCTAGGCAGATAAGTAGAGTATGATAGTAGTTTGCCCCAGGGTACAAGTAAAAGTAAGATAAAGTTAAATACACTAGATGACAAATATTACATTCTTTTGACCATTTATATTGGCAAAAACTGGAGCAATTTATGTGGAAATGTATCTAAATGTCCCCAGTAGGGAAGGAAATAATCGATCAGATTAGGGCAACTTAATAAATATGACTTGTAATGTGCTACCCTGAGCAGTCAAGAGTATTGAGTTTGTTTACTTGTTTGACTAAAACTACTCTTACAGGTAGATCACACTAAATGAATATGAAACACTAAATATTCATTGGTATAGTTTACAGGTGTATTGGCTCCAAAACCAAAACTTATCTTTACGGATCTGTGACAGGCACCTTTCGCAGACACCAGAGAGCTGTTATGGGACAGCTCCTGAGTCAGAGAGAGAGAGGGCTATCCTCACCTCGATTATTGTCACGCCCATAGGAATGAATTAAAACAAGTGATTCCAGATAATAATTGCATTGCATTAAATTGAATTTATTAAGAAATTAAAGAAGCAAAGTAAGTAAATCTATCCATCTGGCTTATGAAGAGCAAGTGAGGTGTGTTAGGGTTTGGCGAGTGATGTAGGCTGTGAAAGAATTCAAAACTAAAAGAAGAGATGCAGAGAGGAAGTTTATTTTACTTTCCAAGAGAGGAAAGGGCTGGTGTATTGTTAGTAAATACAGGGCAGGGAACAAAGAGTGGCTTCTACTTTTAAAGTGCAATTGGTTGCTGATGCTAGGTAACAAGGAAGGGAGGGGTTTGGGTTGTCTTGAAGTTGAGCAGATACCAGGGAGGTTGTCTTGAAAAGTTACAGTTTGCTTGCTTTCCAGGAGATAGTCCGGCAGATGTCCTAGGGAGGTGTCTTACCAGTATTTTTCCCAAGCCTGTAAGACATACTTAGAGCAAAAGTTATGAAGAGTGCAAAAGAGGCTTGTTTGAAGGGGAGGGGGGAAGGAACCTTCCAGTAACTAGAAACTCTTTATCCCTGAGTTGTGCAAACAGCACGCAGGAGGGGGAAGCAAGTCTTGCAGTTTGAACAGAGGAGCAAACAATCTTGGGATTCAATTACCAGGTGCTTCTCATAAATTGTGGAAGGCCACAGAAAAGGAGAGGCCTTTTCCCTGTCCTTACAGGGTGGGGGTTCGGGGCATTATATACCCACCTGTCTAAGCTTTTTAAAACATATATATTTGCTAAATATCCTCACACAAATTAACTCTGACGGTCTCTCCTTTTGTTTGTGATGGCTTTGCCACAATTTATGAGAAGCACCTGGCAATTAAATCCCAAGACTGTTGGCTTTTCTGTTTAGACATTGGGATGAGATAAGCCAGTATGTTTCTTTCCCCCACCTCCTGCTCTTTGAACAGCTTCAGGATGATTTGCACTAAGCAGCCTGTTGTTAGTGAGAAGTTGAATCACGCTTCCTCCTCCTCTCCCACTTCCCTTCCCCCTCCTCACCTGCATTCTTTTGTGAGGAGAGGTTTTAACCCTTTTTTCTTAAGCTAACGTGTCCTGCTACAAGTGGCCTGCAAAGCTTTTTGGCTTTAATTTTCCTGTCTCAGTTTCCTTATTCCACTTGTCCTGGAATTTTCCTGGCTTTTCATTGTCCTATAACATATCTATAATGCCACTGCGTAAGACCAGAGGTAGGGCTTGTTATTCTCAGGTGATAGGGGTGGGCCTGAGTAATTTTCAGAGTAGACTTGGTAGTTAGTTAGGAGGAGCCAACAATTAGCCCTGAGACCTGCCTCTCCAGACCAAAAGAGAACAATAAAGGCCATGCTGCCTTCTTGGGGAAAGTGCAGAGATTCAGGGTGGTTATTTCTATCACAATTCCATTTAACATGTCTGTTTCCCTGAGCAGATGAAACATGGCAGGAATGGGAGACAACCACGTAATATCCGATGATGACTCCAATTGTTGTTCCAGATGTATTCTCTTTATAGGAGCAATTAGCATTGCCCCTGGCATCTATTATGCAGCTATCAGAAAGCCAAATGATTTTGCTCTCTACTGATAAGTAAAAAATAACAGCAGCAGTTGGCTTTCCACTTCTAATGACAGCATTAAACCTCTATTGTCTCTTCCCTTTACAGTTCTGTCTCATAATATAGCTTGAGGAATCTAGATTAACTTAACACATCAAAAGACATCTTGTTGGACCACATTGATGTCTACATGCTGTCAGGACAGACATAGTTGATACCCTATAACATTTGGCAAGAAACATGTTCATAAAGGAAGATAAAACCTATCAAATTTCAGTTTTTCATTTCAGTCATGACAGTTGGTGTTTCCTGACCTGGGTAATGTTAGGATTCCCCCCTTTAAAGTGAAAGGCAATGTTGAATCCCACTGCACCTCATAGGACTAGAAAAGGGGCGCAAGATTCATTTGTGTGTTTTTTGGTTTTTTTAATTCTCACCTAAGGATATTTTTTCCAATGCTTTTCAGAGAGAGTGGAAGAGAGAGAGAGAGAGAGAGAGACACATCAATTGGTTGCCTCCCGACTGGGGTTGGGGATCGAGCCTGCAACTGAGGTACATGCCCTTGGCTGAAGTCGAACTCAGGACCCTTCAGTCCACAGGCCGATGCTCCAGCCACTGAGCCAAACCAGCTAGGGCCATCTGGTTTTAATATGTGACAAATTGAATGTGTTCTCTTTTGCCAATTAATTTTTAAGGCCACAAGATTTTCTTTTTAAATCCTTATCCAAGGACATTTTTTCATTTATTTTTAGAGAGGGTGGAAACAGAGAGAGAGAGAGAGAGAGATCAATGTGAGGGAGAAACACTGATCCATTGCCTCCCTCATGCACCCCAATTGGGGCCAGTGATGGAACCCACAACCTAGCATGTGCCCTAACTGGGAATTGAGCCTGCAACATTTCAGCATAGGGGACATATTCCTACTGACTGAACCACACTGGCCAGGGGAGGCCACAATATTTTGAATTAAGAGTGAAGACATTACAAAGGCTATAAGTACTGGCCCAAGTTTTAATTAATCTCTGCCTCATACAACTTGGCAGAGCCAATGACCCTCAAAATTCCTGTAGCATATTAAGATGTACATGGAGTCTGTTACAAGTCCTCAAAGAAAATGATAATGTGCACCTTTGGGTCCAAAGAAAATCCCTTTTGGGCTCTAGGGGAGACTAAACACCACTGGCCTACAAGTGAGCATGCAGAATGAAAGGACATTATTTAATCCACCAAATTATATATGTGTGAGCAACATTTTTGTAACATCAAGTGGAAATGCTAATAGGAAAATGGCCTCAAGCCTGTCCTGAAATCACAGGTAATTTGTTTAATCAAGTAGGTCAAGCTCCCAGAGCACCTACTCCTGATATGCTGGTCCCAGGAGGAGTTTTCTACTATCTGTTAACTGAGGAAGACAAGATTTTAGTTTGCTTAGAACATGGTTCTGTATAATAAACTGGCAGCAGCTGAAGGTAGAACACTACAGAATTAAAACTTTTTATGAGAATAACTGAATTTTCAATAAGAGAGAAGCAATGAGATGATACTCATGGATTTTATTGCTTTTATTCAGTGTCCCAACTACCAGTGACATCTGTCTTTTTAGAATTTTAGAATGGCCTTCTGAAAAATGTAGAGCCCAGATACCAAGGGAATGGAGATAGGAACTGCATTTTTTCACATCTAGTAACCCAATTATAAACCATTTTTATTCCTTTTCATAAGATGCTGGACATTGACAGTTTAGGAGGTTCTTTGTTTGTTTTGGTTGGTTGGTTGGTTTTTTAAGCTTTATTAAGCTATAATGATAGACAAAGAATTGCACATATTTAGTGTGTACAATTTGATTAGTTTAGAACTAGTAAAACACCATAACACCATCACAACAATCAAGGTAATGGTCATATCCAACACTGCTCAAAGTTTCCTTGTTTGTGTGTGTGTGTGTTTGTGTGTGTGATAAACACTTAGCATAAGATCTAACCTTTTAACAAATTTTGAAATGCATAATACCATTTTGTTAACTATAGGCACTATATTGTATAGATGTCTAGAACTCTAGATCATCTGGTATAACTAAAACTTCGTATCCACTGAACTACTACCCTCCCCCACCCCCAGCTCATGGCAACAACCATTATGTTCTCTTCTATGAGTCTGACTATTTTAGATACTTCATAAAAGTGCAATTATACAGTATTTGTCCTTTGGTGACTGGCTTATTTAGTTTAGTATAATGTCCTCCAACTTAATTCATGTTGTCTCAAATAGCAGGATTTCCTTATTTTTTAAGAAAGAACAAGTATATAACACTTTTTCTTTATTTGTTGATGAGCACTTGAGTTGTTTTCATATCTTGGTTATTGTGAATAATACCACAATGAACATGGGATAGTAGATGTCTCTTTAAGATCCTGATTTTAATTATTTTAGACATACACCTAGAAGTGGGATTGCTGGATCAAAATATGTACATTAAGAGATACTCAACATCATTAATTATCAGGGATGCAAATATAAACTACAATAAGATATCACCTAACACTTGTTAGGATGACTATTATCAAAACAAACAAACAAAAAACACAAGTGTTGAGCTTGTAGAGAAATTATAACTCTTGGACATTGTTGGTGGTAATGTAAAATGGTACAGAAGTTATGGAAAGCAGTAAGGTCTCCCAAAATATTAAAAATAGAGAGTTTAGGAGTCTTCATTTCTAGATGCTGTGAACTGAATTGTGTGTACCTAAAATTCATAGGCTGTAGCCTTAATACCCAATGTTATGGTATTTGGAGGTGGGATTTTAGGAGGAAATTACACTCAGAAGAAATTATGAGTGGAGCCCTCATGATGGGGTTAATGCCCTTATAAGAAGAGACACCAGAGGCTGCTTGACCTCTAACTCTGCCATGTGATGCACAGCAAGATGGAAACTATCAAGCAAGGAAGAGAGCTCTCACCGAATCTGACATGCTGGCATCCCTGATCTCACACTTACAGCCTCCAAAACTATGAGGAAATAAATTGATGTTTTTTAACCACATGGTGTATAGTATTTTGTTCTGGCAATCAAGGAAACTTAAGACACTACCCATATTGTCTTTCTTGCTTCATATATGCATGTAAGTGTATGTGTGTTGTTTACAGTGAATGTGAACTTCTAGTACCTGGTTTACAGGGTATCAAGGTTGCACTAGGAAATGACAAGTATATGGAGGACAAATGAGCACCACCAATCCATTGCTGAAATTCTCTGGCCTCTTTCAGTGAGAGTCTATTTTGGTAGCAGAAAAGGCTTCTTTATTCTCATGTTCTGATCCTTTCCCTATAGCTATGAGGCTGAGAAACACAATTATATTATTTGCCTCAGAAGTAGGGTGTATATTTTAAATTTTTATAATTTTATTTTTGTTTACAGTTCACATTCAATATTATTTTCTATTAATATGTATTCTAATGTGTAGATATTCTGTTGCTTAGAGGAACATTTTTGAAATTTCAAACTAAAACTTACTCCTTCTGCCCTTGTAAAGATTTTACATACTCAGGGTGTAAAGAAATGTTTCCTGCTTAAAATTTTTGATTTTCTGGTTTGAAAATGACTTAAATTTTAAATGTGTTCATTTTGAAAGATATGACAGGAAAAAAAAAAAAAAATATATATATATATATAAAAGCAAAGGATTAAAATCACTCAAAATTTTACTATCAAGGAATAACAAGAGGTAAGTAATCACTACTGAAAATATTTTGTATAAATGTCCACATCATTTTAAGTGTCTTTTAATATTTTCAACAAAAATTACAGTCTACTTTAAATGCTGGTAAGTACCACAGTACTTCAAAAAGACTGATATTATCTCTGCTTTTAGGACAGGAAGCCTATATGAAAGATGTCAGTTAAAATTTTTTAAACTAAAATGTTATAATAGTTTAAAACAAAAAATTCCTTTGATATTTTTACTTTTCACTTTCAATTCTCTCCTTACTGTTCAACAAATTTGCCTTTTTTTATTTTTATATTCTTCAAAGTATTACAGATGTCCCCTTTATCCCCCATTGAACTCTTCAATCCCGCACCCACTCCCCTCCGCAGGCCTTCTTCATACTATTATCTGTGTCCATGGATTATGCATATATACACATAGATTCTTTGGTTAATACTTCACCGCTTATCGACCCTCCCCCATCTTCCCTCTAAGATTCAGCAGTCTGTTCCATGCTTCCATGTCACTAAACCTATTTTGTTCAGTTTATTATGTTCTTTAGATTTCACATATAAGTGAGATCATGTGATGTTTGTCTTTCTCTGCCTGGCTTATTTCACTTAGCATAATATTCTCAGGTCCAATCATACTGTCCCAAAGGATAAGTGATCTTCTTTATTACAGCTGCATGGTATTCCATGGTGTAAATTTATCACAGATTTTTTAGCCACTCATCTACAGATGGGCACTTAGGCTGTTTCCAGATCTTAGTTATTGTAAATTGCACTGCTATGAACATAGGGGTGTAAAAGTTCTTTCTGATTAGTGTTTTTGGATTCTTAGGATATATTCCTAGAAGTGGGATCACTGGGTCAAAAAGCAGTTTCAATTTTAACTTTTTGAGGCAACTCCATAATGTTTTCCATACCACCTACACCAGTCTGCATTCCCACCAGCAGTGTACCGGGGTTCCCCTTTCTCCACATTCTCACCATCACCTGTCATTTGTTGATTTATTGATGGTAGCCATCTGACAGGTATGAAGTGGTATTTTATTGTAATTTTAATTTGCATCTCTTTGATGATTAGTGACACTGAGAATGTTTTCATATGCCTTTTGGCCATCTGTATGTCTTCTTTGCAAAAGTGTCTATTCAGGTCCTTTGCACATTTTTTAATTGGATTGTTTGTCTTCCTTTTATTGAGTTGTATGAGTTCATTGTACATTTTGTAAATTAGTCCCCTATCAGATGTATCCCTGGCAAATATGTTCTCCCATCAGTGCAGTTTATTTGTATTTTGAGGTTGATTTCTTTTGCTGTAGAGAAGCTTTTTAGTTTGATGCAGTCCCATATGTTCATTTTTTTCCTTTAGTTTCTCTTGCCTTAAGAGATATATCAGTGAAAATTCCACTATGTGAGGTGCCTGTGACTTTACTGCCTAGGTTTTTTCCAGGATTTTTATGATTTTACCTCTTACATTTAAGTCTTTTATCCATTTTGAGTTTATTCTTATGTGTGGAGTAAATTGGTGGTCTAGTTTTATTTTTTTTTTTGCATGTACCTGTCCAATTTTCCCAACACCGGTTATTAAAGAGACTGCCTTTACTTCATTGTATGTTTTTGCCTCTTTGGTCATACATTAACTGGCCAAAATGACGTACGCTTATTTCTGGGGTCTCTGTTTTGTTCCATTGATCTATATGCCTGGTGTTGGACCAATACCGGGCTGTTTTGTTTACAATGGTTTTGTAGTATAGTTTGATATCTGGGAAAGTGATCCTTCCAACTCTGATCTTCTTTCACAAGATTGCTGTAGCTATTCAGGGTCTTTTGTGGTTCCATATAAATTTTTGGAATATTTATCCTAGCTCTGTGAAATATACTGTTGGTATTTTAATAAGAATTGCATTGAATCTATAGATTGCTTTGGGTAGTATGGATACTTTAATGATATTAATTCTTCAAATCCATGGACATGGTATATTCTTCCACTTGTTTATAGCTTCCTCTATTTCTTTTTCCAATGTCCTGTAATTTTCTGAGTACAAGTCATTGACATTCTTAGTTAAGATAATTCCAAGGATCTTATTTTTTTAGTTGAAATGGTAAATGTTACTGTTTTTTTAGTTTCTCTTTCTGAGAGTTCATTGTTGGTGTATAAAAATGCCATTGATTTCTAGATGTTAATTTTGTATCCAGCTACCTTGCCAAATTCATTTATCAAATCTAGTAGTACGTTGGTCTTAAGGTTTTCTATGTACACTATCACGTCATCAGCAAATAACAACAGTTTTACTTCCTCCTTTAAAATTTCAATACCTTATATGTTTTCTTCTTATCTGATGGCTGTGGCAAAGATTTCCAGTACTATGGTGAATAAGAGTGGTGAAAGTGTACAACCCTGTCTTATTCTTATTTTTAGGGAAATGGTTTTAGTTTTTGACCATTGAGTATGATGTTGGCTGTAGGTCTGTCATAAATGGCCTTTATTATGTTGAGGTATGATCCCTCTATTCCCGCTTTGTTGGGAATTTTTTATAAAAATGGGTGCTGGATTTTGTGGAATGCTTTTCCTGCATGTATTAATATGATCATAGGATTTTTGTCCTTCATTTTGTTTATGTGATGTATCACATTTATTGATTTGCACGTATTATACCAGCTTTGCATCCCTGGAATAAATCCCACTTGGTTATGGTGTATGATCTGTTTAATGTATTGTTGCTTCCAGTTAGCTAGTATTTTGTTGAGGATTTTAGTATCTATGTTTTTCAGGGATATTGGTCTGTAATTTTCTGCTTTATAGTGTCTTTATCTGGTTTGGGGATTAGAAATTATGCTGGCCTCATAAAAAGAGCTTGGGAGTTTTCTCTCCTCTTGAATTTTCTGAAATAGTTTAAGGAAAATAGGTGTTAATTCTTCTCTGAATGTTTGGTAAAACTCACCTTTAAATCCATCTGGTCTCGGACTTTTGTTTGCTGGGAGTTTTTGATTACTGCTTCAGTTTCATTAGTTGTTATCAGGCTATTCAGGTTTTCTAATTCTTCCTGATTGATCTTTGGAAGACTGTATGTTTCTAGGAATTTGTTCATTTCACCCAGGTTGTCCATTTTGTTGGCATATAGTTGCTCATCGTATTTTCTTATGATCCTTTGTAGTTCTGTTGGGTCAATTGTTATATCTCTTCTTTCATTTCTGATTTTATTTATTTGAGTCCTCTCTCTTTGTTTCTTGATTAGTCTGGCTAAAGGGTCATCAATCTTATTTATCTTTCCAAAGAATCAACTTTTTGTTTCAATTATCTTTTGTATTGTTTTTTTAGTCTCCATGTCATTAATTTCTGCTTTGGTCTTTATTATTTCCTTCCTTCTACTTCCTTGGGGCTTTTCTTGCTGTTTTCTTTCTAATTTGTTTAGTTGTTCTGTTAGATGGTTTAGTAGAGCTTTTTCTTATTTCTTGAGTCATGCCTGTAATGCTATAAATTTTCCTCTCAGGACTGCTTTTGCTGTGTCCCATAGATTTTGGGATTTCGTCTGTTCATTTCCTTTAATTTTCCAGCAAGTTTTTGATTTCTTCCTTGATCTCATTGGTAAACTATTCACTGTTTAATAACATGCTATTTAACCTCCATGTGTTTGAATATTTTTGAGTTTTTTTATAGTGGATGATTTCTAGTTTCATGCTTTTGTGATCCGAGAAGATAGCTGATACGATATAAATCTTATTGAACTTGTAGAGACTTTCTTTGTGCCCTAATAAGTATTCTGTTTTTGAGAATGTTCCATGTGTACTTGAGCAGAATGTGTATTCTGCTGCTTTGGAATGAAATGTTCTGTAAATGTCAATTAAATCCATTAGATATAGAGTGTCATTTAAGGTCTCTGTTTCCCTGTTGATTTTTTGTCTTCATGCTCTGTCCAATGCTGACAGTGGGGTGATAAAGTCCCCCAGTATGATTGAGTTGCTATCAATCTCCCCCTTAAAGTCCATAAAAAGGTAATTTCTTCCTGTTGGATTGATCCCTTTAGTATTATGTAGTGGCCATCTCTGTCTCTTGTAATGGTCTTTATTTTGAAGTCTATATTGTCAGAAATAAGTAATGCTACTCCAGCTTTTTTTCATTTCCATTTTCATGGAATATTATTTTCCACCCCTTCACTTTCAGCCTGTGTGAATCTTTTGCTCTCAGGTGGGTTTCTTGTAGACAGCATATATATAGCTCAGATTTTCTTATCCATTCAGCTAGCCTATGTGTTTTAAATGGAGTATTTATTCCATTTCCGTTTAAGGTCACTATTGATATAAACCGTTCTTATTTAATGCCATTTTTGTCTCCTTTATTCTGATTTACCTTTCTCTCAATAGTTCTTCTTTTTCTTGAAACAGTCATTTTAGCATTTCTTGCAAGGCTGGTTTGGTGGTACTGAACTCTTTTAGCCTTCTTTTGTCTAGGAAGTTCTTTATTTCACCTTCAATTTTAAATGATAGTCTTGTGAATAAAGCAGTCTTGGTTGCATGTTCTTGCTTTTCATTACTTTGAGAACTTCATGCCACTCCCTTCTGGCCTGAAGTACTTCTGTTGAGAAATCTGCTATCAGCCTTATGGGGTTTCCTTTGTAGGTCATTTCTTGTCTCCCTGTTTCAGCCTTTAATATTCTCTCTTTGTCCTTAACATTTGCTATTTTAATTATGATGTGTCTTGGAGTGGGTCTCTTTGGGTTCCTCTTGTTTGTAACCCTCTGTGCTTCTTGAATTTGTGTGGCTTACTCCTTCACCAACCTGGGGAAGTTTTCTGTCATTATTTCTTATCCCAGGTTTTTTATCCCTTGCTGACTTTCCTTCCCCTATGGCACTCCTATGATGCAAATATTTTTTCACTTCATATTGTCCCAAATTTCCCTTAAATTGTTCTTATGATTTCTCAGTCTGTTTTTCTTTTTGTTGCTCTGATTAAGTGTTTTTTTCCTACCTTATCTTCTAATTCACTTATTCTATACTTTGCTTCATTGAGCCTGCTTTTAATTCTTTCCAGTGTATTCTTTATATCATATGTAGTATTCTTCATTTCTGCTTGGTCCTTATTTATCATATCTACCTCTTTTTTCATCTTTTCCCTAAGTTCCTTGACCTTCCCATTAAGGGTTTTGTGGTTCTTATTAATTTCCTTGAGCATCTTTATAACCATTACTCTGAACTCTATTTCTGATAACTTGCTTAACTCCATCTCATCAAGGTCTTTTTCTGGTGATTTGTCCTTTTCTTTTGTTTGGGGGTTGTGTCTTTGTTTTCTTATTTTGTGACACTTAGTGTTTGTATCTGTATATTAGGTATATTTGCTGTCTCCCAGTCATGTGGGGTGGGATTTTGTGGTTTATGTCCTGTGGGACCCAGAGGTGTGTTTTCCTTATACTTCTGAACTATATGCTCTAGGTGTGTCCATTCTGTGGGTATCATTTTGTGGGTACTTTGCGCTCTCCTGTTTTGATGGGTCTAGATTGTTTTTGACCCATATATCGGAAGACTCTCCTCTCAGGTTGGCTAACTATGAAGATCAGTGACAACCGCATTGTATAAGCTGTTTCACAGGTGCTGACAGATCAAAGCAAAACACAATCAAACTTCCAGGAAACAAAGGGTAACTTACAAAATATCCTGACAATCGTAACGAAAACAACCCAAGACAAAATAGAATTGGGAGAGTGAAGTGAAACACAAATGCTAAAGCAAAAAAGAGAGAGACAGAGAAAGAGAGCAATTGAGAAAGAAAAGGATATTATTGCTAATAGCAAGAAAAAAAGTTAATAATGAAATAAAAAGTAAAAAATAGATAAGCTCCTGGGAGATAAAAGAGCATAGAAAAGATTCTGAAAGGAAAGAAAGGCAAGCAAAAATATAAGTGTACAAAGTAGGAATAAGAAAATGGTTGGAAAAATATATATATAAAATAAAGAGACAAACAGAAACAAACCAAAAAAAAAAAAAAAAAAAAGTCAGGAGGACAGAGAATAAAAGGGGTGAAGATGAAAAGAAAAGGAAAAAAAAGTTAATCAGGTGAGTTTTGTCTGGGCAGCTTATTTTATCTGAGGTTCAATTTTGTGTGCTGATTTTATTTCTCCTGGGAGGTACTTATGTGTCAGCCGATGTCATGGGCTTTCTAGGTTTGGCTCTGGTGTCCTTAGAAGTTGGTTGCTCTGAGGTTCTCTCTGGACCACCTCCACTTGTCAGTTATTTTGCCCTCTCCCTGTGGTTTCCTGCTCTTCCACCAGAATCTCCTGAAGATAGTCTTTAGGGTGCAGGCCAGCTAATCTAGCTCAGGCTATTGCTCCCCTTACTTAGAGGTTTCCCTGTCAGGCTCACTGTGGGGAGGTTGCCAACCCCTCAGTTTCTACCATATCCTACAATTCTAATTCCCCATGCAAAGGCCTGTGGCAGGTTCAGGTTGACTTCAGCCTGTTGCCTTTTCTGCATGGGCAGTTTCAGCAGCCTGGGCTCAGTGGGTTTGATTATAAAAGACTCAGGTGAGCACACTGCCTGTCCAGCCCCCAGAAGAGGTTTTAAGCTTTCCTTCCAGTTTCCAAACAATAGTCCCTAGAGTCTTACTCTTGTCTTGTCATCCAGTGAACTTTTCTCCCTTCCCCCTCAGAACTGTGCCCTGCAGAGGATATCTGGGGCTTCAGTGAGCTGAACCAGCTCCCAGCCTGTGGGAGAGTTAGGCATGCTCTGCCCCTCCTTTCCCAGATCTGGTTGGCTGATCTCACAGGACCCTAAGTTCAAACTCTCCACAATGTACACACAAATCCCAGCTTTTGCTGGTCTGTCTCCCCAGTGCAAGCCAGGAAGGTGGAAACCCGTTCAGCAATCAAAAATGCACAAAGCAACAAACAGGCAGAGAACCTGCCTTGCAAGTTCCAGGAGCTCCCATGCCTTAGAACCAATCAGGAGGGCTCACAAACTCAGCCCCATGCAGATCTCCTGCAAAGCTGATCTCAGTGAAGCTGTTGCAGCTCCTTGTGTGCTATCCTGGTATCCTTCAGAGCAGGTAAAAGAAATCTCTGAGTCACCTTACCAGCAGACTAGAGCCCCTATCTACCCCTCTGGCAGCTCTGGTCCCTCTCTGGTGGTGGGAGGGCTCTCTTACCCTTCCTTGCACCACACAGTTCAAATGCTTTCTGGGGTTATACACAATGCCTTATAGGAAAGCAGAGGGTCCCTGTAGGTCACTGCTGAGTGCAGTCCTTTGATCCTTTCCTATTCAAAAACCACATCCTGTGGGACAGGCTTTGCTGTGGTCAGTACCCAGGGTGGAAGTCTCCTGTCCTGGCTGCCACCATTAGGAGCATTGTTTCACTGGGAAGATGCAGTCCCCGCCTTGCAGGCACACTGTACCCCTGGCTCCCTCTGCCTGCTGGCACAGGCTTCCTTTTCCTTCTCATCTGCTCTGGGTTTAAGATTCCAGCTTTTGAATGTCAGTCCACCCTCCCTAGGGGAGGGAACTTTGCAGTCTCTAACCCTCAGGCCTCCAGCTGAGCACTGGCTTGGGGGGAACTCCCCCTTCCTATGCCACCCCTCTCTTACAAGACTCTATGATGTTTCTTCAGCTCTCCTTACTAAAAATATGTCCACTTGGGTATATTTCTCTTACTTTTCTAAGCCGGATACACAGTATTTTAGCTGTAAATCCAGCCCATGGCTGGAAGCAAGGATGATCTGCTTCTCATCAGAGTGCCACCATCTTCTCTCCCACTCCTGCCTTTTTTTCTTGATGATTATTTTTTGCTTCATTCATGAATACAGTTACCTCACTTTTCCATTCTCTCCTGTCATTACCAGAAACTTTGAATCTTCATTTTCATATTTTTTTATTTTTTCCTGAGCTGACACAGCTTATGTGTTTTATCACATTTTTTCAGTCTCTGTGGAGCCACAAGAAACTGAACCAGCTACAAATCTTCAATATACAAAATAAAAATAAAATATGACACTTTTGGTCTTCTAAGTAAGTCAATGTCAGGATTAGAATTTCCGCAGAGCATTTCTAGACTAATGATAAATCGCCAGACATTTCAATATTCTCGTGTATCAGTACTAAAGAAGTTTTAGATAGAGTAACACAAGCAAAGACTTCTACTTTCTTCTTTGTCCTCAGTACTCAGCATAAGTATTGAAAACACATAACTTATTATTAAACCTATTAAATGAGTAATGTTATATTAACTTATTTTCAAAATTTTAAAACTATAAAATATATATCACCTCATCTATGCCTCAAACATTTGTCTAATATTGATTTAGGGTGTGACAATTCAACATACGTATTTTTAAAAAAAGAGCAACATCCTCATGCCCTGTGTCTCTCTCCTTTCCCTCTCTGAGAGGCACAGACCCCACCACAAGCCTCGATGGTGGCCCCCACCCATCCACCCATGAACGTACTCCTACTGGGGCACCACCTAATGGAGGTGCCCGTGGGTGTGGGGTGGAGGGGGAGTGGGAAGGAGTTGTTGAGCGCTGGCACCAGGGCCCACCTTGTCTGTGATTTCTAAGAGAGGGCTGGGCCAGTATGGGCCCTGAGAAGGAACCTCCCCCCCAGCCCAGCCCAGGGCATCCCAAGGAGGCACACCCTGGGAGTTTCAGAAGAAGGGATTAAGAAAAGAAAAAAAATGCCAGGCCCAAGTGGTTCAGTTGGTTGAGTGTCTGTCCTTTGCATAAAAGGTTTGGGGTTACATTCCCAGTCAGGGCACATACCTGGGTTGCAGGTTGTCTCTGGTAAGGGCACATACAGAAGGCAAATGATCACTCCTCTCTCTCTTTCTCTCTCTCTCTCTCTCCCCTTACCTTTCTTTCCTTCCTTTCTCTAAGCATGTCCTCCATGAGGATTTAAAAAAAAAAAGAATAAACAGAAAGACTCATGGACCTGAAACCTAAATAATTTTATTAACTAATGTCACCCCAATAAATTCAATAAGGACAAACATTGGGACAACTGCAAAAATTGGAATAGATAACATTAGGAATTATTGTTAATTTTCTTAACCATGATCATGGAATTATGATTACATAAGAGAATGTTCTAACTGAGCAGTGCATTTATGGGTGAAATGGCACAAGATCTGTAACTTACTTAAAAATGGTCTGCAAAAAAAATATGTATATACACACATATATACTTTACAACTTTAAACTCTAGATGGTGGGAAAATATGAGTGTTCATGTTACTTTTTCTGATATTTAAATAGTTTCCTACTAAAAATGTACAACAATAAAATAGTGTTTAAATATTTTTAAAAATTAAATTAAGTAAAACAAAACTTCTACTTGAAAAATAATTCATTTGGACATGACAGTAAGTATACCAAAGAAATAATTACAATCAAAATATATTAAACACTAACATTTTAAGTGCATTTTAGGACTTAAGAAATTCCTTTATATTCTAAATGTCAGTAACAACATTTTTAGGAAAATACAGTTATCTGCTCAGTTACTTTCTTTTGTAATTCTGTAGCACTATAACTAAAAAATTTGAGCTCTTCTTCAAATTTATTTTATTATATTTATAAAATTTGACCACTATGTCATCAAATTTAGGAAACTTAGATTTGTTCAATGTTAAATATATTGATGGTACACCAATTTATTTATTTAAAGTGTGGTCATAACTTTAAACCTGAAATTGATATTTTATTATTTTGATTTGTTTTGAATCATTTAAATGACTTTTTAATGAATACCATTAAATAGTATTTATTTTTCATTAATTATAGTCATACACTTTATTCCAAGATTTATATTTGAAGATAAGCCATTCAAAATACCTTGGGTATGGAATCACATCTTACAAAACACAAACCATGGTTTTTCCTTTTCAGTTAGTTTTGTTTAGTGTTTCACCAAGTATGTATTTGGGCAGCAGTCAGTCTTAGTTAATTGTGTTAGTAAATATGCCAATCTGTGAGATTTCAAAATTAGAAAATTATAGTTTCTGAGATAAATGATATCACAGTACAAGGTCTGATAACAATCTTATTCAATATAGTATAGCAAATGTTATTTACATATTTCTGCATTTCTTATTCGAAGTTTATTTTCAAGTTGAAAGGCAGTAAAAATGTCACATCTATCAACATTCTTTAAAAAACAAAAATTACCCAATGTATGAGTTGGTGTTAACCACATAAAGAAGCACCATTAACATGTTATACAGGCTGTCCCAAAAAAATGTATACACACTTTAAGAGCTGATAGCTCAATTTTGAAAATGAAATGTCTTTTATACCTTGCTGACCAACTATTTTAAGCAAGAGCTCACTTGAATATTAAGTGAAAGCCTCTGAATAAACTTAAATGTACTTTATTTTATCATATATTTATAGGGACGGCCAAAATAAGTGCCAACCAGTGAAGTGGCTCATATCTTGAGCCCCTTATAATCTGAGCCTAAACAAAGATAACTAAGAAAATAGTCTAGAGTGCCCTTTTAAAACTCTACATTACTTTCAGGCCTTAATATTACTTAAATTAATGTAAGTGCAGACACTTATTAACTCATGACCAGTCAGCAACATTCAGACACAAAAACAAGAGTATACTCCTGACAGTCAGCAAGTTAATAAATGCTGTTTTTATAATTATTCAAAGTGTATGAATGCAGTTTTTGGGAAACCCTGTATATACAGGGAGAGGGAAAAGGGAACTCTATTTTTTTATGAATCATAAGATGATTAGTTTGCTAGTGCTACCATAACAAAATACCACTCACTGGGAAGCTTAAACAACATACATTTATTTTCTCACAGTTGTGGAATTGGAAGTCCAAGATCAAGTTGTTGGCAGATTTGGTTTCTCCTGAAACTCTCTCTTTGGCTGCAGATGGCTGCATTCTTACTGTGTAACTTTTATTATGCACTTACATCCCTGGTGTCTCTTCCTCTTTATCTAAGGATGTTAGCCCTATTGGATTAGGGTCAACCTTTATGATTTTATTTAATTTTAATTACCTCCCTAAAGGTCTGGTCTCTAAACAGTCACATTGGAGGTTAGAGCTTTGTTGGGAAACGCAGATCATGAGCAACCACACAATTAAATAAGAAGTTCTTTTCAACCTAGAATACTTCCTAAAAGCTAATGGCCCACAAGACTTGTTTCAGTCTTATCACCTTCTGTAGAAACATCTTTCCCTATTTCAGATTCAATGTGTACTCCTTTGTTCGCTTTGTATGGATCACCCTCAGCATTTAGTATTTATGACTCCATCTTTCAACTTCTGCATAAGAGCAATGCTCATAGGCCAATGGCCTTGTCTCAGCTGCCAGGAAGATCTGCTAACCCTGGGGGACTAATGCACACTATTGGAATTTATTTTGCTCTGTCCCTTCTCTGTGTGAGTACAGTGTTGTTCCATCCAGTGTTTGACTGTGTCATGTTCTCCTTGGCAACTCCAATACCAAGAGGCAGTGGACAGAAAAGTTTGAACTTCTTTTAGCCTGGTGGCTAGCACTGTAATAATCTTTGCTGTCCTCCATACAGTTGGAGTTCTCCTCTGACATTGATAACTGGTGCAGGTTGTTTCTGCCCAACAGGCTTCAACATGTGAATTGTGGGGAGATGCAATTCAGTCCGTAACATTTTTTAAATAAGTTGGAGGAAAGTTATGCTTAGTAGGTGTCAGGCACTATTTTGTGTTAAACAAATATTAACATATTGGATCCTCAGAACAGCTTAAGAGAGTGGATACTCTTATCATCTCCAAGAAAACCAAAACACAGAAAGTTCTAGTGATTTGTCTAAGGTCACACAGAGCAACAGTGCAGAACTAGATTGTCTAGCTCCAGAGTCCCAGCTCTCAACTTATGCAATGGTGCTTATTTAATTGGAGGTATGAGGGTTAATTTTCTTAAACATTATTGGAAAGATGAAAGTTATGCAGTTTCTTGTACATATGATGACAACATTAATAGGAAAAACAAAAATTAGTTCATTTTTATGTTATACACCTGTTATTTAGTGACAAGGTATTTTCCAGGTATTTGGGGTACAATAGTATGTAAAGAAATGACCAAGTCTTTGATCATGGAGCTTAAGCTCTAACTGGAAAAAATGATAACAATGGGAAAATTACATTGTTGTAAAAACTAAACATAAATCACAAAATTATCACTAATTGTGAAAATAATTAACCCCTGAAAAAAGTAATTAAAATCTATTTAAATAAAATAATTTCTTCAAAACACTATATTGGAATAAAAAATACATTTGACAGACTGAAAAGGAAAGCATATGCTAAAGACAAAAGAAAGAAACACTTCTTGATGTTTAATCAAGTCAGGTTATCAAGAATAAGGAAATATATATGAAAACATTACAATGATAATTAAGTTAATAAACAGAATAATGGACATGGGAACAATAAAGAGAGCATAAAACTTAAAGTAAAATCATTTAGAAGGTTTCAAAGATAACATAATGTGGTTAAATGCTCTGGCACTTATGCTGAAATAGCTCCAATTTTGAAAAAGGGTAAAAACTCTTGTCCATTCAAAGTTAGTAAATGATATAGAAGAGAAAATAGTAAGAGGTAAGATCATTAATTTTAAAATGGAAGTCATGCACAAGTTTAGATTTAATAAAATGGAAAGTTGTACAGTGCTCAAAAAGTTAGAAATGCCTTTTAACAAGTCTTTACCTCCTCAAAACATGGCTTAATCAAAACTTTTACCTTTTTTATTTCTCCGATTCTTCATGTGTAAATTATGACCTGTTGCTTTTCCTTACATTTCACTTTCTTTGTAAATTTAAAAGAAGGATTATACTTATAGAATGGTCCTTTGGATTTTGTGAAAAATTGTTAAACTTAAGTTCCATGAACTAAGCATCTTCTTACTTGAAACTATATCTCACCTATCACTGATCTGTAATTTTTTTTTTTTTGATGACCTTGAGGTTCCGTATTACAGTGTAGTAAAATAAATGACTCATTTCATTTAGTTACAAGTAATTTATGAACTCAAGTAAAATTTATCATATGATTTTATAGGATCATGCATTTATATAATATATTATTTAAAAGCAATTATAAGTATATAGTAAAATAAGAATGATTAAAATATAATGCAGAGCTATTTTCTTTAGTAAATATATTTCTTTTTTATCTTTATTGTTGACACTATTACAGATGTCCCCTTTTCACCCCTGTTGACCCCCTCCACCTTGCTCTTGCCCCCTCCCCAGGCCATCCCCACTCTACTATTTGTTCATGGGCTATGCATTTTTGCATATAAGTTCTTTAATTAATCTCTTCCCATATCCCCAAACTTCATTCTGAAATACATCAGTCTGTTGCATGTTTCAATGCCTCTGGATCTGTTTTGTTCATCAGTTTATTTTCTTCACTAGATACTACATATAAGTGAGATCATGTGATACTTGTCTTTCTCTAACTGACTTATTTCCCTTAGCATAATACTCTCCAGTCCCTCCATGCTGTCTCAAAGGGTAATGGATCTTTCTTTTTTATAGCAGCATAGTATTCCATTGTGTAAATATACCACAGTTTTTTAATCCATTCATCTACTGGTGGGCACTTGAGCTATTTCCAGATCTTAGCTATTGTAAATAACACTGCTATGAACATAGGGGGTGCATATATTCTTTCTGATTAGTGTTTCAGGGTTCTTAGGACATATTCCTAGAAGCAGCATAATTGGGTCAAATGGCAGTTTGATTTTTAATTTCTTGAGGAACCTCCATACTGTTTTCCATAGTGGTTGTATAAGTCTGTACTCCCACCAGCAGTGTACCAAGGTTCCTTTTTCACCACACCCTCCCCAGTACTTGTCCTTTGTTGATTTGTTGATGATAGTCATTCTGGCAGGTTTGAGGTGGTACCTCATTGTCATTTTAATTTGCATCTCTCTGATAATTAGTGACATTGAGCATTTTTTCCTGTCTCTTGGCCATTTGTATGTCCTCTTTAAAGAAGTGTCTATTTAGGAACAAACTTAACCAAGGAGCTAAAAGACCTGTACTCAGAAAAATACAGACATTGAAAAAAAGAGATAGAAGAAAATATAATCAAGTGAGAGAATATACCCTGTTCATAGAGTGGTAGAATTAACATCAGTAAAATGTCCATACTACCGAAAGCAATCTATAGATTCAATGCAATCCTTATTAAAATATCAACAGCATATTTCACAGATCTAGAACAAATATTCCAAAAATTTTTATGGAACCAAAAAAGACTCTAAATAGCCACAGCAATCTTGAAAAACAAACAAACAAACAAAAAAACCTAAGTTGGAAGGATCAAAATACCAGATGCCAAGTTATACTACAAAGCTACTGCAATCAAAACAGCTTGGTACTGGCACAATTAACAGGCATATAGATCAATGGATCAGAACAGAGAACCCAGAAATTGACCCACGCCATTATGGTCAGTTAATATTTGACAAAGGAAGCAAGAGCATACAATGGAGTCAAGACAGTCTCTTCAATAAATGGTGCTGGGAAAATTGGACAGCTACATGCAAAAAAGTGAAACTACACCACCAACTTACACCATACACAAAAGTAAACTCACAATGGATAAAAGACTTAGATGTAAGATGTGAAACCATAAAAGTCCTAGGAGAAAACATAGGCAACAAAATCTTAGACAGCTCATACAGCAGAATTTTCACAGGTACATTGCCTAAGGCAAGAGAAACAAAGCTTGAGCCAGTGTTGCTCAGTGGTAGAAGGTTGGCTTGCATTCTTGAAAGGTTGTGGCTTTGATTCTGGGTCAAGGGCACAAGTTTGATCCCCAGCTTGATCTGGGCACATGCAGGAGTCAACCAATCAATGTGTCTCTCATCAATGTCTCTCTCTCTCCCCCACCTACCCCCTTTCCACTCTCTCTAAAAATCAATGAAAAAAAAACTTCAGGTGAGGATTAACAAAAAGAAATTAAAAAAAGAAAAAGAAAGGAAAAAATAAATGGGACCACATCTTTAGTAAATCTATTTTCTCATCAGGAGGTTAACAATTTATTGAAATTCTCCCTAAAATAAATTAATTTGTGTTATCACATCACTTCCAGGACTTAATAATTTTGTGCTGTTTTTACTTTTTTAGAAACTGAAAGGCAGCTCAGCAAATGACCAGAATATCAGTATTATAGATTCCTGAATCCTCAGAGCCACTGTTGCAGTTTCATTCTGAGAACGGCAACTGTCTCCTTAGATTTGAGCTCATCCTATACCTAGTTTGGCTTTGCACTAGGGTCTTTCTCAGGGCTTGCTTGTTTAAATTGACAGATTAATCTCCCCAAGGATTACAAGAGTCTCATTATCTGTAAATACTTGTGACTTTCCCATCTTGTGCTCATTCACATCAATAAAGAATAATTCCAAAAGCTGTTTATTCCTGAGAGAAGAGAAAACAACAAAAGGGCTATTTACTTCTATAAGGAGAATCACTTCTGCCTCTCTCTCTCTCTCTCTCTCTCTCTCTCTCTCTCTCTCTCTCTCTATATATATATATATATATATATATATATATATATATATATAGTGAAAGTGTGAACCCAGCAAGGGAGACTGTTCTAGACTGAAAGGTCTCACTAACTAGTGCAATTGCATTTTAATAACTAATTCAAACATAACTGGGTTTGAACCCCTTAAAAATTAGAGCTATTTTCATATTGTAATATTTAAAACATTTTTCCTGTGCAGACACATACCTTTTATGCCTTGGGGTAAGGTTATATAAAGCAAACAGGGAAATAATGAAGACAAGCCAGAGGCAGAGATGGAGTTGATTAGAATAGATGGGAAATAAATAAAATAAAATTTGGTTTCTCAGTAAAACTTATAGCATAGAAAAAGAAACTAAGAAAAGGAAAGAAAATTTATTTCAGACTGCATGCATGTAAAAGCTACATGGAATTAAGAGGTGACCAGAAGGATAGAGGTAGGGTCAAGATGGTGAAGTAGGAAATCCTGATCCCACTTCCTTCAGGGACACAAAACTGCAACAAGGAAAGGAATCGTTGTTTAGAATGACCTAAAATCTAGCTGGACAGAACTTCTATAACTAAAGATATGAAGAAGCCACACTGAGATGAGTAAGAGGGCCAGAGAGGTAGTCTGGTCAGGACACACATCCCTGGGGTGGCAATTCACAAGCGGGAGGGATAGTAAAACCACAGTGGTCCCCCTGAAGAGTGAAGGGTGGGAGCTCCACACCGGGGCCCCCAGCTGAGAAGACCTACAGGGAAAAGAGACGCCCCCATAATATCTGGCTTGGAGAACCTGGTAGATGTGACTGAGAAAGGAAAGGCTGTAGGAAAATTACCTTCCTTTTTTAAAAGGCCCGCACCCCAAATCTCTCAGTTTCAGTGAAGAGGCAGCATTTTGAAAAATTTGAAAAGTACCTGGAGTGGGGAGCGGGCTGTAAGCTGGCAAGGCCCTCACAGACCCAGAGGCGGGCAACGGGCCAAGCCTCTTCCCCCGATCATTGGAAACTCTGACTAATACATTCCTAGACCTGAGCAAACAGGTTTGCCCCGGCCCAGGGGAGCTGTGGCTATGGCCAGGCAGAACTGAGAACAATGATGTGCTGTCCCAAGAATGATTTTTTTTTTTAAATATATCTTTATTGATTTCAGAGAGAGGAAAGGAGAGGGAGAGAGAGATAGAAACATCAATGATGAGTCATTGATCGGCTGCAGGCCCCAACCCGGGCATGTGCCCTGACCGGGAATGGAACTCCGATCGCCTGGATCCTAGGTCGATGCTCAACCACTGAGCCAAGCCTGGCTGGGCCCAAGAATGATTTAGAGATAGAGGAGTGCTCTATAAAATAAAGCTGCAAAGCCTGTTTAGGGCCGCCTGTATGCCATCAGCATGCGGTGAACCTCCGATCCCGCTTTCTGTCTCTCTTTGTCTTTTTTCCAAACTCCCACTGTTCCCACTCAGCCTGGAGGGAAGGAGTCACGCAGGACACGGCAACCTGGGTCATATGTAAAGGAATTATATTGACTAGCTTTAGAGTGAGTGCTGGAGGGGTGGGGTTCAGTGGCAACCTTCTCCGGGGACAGAAGCACTAAAGGAATCCATTATTTTTTCTTTTCTTTTCTTTTCTTTTCTTTTCTTTTCTTTTCTTTTCTTTTCTTTTCTTTTCTTTTCTTTTCTTTTCTTTTCTTTTCTTTTCTTTTCTCTTTTCTTTTCTTTTCTTTTCTTTTTTTCTTTTTTTCCCTTTTCTTCCTTTCTTTTCTTTTCCCTTCCCTTCCCTTCCCTTCCCTTCCCTTCCCTTCCCTTCCCTTCCCTTCCCTTCCCTTCCCTTCCCTTCCCTTCCCTTCCCTTCCCTTCCCTTCCCTTCCCTTCCCTTCCCTTCCCCTCCCCTCCCCTCCCCTCCCCTCCCCTCCCCTCCCCTCCCCTCCCCTCCCCTCCCCTCCCCCCCCTCCCCTCCCCTCCCTTCCCTTCCCCTCCCCTCCCTTCCCTTCCCCTCCCCTCCCTTCCCTTCCCTTCCTCTCTCTCTCTCTCTTTCTTTCTTTTTTCTGTTGTCCTCTCTATCCACATGGCAGGTTTGGTGTAGGTGGACATCACTTCTGACACTCTCCATGAAGCTCACTAATGTCATTCACCTTGCCCCAGCATTTTCTTCAGGTCCTGCTCCTCTGAACTTGCTTGCCCAGGCCAGTGCCCCTCCCAATGGGCTTCACCACAGACAGACACACCTGGTGGCCAGGATTGGCTGGTACCAAAGCAAGTCCCACTTTAAAGATCAGCCCCTACCTACATACCAGATTGACCTATTATTTTCAACTATTTCAAAAAACTGAAGAGAAAGAAATGCTTCCAAACTCATTCTATCAGGTCATCATTGCTCTGATACTAAAACCAAAGACACTATTAAAAAAATATCCCTGATGAACATAAATGCAAAATTCTCAACAAAATATTAGCAAACTCAATTCAGAAATACAGTAAAAGGATCGTACAGCATGACCAAGTGAGATTTATACCAAGGATGTAGAAGTGGTTTAATATCCACAAATCAATGTAATACACCATATTAACAAAAAATATTAAAAATATATGATTATCTCAGATGTAGAAAAAGCATTTCACAAAATATAATATCCATTTATTATTGAAAACTCTCAAAAGATGGGAATAAATGGAACATACCTCAACATAATAAAGGCCATTTTTGACAAACTCACAGCAACATCATAACCAAAATCCAGATTCTGCTGCCTTCCGTAAAAAAAGCCAAACTTGTGACAGGTGATGGTAAAAGGAAAGAAGTTTTTTTGAGTGCTGGCATCTCAAGAAGATGGGGGACTTTTCCCAGTCCTCAAAGACCTATCTTAAGACCTCAGTGCAAGTGGAGGTTTCAATGAGGAGGGAAAGGAAAGCAGACATGCAGGCAGGGTCTTTGCTGGTCCTGATATGGATTTTCATGGCCAGAGTCCTTGAGTTGTCCATATGGTTTTGTTTGTTTTTGTTTGTTTGTTTGTGTGTTTATTTGTTTATACTGTGTCTAGGTGATCAGTGCTAGCCAGGACCTGGAAGGTCAGGCTGCTCCTTAGGGTTTGCACAGGAACTGAAACTGCTGGATTGTGAAGTATACTAAAACAAACTTAACATGTAAGCTCTAGTTTTGAAAGAAAAGTTAGAGTATAAGTACAGTGTATTCATTCCCCATTACAACACCGTATTCAGTGATGAAAAGTGAAAAATATTTTCCCCTAAGATCAGGAAGAAGACAAAGATGTCCACTCTCACCACTCTTATTCAACATATTATCGAAAGTCCCAGACAAAGCAATCAAACAAGAAAAAGAGACAAAAGGCAATCAAATTGGAAAGGAAGAAATAAAATTGTTACTATTTGCAGGTGGCATAATATAATATGTAGAAAACCTCAAAGACTCCACCAGAAAACAAAACTAGTAAATGATTCAGTAACATTTTAGGATACAAAATTAATATACAAAAATCAGTGGCATTTCTATACACTAAAAACAGACTGTCAGAAGCAAAAATTAAGAACAACCTCATTATAATTGCATAAGAAATCATACCTGGGAATAAATTTAACCAAGGAAGCAAAAGCCCTGTGCTCTGAAAGACACTGAAGATGATACAAATAAATAGAATAAACCATGCTCATGGGATAGAAGAATTAATATCATTAAAATGTCCATGCTACCCAAAGCAATCTACTGATTAAATGCAATCCCTATCAAAATAAATTGCATTTTTCACAGAACTGGAACAAATAATCATAAAACTCATATAGATCTACAAAAGACTTTGAAAAGCAATCGAGAAAAAAGAACAAAGCTGGAGATATCATGGTCCCAGCTTTCAAAATATACTATAGAGCTATAGTAATCAAAACAGTCTGGTAGTGGCACAAAAAGACACATAGATTGATGAAACAGAATAGAGAGCCCAGAAATTAACCATTCTTACGTGGTCCATCAATTTAGGATAAAAAAGGCAGAAACATACAATGGGAAAAAGAAAGTCTCTTCAATAAATGGTGTTGGAAAAACTGGGCAGATACATGTTAAAAAAAAAAAAAATCTGAACCCCTTTCTTACATAATACACAAAAATAAAAGCAAAATAAATTAAATAATTAAATGCAATACCTGAAACCATGACATTTCTAGAAGAAAACATAAGCAATAAATCCTTTAACATTGGCCTTAGCAAAAATTTTTTAATATATCTCCTCAGGCAAGGGCAACAAAAGCAAAAATAGACAAATGGGACCATATAAAACTGAAAAGTCTTTGCACAGTGAAGAAAACCATCAACAAAACAAAAAGACAATCTATTGAGTAGGAGAAGATATTTGCAAATGAAATACCTGATAAATGATTAATATCCAAAATATTTAAAGAACTTATAAAACACTACATTAAAAAACAATCTGAGTAAAAAATGATCAGAAGACCTGAATAGACATTTCTCCAGACAAGACATACAAATGGCCAACACATATGTGAAAAGATGTCAACATATCTAATCATCAGGAAATGCAAATCCAAAGCACAGTGAGATATCACCTCACACCTGTCAGAATGGCTGTTGTTATAAATTCAACAAACAACAAATGTTGGTGAGGATGTGGAGAAAAAGGAATCCTTGTGCATTGTTGGAGGGATTGAAAATTGGTGCAGCCACTATGGAAAACAGTTTGGAGGTTCCTCAAAAAATTTAAAATAGAACTACCATATGACCCTGCAATTCTACTCTTCGTTGTTTATCCAAATAAATAAAAATACTAACTCAAGTCCCTGGCCAGGTAGCTCAGTTGGCTAGAGCATAATCCTGATATGCCAAGGTTGTGGTTCCATCTCTGGTTAGGGAATACATAAGTATCAACCAATAAATGCATAAATATGTGGAATAGCAAATCAATGTTTCTCTCTCTCCCTTTCTCTCTAGTTCTAAAATCAATAAATAAAAATATTAAAAAACTAATTTAAAAAGATATATGCACCCATATGTTCATTAGCCAATAGCCAAGATATGGAAGCAACCTAGGTGTTCATTGATAGATGAATGAATAAAGAAGCTGTAGTGTATATATTCAATGGAATATACTCAGCCATAAAAAAGAATGAAATCTTGCCATCTGCAACAACATGGATGAACCTAGAGGTTATTAGGCTAAATGAAATAAGTCAGACGAAAAACACCATATGATTTCACTAATATGTAGAATCTAAATAAACATAAAAAAACAAATAGAACAAACCAGAAACAGAAACAGACTCATATATGAAGAGATCAAACTAATGGTTGCCAGAGGGAAGAGAGGTAATGAGATGGGTGAAAATGGAAAAAGGGAGTAGGAGGTAAAAACTTCCAGTTATAAAATAAATATGTCATTGAGATAAAAAATACAGGATAGAGAAAATAGTCAATAATATCAGAATCACTTTGTATGGTGACATGTGGTTCTTAGACATTATGGTGATCACATTGTAAGGTTTATAAATATCAAATCAGTATGTTGTACACCTGAGCTAAGATAATATTGTGTATCAACTATACTTTAGTTAAAAAACATGTGAGCATAAGGTTTACATTAACCCAGTAATAGAAATATAATGTGTTTTTGGTCCTGAAATTTAAAGAAATCTAGAATAAAATCTGAGGATATACTAGCAAGTTTCTAAGTCTAGAACAGAGGTTTAGGTTTGATAATTCTTTTTTTCTCTCTGCTTTTTTCTGATGGTCATCATCCTTTTCCTTCCCAACCTCCAGTTATTTCTTGTCATTTCAGACTCTCCGTTTGATCCTGCTTTATCCTTCAGAATTATAGTCTCTGCTCTCCCCTCCTCTCCCACCACTGTTGAATGTACTGACTTTCTTATTATGAGTTTCCAATGCATCTAATATACTTTACACATAAAGAAGGTAAACATTTATGTTTACAGTTCATGACTCATTTAGATGTAAATGTTTATGAGTCATATTGTCACTAAGATTTAAAGCTAAATCTGCAAAACTAATTTGGATTTGAACAAGTGACTTCCAGAGATTATAACTGTGCCACTGAATTTGATTGGTCCAGTATAAAATAATAACATTAGCCACATGTTTAATATTTGCATTTCTCTATGTTAAAAAATGAAATACTCATTACAAACAAATCTCAATGTTTGAGAGGAGGAGAGGCCAAACTTTTGATCCTATTGTAAGGGAATGTTAAAAAGTTAAAAGTCATCTTAATTGCACAAACACAAAAGTAAAAATGAAGTTATTGAAAGAGTTTGAGGTACCATCAGAACCCAATGGACAGACATTTTAAGCTGTGAAAAAATGCTATTATATATATATTTAAATATATACATATATAAACATATATATATTTATGTTCTTCCCTATCATATTATTTGACATAAATATACATAAAATATAAATATTTTATATACAATATACATCTAGCTATAATAATCTCTATCAAAACCCATTTTATTATCATTTTTCTTTGCATTAAAAAAATAGCATTAAAAATTATTGTATCACTAAGTTAAATGGCCTTTAATAGTCTTTAAAGTTTTCCCATTATTACACGAAAATAATTTAAGCAAAGTCAATAGCAGTTATTGATTAAATTATATGTTCAAGTTGCTTTGATATTTAACTGAAAACTTCAGTTCAAAAATGTCACGCCATTAAAGGGCATTGTGCTTAAGAGCTATTAACTTTGTTCAAACTCAGGACATATTACAATTACTCAATATATTTTAGTTTTAGTTTTCTTTGGTGTATAATGAAAATAAAACTCTCTGCATTTCATAGGCTATCGTTGGGATTAAATTAAAAGTAAAACATGTAAAGAGATTTTCACAATGTCCAACAGAGGGGTATTTGGCTATAGCTATGAAACAAAGGCTGTATCCTGTTACCTAAGAGTTTAGCCTGAAGATACACTTTGAAAATAAGGCAATAAATTACATAAAAGAGAGTAACTGTATTATTTGCAACAACTAGTGGCAACAACTTAAATATATTTCAATATGTGTTAAATTATGGTCCTATTATAGATATAGATAACAGAAAGATCTACGTAGTTATAGATGACAGAAAGGCTTCCTATACATATATTTTTTAGGTAGCCATGAAATAGTTCTGGTATGTGCATCCATTTTCAATTTTCTATACTTATATCCTTTTAATTTTTATTGAATATATTGGGGTGACATTGGTTAATAAAGTTATATATGCTTCAGTGTACAATTCTATAATACATCATCTGTATATTGTATTGTGTGTTCACCACCCCAAAAGAAAGGCTTTCTAATTCTGTGGCCTTTATGGTGAATGAATGGTTAAATTATGGTACAGTCTGGAAACAATAGCATGCATCATTAGTGAGGAAGAGAGCTCTGTATATGCTAATATAGGAATATCTCTTCCATGTAGTCAAAACCAGTGAAGTGCAGAACCATGGTCACCATCACATGTAGTTTCCCAAATTGTACACTGTACAACTTCAGCAAACTCTAGGTAAGGCGAGTTGCTCCCCATGGAGTTCTAATTTGTACAAATAAAATATACTTTTTATTAACATACTGAATGTAGCAAATAACCAAAAATTGCCAAAAAAATATAAAACAACACAAATGTATTATTACCTTATAATTCTGGAGGTGAGAATTGCAAATGGGCCTCACTGGGCTAAAATAAAGTTGTCAGCAGTGTGTATTCTTTCTGGAGGATCTAGGAGAGGACCTTTTCCTTTTCTTTGTCCAGCTTTTAGAATCCAGCTATGTTTCTTGGTGTTGAGAGGCAGATGGGGTCAAATGGGTCTTAAGTCATATTTCAGTGTCCATTCTCCAGTTTTGTGAGTGTGTTGAGATCGCATATGAAAATGTCAGGAAGGTTCAATCCACCTATTCATAGGTTTCAAGAAGCACCCATAGTAGCAGCAGTGGCAGGGGTGTGCATTTTTCTCATTAGTTCTAGTAGAGGCTTCAGATGTGGGAGCACCAATGTCAGTTTGGGGAGAAATTTCTGTAGAGCTGGCTTAGATACCACTCTTCCAATCTATTAAACACTTCTGTAAGCACTAATTTTTCATAATGAATAAGCTTTATTTTGTCAAAATACCTGAAGTATTTTTTGATTAAATAACATTTTTAGTATTTGGTATTGGAGGTCTTTCAGAATATACCAATGTTGGAAAACTAAGTAAAATTGTAAGAACTCTTGGACTGGAAGGCAGGCTTAATCAAGTGGCCAAAGGAAAATGTAACCTTCGTAATCTACCTCACATTATGACAATAGAGTCAATTATTGAGTGCTTAAATTCACCTGGGATGAGGTATACCTTGAAGACAAGACTTTAGCAGTGTCGATTGTTGCTCTGATTGACTATTATGGAGGAAATGGGGAATCAAGTTATGTTAGGGTAGACTGGGTACTTCTAATTATTTCTGAGAATATAAAGACCTTTTAAAGAAATCTATTTTCTGAAAAATGTTAAATAGGTTTCAAAAGCAGAATAATGTTATTTTATTTAGGTTATGAGCTAAGTGAAGAAAACCTCTTCATATATTTGTTTCAACTTGAGCTGATGGATGAAATATTAGGAGACATTAACTAACTGAGGATTGAAGAGAAGAGCATTCTAGACATGAGAACATCCAATGACTAAGAAATCAACCTAGCCTTGGCCAGGTAGCTCAGTTGGTTAGTGTGTCTTACTAATACACCAAGGTTTCAGGTTTGATCTCTGGTCAGTGCACATACAAGAAGCAACCAATGAATGCATAAATAGGTAGAACAATAAATCTCTCTCTCTCTCTCTCTCTCTCTCTCTCTCTCTCTCTCTCTCCCCCTTCCTGTTTCTCTAAAAAAAATCAATATATAAAAAAATATTTTAAAAAAAGAAATCAACCTACTTCCCAAGAGGTTGTGAGGATTTAATTAAATAGGATTAAATTAAACTTTTTAATATCCTGGAAGCTGTCAATAAATACTTGTGAAATTTATCTCTTTACTTTTCTAGACTAACTTACCTTATGCACATTTTTCCCAGCATGAATTTACTTCTGATAATTACTGGAAATGTTCTTCAATATTTTTCTATTTTTCTGAAAATT